>NC_056507.1:22034199-22054192 GCF_014905685.2 Nematolebias whitei | reverse complement strand
GGTTTTGACCTTAGGCTTAGTCTTGACATCAGGTTAAGTTCACTACAGAGGAAAGGATTTGAAAATCTTAAACCCACAATTTGAAGAGGCTTAGTCCGAAGTAAAGACGGGCAGAGGTTCACCGCTCTGCAAAAATTGAGTCTAAAAATAGTGACACGATTTCAGAATGCTGTTCCTCGACGGACAACTGTGAAAACTTTAAATATCCCATCATCAGTTCATATCACAAACTTGTTTCAAGAATCTGGAGAAATATCTGAGCTCAATGGACAAGACTGACCGTCAGTACTGACAGGCCTTGTTGCACGTGTTGACGTCACGTGCACGTGCAGCACTGACAGGAGCTCCGCTTCGACTCGCTCTTTTTTTTGTTCCTGTTGTTTTCGTTTTCACTTTTTGTGTGTCTACACTGCACACCCACGCTACGGGTATGACTTATGTCGCTGCCTTGCCATCATGCCATTGCGGTTCAGTTCCCGGCCTACTTCCAGCCTCGGGCTCAGGGTCCGGCCTGTCATGGCGGCCGTCTCCATGATCCTCCATCTGCCTGCACGGACCCAACTCTACAGAAGAGTTCGGTTCCGCGAGGAAACCTTGGATGTTCTGTGTCTGCTGGACCCAGTTCTGGAGGACAGTCGTCGTCTGTTGCTGTGGTCGTTATGCTGCTAATGCTAACGGTACCGCGTTGCTAACAGAACCATGCTGCTAAAAGAACCTCACTGCCATCAGAACCACTCTGCTAATAGGACCATGCTGCTGTAGATGTACTTCTTTTTCACTTTTGGCGCCTTGTTTTTGTATTTTTGTTGCATGCTTGGTGTTTCTGGTCATTGTGTTTTTGGCGAGTCGAGATGGTTTTTCTCATCCTGAGCATTTTATTGCATTGTTGGCCTTGTGTTTATTTGCATATGACAATAAACCGAAACCTCAGACAGCACTGCATCAAAACCAGGTCTGATTCTGTTACAGACATCACTACATGGATCTGGAACACTTCCACAAATCATTGTTTGTACTGTAAACACAATTCAC
Organism: Nematolebias whitei; assembly: GCF_014905685.2. Taxonomy (NCBI): domain Eukaryota; kingdom Metazoa; phylum Chordata; class Actinopteri; order Cyprinodontiformes; family Rivulidae; genus Nematolebias; species Nematolebias whitei. Next base: position 22,053,160 of record NC_056507.1, on the reverse strand, counting down.
CACATTATCCACAAAGGATGGTTAAAGTTTGATCATGCGAAGAAGTCATACGTGGACATCATTCAGAAACTCTGCCTTCTTCTCTGGACTAAAGCTCATTTAAAACAAACAGAGGCAAAGTGAAATACTCTGGTCAGACAAATCAAAATGTGAAATTCTGTTTGGAAACCACGGATGCGACATCTCCGTACTAGAGAGGTGACGGAACCACCCAGTCTGTTACCAGCACACAGTTCAAAAGCCTGCCTCTCTGATGGTATGGGTGTGCATTAGTGCTTCTGGCATGGACAGCTTACACATCTAGGAAGGTACCACCGATGCAGAAAAATATAAAAGTTTTTGAACAATGTATGCTCCAGTACTGTTGAATAGTTAAGTTAAAATCCTACATCAGACCAAGATGGGACAACGTCCTCCCCCAAAACCTCCAGCAGCTGCTCCTCTCAGTTCCTGGACGTTTACAGATTGTTGTTAAAATAAAAGGCTGGTGCTTCAGTGGTAGACGTGGCACTGTTCCAACATTTTTGAGATAAATCACAGCCATCAATTTTTTTTTTTCTCCAAACAATATTACAATTAATACATTTTAAAATGTGACGTTTTCTTATCTTCCAATGTAAATCAATTGTGGGTTCATGATCTTTGCAAATCATTGCATTTTGTTTTTATCTACATTTTACACAAAGTTCCATCATTTTCTGAATTAGGGCTGTAGTTTATGTGGATAAGCAGCGTGTCTTGTCAGTTGGCACGCTGTAATGATTGCATAGTTTACAAGACACATTGAAGCTCCTGCTCATTTTACTTCGTTACTCAGAGCAAATGTCTTTGTTTCTGTTGCCATCAGCCACAAACGTGGGATTAAAACTGGAAGCTGCTGTCAGTAAGCAGATTCTTCCACACCCCGCCGCTGCTCTGGGACGTAACAGTCGGCGTTTACTAATGAGGAACCACCAGAGAAATAATCTTGCCTGTAGGTGTGTCCTGTGATCTCGTTGTACACCATCACACAGTCGATCAGACACTTGGCCAACAGGCCCGAGTTCTCGTGCACTCCCAGCTGCAGGGTGCTCAGCCTGCCCAGGTTCTTGCACTGAAACAAGAAGCAAAGTGAAAACAAATGGGCTCAAATGACATCAAAGTGTATCCAAATGGTAAAAACTTTTTTTAATTTTCATGCCACGTGACCAAACTAAATGTACTAAAACTTCTCAAGTTGCAACAAGCAGCCATGAGATTTTCTGAAATTGGTAACGAGAAAGGTTGAACTCAACCTAAAATCTGAAAGACTCAAAAGAAAAATCAAAGAAACAACAGAGAATTGCTCACATTATTAATATAAAATGCAAATAAAAGCCTCTGTTGAAGTCAAACTTCAGCTTCACAAATCTGATGCTTTATGGGAACATTGTTTAATTTGATGGCTTTAAAGTATAACATTATAGCTGCAATGAATAAAAAATAAAAACTAGTGTTAAATTCTAAGAAAGCATCACTCATGTCCAAATCAACTTTGGGCTTGAATTATGTGAAAGTTAAATTAAATGTGATGCTCTTTTTTCCTCCTTGCAGTAAACATATTTTGACCTGTCGTTCTGAAAAGCGGAGAGTACGAACCTGGAAGAAGATTTCCTGTGTGTTCTTTGAAACCTGCCTAACTCCTGAATCGCCCAGTTCTCCCGACACACACACCCAGGGGTTAACAGTTGCCATGGCGATGCTCAGCTTCTTCATGGGTATAATGACAACACGGTATGGAAAACCTGGGAACGCAGAGGACACCAACGGCATTTAGGTACACGCGAGCAGCACGACGAAGACACTTCAGTCTCAGAGTAAATAAAAGCTGGCGGTGAATTATTCCTGCTTTTGTTGATAAAACTGACAGAACTCACTGATGGAGGTGAAGGTGTGGGTAAAACAGATGTAGTCCACAGTGTTGAGGGACAACAGGTGGAACAAAAACTGTTCCCGTTCTTCCTCACAGAGCAGGAACGCATGTGGATTGTACAGCTGCCTGTTGGAGGGAACAGACTCCATCAGAAAAGCTGCAAAGTATCAAGTAAAGTAACGAACGGTGAGAATTCGGACCTGAGCAGCTCCTGGTTCGTCAGCAGCTCTTTGAGGTGCTGGGACAGCATTTTCTTCTCCAGAGCCAAATGGATCCAAGCTCTAGTCTGAGCCACCTCAGACAGATCGTCTCTCATGGTTTGGATGAACCTGGAGAGAACATGCAGGTGAGCACGAGTAAGACAAAAAAACAACAACTCTAAAACCGTGGTTTTGTTTACCGTCTGCTGCCAAACGTGACTAAAATATTTTTGGCCCTATGGTTTTTTTTTCTTTGTCTCTCTGTCTGCAAAATATTTCATGAACACTGTGCTGATTTTAATGAAACTCTCAAAAACTAAATCACTGGATGCTTTTGGAGTCAACCCAATTAAAGATGGCCGCCACAGCTAATCAACCGGCACAAACACAAAAATGGCCACAACTCTGCCAGTTTTACAGATACAGTGCATCTGGAACGTATTCACAGCACTTCACTTTTTCCACATTTTGAAAATGATGTGAAAATAAATATTCATAATATATAAATATAATAATGTGAAAATAAATTTGCAAAAATATCCAAAAATCTTTTCCCACATCGTCATAATGGGGTATTGTGTGTAGAATTTTGAGGAAAGAGATTCATTTAATACAGTTTGGAATAAGGCTGCAACAAACTGTGGACAAAGTGAAGTGCTGTGAATACTTTCCGGATGCACTGTACTTAGCTATTTTGTGTGTGGTAGCTGAGAGTCATCTTCAACACATTCTCTGAACGCTAACAGTTGACATCGCGCACAATTGCATGAGACTGAGAAAAAAGTCATTTGCAAGCTTTGACCAAAACTTCTATAATTCCAAGTTGTCTCATTTTATAAAATTAACTTAGTTGAAAACTTTGGCACGAGAGGCGGTGGGTGATATGCTTTTAGAAGGAACGCTGGGCATATCATTTCCTATGCTAACATTATTAAAATAATACACTTTTCTTTCCAACACCAGAGGATTTTTGTACTTTTTACCTCATGTCGTGTATTAAAGAGCCTCTCAGGAACAAATTGTCATCATCAGGCAGCTTCTGGTCCAAGCAGTTAGATCCTGAACAAGAAGCGAGTTCAAATGTTCAGCTGACTTTTTTAAACCTAATAATTTATAAAAGAAAATAAAACCTGTCGAGCTGTGGTCTGACCTGACGCATCAGCTGGAGCCTCTGCCTTCTCCTGGGCAGCCTGGTAGTGAAGCAGATGGGACCAAAGCGCCGACTTTCCCTGAATATAACAAATACAATTGTTAGCACACATTTCCAGAAGTTTATATTGGACGCCTCTTAGCCAGATTACCATATTTTTCACCGTATAAGTTGCACCTTTTTGCATAAATTTGCAAGTCCTGCGAATTATACACCAAAGCAACTAATATATGTTTTATTCCCCCCATATTTATAACCCAATTTTTGGCTGAGATTTGACCATTTCATTCATTCTGACATGGAAAATATTAAACATTACCATTTGCAGCCGCTAGAGGACCCTCGAGCATTATGGCAAGCCAAGTGTCTCATTAATAGGTAAAAGTGGCTATGAATGAGACACTTGGCTTGCCATAGATTCCACCTTCGTCTCGCTCTGTAACTCCTGGAGCAAACGTCAAATCAGCTTCATTTTGCCGCGTCACCCAGGCGATATGAAGCTGTTTTTACCATTAAAGTGAATTTATTAAGGAAATGTTAAACTGAGACACACTTTTGCTATAATGTTGAACAAACAAATAATTATTTTTAAGTGTTAATCTTGTTAAATTCTTGTTAAAGTCCTCCCATGCACGCTCCCACGGCCGCCATTTGGTAGCCAATTGATTTTTGGCACAACACTGGCTCACATTTCCAGGTGATCAGCGGTGACGCATAATAAATGCTACTTATACGGTGAAGCGATTTATGTATGTTTTTTTTTTTCACTTTATTAGACATATTTGGACTGGTGCGAGTGGCGGAAAGTACGGTATATGTCTGACCTGTTTCATCAGCAGACCGTGGCCCCAGGTTCTCTCAAGCAGATCACACAGGCCGCGGATAAGTGCGCTCTCCTGCAGACCTGTGATGCTGGCTTCTCCCTGACCCAGCTCCACACACTCCTTCCCCATCCTGTCCATCAACATCTGCTTGGTCTGAACGAAAAGAGAAGCCAGAATAAATAAAAAAAAGCTCTGCATTAACCTTGACTTGTTATGATAAAGTATTCAATGAGAGCTGTGCGTCTCACCTTCAGACGACATTCGCTCAACAGCCCATCAGCAAACTCTCTGTGAGTCTGAGACACGGCCTGCGGCGACGGGTCGAGCAGTTTAGACTGACGGATGGTTCTCCTTGTGAATGCATGCCTCTGTTAAATAAAAACAAGGTTATGCGTCAGTGATAAAAGGTTGTGTGTTCGTCAGTGAGTCTGAGTGAAGGAAGGTACCTGTTTGGGTTCATTGTCCACTCCTGAGTGATCAACAACAGTCGACCTCTTTGGTTCAGACCTGCGTGAAGCCGTGACACGACCAGACCACCTGGATGACACCGTTTAAATAAAATAACTATTTACGCTCTGTGCTCTCGTTTTGTTTTCACCACAATATTAACAGGTTAAGTTAAAGTTATTAAATGTCACAAATATGTGGATATTTTCTTAAAACCACTGAGGTTTGTGTCAAAGTGTCTGAGAATCAGGAGGTTTTCATTTGGACCAACAGCGGGAATCAAAGGCTCACTTGTGAGTGTTGTGCGCTTGTGCGAGCACGTCGGCTTGCAGCTTTGGGAAGTATCCTGGGTGGTGACGACCCTGGCCAATCCTCATGTCCAGCAGGTGAGGGTGCAGCGCTGTGTGGTCGGTCTTCAGCAGCCTGCGCTCAACGGCCTTAGCTGCAGACGACAGCACAGAAAGAAAAAAGTATTTTAAGTGTAATATTTAAGCATCTGTTCCACATTGTATGACTAGCTTGTCTTTTTCAATGAGTACCTGACTCGAGGAGCGTGGTGCACTTCCTGTAAGGACGGTTGCGCGAATCCTCGTCGCTCACGTCATACGGTCGCTCTCGATCTAAACGGCTGTCAAACAGCTGCTGTAGGGGCTCCCTGTCCACCCAGCGGGATATAATTTTCCCATCCACAAAGGACGAAAACATGGACGTCTCCAGAAACCGGGATAAAAAGTGCAAGTGGCTCGTAGGCTGAATCGAGAGGAATGAGCCCTGAAACAGAGTGAACACAATCAGATGAAATACCGGAGAGTAAAAACATAAGTGCATTAGTTTAATTAGATCTGGCAGTTAGTTATCAACTGAGCTACCTTATCAAAGCTGCAGGTTCCCTCTCGGTTGCTCAACCAGGAGTCCAAATTTGCTGCGCTGTGGACGATAAACTCCTCATACCTGCCAAAAATGGCAGCAAAGCGAACAGCAAACACCTCTCTCAGCTGAATATTCAGCTTAGAAGCCTTCAGCTCCTCCTCCTCCTCCTCAAACACATGTCCCAGTGTCTTCCCTCCCTCGGAGGCGTTTCCTCCTCCACACCTCTTGGCCAGAGCCTGAAGCCTCTCGAGCACCGCCAGCTCCTCACCACCGAGGTTCCCGTTCGTCCTGTCCTCCATCAGGTCCTCCAGCACCAGGCTGCTCAGGCGAGGGGAACCGGCGGTGGCGCTCGTGGTGGGCTTAGTGGTCACTCCTCCCTGCGGCACGAGTCCAAAGTGCAACAGAACCTCGCTCAGTTCCTGTATCAGCTCGGCCTGATCCGGAAACAGGGGAAGATCCTCGGGGGCTTCGACAATGTGGTTGTCGATGTCGACGAAACACAGATTGGCCTGCAGAGGAGAAAAAGGAAATGATTTTCCACTCGACTCCTTGGTCGGGTTAAAAAGTTTAACCAATCCGATTTATCTCACGAAGATAAAGTAACTGAGCTCCAATTAGACTGCAGGGTGGAGAAACGCCATGATCACATTCTTTGTGTTTCACTACGATAAGAGCTCGCAGGGTTTTATCTCGTGGGGAGGATTGTTCAACGTTATCACAGCAACAGGAGACAAAACTAGAGCATCAGCCTCCAACAACGAGAAACCTGTGCAGGAAAAGGCGTAAACCTGCTGAGCCCATCTTCCTTCAGGATTAGGAAAAATGGTCAGTGATTTGAAGAACAGGAAAAAACTGCCTCTGTAAGCAGCAGTCAGCAGCGATGCAACCTTCAGCAGTGACCTGAAGCTGACAGCTCAGAGCTTCGGGGCACGTAGAGGAGATGAACCGTGGAGCGGACAGCCACAGAAGACGCTTTGCAGAGTCAACCCTCCAGTTTGCACTTTTTATTTTCGAGTCGTCGAAGAAGAAAAACAAGGCGCTAAAGATAGAATAGCGCTTCAAGACACATTTTTTAAATTCGGAGATAGCAAAAATATATTTATTTACTTACTAACAATAAGCTTTTGTAAATTCCCAACAATCCTTCTCATGAGATTAAAATTAAAATCTCTCATTTTCATTCATTATTCATTGAAGCCCATTGTTTTCAGATTAGTCAGCTCTGCATTTCTCTTTCATCTCCCCTCGGAGCTGTCTTACTGCTGCCGTTTTCTGGGGCAGAGCGACTTCAAAGAGCCAGATATTCATGCAGCATAAAGGATGGAGGCTTGGATTCAGATTAGGGACATCTCTTAGGAAAAAGCGGCGCGCCAGTTGGACTATCCGCAGGCAGAGGAGAGCTGAAAAGGCTCAGATTCCCAGATCTCCTTATATAACCGTTTCACTGCATTCTGAAATTTAAACCAGTAAAAATGCTTTTTTTTTTTTAACAAGGGCTTGTTACCTCATGTGGAAGGTGGATGGAGGACCTCTGCGCTCCGCCTCTGCGGTGGATTCCCAAAAGGAAAGGCACGGGGGCATCCAGGAGGTGGTGCAGTGGAGTAGAAATGATGGGCAGATAGATGTGCTGCCACTGAAATGGAAACAGCAACGTAGTGACGCCCTCTGCCACCGTCATTAAATGCTGGTAGTCTGGAGGGATGGGAGACGGGGGGAGGAAAAAAGAAAAGCATTGGAAATGAATTTATCACCTGAGAGCACCCAGAGGTTTTTATTTAGAAGTAGTCCGGGCAGCATTTTAATTACACCGCCAACATCAGCTTCTCTTCTAATGAACACTCCTGATAACATCCTGCAGAGCGTTCTGGAGAGTTCCAGCTGTTTTATTCTGCCATCAAACTATTATTGTTAGGATTTAACTTGGTATATAAGCTGGTTAAATGTTAAAATTGTCAAATTTATGTTTGAGTAATGATTATTGTCAATAAATGTATTTTTCTGGGCTTTTTTTTTTTTTTTAAAGCTCATGTTAATTGTGAGGCAGCACGGTGGCGCAACTGGTAGAGCTGCTGCCTCTCAGCGAGCAGGTCCTTGGTTCAAACCCCGGTCCAGGGGCCTTTCTGGGTGGAGTTTGCATGTTCTCTCCGTGCATGCGTGGGTTTTCTCCGGGTGCTCCGATTTCCTCCCACAGACCAAAAACATGCATGTTAGGCTGATTGGTAACTCTAAATTGTCCCTAGGTGTGAATGAGAAAGTGAATGGTTGTTTGTCTCGTTTGTCTCTATGTGTCCCTGTGATGGACTTGCGACCCATCCAGGGTGTACCCCGCCCCTCGCGCAGTGATTGCTGGACATGGGCACCGGCGACCCCCGTGACCCAAAATGGAATAAGCGAGTAAAGAAAATGGATGGATGGATGGATGGATGTTAATTGTGTTGCAATAAAAATATCCAGATGTCATGACTGAAGAGTAGTCTTGTGTTCTTTATTAGCAAATGTATAAAAAAAGATGTTATTCAAATGATAGACGTAACTTTAAAGAGCCTATATTATGAATTTTTGAAAGCTACAAGTCATATCTTTTACACTACGACACATATGTATGCTTTAAATATTAAAATCTCTAAAGAGTTGGTGCAAAACAGCAGCTTGTCTTTTGTTTGAGGCGTGACAAATTAGCTGTCAGGCAGGCGTTGCTCAAATGTGACTGTACATAAAAAGACAATAAAAGCTTTAAAGGGCAGTTCAAATCTTTTGAAGTGCAGTTCTGTTGAAAGGGCAAGAATAATTTACATCTTTCATGTTGTAGATAGACTTGCGACGCGTCCAGGGTGTACCCCACCCCTCGCACAGTGATTGTTGGACATGGGCACTGGCGACCCCCGTGACCCAAAATGGAAGAAGCGGGTAAAGATAATGGATGGATGTTGTAGGTAACTCTTTTTGGAAAAACAAGTTTAATTCTGTCTAAAGTGATGAGCTAATGGCTAGTCAGAGTAAGGCCAAGACCAAAGTGGATTGCTGCCATCTTAATTCCAACTAGAAACAAATCACAACGTTTTATGCAAAGTCATCACCTGGTTTAGATAACAGAAGATTATAGAGGGAGTGAGGAAAATGTGACTTTATTGGCGATGACCTCCTCACTGCAACATAAATAATATTCCACATTGCAAGTTTTTCTAAAATCGTGCAGCCTTAGCAGTTTTATCTACTTTTGCATTGGTGTTAGCTATATTTATATTACCATACATGGTTTTTCAAGTAGAAATATAAAATACCTGATGGAAGTACTCACGCTGCACGAGAAATGCTACAGCTAGCTGCTGCTATTGTTGTTTGTGTTTAAAAATCTAACAGATTTCAATGTAAAAAAAATAAAAATATAGTATACATTTATATAGGCCTGTCGCAATAAACAAATCAATTAATCGCATGATAAATGAAAATTATTGACCTAATTTTCATTTATCGGCTTTATTGTTTCTTCGTGTCTCTCTCTTTCTACTGAAGACACTGGATGACAAAAGGTTCACTCAGGTGTTCTTCACTGACCTCTCCCTTTCTCTTTTCTCTTTAAAAGACATTTTAACCATCCCAAATCGCGTTTTTGGATTGTTAAAAGCAGCTAAGCTGAGAAGCTAAGCTAACAGGCCGACCTCAGGAAAAAACCCTCCGTCTTGTCGAAGCTCCAAAATTCACAGTTTAAACCCGTGCCTTCGTGTAAAAAGTTGTTTTTCTCTGCAAAAAGAAGTTGAGAACTTGTTTACTGATTTTTTTATTAACAACTTTGTGTGAAAAATGCTAAAGAGCTCAAACCACACTGAGCATCCACCGTTTTGAGAACCGAAGAGAGACAGCCCATGTCACATTAAGGGGCCTCCCTCCCATTTTTCTTAAAGAGACACGCTGCTCCTCCCTCACTATCCATCCTTTGATTCAAACAGTCACATATTGTCATCCAGGGGTCAAAAAAAGGTACTACAAACAAAACAAATTAAACATTTCTTCTTAAATTTGACAATAATTACTAATTATTGTCAAATTTCAAACAATATTATCGTTTATCGCAATAATTTCTGAGACAATTAATCGCCCAGCAAAATTTGTTATCATGACAGGCCTACATTTATATATAAATATATACACCGCATATATATTATATTTGAGTTCTTTTAAGATGGAAACAGTCCTCTTTGTTCTTGGCTTTTCTGGGGCTTAGCATTAGCTCATCTATCCGCTTGTTCGTTTAAAGAGCTATGTATAACAGGTAAGAAATTAAACATTCAAAGTTTTTCTGCAGATCCACTTGAAAACATCTGAACTATTCCTTTAATGTACAAATGAGGTGTTTGAGGCAGTTCAGAAGCAACTGCTTCTCCATCTTCCTAATGAGCGGTGAGTAATGCAGCTGAGTCAGGAGCTTACCCTTAGAGTAGAGCAGGACTTGTGTCTCCAGCAGCGCACAGGTAAGAAGCTTCACCACATTGTCCACGCTCAGCAGGGAGAAGACCTCCCCAAGAGGATAGTCCCCAAGAGGAAGCTCCCCAGGCTCGGGCCGCTGGCACACGATGGGCCGCTGCACCCCATGGAACCTCAGTGACCGCCCAGGTGGAGGCAGGGGCACCTCATACAGGATGTTATAGATGTAGCTCTCCAGAGGGAGGGGCGGTGCCGTCTGTGACGTGACGGCCAGGTGAAGCTGAGCCAGAAACTGTCGAGAAGCTTGCAGGAAGGGGAGCGGCGTGATCAGGCAGAGGGCTTTGGACACATACAGGGTGTCGCGCGCCGCATCATAGGAGCTCACGCAGCCGAGGCAGCCAGAAGCCCCGGCCAGAGACTCAGCGTCCGACTCCTCCAGGCTGCTCGCGAGCGAGTCCATGCTGGAGGAGGAGGGCGAGGAAGCAGAGGAAGATGAGGAGGAAGAAGGCGAGGAGGAGGAGGATGAAGAGGAGTGGTGTTCCACGTGGTGCATTTGATGGAGCGTCTGCATGGCAGTGATAATCTGAGCACTGGTCACCTCCTCGTAGAAGGTGTGAACGAAGCCGTAGGAGCGCGTTCCGTCGTCAGAGGTGACCGTAAACGAGTGGAACCGAGAGTCCAGCCGGTCTGCTTGGGTGCCGAAGGAGAGACCTCGGGGCATGCAGAGCTGGAAGGAGCAGCAGAGAAACGCCAGAATTAAGTGGGAATACAAAGTTGACCATTAATGGCGAGCTCTAATACTTCTCAAACGGGCTTCGTTACACTGAAGTCAGAATGAAACGCACATCCCTTCCCTGTCCCTTCAGACACTTTATGATGTGCTTTCAACTTAATGCGTCTTTCTGTACCTTCTAATTGGTTTTAAGGCTGTCGTAGTGTCTGAGCTGCCACAGAAAGAACAAGTTTGTGCAAAAATAACTATTTCTGAATGTTACACCGAGTCCAACTTTGTTCTTAACTCATCGTTAACACATTTTAGTCCTTGGTTTTTCGTTCTGTATGACAGTGGATGTCTGGTTTTTTTTTGTTGTTGATGTTTTTAAAACGTGCATTTTAAGTCAACTTGACACAAACTAAAACTTATTTTTGTAAAATTAATACTTCGAATATCAGACTACAGACAATGTTGTTCCAAATGTCTGAACACTGTTGAAAAAGAGTTGTAAACCTAAAAAAAAAAAAAACAAGTCAAACTAAACGTAAAAATCCAAGAGTGTTTTCAGCATTAGCTTATTGATATTGTGTAAAATATTCGTTATACCTCAGAACAAACAAAAAAATGATTCCAGGATAAAATGAATAAATAATAATCATTAGAAATGTAATACTATGATTCAAGTAAAGTAAATATTAGTTGTCTAAGGAAAATCAAATGTAAAAAAAAAAACATTGAATTTGTTCTGATTTAAAACTCTTTTTTTCATCATCATCATCATCAGGACCAGATTTTTTTTTTAATCTGTAAAATATAAACATACTTCAGACTAAAACAAAACATAATATTAATAAAGTTTCAACAGGAGCAACAACACAGACGACCACCAGCTGCATTTATTTCTTCTTAATTCTGCTTCCTTAACAAATTATCTGCAGATTATTTAAACTTCTAATTGGAATTAAGATAAAAATAAGTGGAATCAGAATCAACAAAACAGAGGATTAAAAAAAAAAATGCAACTTGAGATTTCATAATCTCTGGAAACAGGTCTCTCTTGCAAATGAGTCCTTGAGGCTCAATGAGACTAACCTGTATAAATAAAGTTTGAATGAAAAAGAAAAGGTTCAATTAAAAAAAATAGTTTCTTAATAGATGCACTTAATTAATTGCATTTATATTATAATAAAACAAATAAATGTAAATTTTCTATGAAAGTCACAAATCCACTTTCATACTTGAGTGAATAAAAAAAAAAAAAAATCAAAGCAAAAATAAAAACACTTTTTGTCTACATATAAGTTTGTTCAAAGCCTTGATGTGTCGCCCAACATCTCACCATGTTGACAGCTTCTTTGTTGAAGGGGTTCTTGTCTGTGTTTTCTGGGTAATGCACCAGAACTTTGGACTTGAAGGACCGATGGAGGGGGCTCTGCTCGAAACTCTCACCTGGAAGTCAAACAGAGAGGGTTGTTGTGTCACCACAGTTTTTTTTGTTTTAACGTCAATTGGAGCTGAATCAGATTTCAATAGAGAGGGAGGTCAGCTGCTCTCAGTAACGCAGACAGGACCTCCTCGTCTGTCGCAGACCGACGATCATTTCTCGTTGGCAGCGAGGACAGTGCTGCTGTTATGAGGAGGAACGAGCCTGGCGAAGGTTATATAACTCGACTCGTTACCATAAAGACAAACAGCTCCTCTCTGACACGCTGCAGCAAAACGTCCATGTGCATCACCTCAAGGTGAAAAAGAAGAACTGAATTTGCAATTCTCAGAAGAGATCTCATATATTTTATCTAAACTCCTAAAAAAACAAACCCAGTTCACGGATGCACCACAACAACCGCAGCCTCCAGAGCACGAGAGGATTAAAGCGCTGCAACGCATTTAAAATGGGACTCGGAGGCCATAATCAGCTCACGCACTTCAATTATTCATCCACATTTTGAGCCGATTAGCCCTAACATTGCTCGATTCCTTTTTCTCCGTTCGACGTCATGGATGCTCAGATTCAGTGAGATTGAAGAGCAAAATCCACAACAAATTAAAACCCAACAGCCTCCTGTTGACAGGAAGCTCTGATGCAACTGAAGGAACCTACAAGATGACGCACACGACCCCGAGCCAGAAAGGAGCATCGCTTCAAGTTAAACTGAGTCACTCTGGTGGGTGGAAGGCAGCCGGCGCTGAAAGGTGGGAGTCTTTGCAAGGGATACAGATTGGAGCTGGCGCTGACTGAGAGGCCGAATCAAGACACCGAGTTGCCATGGCACCCGTTTCTGCCGTGGCCTCACAGACAGCCATTAAAACTACGCTTTTGTGCTCGTCATCGGTTATGTCATCTCCGATTACATCAGCTGGAACAATTAAAATACCACCCTGCTCCCGATACGAGCTCCCAGCAGAGATGTGGCGCAAAAAAGACACGGCTAAATGTTTGTACTGAGCGACGGAGCAAGGGAGGTGGAGGGAGGTTTGTTTTAGAAACAGAAATGTCTGTTTCAGTTAGCCTGTAATCACCAGCTATTAGCCCACTAACACACACTCAGTGCACGTTATTGCATCAATTATAACAGAGCATGTCAGAAAACTGCAACAAAAAAATGCAACTTTTTTTTTTTTTTAATAGCCTGCTGACAAAGGTGAATTAAAATGTTTTAACCTGTATCTGTTAGCAAAATATCTCACGAATCACTGGACACATTTGAACGAAACTAGCAGAACACAATCACCGAATGTACATCTACAACTGATTAGTCAGCCCAGTTCAAAATGGCTGCCAGAGCCAACTGGTCTTAGAAAACCAAAAACAGACTACACCTCAGTCAGGTTGTCAGATTTTGATCTGAGCATTAGCGTTGCTGAGACGGATTCTCTGCACACATTCTCAGCACTAACAGGTTGTGCACAATCTGTGCTTAAATTATGCAACTGACTAATCAGAGTCAATTCTGTTTGGCTGTTGGCAAATAAATTCACAAACCAGTGGAAAGATTTAAATGAATCGTTCACCAAATAATCAATCGATGCACGGCTTCCACTGATTAACTTTTAGAGTCAACCGCGTTCAAGATGGCCACCGCCGCTAACCAACATTGGGAAACACAAAAATGGCTATAATTTAGTTATTTTTACAGACGCTGAACTAAAATTTGATGTGGTAGTAGCTGAGACTCATTCACAACTGATACTTGGAGCAAGACTTCTCCCAATATTGTGATTTTTTTTTTTTTTTTACAGTTTGACCAAAAACAGCTGTACCTCTGTCTTTTCTCATCGTAAGACGACCTTAGTCTCAAACGCTGCCATGGAAGGTGACGGGCGAATGTTGGCCTTTACAGCTTTAATTCTCAGAATATGGCCGCCCTCGTTGCTGGACATTTTAGCGTTAAATTCTGTGTTTCATACTCTTCCCACAGATTAGACCATCCATCTCTGGGATTTATAGCCTCGAGTTGGCCTCCGTCCCCGAAACAGGACCATTCTCAGTGTGAGCAGCCATGAAAGTGGGCATCACTCTCACTCTCAGGCTGAACTGTCCCATTCATCACATCGTTACACTGGTAGAGGAGGGCAGACCTGAAAGAAGATGGCAATGACTGATGGCTACTTCATCAACAAAATATAACTTTTTTTGGCCATTGAAGTTGGATTAGTAAAATTAAAGTTTGAAAACCTACAGGATCAAGTCTTAAAATATAATTAACTTAAGCTTGACTTTTAATCTATCTATGTATCGATGAGTGCATCTCTAGCTCATGGAATGAATGAATCAAGTTGTTGCTTAGGGTCCCCAAGAGCATTTGAATAGTCCCGTAAAAACTGAAACAAAGTTTAATCTAGATTAGTTGTAATCAGATTATAACAGAGTGTGTTGGGGATGACTTTCAGCTACAACATCACATTTTAGCTCATTATCTATAAGAGTGACTGAGCTGTAGGCATGTTTTGTTTTTGTTATGTTTCATTAGCTGTAGCAGCCATCTTGAGTCATGTTGACCCCCCAAGTTAGTTGGTTTTAGACGTGTTAGATCCAGTGATTACCTTCTGAAAGTTCCAATTAAATCCATCCTGTGGTTCATGATATTTTGCTAACAACCAGACACAAAGAATGTGTTGGGGACGACTCTCAGCTACTACCACCTCAGTTATTAGCTCAGTGTTTGTAAAATGAACTGAGCTTATAGGCATTTCTGGGTTTGCCAAGTTGGTTGGCTGTGGTGGCCATTTTGAAAAGAGTTGTCTCCAAAAGTTAATCAGCACATGCAATGATTACTATTCATTCAAAACTGGTCAGAGGTTTACAAAATATTTTGCTAACATGACAGAAAGGTATTTATTTATTAACATTTATTTCGCCAGGCAATCCCATTGAAATCCCTGATCTCTTTTTCAAGGAAGGCCTGGTTCTGAAGGCAGTCAAACATGCGTGTTTTGGACTGTGGAAGGAAACCGGAGTACCTGGAGAAATAAACACGAGAACATGCAAACCGCACACAGAAAGACCCCAGGTCTTTCTCCAGTTTTAGTTGCTCTCTACTGGCTCACTGTCAAATTCAGAAGATAATTCAACATTTTACTTCTAACATACAAAGCTCTCAACAACCTAGCTCCATCTCATATTACAGATCTTTTTGTTCCATATTTTCCTAACAGAACACTTGGCTCTCAGACGTCAGGTTTACTTATGGTTCCTAGAGTTTCCAAACGCAGAATAGGAGGCAGATCTTTCAGTTATCAGGCTCCTCTCTTGTGGAACCAACTTCCAGTTTCTGTCCATGAGGCTGACACATTGTCCAGTTTTAAAACTGGGCTCAAGTCTCTCCTTTTTGATAAATCCTATAGTTGGCGTGGGCTTGGGTTTCCTGACCTATCCTTTAGTTATGCTGCTATAGGCTTAGACTACTGGAGGACAAATTGACCTCATTTCATCATATTAATAGTTACAGATGAATAGTTTGCATTTGTAATTGTTTCTATCGTAACGTGTTTTTTAAATTTATTTATTTGCCAGTGTGTGTATACACACACACACACACACATATATATATATATATATATATATAGAGAGCGAGAGAGAGAGAGAGAGAGAGAGAGAGAGAGAGAGAGAGAGAGAGAGATGTATTCGCCTCCATTCTGTGTCCATTTCTCCTTCCTGTCCTCTCAAACCCAGCCGGTCGTAGCAGATGGCCGCTTGTCCTGAGCCTGGTTCTGCTGGAAGTTTCTTCCTGTTACGAGGGGTTTTTCCTTTCCACTGTTGCCTTTGTGCTAGCTCAGGATGGGAGACTGCAACGAAATGAAGACTCAACGCAATCTGTTGGTTTCCTTCCTTAGATAGATAACTTTACTAATTGGCATTTATAATGTATGTGAATGTTTTTGTTTAGTGCCCCGAGATAACTTCTGTTGTGACTTGGCGCTCTATAAATGAATTGAAGTGAAATTCAATTGAAATTGTCCAAACCAGGGCTTGAACCCAGGACCATCTCACTCTGAGGCAACACTGCTAACCAACAACCGATCGTACGACTCATTTTTTCTTCTGAGGCTGGGGATGATAAATCAGGAACAATATACAAAATTGCTCAAAGTATTATAGCAGTGGGTGAATGGACAAATGTCTTGAATAAAAAAACAACCCCCCCTCCAAAAAAAAAAAAAAGTGAAATTCTGCTTAGAGCCCCATCTAACGTTGGGCCAGCCCTGAACGAGTGCATGCAACTCTGTGCAGTTGGCTTTACATTATAAAGCAGATCTGTTCTGATGTCACACAACCCCCACCCTGTGATCGCCATCAGGCCTGCAGCCTCGGACGTTCAGCATTCCAACAGGCAGACTCATGTGAAACTTGATTAGGCTGCAGAAAACACTGTGCCATCCATTGAGAAGCCAACAAGAGCAGATTGTCTCTTGGTGGGCTTTCACTAATTACACCATCGCACAACAACAGATGCCACGTTACCTCATCTTCGCCTGGGTAATGCCAGGGTTTTTTAATTCTGCATGACTTGTTTGATTCAGAATATGTGCACAGAGAGGTGAAAACACACACAAAAACCCCTTAAAAGGAGCAGAGCCCCCGCTGCCAGCACTGTGGATCTAAGTTAAGTAGCAGCTCAGATGACATGGTCACTCACAGCTGCAGGAGGGGAGCACATATCAACTAAACGGTTAGTTTGAGCTCTGAAAACTCATCAGCGCAGCTCTGAACTCACACATCACATAAAGCTCGACCTAACTGAGCCGTTTTATTAATTAGCTGTGCTATACGTCAAAGCACGGCCGCCTCCCCTCCCGTGAGGAGCAGCTTCTAACAGTGCATGGGGACATGAGGAGGACAGGGTGTGACTATTGTCTGCTGCTCCAGAACCTGGAAGTGACGTTCAACACACTCCAGTGGTTCTGTTTCCTCTCAGAGAGACACAAGCAGACACAGCCTCTGCAAAAATAAAAAATAAAGAAAGAAATATAAAAGGTCCTCAAATAAAATATCGCCACCAACCACAAATAAACCCTGCTGTCATTACATCCATACACCAATAATTTCCTCTGACCTCCTTTTGCCACTGCTTTTGTTCCTCTCAGACGCCAGAATTACACATTCTCATCTGCCTCGAGACAAAGGAGCCACGGCACCAGATTATTTTCTGCCTTTTGTGACTCTGGGAACAGAGAGATCTCCCTCTCTCCAGCTGTGTTCCAGCTTTAATGGGCAGAACAGGATGTTGTTGTTTTCCATTTCAGCTCCCGTCCTCCGTCGTCGTGTTCCTGATCCAGAACCGCAGAAAAACAGACACAACTGACCGTCTACAAAACAATAAAAAATACAGGGAGTGGACGTGTTTTTCTCAAGCAGAGGTCACACAAAAGGACCAGATAGTAGGTAAACAGGGTGTAAATGTCATTTTAAATCCAGCAAACAGGCTTCAGATCTAACTAAATATGTTTTTTTTTTTGTCATTTCTGTCATACCTTAATTTTTAAAGATGCTATAAAATAGGTGCAATCAAACTGTGTGGTTGTTGCATAAATCTGGACATATTTTCTTGCCCAAATGGGTCATCTGCCAGAAAACAAAAATAATTTCTATACAAATGTCTCACCAACACTAACCACCCTTTATAAACCTGATAAATCTGTTACATAAACATGATGTCAGTGTCTGTGCTCTTTTTTTAAATGTTTTTTCCTGGTTATTTACCCGCTCCATCGTCCAGCTCCAGGCCCGTCTCCGTGTCCACTCCACACACCACAAAATAATGGGCGAAGCGGCAAGAAGCCGACGGTCCTCCGGCGGCTCCGGTCATCCTGGAGGCGGGGATGGTGCGACCGCTGCCCGGCTACTGGGGCTCGGAGCTCCGGGGTCTCATGGCGGAGGGTCCGATCCGTGCTGCCTGATCCAGCTGATCCCACAGTCTGAGTGAGAAGGAGGATCCGACCGTGGTCATCAGAGGGAGGAGGCTGGGAGGGAGGGAGGAGAGAGGAGGGGGCAGACAAAAGACTGAAGGGGACTTCGCCCAGTAAAATCTGAGTCACGGTTCAAAAGCGAAGATACTGGATGTAAAATCAAGCTGGAGGAGGTGCAATGCAAGATTTTTTGACAAGTTCAAGAAAAAAAAAACCGTTTAAAATTATAATTAGTCCCCACTAAACATTAGTGTCGAATGGATGTGCAGATCACGTTTATATTGAGTCCGTCGGTCTAGACCAATTCTGCACGTCTAATTTTGGTCCCTTGCAGGTGCAGACTGTAACTCCAGATGACGTCTTTTTCCGACGTCAACTGGACGGTCAATATAGACGTATTTTCTACATCAAAATTTAACTTATTTTATTCACTTCAGATAAAAATATAATTAGTAAGTGCTTCCTGTTGTCTTCATTGCATGTTCCCATGCAGTGTTTAACACATTCACCCTCAGATGGATGTTGGAATGACTGGGGATTGACCGTCGGATTTAAAGTCAGCTGCTCCCCACTGAGCAAGACGTCTAAACAACGTCTTTTTTAAGTCGTTTCTGCACGTCTAAATTGGGTCCCTAGGAGGTGCAGACTGTGACGCCAGAAGACGTCTTTTTCCGACGTCTAAAAGACGTCTATCTGACATGTTAATATGGACGTCTTTTCCCCCCGACGTCTAAAAGACGTCTATCTGACATGTTAATATAGACGTCTTTTCCCCCGACGTCTAAAAGACGTCTATCCGACATGTTAATATAGACGTCTTTTTTCGACGTCTATCTGACGTCTGACCCGACGTCTAAAAGACGTCTATCTGACATGTTAATATGGACGTCTTTTCCCCGACGTCTAAAAGACGTCTATCAGACATGTTAATATAGACGTATTTTTCCCCGACGTCTAAAAGACGTCTATCAGACATGTTAATATAGACGTATTTTTCCCCGGCGTCTAAAAGACGTCTATCTGACATGTTAATAT
>NC_056507.1:21991522-22034189 GCF_014905685.2 Nematolebias whitei | reverse complement strand
GTATTTTTCCCCGGCGTCTAAAAGACGTCTATCTGACATGTTAATATGGACGTCTTTTCCCCCGACGTCTAAAAGACGTCTATCAGACATGTTAATATAGACGTATTTTTCCCCGACGTCTAAAAGACGTCTATCTGACATGTTAATATAGACGTCTTTTCCCCCGACGTCTAAAAGACGTCTATCCGACATGTTAATATAGACGTCTTTTTTCGACGTCTATCTGACGTCTGACCCGACGTCTATCTGACATGTTAATATAGACGTCTTTTCCCCCGACGTCTAAAAGACGTCTATCCGACATGTTAATATAGACGTCTTTTCCCCCCCGACGTCTAAAAGACGTCTATCCGACATGTTAATAGAAGTCTTTTTTTCGAAGTCTAAAAGACGTCTAGTTTCGACGTCTGACTGAAACAAATGAGAGCATGAGAGACATTTTTGATACATGTACCTTAATGTTCAGTTTTCTAAATCTTTATTAGTAATGTTAAAGCAGCATGCAGAGCAGTGTGTGAGATGAGGAGGCAATGTTTTAAAACTCAAAATGACCGAGTAATTTAACTTTTGGGAAATTAATAAATTGTTTTTATTTTGTGCCTGGACAAAAATGATCAGATTAACTAGTCATTTTATACCTCAAAACTTTTTGTTTATGGATGCAACAATGTATATACTCATTTTAACAAAATAATTAATGTAACGAACAAATAAAAAGTATCAATTTTCTTGGTTAAAACAAGCCACTTATTAAAAACTGTAATGAACAAAAGCAACTACCGTTTAAATTGCTTTTACGTCCAGTCATTACAAGTCATTTAGTCATACTGAATAAAGGAAAATAAAATATCAAAACTTGATAAAAAAAAAACACACACCAGTGTCTTGCATTTATTAAACAATTCAAAAAGAAAAAATATACTAAACATTTTGATAAAAAATAATTAACTAGGTCATATGTCCATAAGCATTCGTCCATACATATTTTGGTAAATCTTTATTGCCCGAGACATATTTAACTAAAAAAAACAAACAAAAAAAAAAACAGGTGTCCAAACACAGAACGTGCAGCATTTCTTTACCCCTACATCTAGTCATACTTTCACTCCCTTCTGCAAATACTTTGTAAATGTATACAGATCCACAGCTTCAGCCCAGCAGCTGCACATCAGACGGCTCCATCGCTTGTTGCATTACAGGTGCATATATTTTTAGGGCATCAATGCCTGCATTTCACATTCATCACAGAGGTCATTAAATAACTAAACATGGCATATAACAATCATGGCCATCTTTTCTATGCAGATTTTCAATCCCACATTTTAATTCAATTCACATCTGCTTGATCTTGTGGGAGTTGTAGATTACAGCAGCCCAAACGTCCACGTTATTTTCTTTTTGTGGAGGGTTTTGCAGGACCTAGCTGCTGTGGTTTTCAACATCATGAGCAAATCCTGCATTGAAACGTTTAGGATAGATTGTGGTTCATAATAAAATAAACATAAAATAAAATAAAGACCAGCCAAGCAGTATAACACACAGACACTCATTTCGCTTTACAATAACCCAGAGACATTTACTGAACTCTAAAGTCTTGATTCACTAAACACCTCAGTTGTGTAGTGTTTAGAGGGAGAAGCCCTCAGAGCTTTACTTTAAATTATATACAAAATAAAAAGGTATTCATTTAGAAAAAGACATATCTTTAAATTCCAAAACATAATACATTAGAGTATTGGCTCTTGTAGTTCATCCATGCAGTCTCTTGCATGTTAAAACATATCAATGGAAACTTTTGGCAGTGGGGTTAGATTTAGAAAATTATCTGAAATATGTTTCCAGTGAATTAAGTTGAAGTTCTTAGAAGACACTGTACTGTGGATTTAAAAAAAGCATTTGGTGATAAAAACTCAGCAGGATGGAGAAAAAAAGAGAGATTGGCTGTTTTGACACCCACACAAAAATGGAGTCATCCTGCTCCAGCTTACTCATCACTTACTAATGCATTGCAGTGTAAGATGCTGAGAAACATGGAGTGTCTGAAGAGGAGAACTGAGTTAGTTTTTATTGTTCATCCTGTGGAGGATGTTGCTGAATATCCACAGGAGGCAACGTTGCCTGAACTTCTACAGGATTAATCTTAAAAGGTGTTTAACTCAAAACTTAAACACATTGGTAAGTTGGTGCCTATGGAAAATGGGGTGGAGGGAAGTGTTTTTTATGAAGATCACAAAGGGGAGGTCCTATGTCAAAATACGAGCTACTTGGGCCTGAATCTCCCCGTCAGGATGTGAAAGCAGCTGGACAAGTTTGTTGTTGAGCTGAGAAGAATCATCCAGCATGACCTTGAAGAGGCTGTCCTGTTTCTGCCGCAGTTCATCAGCCACCTGTTCAGAGGGTCTCCAGGCCTTCAAGTTCCCTACAAATGTAAGCAGTCGCAGCAGCACGGCAGGGGCTGTTCGTTTGTCAAACAGCAGCAGAACAGAAGCCGGTGCCTGGAGCGAAAAGCACAAATCAAATTAAGCACAAACAGGAGTCTGTTGGGATTACTTGTTAACACAACGTTAGACCACCATATTGTTTGTGTTAAATAAAAAAACATGTAAACTAGTCTAGTGGATATGCATAAGAACGATAAGAAAAATAATTTTCTGCTTCTTTACCTGAGCTTGAACTATTTCATCCACCATATCTGGATTAGATGACAAATTCACAAGGACTCTCAATGTCTGAACCTGGAGCAAAAACATCACAAGAACTTTAGGTATGATTCACCGGATCCTTTTAGTTTTCCATTAGTTTTTCCAGAGATGTATCCACATTGTGTTATTTCACATCTGTTAAGAATCATGTTTTACAAGTTAAACAAGTTGCTTTTAATTGTGTAAGATAACAGCTCAGCTAAATACAAACCTGCAGCGCTTCACTGCTCACAACCAGAAGAGACAGAAAAAGTGTAATGGATTCTTTCAGTAAATGCTGGTGCTTGTCTGTGACTGAAAGGTTTGTCAGCAGCCGCAGAGCACCAAGCTGAAGGTCTGAATTCACCGGGGACATTTCAATCAGTTCCAGCACTTGTGGCACGTAAAGCTATCAAGAACAACAAAATCAGTTATTAAATTAAAATTAAAATGTGTCTTGTGCAAACAATATGTAAACACAAGAGCAAAACATCAACCCATAACATTTTGACTGTTACATTTACACACCTTTATTTGTTCCTGGTTTTGGATGTTCATACACAAATTATTTAAAGCATTCAGGGTCTGCACTCTAACCTCTGCTGCAGGATCAGAAAGGAAATGAGCTATGATGTGAAGCCCTTCCAATTCCCGAATTAGATTCTACAAGATCAACGTAGCAGAGAGAGAAAAACAAACAAAAAAAAAATCAACCCAAAGATAAAATTCAAACAGAGTCATAAGTTATAGAAAGGTAACTTAGATATTTAACATAGCTGTGACCAAAAAAAAAGTATCCTAAAAGTAAGTAGAAATGCAACTCCGACTCAGTTCTTGAATCCGGAGATGTAAAAACAATGTTTCCAGTTCAAAAACAGGTGATCGTAGGTTTAACTGACTGAGTACATTCACTTCAAACTATACTGGTACACATGTATGGGTTCATGCACTTATATGTTCAAAACAAGCGAAAGCATGAAGACACTTCACAACTATGTCAAAGTTATTGCTCCTAAATACAAAAATATCAAAACTCACCTCAGCATAAAAGCCTCAGAATTCTGAGGAACAAAACTATCTGTCTCTGGTCTGTAGAGAAGGTAAATCTGTACCTGATTTACAGTGAAAGCAGCAGCATTTCCCAATGTACGAAGAACCCTACACCTCTGAGTTGGATCATCAGAGTCCTGCAGACATGACAGCAACATCTTGAAGTGTTGTGGCTCCAGATTACTAGGAGACTGGTGGATGATCCCGCCTATGGAAGACAAAACATGTTATCAATCTTTCTTTTAATATACTTTGAATAAAGGGAACAAACTGTTTTAAACTTTAAGTGAAGAAAAATACGAGTGTTCTTGTATAGATGCATTCATTTACTGGGCGAATAAATAAACTTAGCAGTGAACTCCCTAATGCAGTTACTGTACAGTCTATCAGCATTATTGATTTTTTGATACTTACCTGATGCAGCATCTCCTGACTGGGGACAGATTACATTCAGCCCGGACACTCTGGCTAGCAGGCTGCCTGGTTGGAGCTGAACTTCGTCCGGCTGGCTGCTTTTTACACCAGGACTTTCACTGGGGGTGCTTTTCTTGTTTTTCTTGAAACGTTGCCCGCTGATAAGTTTATACAGGCCATAGGAAGCTCCAGCTCCAGCAATTAATCCAAGCAAAGCCTTCATGTTTCCGAACCTTGGAACAACACTGCCATCACCCATGTTTATTTGCTAACTCTTGTTAGCCGCCGATGCTCCAAGACGATTCGAGTCAAATCAGTCACCTTAATAAACTAGCACAGCTCGTTAGTTGGCTAACGCTCGAAACATAATGCTAATACAGCCTTGAAACGACTTAAATATTTGCATCGTTGGAAACAGCAACTTTGCTGAAAAGCCACAGTTGCTACGGATTAGCTCAGTTAGTGTTATGAACTAGATTTAAAGTGGCCAACAAAATCTATCGCCGAGTGACTTTCCCAAGCTTCTAATTATAGTTTTAATTGCTAAACCGTCCTTTAGTTTTAAAATAGATATGCTTATTTAAAATGTAAAAAAAATTATATTCGTTTTAATTAAAAAGATGGTGGTTGAATATCAGTTACCGTACAGTCCTAATTTTGTGCTGCTACGACACGCATTGGTTGTCCAACATTTATTGTCGCTCCAGTTTTAACCGATTCGTTACCTAGCAACGGTGAATTCCAAAGTACGGGAAAAAAAGGGGGGGAAATCTACTCAATATAATATAGAGGCTGATAGTTCAAGTCTGTAGTGTTTTCAAAAGAACAAGCAGACAAAATATGGCTGTGGAAAACACTGAACGATCTCTAAAAATATGTGAATTCAATCATTGCTTGCCACAAGGATTATACAAGGTAGGATACGTGAATAGGTTGAGCCAAGTTCATCTCCAGTCGTTATTTACATTAAATTACGTTATTACTTGTTTATTTTAACAGACCTTATTGACAGCTTCATGTCTGGCATGTCCATGTGACCCAATACAGTTTCTGAAAAACGCCCTCTTCGCTTTCCAGGGACATGCTAATCTTCAGGCTGTCGACTGGTATGTACCCCCGACAAACGCATGGTGGCTCACTTTTCCAACATTTGACTAAACGCTCGATTACAGCCATCAAATCTGGTTCAGTTAGTTTTTGTTTACTTCTCCCCTTTATAATTAATAAACTAAAAATGCATGTATTGCATATCTTTAGACTGCATCGCTTCAATTACTGCAGAGATAGCTAATTTTAGTGACAATTTAATGCAATGCACAGCCACAGTTTTATGCATTTAGGTATCTAATATAGAAGTCATTATGAAATAATCAAGTTTACTGTAATGCTACTTTTTATTCCCCCCAGGCAAAAGTTTTTTGCTGATATTGACCAGCACACTTCATCAACCTCCTTAAAACTCAGGGCAGAGTTTATGGAGACAGAAGAGCAAATTACAGCCGCTCTCCTCAACCAAGGATGATATGGACCAGTATGACAACATGGTGAAGCACTATTTACAATCTGTAAACCCTTGGTTTGAGAGATATATATATCAACTCGAATGTATAGTAAGTGCTTTAATATTCGTCAACTGATTACAGGAGTCTTTTCATCTGTTTGCCAAGACGGTTTCCTTTTACAGAAAGAAATTAACAAGCTTGTGTTTCAGGTAGGTTTGTGGTTTTGTGTTCAAGAACAAAAAAACAACAGCTTTTTAGCTTTTAAGCAAGTTTACTGCTTTTGATATTTGCAACAATTCATTTTAGCAGACAATTAGATGTGTGTAGCAAGATGAGTAAAAACTATTTGATTACTGGGGAGTGTCAAACACTTGATCAAAGACTTCATTTGTAGCTGGAAACAGATCCTACTGAAACAGAGTAAAAAAATAAACAAGGTTAAGAATTCAAATCAAAAGCACAACTTAGTATCTTCTAAAATAAATACTCTCAGTTGCAGTCACTTGACATGTACCGGTAGTTTCTTTACCTTTTGTTAAAGAATTTTGCATCATGTGGCGGTTTATGCTCTCCATCTTGTAGCAAGTTTGTGTTAGTGATTAGCAGCCTTATCTTGAACTCGCCAAGTTGGAAAATAACAGTTCTTTGACAGAAAAGCTGTAGCTCCTTCTGTGTGGTTTTTAGACTTGATGTATCTTTTTTTAGTGGGTCGTGATGACTTTTGGGACCTTTTGAATGGAGAATTGGGTGTGTTCTTCCAAATTACACAGTTTAAATCGGAACCTCTGGGTTCAGACAATTCTGAAGACCAAGATGCAACATTTGTGGGACCCTTTTTCACGTTGGCTGAAAACGTGTGAAAGCCGTCTGGCTGCTTGAAAGACTTTAGGAGGCCAGCTTTTATTGCATCCTTAAATCCACCATTTAGAAGCAGGAATCTGTCTTGAGCTGAAACGGAGTTCAGTCTTTTTCTAGCCCCCTGAGATGGGTTTTCTTTCACGGGTGCGTCTTGGCGGCTATATTTTGAATTCACAATTTGAAGGGCAGAAGGTAGATTTTGGTTGTAGAGGTGTGATTTTCCAGTGCTTTCTGAATGAGTAGTCTTTGTGAAAGGATCAACATCAAACTTTTGGTATCTTGAAGAGGTGGAATGTCTGCTGGAGCCACGTGGAGAAGGTTTCACATTAAACACCAGCTTGGATTCATCCAGCTCCCTTTGAGGTTTATATGGAACATCTGATCGAAAATACTTATGCTTTTCCTTTTGTGGCAAAAGATTGTTTAAGTTTGAAACAGATTTAACAAATGCAGACCTTTGGACAGTAGGAGTATAATCGTCGTTAGATTTTTTGTCAATGCTCGACAGGTATGCAAGAAATGATTTTGCCATTTTCTTCCTGTGTTTGGCTTCATAATTTGGGACGTATATATGATTTCTTGGTACAAAGTAATTCAAAGATGGTGATTTTTGTAAAGAGGCAGCTTTTGTCACTCTACAGAGGCTATTATTGTCGTCGCATCCAAATACTGGTGTTTTATTAGCTGCTTGGAAATTGTTTCTGCGATACACATATTTTGGCTGTTTGACATACGTCTTAGCAGGTAAAGGTACAAGTATGGGTGCCTTCCGTGAAAAGTAGACAAAGTTTTGAGACGGTCTGTTTGAAAGAACAAGAGATTCAGGTTTTTGACTGGTGAAAGAACCATCATGAAACAATCCAGAGGAAACCAGTGTCTTCTTTGGCTGCTTGTAGTTTTTCTGAAGATGCCTATTTTTAAGAAAATTCACAAAAATGTCATTATGCACCATCTTTTCTCTGAAACTAGGATTGAGATACTGCCTGTTTCCAAAAGAAGTGGGCTCTGTTTGCAGTGAAACAAAGTTTTGTTCCCTTAAAACATTTGTTTCATCCTCATGGTTTGGGTTCAAGTATTTTCCAGGAGTTAACTGAGTAGAAGTTTGTGGACTTTTGTAAAGGTAGTATCCATATGCGGTGTTGTAACCTATCAGCAAATAAAAAGTGCATTTAGCTGATGTTATTTTTTTTCCAATGCATTTAAAAACTACCTACCGGTTTCTGCAGCAAAACAAATGGAGCCCCATAACAGCATGCATAGCCAGGAGGATCTAAAACGTAGGTAAGTTTAAATAGCAGGAAAGTAACAAGACAAATGAAGGTGGAATTAAAATAATGTGATATTATACCCAAATGAAAGAGCCATGAGAGTCCTCCAGCAGAGACCACTGCAGCCGTCTGACTGAAACTGCAGCTGGTTGTGTGGCAATCTAATTAGTTGCAGGTGCTGCAGGTATTTGGAGCGCTGCACTTTGATTTTCTTCTTTTTCTGTGACTTTGTCTTTCTTGGACATCCTGAAGTGTTGGTGGGCTTCAGAACTTTCTATTGTATCATTTTCAGCCTGATAGCAAGCTCAGTAGGATATCCTATTTCTCTGGATACCTTTTACCTGTTTACTGCTGGTGCTGACAGTCACCCTCTTCTCTGAAACATCCTCTAATGCTTCGGTTAAAAAAGTGTAAAAGTGAAAAGGCTTTGAAAATATATTTATTAGATTTAATCGGCATCTGCTGTTAGATGTCACTGGATCTTATACAGTTGAATTACTGCAGACCCCTCCCAGCCTCCCTGCATACCTGTTCACTGAATTAATGATGAGCCGTGCTTACTGTTGGGTGACAGGAAGTGGAAAATGTTCATCGTGCAAAGAAAAAGAGATGCCATAGAGCTGGTTCAGAGGATGGACATGGCAGAGAGGCACTTTGAGAAGAAATGTCAACACATTGTGTTCACCAAATGGTTGATTTGGGTCAAATTAAACAAGAGGGCAAAGATTGGTAGGTGAAAATCATTTCTATGTGGAAAAGATTATGATGGATATTGTTTTTGAATTGGTTTATGCAAGCTGTCTCACTCTAAAGGACGGAGCCAGGGAAAACTTTGCTGCAGTTAAGTAATGTATCTAAACTTTCCAGACAATCATTTCTTCTCTGTTGACTGTTTCCAGTTCAGTGACTCATTTTGTCCTTGTGCACCATCTCGCTGTGTTGACTTTGCTTTTACAGTCTTGGGATCAGTCCAGGCTAACTTGATTTGTGATTATGTTGTGACTGACCCCATGGCTTTTTCTGTCATTAGGTGATTTAACTGGAGATTCACATGTATTTATTTGATTTTACTTGCATTTTTAGCTGTTGTTGGCAAACTTGAGACTCTGGTAAACACCCGCCGCCTGAAGCGCATCATAGCTGCATGGCATATTGTTGCAAAGGACTCAAAAAGGGCAAAAGAGTACTTTAAGGTATAATAACATTTGTGACTTTGATCAAATGATTGTAAATTTATTCTGATTTTTTTAAAGCTTGTGTTTTTATATGAATATTCCAGAGGTTGGAAACTAGTTTAGCTGAAATCAACAATAGGGATCATCACATTGGTGAGAGATTTGATGGACTCTCAGCACTCCCTGAAAACCTCTCACTGAAGGTAACTCATCCATGTTTTGTTTTTTTTCATAGCTGGTAAACCTGATTTAACTTGCATTCAGTGAGGTGACAGTCATTTTTTAAAGCTGCAGCAGACCTCTGAACACTCTGCGATGAGATCATATCTGTTACATAAGACTTTAAATGAAGTCCTTTGTAAACATACATTCAGTCTCGTATTTGATGAAAGTCAGTTCCAGCATTTTTGGTTTTCATAAGTGTATATTAAACCTATATCTGTCAGCAGTGTGTGTGTTGCTCATGCAGCTGTAAAATAACTTTTAACTAGTGCTATTATTGACTCTGTTTGCACTTCCAAGCTGTCGAGTGTGTTAGTTTAGGATTTATATCTGCTGGCCAAGTGAGAGCAGTGTTGGCTCTCTTTGCCCAGTGTTTCTGTAAAACACTTCTCCTGATAAATAGTTCTTTAACATGACTATGTTTGGAAACAGAGACGGGCTGCTTGTCCACATTATGCTACCTTAAAAAGTGGCAGAGGTGGCAGTGAACACAGTGTAGATGCCAGCAGCTTATTTTGTAAAATGAGACCTTTAGGATTAAATGTTAGCTTGATTTTTTTAAAATAGTTTTAGACTAGATTTATCTCACCATCTTTTGTTCTTGTTGTCTTTTATTGATGCTGTATGCGTCAACCCCCCGCTCCAGATATTTCAATATTTAGACTTGAGAGACTGGCTAAACTGTTCTGAAGTGTCTTATGCATGGAAATCCATCATCCGGTCAGGCACATTGTGGAGTCAGGTTTGTTCGAAGAAACTCCTACTTGTTTTTAATTCTTTACATTATTGTGAGACGTAAGCACTAAAATATTTTTGTCCTTGTTAGATCAATGTTTCAGTAGAGAAAGCCTGGATAACCGACGATACAGTGAAGCAAATTCTGCAGAACTACCGC
The DNA here is from genome assembly GCF_014905685.2 of Nematolebias whitei. Classification (NCBI taxonomy): domain Eukaryota; kingdom Metazoa; phylum Chordata; class Actinopteri; order Cyprinodontiformes; family Rivulidae; genus Nematolebias; species Nematolebias whitei. The sequence goes on along the minus strand of NC_056507.1, from coordinate 22,024,124 downwards.
CCGTTTGTGATCCATCTCAACCTGCGTGGCTGCACATCTTTAAATTGGCCCAGCCTGAAATGCATCAGTGAGGGTTTTTTTTTTTTCTGATTATATTACTTGTTTTGATAATTTTAAGTGTTTCAGATGTACTTTTTATGTTGAACCCAGGTGTGCAGGACCCAAATCTGATCATATTTAACACAAAAAATAAATCCAGCCAATCACAATGACATTCCTTATATATTTTCAGTACAGAGGCACTCTTGACTAAACCTAAAACAACAAAAAGTAACTTTTCAGTATCCATCCATCCATCCATCCATCCATTTTCTTTACCCGCTTATTCCATTTTGGGTCACGGGGGTCGCTGGTGCCCATGTCCAGCAATCACTGTGCGAGGGGCAGGGTACACCCTGGACAGGTCGCAAGTCCATCACAGGTCCACACAGAGACAAACGAGACAAACAACCATTCACTCTCTCACTCACACCTAGGGACAATTTAGAGTTACCAATCAGCCTAACATGCATGTTTTTGGACTGTGGGAGGAAACCGGAATACCCGGAGAAAACCCACGCATGCACGGAGAGAACATGCAAACTCCACCCAGAAAGGCCCCTGGACCGGGGTTTGAACCAGGGACCTGCTCACTGAGAGGCAGCAGCTCTACCAGTTGCGCCACCGTGCTGCCAACTTTTTAGTATGATACAGACTATTTTACATGTTTAAATGAAACTTAAGAAAGAGTCTTATTATATCCAAATATTGGGGCATGTTTTCACTTGAGTCATGACAGCCTGATGATCTGATATTTCTGTGGTGCTCTCAAGTGGCTCGGCTCCAGCTCCTCCTCCACCTCTCCCTGTAATTCCATCGCTGTCTCCCAAAGCTCGGGGTCTGTTTGGTCTTGATTGGGTCTGCTGAGCTGTTTGTCCTTGGGACACTCTCTGTTGTAGGAGTGCACATACTCCTGCACACTCTCACCTGAGTATTCCAGAGGAGAGTGACACAGCAGTCCGGAGTACTTCACTCCTGGGTGCAGACGTAACCAGTAAACCATGTAGTGGATGCTGAAGATAAAAAGTAAGCTTTTAGTAATTGTTCACGTCCAAGGAAGGTTTTGCAGGTACTCAGACATAAGAACTCACTTGTAGTCACAGACCCAAGGATTTCCTCCTAGTTTTAGCTGTGACAGGAAGTAAAGATCTTCAAGAACCCCATACTGAACAGAACTCAGTTTGTTGTCTGACAAATCCAGCTCATGAAGATGCAAAAGCCCAGACAGGGATGCTGAGAGAAAGAAAGTTGAGATGTTGATTTTCTGTACAACTTATTTGTTTCTTCCATCTTTCATTAAATGCACATGTGAACAAACCTGTTGCTCATTACTGTCAGCAAGGACATGTAAAATCTAGTTTTTCAATCCAGCTGAAAAAAGACTAAATACAACAGATCAGGTTGATTGGGTTTTGGTCACAAAAAGATGTTTGATTCATTTGAAGGCATTGCTTATGGTACTTTATATCTGCAACTCTCTCAGCAGTCCCCATCATATATGAAGCTATATCTGCAAACACAAAGATTGCTGAATGCCTTCTATGTCTGAAAAGGAAACGTGAGAAACAGGAGCTGTTGTATAACTGTTCCTAACTCTGTGACCCTCCATATGTTGTCGGTCATAAAAAGACAAATATACAGTAAGTGTATGGGTAGGTGCCCATGTTCTACAATACAAATGACCATTAAGTGTTGTAAGTTGTTTTATATTCACTAATAAGAATAAATATGTGTGCTGGTTTGATAATGCCCACCTGTGTCTAAGTGCTCCATGTTGTTGCTGCTGAGGTTGAGGATTCTGAGGCTCCTTGCTCCTTGGAAATCTCTTGGTTTGAGATGACTGATTGAATTATGGGACAGGTCAACTTGAACAACATCCTCTGGAATTCCTGAGGGTACCTGAGTTAGACCTGAAGATACAAAAGATGGTATCTTGAACAACTACATTGGGTTAAAGTAAATCTTGGAAAAATAGGATAAATGTTTTTAAGGTGTACTACTTAAACTTGGGTCACTAGCAAAATAATTAGTTAAAAATACTGACTGAAGCTTCATATAATGTAAGCCTGCCGTCAGTTTGATGTAAATTGTAGATGCATGTAACTTAATTTAGTCTATTTATTAGGAAAATATTAATGCTTTTATTCTGACACACAAACCCCAATTAAGCTGTTGTTCATATGTAAAATACATATTCAGAGTTAATGGACCAAGCAATATACAGTAACACTAAATAAAAACACATGGCAAACCAGATGTGCATTGATTCATGGAGTGTCTCACCATGAAAATGTTTGGCGATCCAGCAGTAATAATGAATCATTGACAGTTTGACGCCTCGGTTACGTAAACCCATGTGTGAGTAATTAATCGAAATACTTTGGATCTCAGGGTAGGAACCCGTTAATCAAACCGATCTTTAAAAATATGCTGATTGTGGACTTGCCTCGGTTTCTGCAGTCCATCCATCTCTTTGGGAAGACGTAGGTATGGCAGAGCATTGTAGCATCTGATTTGGTGCGGATTGGACTGGGCTCGATAGAGATGGTTAGGTTGTTGTTTGGGTCACCAGTGGATTCTATATCTTTGCAAAGTGATTCAGGATCAATATTCTTCAACTTCTTGTTTTTTAGATGGGTGGGTTCTGCACACCTAGCAGAGGAGAAGTTCTTAGAAACCAGTGCTGACTCAAGAGATTCAAACGTGACTTATACTCCTGGTAAATGTCTGAAATCGCTTACCTGGCATGATTTCCAAGGTTTCGGTTGCTGGGCACTTGAAGAGTACGTACGAGACTTTCCATTACACAGAGACATTTCCAGGGATTATTATGTAAACGCAGGTAGCGAAGGTTTGGCATGGGGATCAGAGCTTCTTCACTGAGTGTAGTCAGTCGGTTGTGTTGCAGTAGAAGGGTTGTAAGTTGTGTTAAGCCGTCAAACGCTCCTTCCTCCAAAAGAGAGATCTGATTCTGTTGGAGGTCCAGACTGATTAAACTATCGTAACCTAAGAAGGCTCCATCATGGAGGACTTTAATTTGGTTTCGGGCAAGAAGGAGGAATTTGGGTTCTCTGGACCAGGTGTTTGAGGTGGGGATGGAGGTGAGATGTCGATCCTGACAATCCACAAAGTCTTCTCCAGACTCTGACAGCTCCAAACAGTTTGGTGTCACAAACCTGGAGGGTCCTGATCTGCTCTGGCGCCTAAGACCTCTTACCCTAAGTCTTTTAAAACACAAAGAAATGTAGACAGTCAGTGGAGTCTTTGAATGATGGATTCTACAGATTATCACCCAGAACAAATCCATACCTGTCCTGTGAAAGTTTCTGTCTCGCCTTTTTAAGACCTCTGCCCTTCCCGGGTTTTTTCATCTCAGTGACTGGAAGCAGCAGGAGGAGCAGAGAGGCTGAGTACAGGAAAAGGATCAGACGCATCCTGAGCCCTGCACGGGTTTTCTTTCCAGCAGTGAGCAGAGATCAAAGTCCTCCGGCTGGGAAACTGAAATAAAAAGGTCACAAGGGCAGCTGTGTTATTTTAAAAGAAATAAAGCTGCTGTTTAAAAGAAGAACATCGTAGGAAACGAGAATCGGACAAAGATATCATACACTCTGCACTGGTTTCATTTATTATTATTATTTTATTACATTACAGTTAAAATATAGTATAATTATTCAAGAGTATTTCCAAAAGTTGTCAGCATAGATTAAAAAGTGTTTTTCTTTTTGTTTCATGAGGTGAATGCAGAAATCTGCAGGAGCTCAACGTGTCAGAGTGCGACAGTGTTACGGTGAGTAACATGAAGTGTGAAGATAATCCTCGTCTTTTTATGATATGTGCACGTTTTAGCAACTGACCTGTCAGTTGTGTTGCTTTATTTCCAGCACATATTATAAAATAGATTATCACGCTAACAGGATGCATGGAGCCCAACAACATTAAGTCAGATCCTCTGGACGGTTTCTTTATGTTGAATCATTTTGTCTTTCATCCAAAGGACTTCATCAGTCCAAGGAGCCACAACAAACTCAGTCCCATAAGTAGCACATTCACATAGTGGGCCAGCCAGACTTAACTTAGTTGGATTTAGTACCTGGATTATTGAGCATGAACTTTGATGTTTTGGCAGTGGCTGCCTTAGTCGAGTCGACAGGGGAGAGGGTAGAATCCAGAAACCATCTTTGGATTTCAGATTTCAGAAGGATTTCAGAAAGAACAACCCCCCCCCCCCCCTCCCCATACACACACACACACACACACACACATGCACACACACACCACTGAACAGCAGGATCTGCGGTGGTCTCCAGTTGCAAGTACTTGGGTGTGCACCTGAATGACAACCTCAGCTGGGTCAACAACACTACCAGTCTGATCAAGAAAGCTCATCAGAGACTCTACTTCCTCAGACGGCTGAGACGAGCTGGTCTGGGAAGCTCAGTCCTCACCTCTTTCTACAGGTGTGCAGTGGAGAGCATCCTGTGCTCCAGCATCAACGTGTGGCATGGAGGCTGCACAGCTGCAGAAAGAAAAGCTTTGCAGAGAGTGGTGAAGGCTGCACAGAAGACTGTTGGAGTCAGTCTCACCACCATCACAGACATCTACACCTCCAGATGCAGGAAGAGGGCCACCTGCATCATGAAGGACCCCACTCACCCAGCACACACTTTTTTCCCCGCTTCCCTCAGGAAGGAGGTTGAGGAGCATTAAGTGCAGAACCAGACTGAGGAACAGCTTCTACCCTGAAGCTTTTAGACTCATAAATCTCTGCAGGATGATCACTGCAAGAACAAAAGAAAATCACTCTAATGCCACTTTGGTGATATGTGACATCTGTGCTGCTGATTATCCATGCTGCTGATCTCATGCTGCTGTCTATCTCATGCTGCTGAATTCATTCATACACATCAACTCACCACAGACTCATGTTCGGGCTGCTGTTTAATATACCGTATTATTTTACATTATTAGTGTTTAGCATATATCTTAGATCTTTTAGCGTATTGTTTGGCGTTTGTTTATTGAATATCTTAGTGTATATCTTAAATCCTTATATACTTCTTTTTCTACTTTTATATTTTTGCTATTTTGGGTGTAGCTGGGACCTTGAGTACACAATTTCATTCCACCTCATGTACCACTTGTGATGTGAATGACAATAAAGATACTTGACCTTGACCTTGACCTTGATCTTATCACCATCAAACTGGTTGTCCCACTATGTGAATGTGCTACTTATGGGACTGAGTTTGTTGTGGCTCTTTGGACTGATGAAGTCTTTTGGATGAAAGACAAAATATTTCAACATAAAGAAACCATCCAGAGGACCTGACTTAACTTTGCTGGAATTTTTACATGGATTATTGAGCATAAACTTTGAAGAATGCATTGAGATTTTATTTTGTTTCAGTCTTCTGCTGTTTCATCAAGTATTTTTTTCTTTGAAAACATTAAAAAAGTAGTTAAATTTGCATCGGACACCTCCCTCAGAGAAATTGTAACATCTAGAATTTGCTCTCCAACAGGACACGGTGGTTCAGAGGATTATCCAGGGCTGCCCTTGCCTGCTCTACTTGAACCTTTCGTGCACCCTCATCACAAACACCACTCTAAAAGAAATATCCAGGTGAACCTATAGCTGTGGTAAAACCCATCTGTGTTCAAGTTCTGCTGCTGCAAAGAGATAAATAACTTCAGAGTTTATGCCTCTTCTCTCCAGCTGTCGGCTCTTGTTTTTCCAATTTCAACCTTTTTCTAGCTCGTTTTATTTACATGAAAAGGAAGAAGCGGGTAAAGATAATGGATGGATGGATGGATGGATGGAACATCTGAGCTCTGATTAGTGATCAGTTTCAGCCTAATGATTAAGAGGAACAGATGCTGCTTTTGTAACAGCTGGAATTTTATAATAGCTGTGTTGCTCGATTTGAACATTAAATCAAGACTTTACATCATAACACTAACAGCAACATGCTAAACTGAAATGCTCTTGTATAAAATTATTTTTCTAAACAGGAGCTGTGTCAGACTTCAGTATCTGAGTCTGGCCTACTGCTGCAGATTTACAGATAAAGGGTTTCTGTACCTGACCACAGGAACGGCCGGCCGCAATCTCCTCCACCTCGACCTGTCCGGCTGCACTCAGGTTGGTTCTTGTGGTCCTCTCAGTTGGTAAATAGTCTCTCCACTCCGCTTCTCTCAGACTGAACACAGCTTTTTGTCTTCCGGGTGTATTTTGGGCAAATGGCTCCTCTCTGTTTGCACGTGTCTGTTCTTGTTTCAGTCTTTACTCCTGTGTGCGTCAGATTGAGCTCAGGGCGAAGGGAGAAATATTTCACGTTCTGGGAAAGCAAAAACAGCTGTGGCCAAGTGGAGGGTTGGGTTTATTCGTCACCTCTGGCCCATACCCACCCACTCAGCATTTGTACACTGTGTAACATAACACACTCACCACATTATAACACACTCTTTCCTTTGTGGGGAGAACTATTTTGGCTCCAGATGTACAGTTTGGTTTAATGGGGCATTGTAAATGTAAAAAAATGAGGAAAAGGGGAGTCAGGAGTGTGATTCACATGTCAACACAGGTTCTTGTGTATTTCCTCTCAGATGACAGTAAATGGGTTCAGGTACATTTCTGCTGGATGCCCTTCACTCAGACAGGTTGTGATCAACGACATGCCCACTCTGTCAGATAGCTGCGTTTTGGTAAGAGAGTTCATTTACTAAACATTCCTGATGTCACTTCATGGGTATTTTTAACCTCTTGCATCAGATTGGTTTTCATATTTTTTTTGCTCCGACAGGCTCTACTCACCAGATGTTGCTGTCTTTCCACTCTCTCCTTGTTGGACGCCCCCCATCTTTCTGACGTTGCTCTTAAAGCCATTGCAGAAACAAACGATCTAAGGGCTTTCAGTATAGAAGGTGAGACCATCTTACATCCTGCAGCTTTCACGTTCCTAAACGTGAGAAAGATGAACACTGTTCCCTTTGAGCTGTGAGTTCATGTGTGCTTTAGGTAACAACCAGCTCACAGACCTCAGCTGGGAAGTCCTGTGCAGCAGCTCACAAGCCCTCAGCAGACTTCATGCTGCAGAATGCCCGAGAATGACCGATACCAGCCTGAGATCTGTGGCCACCCTCAACAATCTACAGCACCTGGACATCTCGCTGTGCAACAGGTGTGCACTCCTGTGAATATTGAGCTGATGCTTTTATAACTGTGGTTGGTGACACAATGTGTTTCAGGGTGAGTGATTCTGGAATAGAGTGCTTGACCAAAGGCTCCTCAGCCAATAAACTGCGGACATTAAATGTCAGTCACTGCTGCCACATCACTGACATCTCTGTTAAGAGAATTGCCAAAAGGTATTTAGTATCACTTTCAACTTTCATGTATGTTTAGTTCCTGTAGATCAGTAACAAATCTAATGTATTCCAACCAAAACCTTGCCTGAAAAGTTGTGTTTGAACAGTTTAACATCCTAACAACATAATTTATACAAGTACACACTTATTTCCTGTGTGAACGGCATGAAGGAGCATTGTTTGTGTTGTGTACGTTCCATTTGTCAGGTTGTGCAAACTTCATGATCTCAGTTTGAGTTACTGTGAGAGGCTAACAGACTTAGCTTTGGAGTGGCTGAGTGGCAGTTCAATCTGCTCTCTTGACATCACAGGGTGCAACATCCAGGATCAGGTACTGTTTGCACATTTCTTCTAGTTTTTATGCATTTAAAAAATAAAGCTAACATGTCACCACAGCAAACAGTTTGTTTAATAGTTATTACGTTTTTAGGGACTGGCTAAACTTGAGAGGATTTGCCTGAAGAAGATAGTACTTGCTGAGTGCGTATACATCACAGATATCGGCATAGAGGTATAAGTACTTCATTGTTTAGAGCTTTTAATGGGCTTGAGTTTAATTCCTTTTCTAGAGGTAGATATCATCAAAAGCTTAGAGAATAAACTGTTTCCACAGAACATCTTTCTGAGAAAGGATCAGTTTTGACTTTTTCTCAACCAAAATATGAAAAAAGAACAAATATTGATGTCATTTTGCATTGGTTTTCTCCACACAGTCTTGTACTTTAATAATTACATTTTCACTCACATCTTTCTCCTGTTTTCTGTTATTTTTATTGAGCAGCAGTTCTGCAGAAATGTGAGGGACCTGGAACATGTTGATGTTTCTCACTGTGTAGCTCTGTCTGATGGAGCCGTGAGAGCCTTTTCATTTTACTGCAGAGGTCTGGTTGTGCTGCGGATGGCAGGGTGTCCAAAGGTCCAGTGTTTACTCACACAGACATACGTATATGCTGATTGATCATCAAATGTTATTTTGCTAAATGCATTGTGCCATCAAAGCCATGAGGTTTCTATGTTCTGCTTCAGATGACGGATATGGCAGTGCAGTACCTGACAAGTGGATCTCTGTACCTGCGGGAGCTCGATGTGAGCGGCTGTAGTTACCTTACTGATCGCTCCCTTAGATACTTGGAAAGGATTTGTCTTCCACTCAGCTCCATCAGGATGGCTTGCTGCAGCGGGATCTCCAGGTAATAAAGGTCCAAACTAAGAATAGTAATGCAAAGGTAAAGCCTTCTGTAAGAACTTAAATTTTTTAAACATTGAGTATGTATGTCCTCAGGGCGGCTGCCTTAAAGTTGCAGACACGTGCCTCATACTGGGAGTACAGCAATGACAACCCTTCACACTGATTTGTCTACAATGTAGAGAAAACGGCTGCCAATGGCGAGATCCATCAGGACTGAAGATGCTTGGGAGGCGGTCCAGAAGCACTCGGTACAGACACACACAGCAGGTGCATGTAAATAACTCAACATTTTCTACAAGCAGTGTCTGTAATATTGGGGACCTATTTTTGACATAAGAGCATCACTCAAACAGCTGTTTTTTGGACTTTAAACACTTTCTTTGAAACATCAAAGTTCATCCAGGTTAAAAAAATCCAACAAAATTTAGTGAGGTCATCTGGACGTTTTTTTTTTTTGTTGTTGTTGTTGAGACATTTCGTGCAGCACACTCACATAGTGGACCAACCAATTTTCTGGTGATAAGATGGTTTCTGGGGCCCACCCTCTCCCCCGTCGACTCCTCTGAGGCAGCCATGCCAAAGTGGTTCAAAACATCAAAGTTCATGCTCAATAATCCAGGTAAAAAATCCAACAAAGTTCAGTCAGATCATCTTATCCTGAAACCATCTTATCACCATCAAACTGGTTGGTCCACTATGTGAGTGTGCTGCTTGTGGGACTGAGTTTGTTGTGGCTTTTCGGACTGATGAAGTCCTTTGGACGAAGGACAGAACGTCTCAACAAAAAAAGAAACCGTCCAGATGACCTGACCTAACTTTGTTGGACTTTCTTTGAAACATGACAACTTCAATATACTGTGTACAACACAGAGCCTCTGGCTTCACATCACTGATATCTGCTCACAAACCTTCATAATAACACTGTGTATGGAAATAATTATAAAATTATAAATTAATTAATTAACCAGTAAGTCTAACCTGACCAGTTCAATTACCTTCTGGTCCTTGTATTTAATTGCATTGGTTTTAGCACTTTTTAACTAATTCATCTTTTTTATCTGTTGCTCATGAAGAAACAACAACAAACACCAGAACACAAACTAGAACACAGTGTGTCTGATATGTGCTTAATATTTTAAATATTTACTGGAAACAATGTTTAAATTATGGACTTTCATTAACTAAAGCCTCATTATAGAAGAAAACAATGTTGTTCCAGTTTGACCTCCAGTCAAACATAGAAACTAGAAAAACATGAATAAGCTGTTAATTTCTTAAACTAAAAGTGTCTGAGCTAAATGTAACAAATGCAGAACTTTATATTTATAAACCCAGTTGATGACATATCTACAGTGCAGTGATTTGACATTTGCAGAATATTTAAAAAGCATTAAATAAACTAAAGTACATCTTGAGAACAGAGTTGTATATTCAAGCTGAAAACATTCAGTTTATATAAAAAAGAAAGCTCCGGTGGAGCGACAGCTTTGATCACATCTTCTAGCTTCCTAGTTTCAGGGACTCGAACCAGCTTTGTGTCCTCAGTCTGACGGCGCCTCGTTCTGCTCGAGCTCTGACCCACCGGTCGGCTGGAAACTCTCCGTTCAGACAGCCTGAGAGGGGAAATTAAAAATAGAAACACAATGTTCTGTGCTGAGCCTCAGGTGTTTTGTAACTTTGTAATTACAAACCATCATAATTAAAGATAAGAGCTCACCAGTAAGTGTGGTCCAGCCATCAGTGGTGTTGTGTTCCACTCTGTGCAGAACAACCTCCGGGCTGATCTCCACCGACGCTCCGCAGAGATTCACACCAACTCTTAACGAGGACGGGACACGCACACTCACTGCTCCTACATAAGACAAACAATCAGGGGTTAGAAACCATTCCACCCAGCAGGTATAGCTGTACAAAAAGAAGAAACGTGGTGTATGACGTGACGCTTGTTCTAGTTGTTCCCTCACCTTCCTGACTGTGGAGTTCAGCAGCACCGCCGTCTCCCACATACGCATCAATGTCTCCGCTGTTAGAGGAAACTTTCAGGAAACTGTTCGAACCATCTGCAAAAGAAAAGTGAACATCGGGTGTTTATTTCATTTTTACCAGCCTCTGATAAAAACGTACAGAGGTCACAGCGCAGCCAGTCTGCTCACCAATAACGGTGTCTCCAGACACGTTCTTCACTGTAGTGTTCCCTTTAAAGAAGGACAACAACGTCAGGATCAACTAAACAACACAACTTCTCTGAAAAACAAATCACCGTTCAGCACAGCTGAAATGACCCGTGGTGTGTTTCTACATGTTTGAGACTCATTTGCATCAGGAGTAAATTAAAATTCCTACGGGATGACGCAGTTTTGTCTTTTTTCCTTCTTTACATCAGAGCGATTTGACTTTGTGATCAAAGATTTGGTTTTTAAAAGCTAACTTTATAGCCATCACAAAACAAAATATTTGGCAAATACGTGATAAATTGAGACCACATTGCATTTAAATCAACCGTCCTTGAATCTGAGCCCAAATATGAACCATGATCCAGGTTTACCAAGAAATGTAAAGCATATGTGTACCAGAATTTACTTTGGTGTCGAAAACAACGGTTCTCCTTGTGGGTCTTAGTTTCTTTAAACATTATGTTCATCCATTTTCTTAATTCACACGGAGGTTCCTGACATACGTTGATTTAACTGGGTTTATTAGAAGAACTGACCATTAATTAAATGTTAAGCTACTTTGTGCTCTTCATGTAATTACTCTGTCAACTTAGAGTCACATTTCAGGGAGCAAACCTGGACTTCCTGAACTTAATTACTTTTAGCTTTAGCTTCAGTCTGCGCTGAGTTCAGATGTAACACAAGACACCCGTTTCCTATAAATCAGGATGTTTAGAGGGACGAGGTGGACCACAGCTCACCGTGAACATGACCCAGTTCAACTGGCCCAGAGCAGGAGGAGACACTGTTGGACTCAGCATAGACGGCTTTGACCTTCAGAGACCCATTCATTCAACTTTTATTATACAGGTTAGTCTCACTGAGCCTTTGGGACTCATTTACAAGAGAGAACTGTTTTTTTAAACAAAGAATGATGACAACAGTAGTCAACAAAGACAACAATAGACAATCATAAAAGAAACATGTACACTGAGAAGAATAAATGAAAGAAAAACAAAAGAAAATGATATTTAAAACCACGAAACAGAAAAGCTAGGTTGTAAAGCGATGTAGAACCCATGTTCTGTTGAGATGTTCATTGTTGTTCCCTGGAGCTTTTTAACATTCACCACATGGAGAAAGAAATAAAACAACACTTGAATGTAATAATCAGGTGTTAATTGACTCATACTTTTTTTTTTTTTTAATTATTTATAAGAAAGCAACTCGTTGCTGCTGAATCTTGCATCAAGCAGCTGCTGCCCCCTGGCTGCTGACAATACGAACAAGAACTTGGAACAAAAACCAACTCTGTCTCATTGTTTTGATGTTCACATTGTCAAAAGGAAAACTATATATTGTATATATATTTTTAAAAAATAACCTTTAGCCACATCTGTGATATAATTTCTCTGGCATAATTTGCTTTAAAAATGTTACATCTAAAAGCTAAACCATCATCCCAGTCTTAAAGAGCTCTACTGTAACTGGTCTGAATGAATACCAGCCAGTAGCCCTCACCCCAATAGTCGCTAAATGCTTTGAAAAACTAGTCATGACCCACATCGGAAAAACCATCAACATCAACGAGGACCCTCACCAGTACACATACTGCGAGAATCGATCTACAGAAGATGTCATCTCCTCTGTGGTCCACACTGCTCTCACCCACCTGGAGCAGAAGGACTCCTACGTCCGTATGCTCTTTGTGGACTTCACATCTGCCTTCAACACCATGATCCCCCAAACCCTGATGGATAAACTGCTCAAACTAGGACTAAGCCCCTCCATTTGCAACTGGGTCCTAGACTTCTTAAACAGACTGCAGTCCGTGAGGATCAACAACAACAACTCCTCCTCCACCATAACCCTCAGCACTGGCTCCCCTCAGGGCTGTGTGCTGAGCTCTCTCCTGTTTACTCTGCTCACGTATGATTGTGCAGCTACCCATCGAGGCTGTCATATTGTAAAGTTTGCAGATGATACAGCGGTGGTTGGATGCATCACAAACAATGGTGAGTCCAGCTACAGGCAGGAGGTGGAACACCTGGAGAGCTGGTGCAAGACGAACAACCTTCACATCAATGTGAAGAAGATGAAGGAGATGGCCGTGGACTTCAGAAGGAACAAACACACCTCCCCCCAAACCCCAATATAGGAGGATCTGTGGTGGAAGTGGTCTCCAGCTACAAGTATTTGGGTGTGCACCTGAATGACAAACTCATCTGGGGCAACAACACCACCAGCCTGATCAAGAAAGCTCATCAGAGACTCTACTTCCTCAGGCGGCTGAGACGAGCTGGTCAGTGAAGTTCAGTCCTCACCTCCTTCTACAGGTGTGCAGTGGAGAGCATCCTGTGCTCCAGCATCAACGTGTGGCATGGAGGCTGCACTGCTGCAGAAAGAAAAGCTTTGCAGAAAGTGGTGAAGGCTGCACAGAAATCTGTTGGAGTCAGTCTCCCCACCATCACAGACATCTACACCTCTGTGAACAACCAAAGCGAGGAGAAAGGTGGGCTGGTCTGTGCAACCATATTATGGAACTATTTTATGAAAGAGCCCAGTGTGACAGATGCATTATTGAAATCTATTCTGAGCTTCTGGACAACACATTCTGCAATAGAGGTCCTGAACATGACCCATTCAGATTCAACTGGGTCTCGTGGAAAAACTCTCCCGGAAGTGTGTTTTGAAGGTTGCATGGAAAGAGGGCTCCACCAGACGTCCCCAGTTCACCCTTGCTACGTTTGGGTTTACCAGGTCTGTTCAGCCTCTCACGCCACTGGATTCATCTTACTACCAGGTGGGTATCAGTTTACAGCTCTGCTCCTCTCTTCACTCAAGTGTCCAAGACACAGGGCTGCAGGTCTTATGACACCATTACAAAATTGATCATCGACCTTTGTGATCAACCATCGATCACAGGGCTACTTGAACCCCTCCACCACGTTGAGGTGGCAATTCTGAGGGGTGGAAAGATACGAAAATGTTAATTTTGACAGCATTAATTCACACGCTTAGAGATATTTCTGAGGAGCCATCACTAAATATTTATATATCTGTGTAAGCAATGAGATAACATTTTTGAAATATAGATTAATTGTGGCAGCTGTGTACGCTCCGAGGAACTCGTCAGAGTTTCAGACGTAGATCAAAACAAGAAATTATCATTTTAAATTTGAGAATAATTATTGGGAGAACTCGCACGTTTCTTCAGAACATTAACCTCAACATCTTTCCTAACAGCTGTGAAGCTGACATTAATATCTTTAATAATTCAGGTGGAGTTGAACTTTTATTTCATGATGAAGTTCATGATGAATGAACACTAGATGGCAGACATGATTCATCCAAAATACAACTCGTTGATTTAGATTTTAATTTCTCAGTGCTGCAGCTGAAAGTTGTGTCAAACAAAAAGGCAGTTTTCTGTTAAGCTAATCTGAATTATAATTTGATTTCCACAATTTATTACTTGAAATGATTATAAGGTAAATTATTCTTTAGATTAGATGTTTTTTTACAATATGTGCTTGCCTATGACCTACATTTAACCCTAAATCAAGTTTGAACATAAGAAAAACTCAACTAATTTATCTTTTTATGTAAAGGTGTCACATTTTAGGTAAAAATCATTATATTTATTTGAAAAATGTTCACTTCGAAGTGATTTAACTGTTTTTCGAGGAGCACAATAACAGCTAGGGCGCAAACATTTGCTCTGAAACAAAGTTTTAAATGGTAAAACTATAGGCTCAGTGTCACATCATCTATCTGCTGTTTAAAATTTAAAATCTCAATTGGTATTGGGGTCCCCCTCCCACAAAAAAGCTACATATTTAATGATCTGCAACAATGATAATTCTTCCTGAGAAATGACCATCAGTGTGAAATGGTGATAGATATGTTTCCAGCTTCATGCAGGCAGAAGTAGTTTCCATCAGTTCTTCATAAAGGATGGAACTATAATAAATATATATATGTATATATAAGAGCTGCATGCTGTAGCATGAGTGTGTAAGACTCAAGCTCTGTGGGTCTGTCTTTGGTTTCATTTAACTCCACAGCCGTCCTGCCTCTCCTCAACATGTCAAGCTCATGCATGTTTCATTTGGTCGTCTTCAGGGCTACTATCAAATGAATCTAACTGGATGAAGGGGAGGAGCTGGGGAGCTGACGGAGGAGAGGATGTTTAAAAGCCAGGGGCTGGGTTTTTATTTTTTGGATATTTCACCTGCTCCTCCGCTTCAGCAAAATCAGATGAGTCATGAGATCTGAGCGACTGATTTAGGGGACCACAATGACTCGAGGGTAAAACCTGGATCCTACATTTTGTCTTTCATTTTTCATCAGCGCTGGATGAATCTTTCAAGGATGGAAGAAGTTCTGATTCTGCGGCATTTAGGATACTGAGGGACACTTGACATCTTTTCTCCAAAACTTGGAGAAGTCCTCTGTGGGACCCTTGGCA
This sequence comes from Nematolebias whitei, assembly GCF_014905685.2. Taxonomy (NCBI): domain Eukaryota; kingdom Metazoa; phylum Chordata; class Actinopteri; order Cyprinodontiformes; family Rivulidae; genus Nematolebias; species Nematolebias whitei. Next base: position 22,008,904 of record NC_056507.1, on the reverse strand, counting down.
ACAGCTGAAAGGTGGAGCCAAATCCCCAAGTACCACACATCCAGGAAGGATGAGATTCAGCCTTTAGTGGATTTCTGTTTCCTTTAAAAAAAAAACCTGAGGTGCACCCATGAGCTGTTAAGACTCAGTTTGTGGATAAAAAGGGAAAAGAAGAAAACATGCCTTTTGATTTGGCAGGTTTGAAAAACCAGGTGCTCAAACCTGGGAAGGAGGAGGTGAAGAACACCGTGGGGGACTCTTTAGGAAAACTGCAGAGGTGAGAGGGTTTGTTCAAAGGTGGGGATGAGCGTCTGCAGTGTGTTAATGCTGGATGGAAGTAATAATTCTCTATTCATGTTTAGATTAATATTCTCAAAGTATCATGCAGATAGATAAATAATATATTCTTGTGCTTGTGATCCCAGTGATGTAATCACAGATTTTATTTTAAGACACATACATAATTCATATCTGATGCATATTTAACAGAACTGTATCTGCAAATGTAGGGAAGACCTCAAACTTATTAAAGAGCTAAAGGGTATTGTGTAAATTGAGTAAAACGTGACTTACTTTATTTCACAGCTGGCAGACGTCTTTAATATTAGTAATAAAATTTAACAGAATAACTTGTTTTATGGTTCCGAATTTTTAAAAAAGGATTTTTTTTTTCAGATCAAAGTGTGGGACAGAATGAAAAAGGCATGTAAATAGTGTAATAATCCTGAGTAATAAATTTAAAATATAGGTTAATTTAAAAAAAGTTATGATAAAACTGCTTATTGGGCTCCAGTTTTGACATACATCACATTTTCAGAGGTTAAATGGCTTTTATTATTATCAAGGTATTGTAATAGATTTTCTGTTTTTTTTTTTTACAAATTGGTTAAAAAACCTGCAGTGATCAATTTTAAACAGCTGATATTTTAATTAGCATCATTCACATTACAGATGAGCAATTTTGTTAATTTTTTCACACCTAAATGGAAGGAATAAAGGTATTAAAGAGCTATTTTTGAATGAGTTTATCCTTAATAAACTAAAAGTTGAATTAAATGTACCACTTATAAAATATGAAGCTGCTTCATTTGTCCTATTATCTTGGTTGAGGAGGCGTTTTCTTGTCAGGTTTGAGCAGGGGAGGGTTGAACAGGTTCATTTTTGATGGTTCCTCATGTTTCCCCTGCACAATGTGGCTCAGTATGTGTATTTATCCATTTACCTCCTTTGATCCCATCCACAAAGGTGATAAAAGTGTTTGTGCTTGTACATGGGTTGAATGAAAGCAGACAAATGTATTTAAACTTAACTTGTAATATATGCTCTTTAGGAAAATAGATGGTAGTAACGTTGAGGACGAGGACAACATTGAGCTCACAGAAGACGGTCGTCCGGTGGCATCAGCACCACGTCCTGCCCCTTTACTGGACTGCAGCTGCGGCGGTCTGCCTAAACGCTACATCATCGCCATCCTCAGTGGCCTGGGTTTCTGCATCTCTTTTGGCATTCGATGCAATCTGGGTGTGGCCATTGTGGAGATGGTGAACAACAACACCGTCTACATCAATGGGACTCCAGTGCTTCAGGTTGGTGGATGGACTTGTCGTTTAGTCACGTTTGTGAGACATTGCACATGCATGTGTCCTCCAGAAAAACAAACGGGTGCAACGAAAGCAGAAAAAAATAAAAACTTGCTCGAAGCATTTCTTATTGCAGCACAACTTTAATTTTATTTGCAAAATTGACTTATTTTGAGCTTACACAAACTATTTGTGGCAATTTGTTATAAAGCTTTACAAGTGAATAGTAAGACCAGCTGTGTTGTATGGTCTGGAGACAGTGGCAATTGACAAGAAGACAGGAGAAAGAACTGGAAGTAGCAGAAATGAAGATGTTGAGGTTCTCCTTAGGAGTGACAAGATTAGGAATGAGATCATCAGAGGTACAGCGCAAGTTGAAAAACTGGGAGATAAAGCTAGAGAGGCCAGACTGAGATGGTTTGGACATATCCAGAGGAGGGACAGTGGGTATATTGGTAGAAGGATGTTAGAAATGCAGCTGCCTGGAAAAAACAAAGAGGAAGGATAAAGAGGAAATACTGTATATGGATGTAGTTGGAGAGGACATGGAGGTGGTTGGAGTGAGAACAGAGTGAGATGGAGGAGGATGACTCACTGTGGCAACCCCTGAAGAGGGAACAGCTGAAAGAAAAAGGAGAAGAAATAATATATAATGATTTTATTTGTTGTTTAAAAAAAGCTTAAAGGTTGATGCTGACTCTAGAAGTAGCTGTTCACTGGGATTCAACAGTCTAATCAAACTCCTGCGAGATGCTCTGTAATCAAACATTTTCATGTGTATATAAAACTGAATGGTTTTGCAAGATAACACTTACTGACTAAATTAAGTTGCAACCCCTGCCCCCTCTAAAAAAAAAAAAAATTGTATACTTGATATTTCATGGCTTCTGCATTAAACCCACTTTTCTCCCTTTTCTAGAAAGCTCAGTTTAACTGGGACCCAGAAACTGTGGGACTGATTCACGGATCCTTTTTTTGGGGCTACATCGTCACTCAAATCCCAGGCGGATTCATCTCCAACAAGCTGTCTGCCAACAGGTAGCATTGACTTGTTGTCTACTCATATTCAGTTGTAACACTTAATTTTTGTCCTCCTATAATCACCGACAAGCTTTGACATTTAACTGTTAGATAAAATGAATAAAAATAAAACGCACAACTTCATGGTGTAGCTTTTTAACTCCAGATACTTTTTGTAGGGTTTATGCAGCCACACAGAGTATACTGACCTATTAATTTTATCGTCTTGAAATATACATGCTTCTGAATCCCCTCTGATGTGCATCACACTCAGTACTGTAATGGACATGACCTGCTTGTAACCTCACTAGAATGAGGCTGGCTGGGTTCAGTGTTTTGGCTAACCATGCTATCATAATGAATTGCAGATTTAGAGGTTTTAATACTTTACTAGGACAAAAATGGATAAAAATACACAGAAACTCAACAAATTAAGACAAAATACTTTTGGGAGAACACCTTCTCGGGCTTTGCGGTTAAAGGGTTAAAGCTGTTGGATGTGGTGAGCGTTACTGATAGAGCAGATTACAGTCCTGTAATAAAAGCTTCACAGGAAGAAAAGGGACATGCCACTGACAGAGTTAATAATGAAAGATCCTGCCTCTGATTTCTTTTTGAAACACCAGCCACTGGAATATTACAAGTGTCAGTTACACGCTGTTTTGGAAAAAGGGAGGGAAGGGGGTTTCAGGTGTGGGAGAAAAGGGAAGGTTGTGATGAAGCAGAAAGTTATGAATTCAGCAGGATGTCTTTATCTCACAGTGAATGACGGAGAAGTGAGATCTGTGTGATATTCAGGCTGACTGAGAGACATTAACTGTCATTGATGTAGAGATTTATTGTCTGCAAATATTACACATCCATACGACAGCTTTCACTCACCAGTTAGCAGTTCTTAGCACCAAAAAGATTTGGACAGTTCAATGCTACACTAACTGGAAGCTTTACTTTTACTTTTACATTTTAATTTTATTTTTGTTATTTTTAAAGTGTGGAATAAAACATATCTAATATACTAACTTGCCTTTTCAGATGCATGAACATAAAGGTAGTTAGTTAAGTAACTCCTTTAGATGACTGTTAGCTTATTTAGGCTAGCAATCTTGTGAAATTATTACAAGTTGATGCTTTAACGTTGAATTGTGGGATAACTTTCTCAGTTGCTTGGTTACCGATTTTTAAACAAAAGTCTCTGTATAAAAAAATGTGTCACTAAAACAGAAAGCTCGAGCTGAAATAATTGAAACTGGTGGGAAATGGCTAGCTGACCCTCCATCCATCCATTTATTATGCTCCACTTGCTCCAGAGTCAGGTTGCAGGAGCAGCAGCTTGAGGAGGAAAGTGCAGACGTCTCTTTCCACATCCACCTCCTCCAGCTTTTCTGGGAGGATTCCAAAGCATATCCAGTGTTTCCTGGGTCTTCCCCTTTAGGTCTCCTCCCAGTTGGACACAAACCTCTCTAGGGAGGTGTCATGGGGCATCCTTACCAGATGCCCAAACCACCTCAACTGGCATCTCTCAATGTGGAGGGCTCTTGAGTCTCTCCTGGATATTTGAACTTCTCACCCTATCTCTAAGAGAGAGTCCAGGTACCCTGCAGAGAAAACTCATTCAACCATTTCGATAGGAATGTAGACTGACCCGTAAACAAAGAGCTTCACCTTACAGTTCAACTCCTTCTTCACCACAATGGACCGGCACAGATTCTGCAATAATGTGGAAGCTGCACAAATTTGTCTGTTGATCTCACACTCCATTGTTCCCCCAGTCCATGACTGGGGGTACCCTGAGGTACTTGAACTTCTCCATTTAAGGCAGCACCTTACTCCCAACCAGGAGAAGACAATACACTATTTTCCAACTGCATGGCTCATATTTGGAGGTGCTGATCCTCACCCCAGCTGCTGTACACTCTGCAGCAAACCGCTCCAGTGAGAGCTTGTTATGTGCCTGGGGCACATTAGTCTTATTATTTTGTCCTTGGGACATGTCTTGGGTTTTTGGGCTGGCTGATTAACCTTTAATTGTTTTGGGCTATGGTCTTTTCTGCCCACCCATAAATTGGCTGGTTTCAGGGAGCTCGCCCTCTCAGGCTCACTCTGTTTGTGAACTCGCTCATGCTCCCACATTTTTGGCCTTTCAGAAGCTCTCTCCCTTTTGGGCCATTTTTTGTTTGGACCCTTTTTTTGGGGCTGCCCTGGTTTTCCTGGGGCCCTTGTTTTTTCTTTGTCCTGGAGCTGTGGCCTGCTCTCGGCGGCCTCAGCCACCACAGGTAATTTTTGTTAACTTTTTGTATATTTTTTGTAACTTTGGCCTGGTGGGACCGGTTGTCCTGCTTTAGCCCTTTTCTTTTGTAATAGGTGTTTTTGTAGTTTTTTTTTTTTCTTCTAGTTTTAGCCTGGTACCAGCAGTGGCTTTGACGGCCCTGTATAGGGTGGGCCTGCTGCGGTATCTTTTTGTTCTGTTTGACCGGGTCACTAGGTCCATCTTTAAGCTGATACTTTGGGTTTTTGTGTCTTTTGGTGGACATGGGAACTGGGGGGTTCCTGATCTTTTTTCCTTTTTTTTCAGGAAGCAGCAGCCTTTTTAATAAATTGAATGTTGAACCCCCTTATGTGTGTCTTGTGTCCTCCTTTAATGTGTTATGTTCATGGTGGATGGAACAGAGCTGAAGATCAAGGCAAGATAACACCATCAGGACCACATCATCCACAAATAACAGAGACCGAAACCTGAGGCCACTGAACTGGACTTCCTCTACCCTCTGGTTGCACCAAGAAATTCTGTCCATAAAAATTCTGAACAGAATCAGTGACCACGGGGAGCCCTGGCTGAGTCCAACTCCCGTCCTGAAGGGCTCCAACTTACTGCCAGGCTGTGCCAGCAATGCAACCCAAATTCTTGCACTGCTTGTACAGGGACTGAATGGCCCATAGCAACTGACCCCGAATCTCGTAGTCACTGAGAACCCCCCACACGGTACTTCAAGAGACACCATGAAATACCTTCGCCAAATAAAATCCACAAAACACATGTAGGCTGGTTGGGCAAACCCCTATACCCCTTTGAGGACCCTAGTGAGAATAAAGAGCTGGTCCAGTGTTACATAGCCGGGACAGAACCCATATTGATCCTCCTGAAGCTGAAATTCGACCATCGACCACTAGCTGACCCTGTACTAATCAAACATTACCTACCGACCAGCACTTTTAGCGTATAAAACTCATTAATCACGTTTCTAAACCTGGTCTTTGTAGAAGAATTGTATTTTTCAAACTGCAAAAATCTTTTTCACTGAAGCCTTTTAAATTGATTTGTGCACAAAAATAACATTTTATTTCACACAGGGTGTTTGGAGCGGCCATTTTCTTGACGTCAGTGCTGAATATGTTCATACCATCGGCAGCAAGGGTGCACTATGGTTGTGTTATGTTTGTGCGCATTCTACAGGGATTAGTGGAGGTAAGAGATAAAACGTGATAAAACATTGTTACTTCCATTTTCTCTCATTGATTGACCTTTGTGTTCACATTTCAGCACTTTAGTTTTTGGAGCAAATTATTACTAAATCTACTATTTATTTAATCCATCCATCCGTTATCTTTACCCGCTTCTTCCTTTTCGGGTCGCAGGGGTCACTGGTGCCCATATCCAACCATCGCTGTGCAAGAGGCAGGGTACACCGTGGACAGGTCTCCAGTCCATCAAAGGGACACTACAGAGACAAACAACCATTCACTCTCTCACTCACACCTAGGGACAATTTAGAGTTACCAATCAGCCTAACATGCATGTTTTTAGTCTGTGGGAGGAAACCGGATTACCCGTAGAAAACCCACGCATTGCACGGAGAGAACATGCAAACTCCAACCAGAAGGCTCCCGGGCTGGGATTTAAATCAGGGTGACCTGCTCGCTGAGTGGTAGCAGCTCTACCAACTGCGCCACCGTGCTGCCCCATCCATAAACCTGCAACATAAAATGCTTACTCTAAGATTACTGATGCCTGAAGGAGTACCCACGGTGTGATAACATGACATGATTAAGACAAATTAGGTATTCAACCCAAACTCGTGATGATCAAACTTTATAAAAGATTTTTATACAGCAGTGTGTAACACAAAGCACTTTAATCAGATTAAAGGACTACATAAAATAAAATTTACAAACAAACAAGAATCATACACAAGATTATCTAAAATAGCAATAAAGCTATTTTTAACTCTCCTACTGCCTTTGGGTCCAAATGAACTATGGCGCCTCGGTTTTAGGACTGATGTCTAGTGGGTCATTTTGACCCAACGACAGCAGGAGGGTTAAAAATAAAGAAACAAAATAACATCAGGTACACATGGAAGCAAAGCAACAACAAATACTGACTACACTAACACAATGAGAGTGTAGTGGGTCTGGAAGTGAACGAATGAATCTTGGCTGTAAATATACTCGGGGAGCAAAAGAACCAACAGAATGCAGGCGTACTGATTTACAAATTAGGACTGGGTCTGTGGAGAGAGCGGAAGCCAAATAAACTAAGTTATCATAAAACATGGCAAGAGAAAACGATAAACCAAGAAAAAAATCCAGACATAAAACATGTGGACTGTGACGCAAATAAGAAATAATACAGTAATGGATTATGTTAGAGGAGATAGATGAGCAGATTTTTGAGTCAAACTGCTTATTTAAAGTGCTTCCCCTTTGAACTCCAGGTCTGTCTCAAAGTCAATCTTTAACCTTGTCCTCCTCCATCCCTGACAGGGGGTCACCTACCCAGCATGCCACGGGATGTGGTCCAAGTGGGCACCACCTCTCGAACGAAGTCGACTGGCCACCACATCGTTCTGCGGTGAGCTGCCTCCTGTCATTTATCAAACGCTGTGCAGGACGTTTCTCTGACACAAACATCTTTTACACAGAAGTCAGTAAATGCACGAGAGGCACGAGGAGCTCGTTTTTCTTTGCAGCTCTCGACCGCTGCTGCCTCTGTTCAAATGAAAATAACCGTCTTGCACTTTATGCTGGTACCATGACAACCCGTGCATCAAAACCCTCTTGACATTGCCTGTTAATAAACCCAGCTCACCTGTGTAGTCTGAATGAGCTTCTCCCTCCATTCTCCTAAATGAAGCGTCACATTGCTTACTGTCCAAAAACACTCTTGCGCTCGCTGCTCTATTGAAAACAGCGATGCTCGTTAAGCCAACAGACAAGAGTGCGTGCTAAAACACCTCCTGGCTCCACTAATGACTCATTTTGACAGTGTTTGTTCAATGACATTAATGCATTTCTTTGATTTGTTTTCACTTAGTAAGACACATTTGAACTCTGTAGTGTTGCTAATGTAAGATTATAGCTGCTTGCTTTTTAAAGCTTTTGAAAAGACTGTTTTGTGATGTTTGCAGGGTCCTATGCAGGAGCGGTCATTGCCATGCCCTTAGCAGGAGTTCTGGTTCAGTTTGTTGGCTGGTCGTCAGTCTTCTATATTTATGGTAAGCCACTGACCCTTCAGCTCAATAAGAACTAAAAAGAAACATTTAGACCCCTTAACTTTCTGCTGATTCCTTCGTTCGTTAACAAGTTAATAATCAGTCCAACACTGATAAGTGCAGAATTACTTAAAGCTCTAGTTTAGACCTTTTAAACTGGCGTTCTGTAGATATTATGAATACATAACATCCTACCTGTTGCAGATAGCTCTTTGATTGACCTCAGTCTGCAGAAATAGTTTAATTCTGGCCAGATTAACACATTAAAAATATCCAAAACCAAGCTCAAAATGAACTGCTGGCATTTTAAAACAACTACATTCTCAAACATTTGAGCAAAAGATTTTTAAACAATCAGACTGACATAAATTTAGCATTAAATTATTTACATAAAATCCCTGGTTCGTATTATATAGCAGCAGTAGCTGTAGCTCTTCTAATACAGATGTGGTACTTCTGTCTAGATCCTGCAGGAATAACCACTAAATCCAACTTTACTGACAATGTAAAGTTTTATTTTAATAGTGTTAACACAAACCACTATCGTATATGTATGAAACTGGAGTTGTGTCCTGATGGCAGCAGTCTACTCTGGATTTTGTGCCTCACTGACAAGCCATCATCAATCCACTCAGAGTTTAACTTTGTTCCTCTAAACTGAGGTAATTCAAAGAATTATCTACAGCGGGTAAGATAATATTGTTCATACTTTTTCCTCAAAAACACTTCCAAACATCCAAGCTACCCTCCAAGTTTTATTTGATTATTAACATTGATACTGACCAATTTAAGCATCTAAAGGAGTTGCGTTTAAAATATTATTTGGGCATTATTGAGTCTGGTAGTTAGAATGATAAATTTGGTGTAATTGCAATAACACTTTCAGCCTTTTTATGAAGGTTATTACAAAAAAAATACAACTTAATGTTGTATAAATGAGTTTTCATACTCTTTGGCTGACGTTGCTCTCTGGCTGTTGTACTTTGCACTCTTAGGTTTATCTGAATTGCTTTAGAGTTTGATTAAACTTATCGGCAGTCGTGCAAAATTTGTATCTTGGCAAGCATGTTTTAATAAAAAGCCCCTCTGATTTTGCAGCGATACAATCTCATGATTTATTGATGTAAATTAGCATTTACCTGTCTTACCCCTGTGAGTCATGCTGGCTCCATTTTTAATAACAGAGATTCTGGTGATCTGGAGAAGATCTGTGCTGGCTTTAATTAATTTGTCCTGCACTCAAGTTCCTTTTTAATGCCTTAAAATGTGTTTGCTGCAAATACACATCCAACTTCACATGTGAACGAATGATTTCTGCTTTGCTTGTCTTGTGAAAAGGAGTTTTTGGGATCATTTGGTACATCTTCTGGCTCCTGCTAGCCTACGGAAGTCCTGCTGCACATCCCACAATCACAGACGAGGAGAGGTTATACATCGAGTCCGCCATCGGTGAAACGATTCATCAATTGAGCGTTACTGAGGTGTGCGTCTTCAACAAGCTGACGAGTCAGTTTCACGGCCTTCAGTCAGAATCTGTCACACAGTTTTTGTCCTTCAACTCCAGAAATTCAAGACCCCGTGGCATCGCTTCTTTACATCCATGCCCGTCTACGCCATCATTGTGGCGAACTTCTGCCGCAGCTGGACCTTCTACCTGCTTCTCATCAGCCAGCCGGCGTATTTTGAGGAGGTGTTCGGCTTCCCCATCAGCAAGGTTCACCTCACACTTTCACTGAAGCGAGTCATTTCTTCAGAAATGATATTTTCTCACAACTAACACTCAGAAAATTGAGTAAAAATAATAACACATTCGTTAGAAAATCAACTTCTTTGTAAAACCAAAGACTTAAAACACATCAGTGGTTGTAAATTAGAGAAACGTTTCATTTTCTGAAAACATTGTGTGGCGCTGAACGACTCAAATCTGGCTGAAAATTGCTGAAGAAACTGAAACCAAGTTGTTGAAGCCAAACGAGGCAAACACTAGCTAAAACTAAAAGTGGCAAAGCACTTGTTGAAGCAGCTAAACATGAGCTTAAGGCTAAAAGTAGCAAAACACTAGCTAACTGTGGCAAAAGGGTAGCAAAAACTCAAATGTGACCAAAGGTAAAGTAAAAGATAAAAGTAGCAAAAGGCAAGCTAAAATGGCAGAATGGTAGCTAAAATACAAAACTATGAAAGTGAAAGCTAAGTAACAAAAGACTAATTAAAAGCTAAAAGTGGAAAATCACTTGTTGAAGTAGCTAAACATGAGCTAAAGGCTAAAAGTAGCAGAACACTAGCTAACAGTGGCAAAAGGCTAGCTAAAACTCAAATGTAACAAAAGGTAAAATAAAAGATAAAAGTGGCAAAAGGCAAGCTAAAAGTAGCAGAATGGTAGCTAAAACCCAAAACTATGCAAGTGAAAGGTAAAAGGAACAGAAAACTAGCTAAAAGCTAAAGGAATTAAAGCTGAATATAGCACTAGACAAACTATTTTGTTAACTTCTTAACATTTCACTTTTGTTTTAATGTTTTAAAACTTTCCATGAGTTTTTGAGAGACACGGGTCTGGACTGCAGGAAGAGGTCTGTTTGTTCATGCAGGATAAAAAAAATAAAACTTATAAACCGAAACGTTTGAGGATGCAGTGTTCGTAATCAGCAGTAGAAGGAAAACTGACTTTTTTAATGATCTGTCAGAGTTTATTTATGTGAATAAATTATTGATCCTCTTCACTATTTCACTTCTAAACAAGTCTATGTCACTCTTGTTTATCTTGACTAAATTATTCTAATTAGCTTATTATTTCTTTCTTTGCTTTCATCAAACTCAAAATGAGTGTTTTTTTTTTATTTTTAAAACACAATTACATTTTTCCATCTGACCACATATGAAGTTTGTTGTAGTGTCCAAATAAATCTAAATAATTTTCTGATCGTTGCTTTTCTTCTTTAGCTTCAATACAGAGTGGTGGACATGAGTTTGTCTTTAAAACGTCCCCCCTGAACTGTTTCCAGGTGGGACTCCTGTCTGCTGTCCCCCACATGGTGATGACCATCGTGGTCCCTATCGGAGGACAGCTGGCAGACTTTTTACGAAGCAAAAAAATCATGTCTACGACCAACGTGAGGAAGATGATGAACTGTGGAGGTACGGTGGGTGGAGGACGTCTCAGGATGAAAACAGTTGGTGCAGTGAGGTCCAAGTGAGGACAAACAGCTTCAATCATCGTTCAGAACTGTGATGATGATGTGATTTATTTTTAATGAGTGAAAGGTAAATCTAAGAGCCTTTAAATGGATCTACTCAGACCTGTTTTAGATTAGATTATCTCATGTTTCTGTAATTTGAGGGAATCCGTCCTAATTTAACTTTTTTTTTTTTTTTCATTTAGTTTGTAGTTTAGAAAGCTATTGGTAGATATTTTATGAAGACATTTCACCTTCATTATCGCTCCTCTTCAGGGTTTGGTATGGAGGCCTCTCTGCTGTTGGTGGTTGGATTTTCTCACACTCGAGGAGTCGCCATTTCTTTCCTTGTTCTCGCTGTGGGCTTTAGTGGATTTGCCATTTCAGGTGATTTTAAAGCTCGGCCAAAGTGAAAAACTTTCATCTGCACAGAAACAGAAACTCAGATTTTGTATTTTGAATTAACTTGCACAATCTTCACGGAGAAATGTACTGAATGTTTTATAGACCGTTGTCAAGTCAATGATAAAATGTAAAATGTGTATAAAATATGCTCACGTAACTGGAAAAGCTTATTTTTTGGTATCATTGTGTTTATTTTAAACTAATCGAACTGTGTTTATTGTCTTTAGGTTTTAATGTGAATCATCTGGACATTGCTCCTCGCTATGCCAGCATCCTGATGGGCATTTCCAACGGGGTCGGAACGCTGTCTGGAATGGTGTGTCCCCTGATCGTCGGAGCTTTGACTAAACACAAGGTAAAAATAGTTTTTATTTAAATATGTATGGGTGTAAAATGTTTGTTCCCACAGAACTTTGGACATTGTTTAAAACTGCAATCAGCTACACACCATTTATTTACAAATGTTGCTCCTTAACTTATGTGGCGAGAATGAAAGAATATATTTCATATATTATCAGTTTTGCAGTAAAAGATAAAAAAAGTAAAATTATTGAATATAAAGACAACAAAAACCTGTGTAACTGTGATATTTGAGCTTGGTGAAGCTCTGACAATCTGTTTTTTCAACATCAAACTATTTGAAGGTTGAGATAACAGGTGGAGCAACACTTACAGGGGTGTCCATTCTTGGCCCTCAGGGGCCACTATCCTCCACCTTTCACTTGTTTCCCTGCCCAGCTCACCTGATTCAACAGGTGAATCACCTCTTCAGGCTCTGCAGAAGCCTGGTGGTCACCCATTGGTTCAAATCAGGTGTTGGAGCAGAAAAACATTTCAAACATGCAGGAGAGTGGCCCTCAAGGAGCTCTGGACTCCCCTGAAGCACAGCCTGCAGCTTTAACCTGCTTTTTAGCTCAATATCTGTAAAACTGACTGCTATCCATTTTAATGTGTCAGTCAGGAGACGAGACATATTACGGCTTTTCACCGTCCATCCGCAGACGATATCTTGTCCAAGCTCTAAACTTATAACCCTTTAACAGAGAAATGTCAAACTGCACAGCTGGACACCTCATGGGTCAAGGGTGATCTCTACTGATGTCAAGGTCAAAGGTCAAGGTCACAGGTGACCCCCTTTGGTAAAACCTTGTTTCTGCTCCAGCTTGATATACAAACATAGAAATGTTATCCCCTAGATTGTGCCAGTCTGTCCATCCATAAGACAGTACACAGTAAGTTGTCCATGATGCAACTCCTCTAATGTTTAGGATAGAAAATGTAATCAGACTGTGGCTCCACACTGGATCCTTTTTCTGTCAAGACCTCAAGTACTATAATCTTAAAATAATTTGGATCAGCAGGTAGTCATCAACAGGTGAGTTCTTCACATTTAACAGATGGCTGCAGTTTCATGTCCTTTAATTAAACTGTTTGTCGATTTACACCGTGGACAAGATCAACAAAGTTCATGCTCATTATCAGTCGAACTGACCTTTCACCCTTTCACAGTCATGTGTTTACTTTATAGACACATTCAGGTTTGTTGTGTGAGAGAACTTATGTTTTAGATTTTGATTCCTCTGAGAATTAACTAACGGGAGTATGTACCACTGGAAGTACTCGTTTGGTTTGTGAATGCCGTGTCTTCTGGGTCAACAGAAACGATGAACTGCCACAACGACGAGCATTTTCAACTATTTTTATAGAGCTGTCAAATAAAAAATGAGCATAGAAAAAAGAACAGTTTAAATAAAGTTAGCTACATATTATTTCATGCACATCACTCCTATTTTTGTAAAAACTTACCTTACTTCATAAGTAACAGATAGATAGACACTTTATTAATCCCCAGGCATGAATTTGAGCCATCCAGTAGACACAGTAGACAGCACTAACACACCACAGAAACTATAAAAACTATATCAGATTCTAAATTTTCACACGAAATTCACCTTCAGCGTCCTCCTCTGGATTTAGCTGTTTAAATGACTGATTTTTGCAGACACTTGAACAGCAGCTATATCTTCTATTCATAATTTATTTTATATTTTTATTCATAATTTATCGTGTAGTAAAATGAATTCTGTAGCTGTTTCAGCGCTTTAAGCGATGCTGAGGTTTGAACTCAGCAGCACAGAACGATCAGTCAGATCGCCTCTGACAGAGAATCTACCGACTCTGTTTGTCTCTCCGCAGACTCGCCTGGAGTGGCAGAACGTCTTCGTGATTGCATCCATGGTGCACTACTCAGGGGTCATCTTCTACGCCATCTTCGCGTCGGGCGAGCTGCAGGACTGGGCCAACCCTGAGGGCCTGAGCGAGGATAAATGTGGCATCATTGACGAGGACGAGCTGGCCGAGGAATCGGAGCTCACCAACGAGATCGCGTTGGCTCCCAAAAAGAGCTACGGAACAACGGACGGCTCGTACGGTCAGAAGCACGGCTGGAAGAAGAAGAGAGGAGCGACTGGGCAGGAGGGTGAGGAGGAGCAACACTACGGGAACGGGGACTACCAGGACACATACCAGTGAGATACTGGTTTAAGACTTCCAAAGCTGAAGGTTCAGCTGTCACTCCTGATGAAAAGACCAGGAGCTGCAGCATCACATGCACCTCAAGAAGATGTTCTTCTTTTATTTTTGTCTTTTTATCCTCGACAAACACACATAGTTACAGTAACGTACCATAAATCATTCAAATGAGATGTGAAGTAAAGGTTAACAGAGAGAACATTTTGTTTATAAAGACAGAAATGTGTGTTTAGTTAAGTAGAAACCTTTGGACCAACCAGTACCATGTTAAGAAAACATGAGAAGCACATATCAGATAAATATTGTTTTCTGTGCTGGTCCCAGTTTCCTTTGATTCATGTGAACAGTTTATAAAATGCTTGTGTCAGCTATGCAACATGAACAAAAATGTCCAACTGGAATGTAATGATGGGCCTTAAAGAGATGGTTCAGATCTTCTGAAGTGGCGTTCTGTTGAAAGGTTATAAACAATTAATATCTAACCTGTTGTAGATAGCTCTTTGGATGACTGAGCTAACGACAGGTTTGAGTGGGCTGTAAGTAAAGCTTTACAACACTCTCAGTTCTGAATTATATGTTTATTTGAACAAAAATATTATAATCTTGCTGTAGCTGCACCAAAATAATGCCACAGCTAGCTGCTGCTGCAAGTCGTACTCACAACCATCAAATTTGAAATAATAAACTATTTAATGTGAAATTTACAGCATCCACTAGGAAAGTTTTAAAAGTCAAGATGGCTAGCCATTAGCTCGTCAGTGTTAAACTGTTTTTAAACTAAAATTGATCAAATCTACAACAACTGTTTCCAAACATGGAGTTGGGACCCCATGGGTCCTGAAACACAAAAACAGGATCTTGAAATAATTAGCAGGAATAATTACATTTATTTATTTGCTGTCCTGATACACGAGTGTGTGCCTGCAAATGAATAAAAACCGTGAAATTGTCATTATGTTCCTGTTTAATTGATCGACCATGTTAGTCAGGGTCACGGGCCTCTGCTAGTGTCAATCTGTGGGTCAGACCCTGACATGTTTGGGATCCGGTGAAATATTAGTTATTCCCAACGTTTCACAGAACCCCACCTCCACAGATGTGAACTACAACTTCTAAGCAGTCCACAGCGCCCTTGTTTGTTTCTGACTGCATCACGTCGCTGCTTCTGCTAGTCGTTCTTATTCCAGTGAGTCTGCCTGGGATGCATCTTATATCATCCTCATTAAACAAAGAGCTCTGAGCACCAACAGGACAAAACAGACGGTGAGCTCTTTGCTCACACTTTTATTGAAACTGTTCGTTCTGCAGGCTTCTGTACATTTTCTCTGTCTTTAAAACACAAACATCCTTTTAGTTTCTTGAAATAATGTGAAGAAAGTTTCTACCTTCGTCTAAAAAAGAATGAGCTAAATGCACTCACGGGTATAGATTTGTAAGTTGCTACTTCGTTGTTTGACAACTTTAGTTTAATTTGCACATGCACATTGTAATAAACTTCATGACAAAGAACCGAGAGACTGAAAACCTTTTGAGTTATTGAGTAACATGTCTGTAAATGGTGCATATCATTTGAATAACCATAAATAAAATAATGTAAAACGATCGATTTGCAAATGGTTTGGTTAAAATAAAAACTAAACCCAAAGCTCGACAGTCGTGCTTTAATTTCCAAATGTCTGTTTCCTAAATGGTTACCAAAAACTGCAACATGACCAAAATGGTTGAGTTATTTGGTCTTTCTGAATCCGGTGCTGAATTTAAACATAAACCTAGTGGTCTAAAGTGATCCGGGTTTTAGATCCCGATACTCAGAAGGTCCAAGGTGTTGAGTAAGTCTCAAGTTCCTCTGGCTGCAGGTCCCAGAGTTCTCATCCTACGATCCCACACGCAAACGTTTCACGTCAGTTCCTGAAAACGGTGCTTTATAAAAACCTTTGCCTTGCCGTCAGTTTAGCTGTACATGAGTATTTACACAAAATGCTGTGGTTACTTGCAAGTGCAAATAGCAGTAGCAGCTAGCTGCAGCACTTCCAGTGCATCTTAGAACAGGAATATATAGAATAACTACAAAAAGCAACACTGTCTGCAGAGTAAAGATTTAGAATGCAGTCTTTGCCTCACTTGGATGAGATGTCAGCTTTTCAGTCCAGTCTGATTTAAGGTGGAATCTCTCTGGGCTGCAATAGTTGGAGGATATTTACCTTTATTTTAGCAGGCAAACCCCATTGAGATCACATCTTTTTGCAAGGGAGGCCTGAACCTTAGTGTAGCTGGAGACTCAGAATTTTGAGAAATGATCAAACACTGAATTCTGAGGGTGAGCAAGTAGCGTGTTCAAAGTTCAAGGTTCTTTATTGTCATTCGCATCACATGTGGTACACGGTGTGGAATGAAACTGTACCCAAGGTCCCAGTTACACCCAAAAATAGCAAAAATATAAAGGATAAAAGGAAACAGTGTACAAGGATCTGAAGATATACGCCAAACACTATAAATGTAAAATAATGTTTTAAGTGTTTTGTGAAAATCCAGGCCTATTGTCATGTGTAGCCGGCCCAAAGTTAATGATTTAATCTGCCTGAGTACACTTTAGGAATTAAAATTGGCATATTTGTGCCAGTTTTTTTAAATAATTGTCATTTATCATCCGTGTGATTGATTGATTGATTTTTATTGTCAATTCTGCATATGTACAGGACATACATAGAAATTGAAATTGCGTTACACTCCTACTCAATTTGCAGCAAACAACAACATTAGCAAAAATAAACTAACACAACTAGTTATATAAAAAAATATAAAAAAATATAAAAGTGAACAGCAGCAGGACCTCTGATGCAACGTGCTCAATAGTGACTAACAGGAGACAAAGGGACGCTGACTGAAGACAATAACATGATGAGAGGTAGATAATGGATGTGCAAGGCCAGAGTAAACAATAGTGCAATATAAAGTATAAACCTGAGAAACTTAGTAAAGTGAAGGTGTGCATACCGGTTCTATATAGTCACAGTTATGTACTGATGAGGTGATTAAGTGGAAATGACAATACCAGAATTACCAGAATAAAGAATAAACAGGACGAGTTGATCATAACAGTAGTGCAAAATATAATGCAATAAACAGTAGAGTGAGCTTGTAGGCTGTTAAAGTGACCGATTCATGAACTATTCATAAAACTAAATAAATGTCCCAGAGCAGTTTTGA
>NC_056507.1:21970986-21991122 GCF_014905685.2 Nematolebias whitei | reverse complement strand
TGAGTT
Source organism: Nematolebias whitei (assembly GCF_014905685.2). NCBI lineage: Eukaryota > Metazoa > Chordata > Actinopteri > Cyprinodontiformes > Rivulidae > Nematolebias > Nematolebias whitei. The sequence goes on along the minus strand of NC_056507.1, from coordinate 21,991,116 downwards.
AGTGTGTGCAGGGTGGCAGAAGTGGGAGAGGGGGCTGAGGGGGGGCAGGCAGAGAGTTCAGCATCCTCACGGCCTGATGGACGGAGCTGTTCCACAGTCTGCTGGTCCTAGAACTGAGGCTACGCAGTCTTCGCCCTAATGGCAGCAGGTTGAAGAAGCAGTGTAGCGGGTGGTCAAGATCTCCCACCCAGCAGAGGGCTTTACTTCTGAGGCGAGAGCTGTGGAGGTCCTGAAGGCAGGGGAGAGAGGTGCCAATGATCTTCTCAGCTGTCCTCACGATCCGCTGGAGGGATTTGCGGCAGGATGCTGTGCAGGCCCCGTACCACACAGTGGAGCAGCTCATCAGGATGCTCTCGATGGCCCCCCTGTAGAAGGTTGTCATGATGGGGGTGGGGGGCTCTCGCTCTTCTCAGCTTGCGGAGGAAGTAGAGCCGTTGGTGAGCCTTTTTGGCCACTGCTGCTGTGTTGATGGTCCAGGAGAGGTCCTCAGAGATGTGCACACCCAAGAACTTGGTGCTGCTCACCCTTTCCACAACAACACTGTTGATGGATAGTGGAGCATGTTTTGTCTGAGTTCTCCTGAAGTCCACAACAATCTCCTTGGTCTTCTCTGTGTTCAGCAAGAGATTGTTGCGTTTGCACCAGGAGACCAGCCGGCTCACCTCGCTCCTGTAGAGTGACTCATCGTTATTGCTGATGAGGCCTACCACAGTCGTGTCGTCCGCAAACTTGATGAAGAGGTTGGAGGGGTGTGATGGAGAGCAGTCGTAGGTTAGTAGAGTGAACAGAAGGGGGCTCAGCACACATCCTTGTGGGGCCCCCGTGTTCAGAGTGATGATGCTGGATGTGTTGCTGCCAACCCGTGTGGTTTTCATATCTGGTCTGTTTTGTGTCAGAGGAGAGCTCCTGTGCACAATCTCATGGTATTTGCTTCAGATTGGAGACAAAACTGAGAAGGGTTTGAGATGAGTTTGGGACTCCTGCAATAACTCCGAAACTACTTTGAAAGAAGGTTTGAGCCAAACTCTTTAAATATGTTTAAAACTTAAGTGACAGGACAGGGGAGGAAACCAAGAACCGTCGCAAACATTTTCAGACATTTTAGGCCCAAACATCAGTCATCAACTGGTCGTCAACCCAGTGAGAAAAATATATCGGTTGACAAAAAAACAACTTTCCAAAGTTAAAGATTTTCATCAAGTCTAGATTTGACACATTTCCACCACATTGTGATACCTGAGTAACAGAAACTTGTGATGGACAGTTTATCCTCCAGAAAATTCAGCAGCACAACATCAAAGTGTGTTTTCAGTGTTTCTCTCCCGTCCCCCTAAAAAAAAACCAAAGTCAGTAAATTCTGATTGATAACTTGTTGCTCGTTTGTGTCATGATTCAAACTTTTCTGAGACGGTCTGTTTCCAGTCACACTGTAAACATCCTTTGCGTTATCACTGGTTTTAATTACTGGACAGGACATTCCTTGTCAGCGCTTGTCCCTAATGCTCAAGATCATTCTGCCTGAAAAGCTCTTAAATAAACTTTGTGTGATTTGGCCATGGAAAAGCTAACGATTTTCACATCGTGATAAGGGATTTCAAGGTTATGGACTTTGTTGCTGGTTGTCTTTGTAGTACTCTGAAGTTGTGAGGAGCATGTGATTGTTTGTGCTGCTTTCAAGGATGTTTTCTGTCATTCCACGTCTTTCAGAACAACGCGATCAGCTTGGAGCGGACAACAGGATCCCAAAGAGAGACACCAGTAAAAGTAACTGGATGTATATCCTTGTGCTCATTTCAGTCGGGTCACTTCATTCCTTGCGTGCTCTCAAACATAAACCAGATAGTCCACAAACAGCAAGCAATGGCAAAGGTTCTGTTTATTTCAGGGAGACAGTCTGTTGACTCAGAAGGGCCTCTTTGGATGGAGCAACAACCCATCAATGATTAAACTATTCCTCTTTTTTTATAAATTAGGATTAATAAAGACAAAATAAATTTAATGAGCGGTGTTCATCTTTAAGAACAATAAAAACTAGTGTTTGTTGAGGAAATGCATTCCGCCCTTCATCATTCATGCCACCGATTTAGACTAAAAAAGGAACATTCTGGTCAAACTCTGTGAATAACATTATTAGACAATCTCATGAGATATTGTGAGATTTGACAGCGCTCAGTGTTGAATCAGTTGTAGATGTACAGCCTTGCTTTGTAAAAGTTGAAAAGTGGTTTGTTACATATTTTGCTGACAGACAGACGTAGTTGACCATTAGGTAATGGCATAAACCAAATCTTGCACATTCAGCTAGTGTTCAGATTATGAGCAGGGACTGACTCTCACCTACTTCCATATTCAATTTAGCTTGATCTTTTTATATTTGACGCAGTGGGTTTGGTGTTTGTTAGGTTTCCTCAGCTGTGGTGGCCATCTTGAATTAGATCGACTCTGAAAGTTAACTAGTTGTACATTTTATCCAGGGCCAAGATGGGGTAGAGGTAGGGCAGCCGACTTGGGACCAGAAAGTCGAGGTTCAACTCCCCGCTACGCCCACATGTCATGGTATCCTTGAGCTAGTCACCCAATACCTATCTGCTCCCCGGGTGCTTACATAGCTGCCCACTGCTCCACCTGCGTGTATCTCAGGTGTGATGGGTTGAATGCAGAGAGCTAATTTTGTCATTGTAACATACAGTGATGACAACACATAGCACTTATACTTATTATTAGGGATGCATGATATTATCAGCATAGTATCGTATCAGCCGATATTAGAGATAAAGTTAAATATTGGACATCGGCCATTCCATCAAAATAAATCACCGATAAAAAAGGTCTTTGTTTTAAGTTCATTTTTAATTTAAGAAACTGCCAAGTATATCTATTAATGCACTACTACTTATCCACTTTTCACTTGTCGCTTGTGAAGAGGTTGAGTTTAGATTTGTGAAAATTTACACAGTTGCACTGTTTGAGTGTTGTCATTGTGTTAGAGAGAGTAAATGTCGTGAATAAATTTAACATTAAACATAATTCAAGTTGAAGTGTTGCATCATTTTCAGCCTCTTCTTGTCATCTGCATTTGGTAGCGGCCAAACTGACAAAGACCATGTAGAATAATGTAATGTAGTATTTTAATTCCACAGCAGAGAACGCTATGTATTCTCTGTAAGTAAGTCTAGGGGAAAAAATATTGGTATCGGATATTTAAGCCAAAAATCCAATATCGTGCATCCCTACTTATTTTCATCCAATAATCATTGTCTGAGAGTTTCATTATCATCCATCCAGTGGTCCGGGAGTTATTTTGCTAACGGCACTGACAAACAGACAAACAGGCAAAATATGCAGTTTTAACAAATCTGGCTCTGACTGTCAACTTCAAGGATGGATGAATAAAACAGCCAAAATGTACTTGTGAAAACATAAAAAATACAGATGTTATAAATCATTCATAAGAGTATGAAGCACATCTGCTCAGCTTTTTCCCAATCCATCCAGCTGTCTGTATCCCAGTAATGACTCAACGTGTTTTGTGGTTTTGTGTGTGTTTGTGTTGGGAATCTATGAGGCGGCCTGTTGTCATGTTCAGATAAAGAGGAGGGGTTGAAGGGGTGGGATGACACGGACAGGAATGGACAGTTTAATTAATAACCACCATCCATTCCTCCCTGACCTCAACTGCTCACACATCCTCTCTCTCTCTGGGGTCCAAACCCTTAATGTTCATCTGTGAATATTGATGGAACTGTAGTTTTTTTTGAAAAAATAAAATAAACTCAAGGCAGAAGACAAACGAAGGAAGGTTTCGAAGCAGCCGGTCAGTTTAAGGTAAGAACCGTGAGGAAGAGTACGAGCTTCACGGATGATTCTGGTTTGGTTTGTTGCGCTGGGTGGAGGTTAGTGAAACCTTGTGGGCTGCTCTTTGATCTCAAGGGAAATTACACCAAGGTAATTAAAAGAAGTCGATAAAACTAATGTCCAGTGTGATCATCCTATGGCCTTGACAGCAAAATATACCAAAGGGCTCTTCATCTATGCTAACATGAGCTGTAAATGCAAGAAGGTTTAAGCGTGTTACCACACGTTTAATGAAGAGCGACATCACTATTGTACCTGTCAGCTGCATCCTAATGACAGATTGTAGGAAAACAAGAAGGAATAACTGTTCTGAAAGGACAAAAGGAACATATCCTTTATATAATTAGCTCTTAGGCCTTGAAGTGACCTGACCTTCATCCTCACCCTTCCTGCTACTGATCTCATCCTTGTGTGGGAGAGGAGACCTGTCAGGTGTGGTTATATTTAATTACGCTGTAAGGTGCCCACATTCTTATTTAGCACCCTATATCACATCTTAATTTTCTTTTACAGGGGTAAATACAAATTCACAGCTCGGTCCGGACTGTCTTTTCTGAGTCTAAGACAGAAAACTCTCCTGAATGATTGAGTGGGTGGGCTCCGAGATCAATGTGGTGGGACCGCTGCAGATCCCACCCAGCGATGACTTCTCCATCTCAGAGAGCACCCACTTCTTCGGTGAGTAAAGCAACGGTTCAAAGTCAGTGTGCAAGCATGCACTCATGCAACAACACTGACGTGAGCGCATGTATTAAATATCTGTTGAAATTGTCATTATTACAGAACAAGTTAAGTAAATGTGCTTTAAAAAGGTGTCAAACTTTTTCATGAATGTATTTTACTGTTTTTCCAACTCTGAATGTCTAATTTAATGAACTTGGCAACATGCAGCTCTTGTGCCTTATCTTGTAAAAGTTTTATAAACTAACAAACTGAGAGAGCAGGGCTCGGATGCAATCACTGGACCACCATGTGGCTCCAGGATGAATTCATGCTTTTTACATTATTTCTGAAATATACCACTCTTTTCAAATTTTGTTTAAATCTAAAAAAAAAAACACCTTGATTGGAGTTAAGCTAAAACTGTGGTTTGATGTGAAATATTTTTCTTTGGATTCTTTACAGAGGCTTAAATGACAAGATAATTATGACTTGTTGGGAATACAGTGGGGACATGTATTGCTTTAAAGGAACAAACATATTTAAGAACAGATACAGAAGATTGAACATGATTTAAGTGCTGCGGTCTGTTATAGTTATTAATATTAGTCTATAATAAAAGTGTTTTTTGGTTCTGGCAGGTGGAGTTACCTGATCTGCCACAATCTGTGTTCTCATTTAACTCTATAATAAAAAGAGAAAATGTCTTTAAAACCACAGAAATAATCAGATATGATGAGGAATCTTTCTAATGTAAAACACTTAATTTTTTTTAATTATTATTCTCCTGTCCTTTTTGAAGCGACACAGAGTCTGGCAGAGTTGGTGATACTCCCCACCCACTTGTATCTTTAAATAAATTGTATACAAATGTAAATTCAAAAAAAGATTTAAAAAAATCAAATTTAGAATCACCAAGAAGAAAAACACCACTGAACTGATAGGTTTCTCAAAGTTAAAACTCATATCAGAGATAGAACTTGAGTTTTTCCACAAGATTTTCCAGAGTGCTCAAAGGAACACAGATCCAGAGATCTTTATGTCAATTTCAGGTTTATCCACATTATAACTGAAGATGTTTAAAGCCAACTTGGTTTTAAACACTGCAATATAATCAAAAGTTGCCAAAAATACAACCAATTGCTGTGATTGAGTTAAATGCATAAACAAGAGTATCGTCTGCATAACGATTAAATGAGGGTCTCATCTTTGTAAAACAAACTGCTCATCATGATGTAATTTTGTTGTACAATAAATTGATGTAACCACAAGAATACTTTAATTAAGCGTTACTTGAAATTGGTAAAGAATGGGTATGTTTTAGACATAGCCTAATTTGACTTTTACGTGCTAGGACAAGGTTCAAGGTTCTTTATTGTCATTCGCACCTCATGTGGTACTTTGTACATGAGGTGGAATGAAGTTGTGTACACAGGGTCCCAGTTACACCTACAAATAGCTAAAATATAAAGTATAAAAAGAAACAGTATAAGAATCTAAGATACAGTATATGCTAAACTCTAATAATGTAAAATAATACTGTATATTAAAAAGCAGCCTGAACATGAGTCTGTAGTGAGCAGATGGGTAGTGTTAGTAAGGTGTAAGGTGACGAGTAAAGTGCTGTTCAGAATAAAATCACAACTCTTTCTCCTTTTTTTCATTTTGGAATATTTATTTTTGGGTGGCATGGTGGAACAGGTGGTAGAGCTGCAGCCTCTCAGCGAGAAGGTTGCCGGATCGAATCCCAGTCGAGGGGCCATTCTGGGTGGAGTTGGCATGTTCTCTCAGTTCAAGCATGGGTTTTTCTCCGGGTACTCCAGTTTCCTCCCACAGACCAAAAACATGCATGTTAGGCTGAATGGTAACTCTAAATTGTCCCTAGGTGTGAGTGAGAGCGTGAATAGTTGTTTGTCTCGTTTGTCTCTGTGTGTCCCTGTGATGGACTGGAGACCCGTCCAGAGTGTACCCTCGCCTCTCGCACAGTGACTGCTGAATATGAGCACCAGTGACCCCCGTGACCTGAAAAGGAAGAAGCGGCTAAAGATAACGGATGGAATATTTATTTAATTTATCCATTAACAATATTTTGAACAAATCACAACAAACTAGGAAACTATAATTCATCTCCTGCAGACAGTTGGTTCCCGTCATCTCCTGTCAAGACACAGTAGCAGTCAGTTTGTGCCCAGAGCCATGAATGAGCCAGCTACTGGTAATGATGTGAAGAGATGGAGTCGGTTAATGAGTAGCCTTGGCAACCTTTGCTCCTTCTAAGATTTCTCAAGGAAGCAACAAGTAGCTGCTGTTGTCAAATCCTTAGCCGAAGTGTCTTTCATTCAAAAGAGATGAATGGAAATTTATTCTTTTTGTTTAAATCCTAATAAAAGAGCTACAAAACTCGACAGGACTATGGCAATCAGCGAGTAAAGTCTGAGAATAGTTGGTGAGTCTGGTTGTTTGGAGATGGCCGTGGTCCAGACCCAACCTTCAACAGGTTAGTGTTCGGTTTTCCATGGAAGATGTGTTGGTGTATGTTTGGTTCAAGGCTAAGTTTGAAAGCTCGTCAAGATTTTAGACAAGCTGAGGAACTTTATGAGTTTAAAGTGGCAGGTATCTCTTTTTAAATGCTTTTGAAAACATCAGGTGAAGCTTCAGCACACTTGTTCTAGAGGTGAGGAACGCTATCAAGTTCACCTGATTGTCAGCATGTTAACATTCCTGCGTTCATCTTTGTTTCATAGCGTTGGCTTTTCTGGCGTATAGAGTTTCTGTACGTCGTTCTGTAAGACACGGTGCACTCTGTACAATGGGTTGTTAATCATTTATGGGTTTATAGCAGACTGTATGTTGTGTACGGTGCTGTCAAAGGTGAAGCTGTTCCTACTGTAACAAGACCGCTACAATCACTGCAAAAATGACTTTACTGATAGATGGTGTTGCATTTTGGTTAGGATCTGGGGTTGTTGTGTCATTTTGGTGTTATTTTTGGTCTGTTTTGGGACGGCCAAATTTTAAAAAGATTTTCTAAATCTTGCTTTCTGCTCCTATATTCTCATTTTTACCACTGCTGCATCTTTTAAGTCTTTATCTACTGGTATGTAAGTGTTTATTTAGTACCCAGTGTTCCTTTATCTTCATATCGTCATTTGCTACCTTATTATCACTTTTGTCTGAACCAGTTAACTTTTTCTACATTTGGTTTTCAATTTTGCATTTAAAGATTTGCATTTGAAGTGCCAATTGTTTTGATGTATTCCATTAATCCAGCTTGTTTTTCCCTCTTCTCACCTGTAAGCTTGCATTTGGGTCTTTTATCAATGCTGCACAAATAACCAGATAAAGTGATTGATTATTTAGGATTTGTTTCCTGGTATTTTCTTTTATTTGATACCTCAGTTCTAATGAGCCAATAAAATAGTCTTTGATGTTCAGACCACACTAAAGATTGATCATAAATATATCAAAAAGTGTATCATAAAGTGTATGAACAAAATGGATATGTTCACCATTATTCTGTGCCATTATAATGTAAACAGCTTGTGCGTAATAAAAAACAAACAACAAAACAACCCTTTTCTTTTTTCTTTCTCAGACATACTGGCAGATCAAGGCAGTCCTCTGCTGCAGGACCCTGACATTTTATCCTTCTCCAGTTATCCCAGCATGCAGTACCCGTCCATGGAGCCAAACATGTCCTCCACTCCATACTACTCCTCACAGAACTATTACCCTCCATACACTGGAGACGAATGGTACTCCCACACGGGGATATACGAACTGAGGAAGGGTCCGCTGGAGGGCAGTTATTTGGCTGATATGGAGGAAGCATCCCCAGTTGTGCCAGTTGGGTGCAAGAGGACCCGACACATGACACAAGCTGGAAAGGTTAAAGGGGAGGATCTGTGTGTTGTGTGTGGAGACAAGGCGTCTGGTTACCACTACAACGCTCTCACCTGTGAGGGATGTAAAGGTGAGTGGACACAGAAATGAAACAAAACCTATGTTTAATTGAGCTAAAAATAAAGAGAGAGAGAGAGAGAGTTTCTTTATTTGTCATACACACCACATGCGGTACATGTGGTGGAATGAAATTGTGTACACAGGGTCCCAGTTACATCCAACAATAAAATGTAAAATAAATAATAAGATCTAAAATATGAACTAAGAAAAGCATAAACTAAAAATACACTAAGCACTAGTAGCATAAAAACAATATGCCATATATACATATACATAGGTGTGTTTGTTCTGTCTGAAGTCCACGACCATCTCACTCATAAACATGTTTCTATAATGCAGAAAAATAACATTTAGAACGACAGCACAGTCTCACTCAGTTTCACAAGATGTCACACTCAGAACATTATGAATGACTCAAATCTAATTTTAGATCAATATTTATTCAGACCTGACACTAACAACCATCTTGGGTGATAGCAGTGATTAAGAGCGTTCACACCCGGAGGAAAAACCCATACCCCAAAATATTTTTAAAACCTCATGTCGAAAACCTGCTCTGTATGCAGATACACACTTTGAGCTGTCACACAGACATTTCAAACATATTATTGCTTTGATATTAACACGGTCCATTTATTTGGCACCTATGTAAAGCTACACAACTATTACACAATAAGCCTAATCACCAGAGAGTAGAGCAGGGGTGTCAAACTCACTTACAAAAGGGGGCCAAAATTAAAACCTTTTTCAAACTAAGCACCAGTTTCAGAATCTACATTAACTCAAGTTAGATACCCAACATCTTTTCTTGGTTGCAGGTTCCTCAACAAGAGTTTGATTGGTCTCATTTGACGTTCTCTGTTGCACTTTTGACATAATCAAAGATTACTGAAAAAAAATTAAAGTGAAAAAAGTATTTTATGTTTAACATATCATCTTGGGGGCCAGACAAGATGTCCACGAGGGCCATATTTGGCCCCCGGGCCAAAGGTACAACAAATGATTTGTGACTTTATGGAGCTACAGCTTCAATACCTACAATCTACAGTCCCGGCTAAGCTAAGAGTCATATCTGAGCAATATTGAGTTATGCAACACCTGAAAGTCAATGTTCAGGCTTATTAATAACGTTTCACCTAATTTCTTATCTGAGTGTTGTTTAAGCTTTTGTCTTAGCACTTAAAATACTAACTATAAAATATGTTTGACTACATGCTGAGACCAGAGTAATCCATGTAACCACATGATCAGGTCCAGTTCTGATCAACTGATGCTGACTTTAAATATACAGAAATAAAACAGAATGACATAATATTTTCGTGGGAGTGAGCCATTTTCCAGGTGATTTGCAAATAATTAACCGAGTGAAAGCAAAGACCTTCAGCAGCCCCTCCCTTTGGCTCTTCATTGCTGTGTGGGTACAGTGGGATTCCTGTCGAACGGCAGGGTGAATGGAGTTGAGTGTAATTCCATTCTGCCATCTTGGACAATGCCAGGAGTGTGGCAGCTGACCTGTGCCGCCGTTTGACTGAGAATAGACTCAGGTGTACGCGGTGATGCTTCCAGATTGGATTCCCTCTCAGCTTTCTGCTTGTCAATGCAGGAGCAACCCGAGCCCAGTCTCTCCTGTGCATTTCATTGTGTTTAATGATGTCAGAATGTCTAGTCATGGTTCCAGCGTTATTACAGGTCCAAGTGTGCGTGGTTCTATGTGTGTGTGTGTGTACATTTGTTGGCTCCGAGGACAAATGTAGACCATGCTGCTCTGATGAGGGTGGAGGTTAGATTTAGGTCAAGGTCGGGTTTATGAGTGTTAAAGCACGAGTCCCCATAAAGGCTGCAAAACGAGACTGTGCGAGTGCCCTTTTCCCTGGTGTTGTCTGGACCAGAGCCAGGTGGGCTCTCTACATCATCAGACCTTTGTGCAACTGCTGAAGCTTTTCTTTATTTTGGAACATATGGACCTTAACAAATGTTTAAAGAAAATTAAATGAGCCAAAATCTATGTTGAAATTCAACCATTGCTTCTCAAAAAACTGCAAATCAAACCTTTAGAAAGGAGAACTTTAGCAGATTATGCTGTTTTTCTTCTATGCAACATGACTACTACTTTGACAATGCAAAGTATATTTTATTGTGAAATAAGCAAACAACAAGAGGAAACAAACCACAACAGAAAACCTCAGGGTGCATAACTATTTCCGCCTTCCTCAAAATGTTTTTTTGGAGCCACTTCTTGTTTATTTATTTTGTCTCCATAAGCTCGGCCCATTCTTCATGATCAAACTGCTTCTAGTTGGACGGACACAGCTCGTGTCCATATACATCCAATCAGAGATTCTGAGTTACACAGTTGTCTGGACTTGGATCATTTAATTGTTTCTCCTTAAACCACTGCAGTGTTGAGTCACTTCCTTCTCAATCTCAAATGTTTCAATGTCCTTATATTTATCAAGAACGTCTCTATATTTTGTGACGTCCATCTTTTCTTTCAAACTTGACCAGTTTTCAAGTATCTGCTGATAGAAAAGCAACTCCACACCATGCCGCTGCCACCACCATGCTTTCCCCATGGACAGTGTTCTCAGTATGGGATCTGTGCCAGATGTGTTGTTGACTTTCATGATCAAAATGTCCGATTTTAGTCTCATTATCCACAGCACCTCCTCCCACATGTGTGTTGGCTCTTTATTATGCTTTTTGGTCAATTCCAAATGGTTTACCTTGTTTATTTTAAGTGGGTTTTTTTCTTCCACTCTAATGAAACTAGCTCTGTGCAGGTTACAGTAGTACAAAGACACTCCCAGCTGCTCCACCAGGGTTATCACTGTGGCCCCTGGGCTGTGCATGAAAACATATGCACACACCAGTTTTGTCGTATATTTTTGGAATTCACTGTAGCTGCATGAAATGTAACAATCTGACTTCTCTCCACTCAGTCTTGACGTTCGAGCAACATTTTCTTGCTCACGCTTATGTCTTGCCTTTTCCAGGCTTCTTCAGGCGAAGCATAACAAAGAACGCCGTGTACAAATGCAAGAGCGGGGGAAACTGTGAGATGGACATGTACATGCGCAGGAAATGCCAGGAGTGCAGGCTGAGAAAGTGCAAAGAGATGGGCATGCTGGCAGAGTGTGAGTATCTCTGCCTGTGAAGACTGTCTAATGTGGTGATGAAACAATCAGTTATTAAAACCCTGCGGGGAAAGAGGAATTACAGACATCTTTCAACTCACTGGCACCATCAACACATCACTGTCAGAGGTAAACCCTCATCCTTTATTCTGACACGGCCCATTTATTTAAACTGAGATATTGTGTGTCACTTATGCCATCCGACACAAAGGCCTCAGCTTTTGTTACTGTTCCTGGAATAGAAGCAGTCGAACACAACGTTCAGCTTGGACAAATTCCACACCTCCAACAAACCAGCCCCTTCTGCAGCAGCAACTTTAGTTTTAGATTTTATCTTAACGCTGCGGTCCTTTTCCTGACTTCTCAGAAGCCAGCTGTGATGTTTGTTAAAAAGCTGTCGGTACAAAAGAGCAGAAGGATCAGCTGGACTCCTGAAGCTCATGAATAGTTCAGCTGTGATCAATATTGCAGTACGGAAGGCTACGACCGGCTGCTGCAGCAAGAACTCCAGCGGTTGGACGTTTTTTATTTATTACGACATGAAACAGATCATTTGATAGATCGATCTGTTTTCTTCACTATATTTAACACCAGTTCTGAGAAAGTTGGGATTTTCTGTATGATGAAACACAATTTGTAAATCCGATGACCCCACAGTTTTTTTTCACGATGGAACAAAGTAAACTAAATTTGTAATAAATGGTAATTTTGAATTTGATAGCAGCAGCACATGTCTAAGATTTTGGGGCAGGGTCATGTTTACCTTCTTGTTTTAAACGCCCTGAGAGCAGCTGCTGGAGTTTTTGAAGGGAGGACTGTTCTTGTCTGACGTTCAGGGTCTTAGAATTTTGTTTGCTTGTTTTTGTTTCACGATGCATCAAATGTTTTTATTTGGTGAGAGGTCAGGACTGCAGACAGATCAGTTCAGACTTTTCTTCTACGAAGCTACGCTGTAACAGATGCAGGATGTGGTTCAGCGTTATCTGCTGAAATATGCAAGGCCTCCCCTAAATAACACATAAGTTGAATGTGAGCATGTTCTAAAACCTGTTAATACTTTTCTGCGTTGATGGTGCCTTTCCAGATGTGTGCTGTCCTTGACAGAGACACTAATGCACCCCCATACCATCAGAGAGGCAGGCTTTTGAACTGCAGGCTGATAACAGGCTCTGTCCTCTCTCTGTGGCTTCCAAAATAATTTCTAATTTCATTTCATCTGAGCACAGCACAGTTTTAATCTTTGTCTCAGTTCATTTTAAACGAGCCAGCGAAGATGACGATTGATGGATGTTGTTCACATATGGCTTCTTCTTTACATGATAGAGCTTTAATCAATGTGTGTGGATGGCACTGTGGACTGTGTTCACAGACAACAAATGCTGAAAGTGTTCCTGAGCTCATGCACCGATGTCTTTAAGAGAATCAGAGCTGTTTGTGAAAGCAGGCTGAGGACCCGAAGATCAGACTTTCAGTCCTGTCCTTTGTTGCCAGAGATTTTTAAAATCTTTTGATATTATGAACTGCAGATGATGGGATATTTAAAAGTCTTTACAATTTTCCATTGAAGAACATTATTCAGAAACTGTTCCACTATTTTTAGGTAGTTTTTGTTTGTCACAGACTGGTGAACTTAGAGATCCAGACTCTCTCTAAAATGTTCTTTTTATACCTGCCGTTGGGAAACAGTACAAATTCTTAGTTTATCCACTCATTACACAAGTTTACAATGTTCTGTTGTGAATAAAATTTGGGTTTACAAGATTTTCAAATCATTGAATTCTGCTTTTATTCCCAACACCCCAACTTTTGTTATATTTTTTCTTTTTATCCCACTGAGCCATGCATTTGACAGATATAAGTTAAAGGCAACAATATTTGTCACACAGACAGAGACAAGCGTTAGTGAACACCTGCAGTAGATATAAACCTTTGAGGTTTTTTTTACCACACAAAGTGAAGCCTCCATCGATGCTGACAGGCCTGCTGACGGAGATCCAGTGTAAATCCAAAAGGCTGCGTAAGAACACTAAGGCCTCCCCCGGACGGTCGACGGGCGACGAGACGGAGGCGGCGGACAACGCAGACAACAAACAGGTCACCTCAACCACCAAACTGTCGAAGGTAAACATCTGTCACATGTGGCAAATCAGATTCAAAATGTGGGAAAACTTGATGTTTTAGTTTTATTTTGAAATCCAGGGAAAGGTTGAAATCACCAAAGAGCAAGAAGCCCTCATGAGACACATCGTAGAGGCTTACAACAAACATCAAATCCCTCAAGACTTTACAAACAAACTGGTACGCTTTTTAATCTGAATTACTGGCAATCAGTGATCCAGAGCTGCTGAAGAAAGAGCAGAGTATCTTTATCTAATTGGAATACGGTTTACGTTGCTGCATGCGTTGCCTTCAGGCTGGTGGTTAATACGATTTGTTTTTCTTCCAGCTGCAAGAACAGTACAGCACAGAGGAAAACTTCCTGCTGCTGACCGAAATCGCAACGAGCCAAGTTCAAGTGCTGGTCGAGTTCACCAAAAATATTCCAGGTATCACCGAGGATTGACAAAACAGTGTTATGTACAGAGGTCCAACTCTTTAAAGTGATGACTTGGATCTATTTAAGTGAGGTTTTGTGGAAAGATTATAAACATTTTAGCTGTGTTAGATTTTGAACACTTTCTTTTTAAAAGTCAGTTTAATGCTGACAAAATAATAACTTATCTGAACGGGCCAACACCAAAAAGAATTGCTGCCATCTTAAAACAACTCCATTTTTAAAAGTGTCACGGTGATTTATGCAAATACTGTTTTATAAACCTTTACACTGTAGCCCAGGGACGTGCATTGAGGTTTTTGACAGGTGAAGCTGACTCGTCTGGAATCGGATGCTCACATTTACTGTATGAACCCAAAATAGAAGGTTACTTGTATATTTCAATTTAGTTTTTTTTATTTTAAAAAGGCATTTAATTATGCTTTAATCATCTCCATACTCCTCTCTTAAAAAAAAAAGAAGAATATTTTACCTTTATTTTAAGATGAATGAGTTTGAAAAAATGATGTTGAGTTTAGAAAATCCTTTAGTTTTGAGGTATGATCTTTCATTTTGTCTAAACAAATTTTAAAAAGTGTGCTAATTTCCTACACACCTCTGCTCCTCTGCCTAACAGAAGAAAGTACAGCAACTACACCTGCTTCATTGTCTCTATGGGGCAGCACTGCCCCCTATCTAGGCGGAAAGGTACTTTCTGCCTCACCCTGTGTATTTTTAGAATGAATTTATGACCGAGTACAAAGAAGAAATATGTCACACACATTCATTCAATATATGAGACAGACTGTAGAACATCAGCATGTGCAGCACATGTGTAATCAAACACGTATATTGGTGTTATAAAGAGCACCCACTTCATATATTGTATATGACACAGCGCCCCCAGAGGTGAACCAGCGCACTACACTGCCTCGCCCGAGTCACCCCACATTTCAGTGACTTCTTTATTTCATTTCGAACAGATAAAATTTTCAACAAAACCATAAACAAATAAAAACGTAAATATTTCCACCAAAATATTCTGGAAACAAAACAAAAATGGTTGAAAAGGGAGCAGGAAGAAGCAATGGCTTATCCAGTCCTGTCCCTAAGTTTACATACAAATTCTGAACCAAACCAGTTTTGTAAAAAAAAAAATTAAGAACACAAAAACCCAAAGTGTAGACCGAAAAAAGGTGTAGACCGAAAAAAGGTGTAGACAGAAAAAAGGTGTAGGCAGAAACACAAACTTATTATACCTTCACTTTGTTATACATCAAAATCAAAGCAGCAGAATTTTTCCTATATAATTTTCTAAAACATATCAAGGAATTCCAGCTAAATTGATAGACAAACTCATTAAAAAAAAAAGAAAAAAGAGAAAAAACAAACAAAAAAAAAACAATCAAACCTTATTATATTTGCTTAGTAAATGATTTGTATACAGTTTTTAAAATGTAAAGATTTATTTATTTATTATTTATTCCATGTTTGAACATGCAATGCGTAAATTCCACGATTTTGATCACTGAAGTGTTGAAATAATTCAGAAAACAGGTTTATAAAACTGTTTTATAGAACAGTTTTATAGAACAGTCAAGTGGTCAAAAGCATTTTCTCTTATCATTTTAAGTATTTTACTTGTCATGATAACAGGTGCGGCACTGCTTCGTCAGCCTCCCATGACTGCACGTCACCGCTGTAATCAGTTTTACATTAATTGATTATTCTGGCAGAAACTGTTACATAGGAAGTGTCCCAGGATGCACAGGAAGTACCATAAAAAAACATAAATTTCTATGTAAATAACCACATAATGCAAAACAGGGAGGAATGTAAACATTTAGAAAATACTGTTCTCATGAACTGCTTTGATATTTCTGTTTTAAGAGCTCAGAGATCCACTTTGGTCTCTGTCTCAGTCAGACTAGATGTTAACATGTCCCACAGACCCCCACTTGAAAAGAACCAAACTATCCTTTTAGGTGCGTGGACCCAGGCCTGCTCAGTGGGTTCTGTTATAGAGACACGTTGCTTTTTCTTGGCAGGTTTTCTGTCTCTGGATCACGAGGATCAGATCGCGCTGCTGAAGGGCTCGGCCGTGGAGGCCATGTTTCTGCGTTCTGCTCAGGTTTTCAGGAGAAAGATGCCCAAAGGACACACGGAGGTTCTGGAGGCGAGAATACGCAAGAGTGGTGAGTCCTGTCAGTGGGCTCAAGTTCACATTTAGGTTGAGTGAAATTGTCAAATCAGACCTTTATAATTCAAAGCAGTCGCTTCTGCTGCAGCTTGGTCGAGTCTGCTCAGAACCTCCTTTAATATTTGAGAGACGTGTCCTGACTCACTGATCTCTGACTGGGTGTTGATTACACATGCACACGGGTACAGTTTCACTCTGGTCAGGTGTGTTTGTGTGTGTGTGTGTGTGTGTGGGGGGGGGGGGGGGGGGGGATGAAGAACATCAAATTGACCTCTTGATTCAGTTATTAAAATGCACAAACTTTTTTTTTGATGTTGTTTACATAAATACCACTTATTTGTTTACTTCCTCACTGATTATTATCGGACATCAAAGGTTAGAAGATTTGCACCCGTGTCTGAGTTATTATTATTTTTTTTTTTTTGTATGCCGGTTAGCAAAGTTTCCCATGCATGTCGGGTTTTATAATTAAACTCTCAGAAATTAATTAATGGGTATGTATCTACAACTAGTTACAGTTTGGAGTCAGCTCCATTCAAGATGGTTGCCACAGATAAGCAAACTTTTTTTTAAATGTCTACATTTAGATGCTGAGTGAAAATGTGCTGTGGTTGAAGCTGAGAGTACCGTACTTTTCGCTGTATAAGTCGCACCTTTTTGCATAAATTTGCATGCACTGCAACTATACAGCGCAACAACTTATTCATGTTTTTTCCCCATATTTATAAACCAATTTTTGGCTGAGATCTGACAATTTCATTCATTCTGACATGGAAAATATTGAACACTACCATTCTCAGCCGCTAGAGGGCACTCGAGCAATATGGCAAGTCAAGTGTCTCATTAATAGGTAAAGGTGGCTATTAATGAGACACTTTGCTTGCCATACAGAGCCACCTTTGTCTCGCTCCAGTACTCCTGGAGCAAACATCAAATCAGCTGCATTTCGCCTCCGCCCAGGCGAAATGCAGCTGATTTGACCATTAAAGTTCATTTATTGAGGAAAAGTTCAACTGAGACGCACCTTTGCTGTAATGTCGAGCAAACAAATAATTGTTTTATTGTAAGAGTTAATCTTGTTAAATTCTTGTTAAAGTCCTCCCGTGCACGCTCCCGCAGCCGCCATTTGGCAGTCAATCGATTTTTGGCACAACACCGGTCCACGTTTCTGGGTGGTCAGGGGTGATGCATAATAGATCCAACTTATACGGTGAAGCGACTTATTTATATATTTTTTCCACTTTATTAGACATTTTTGGACTGATGCGACTTATACGGCGGCGTAACGTGTACGGTGGAAAGTACGATAATTTACAACTTATATTTTAAGAACTATTTTATCACACAATATTTCTTTTTAAAACTTTGGCATCAACTATTTGAGACAATGTCTGTCTGTTAGCACAATATCTCCTGAACCTCTATGTGGATTTGAATAACACTCTTAGAAAGTAATCATTGAGTGTACAGATCTACGACTGATTAATGTTTAGAGTCAGCCTGATTTAAGATGCATGCTACAGTTGAGCAAGCTTAGAAAACATTAAAACGGCTATAATTAGCCAATTTGAAATGTAATTAGCTGGCAATAATTCACAACATGTACTCTGAGCACGACACACCTCATCACATTTGTGCTTACAACTTTGGCATTTTTGTCCGTTTGCAAAACATTTCATGAACCAGCACACAGATTTGAATGAAACACCCAGACAACAATCGATGGATGTACCTACCTGTATACTTTTGTTGGAATCAACCCAATATTATCATAGTCTGTGTTTTTTCAGTTGTTTATGTAGTTTATCTTAGTTTCATCTCTTCCTGTGCTTCATGTTTAATTCGTGTTTTGGTCCAGCTCCCTGTGTTTTCTTGCCAATTCTCATTTTTATCCTCAGTCAGCTTCGGTTGTTCGTCAGCAAGTTCCCACTTACACCTGTTTCCAATTAGTAATCACCCAGGTGCTGCCACCTTCTACTCCCTCCATTCTCTTTAAACCGTCTCTAATCACCGCTCCAACAGCGGGTCATTGTCTTGACTACCAGTCAGACGTTGTGCTCTCCTGTGTTTGTAAGTTGTTGCTGCCATGTCAGCGCTTTGTTTTCATTTAATAAACAAGTTTTATTTTACTCGAGCTCCGCGCGTCTGCCTGCATTTGGGTCCATCCCGTCATCGACCTATGATAAACCTAACATGACTTCCGAAGCTAAATGATATTAGCAGCTACAAAAATGGCTACAACTCAGTCAGTTTTTCAGATATTAAACTAAAATCTGGTGTGGTAGTAGCTGAGAGTTATCCTCAACATATGCTGTAAGAGCTAACATATCTTGGAAGACTGTCACAAGACAGTCTTGATGCAGAACCCCGTCCGTTAAAGCTGCGGGTGATAGGCATTCCTTGAGGGACTGCGGGCTCTGAGAGTCATTCATATGTATGTGGGTTGTCATTGTGTCAACAGGCTGGACAGTTAGACAGACAGCAGAAGTGAGTGTGTGTCAGAGGGTCCCTGAGTGCTGCGCCGCTGTGAATGGTGGGGAGAAGAGATATTCACACTAAAGGCCAGTCTGGGAGAAAGCGTTGGCTAAGCTGTCTGAAGAGACCATTGTTTCTTATCTAAACATCGAGGGAGCCATTGTGCACTCCTCTCCCCATGAGCCCCGCTGGCATTTCTGAAAGCTTCATGATGCGTCCAGGCAGACACACGCAACCAGTTCGCCTGAAGAGCGTCAAAAGTTGGAGCTTTTCCTGATATTAAACAAGAAGCAGCTGGAAATAACGACTCTGAGTTAGTTAAAGGAGGAACAGCAAAGATCAGATTTGGTTGTTTTCAGGTGTTTTGCACGTTTTGTTCTAGAGATGATCTAAAACCCCAACCCAACAGAGTGGAATTATTTAGTTCAAAATACACAGAGTTAAACTTCAGAGTCGTTCAGATTGTTAAATTATTGTTTGCAACCTGTTCCTTCTTGTCTTTAGGTGAAACCACACACACAGGTGTCATTTAGCTAAGATAATTTAGTGGCACCAAAGTTCATGCTCAATAATCCAGGTAATAATCCAACAATGTTCAGTCAGGTCATCTGGATGGTTTCTTTTTGTTGCTGAGATGTTTCGTCCTTCATCAAAGCAAACTGAATCACACAAACCGTAGGTACCCGCCCTCTCCCCCGTACACTCCTCTAAGGCAACCTGGATTAATGAGCATGAATTGTGATGTTTTGAAGGCTGCCTTAGAGGAGTTGATGAGGGAGAGGGTGAGCTCCAGAGGCCATCTTATCACCAGCAAACTGTTTTTTTTTCCACTCTGGGAGGGAGCTGTTTGTGTGATTCAGTTTGTTTTGGTGCCTCCTCAGACTGAAGAAGTCCTTCGGATGGACGAAACGTCTCAGCAACAAAAGAAACCGTCCAGATGACCTGACTGAACATTGTTAATTTAGTGGCTTTTTATCCTGATTCATGCTCAGTAATCCAGGTAGAAAATACCAGCCAAGTTAAGCCAGGTCCTCTGGACAGTTTGTTTGTGTTGAAACGTTTCATCTTTCATCCAGAAGGCTTCGGTGGCTTTTTATTTTCTTCTGTCCTTGATGAGCTCTTCATCCCGTTCCTCTCACATTTCTTCTTCTTCTCAAGTTTCTCATCAAGACATCATCTTCAGACGTCAAACCTCCTGATTTCTATTGATTCCATTTTTGTCTTTTTCTTACTGAAACTTCAGGAAGAAATGCTCTTCCAGTTATCAGGCTCCATCAGTAATACTCATAGTAATACATCAGGCTCCATCA
>NC_056507.1:21935736-21970976 GCF_014905685.2 Nematolebias whitei | reverse complement strand
ATACTCATAGTAATACATCAGGCTCCATCAGTAATACTCATAGTAATACTCATAGTAATACACATGCGCTGGTTGTAACAGGACCACATCAGACATAAAGGACTTCAGTTGTAGATCTTGGACAGACTTTTAACAAGCAGAAAATCTGTGAGAACATCTGCATTGAAACAGAAAACCCGAGGAGCGTAACTACAGAGCAGTGAGCATTTAGGTGTGCTGATTACTAATAAAGACCAGGTGGTGCATATGAAGCTGGAACCAGGAACTGATGGAATCTAGAACAAGAACGTGACTAAATAATAAAACTTATAATGATTGAGAGAAAACCAGTGCCGAGATCAGCAAAGAACAAAGATAAATAGACAAACTGTGACAGTTTTACAACAACAAAATGGTAAAAGAGACATTTAAAAGGAAAAGGGTGGCAACGAAAAATAAAAAAGGTGAAAAATTAAAGTAGTTCATCCAATGAGCTGGAATCTTGAGAAACTCAACAACTAGCAGGTGGATTTTTAACCCAAGTTTCTATAGAAAGTTTTGTTTTGCTCCATTTTGAGCCCAACATTGATTATGTTCACACAAAATGCCAGACAGCGTCTCCACCTTCTGTATAAGATAAGGAGCTTTAATGTAAACAAAATGACTATGCAGTTGGTGTACAGGTCACTGGTTGAAAGTGAAGTTTTGTTTAATATTGTCTCATGGTATGGGAACCTTTTATGAACAAGTTGTCCTGGGTGGTCAAACAAAGTCATTGGTCATCAACAAATGACACTTACAGACCTGTACAGTCATGCTCTGGAAAAAAAAGGCAGTACAGGTTTACAATGACCCAGTTCATCCACTGCAACCATTATTCAGGTTGGTACCATCTGGCAGAAGACTGCTGGTTCCTTTAGCAAAGAAAAATGGACAGTCATTTGTTCCCTCTGTAGTGAATGTAACAAGGTCTTATTTTAACGCAGCCTCACGTAACAAACCACTGTCTGCTGGGATGTTTCCATATTTTAATGTATTGTGTATTTTAGAATGGTTTTAATTGAATTAGCAAAGCTTTTAAACCTTTTTAAAGGTTTTTAACAACATTTTTAACTTGTGTTGTTTTTATGAGCCAATGTCAAAGACAAATCTTCATTTCATTGAATATTATGGACAATAAAGTTGAATTGATTGATTGCTTGATTGATTGATTGATTTAAAAAGTGTGGATTTTACAAGTTTGTGAGTTTATTTCTTCTGTCATTTGTGCATCTTATGTTAAAATATTAATCTGTAATAATCTGTATTAATCTTCATCGGGAAAGGGTGGATTGCTCTCTTCAGGTCGAGAGTGAGGTTCTGTCTCACAAGGAGGAGTTCAAGTATCTCGGGGTTTTGTTCAAGAGTGAGGAAAGAATGAAGCGTTTGATTGACAGATGGATTGGTGCAGCAACTGCAGTATTGTGGACTCTGTGCCAGTCAGTTGAGGTGAAGAGGGAGCTGAGCTGTAAGGCAAAGCTCTCTGTTTACCAGTTGCTCTACGGTCCTACCTATTGCCATAACCTCTTGGTAGTGACTGAAAGAATGAGATCACGGATACAGGAGGTTGAAATGAGTTTCCTCCGCAGGGTAACTGGACTCTCCTTTAGAGATGGGATGAGAAGTTCAGTTATCTGGGAGAGACTCGGAGTAGAACTGTTGCTCCTCCATATCAAGAGGAACCAGTTGAGGTGCTTCGGGCATGTCCGACTGAGAAGAGACCCCGGGGAAGACCCAGGACACATTGGATAGTGGCCTGGGAACGCCTTGGGGTCCACCCAGAAGAACTGGAAGAGGTGGCTGTGGAACGAGATGTCTGGGCCTCCCTGCTCAAGCTGCTGCCCCCACAACCCAACTTTGGAATAAGTGGAAGATAATGGATGGATGGATGGATGGATGGATGGATGGATGTGTAGTGAACCTGGTCTGACCCTTATCTGACCCTGATGACCTCAAATCTACCAGATGGACAGAGACTGTCATTTTCATTGATCTGAATAAGTCTGAGCCATCTGATGACTTTCTTTCTTGAATTAATCAAGCAGAAAAGACAATTCTTTATAATCATTACTGTCTTACAAATGTTTGATAATCAAATTGTGTTAGTTTCACTCAATGCTTACAGGTTGAAAAGAACTACTCATTTTTATTTTACATAAACAGTAAGTAATGATTTTTATTCCTCATTCAAAGAAGAAATCACCTGAATATGCATTTCTTGATTTTCTGTCTGAAATGAGCCAAGTCGTAAGTATGTGAAAGTTGAAGCTTCGGTCAACTAAATGTTTACTGAAAAAGGGATGTCATGTTTTACTATTTGGAAAGATACAACAGAGTGAGGCTCCAAAAAGTCTGCTGTTTCTGCAATAATCTTTTCTGTATGTTGAAAACAAATTCATTCCCTGACCTCGACTTTTGATAATACCTTACGTCAAAAACCACACCTCTTTCTGGTACATCCACGAATCAGAAAGCTCTAAATTGAACCGGAAGTCGACCCATTTAAAATGTGGCAACTCCCCAGTTCAAGTTAGTTCTCAAGCAGTTCTCAAGTAGTTCTCAAGGAGTTCTCAAGTAAGTTCTCAAGGAGTTCTGAAGGAATTCATGGGGAATTCATGGAGAATGGTGAAGTGAATGGAAGAGAATTCGAGAATTCAGGAGAGTCAGAGACGTTTGGAATTATAACTTCTGTTTGAACAACCCACGCACGACTATCTAAGGATTTCAGCAGCTCTCAACGGAGACGCTGAAAGGTCTGGAGGATTCCCTATCGAGCTGATCTATCATCACCAGGTAACGGTCTCTTCTTCGACTAAAGTGTACCGGAGGCGAGCTGAGATCTGATGAAGCGTGCACGTTCTGGTCAAACAGATTAATTCCCTCACATAGTTCTCTGTAAGATAAATCTCCATTTCATCTTAAACTCTTCTCTCTCTCTCACAAAACCAGTACAGATATTTTAGAAATATCTGAAGCAAAGTCCTCGTTCACCGCCGAGTGATCGATGCTCATTTTCTGTGAAACTGTCTGTTATTATTTTCATATTTTGCCAAATTAATGTAAATGTTTGATGTTAAACTTTGATTCTGAAAATAAATGACCACATTCATTTTGATGGGTCAAAGATAATAACGTCTCTCGTTCGCATTTCTGTTAAAATTCAATGCACGACATTACAGTCAGAAAGATGAGGAACTCGTGAATATAGTATGCATATAAACGGGGATATATTGTCATACTACAACTAGTGACACGTACCCACGTGACTCACTACAGATGGATGGATGGATGGATGGATGGATGGATGGATGGATGGATGGATGGATGGATGGATGGATGGATGGATGGATGGATGGATGGATTGATTAATCTGTATTTAGCATCTTTTTTGTTCTGCATAAAGTCTGCTCCAGAGCTTTAGTTGTGACCTAAATGAGTTCTTGCAGTCATTTTGGTATTAACTAATTTAAACTGATCTTTAAACTCTCAGTTTTTCTTTTCTGCTCTTCTTTCTGTTTGTATAACTACTCATCCTGCAGAGCAGCATGTTTAGGCACTGAAATAAAATGAGCCAACCAAACATCCGTGTAGATTCTCCATCTTCTTGATCATGGTCTAATCCTAAATGCTTGAAAATAAAGAGCTTTCTTGTTGCTGTTTTTGAAAAGGGGTTTGTTATTTACACATAAATCTTCTTCAGTTCAAGCTTCCAGGGGGATAAATCCAGTTGTTTTCTGTTCGAGCTCTCATAAACCATCTGATGTGCACATTTTTCCAGCTTTGGGATGCTGCCAATCGATAATGACTTTTCAAATGTTTTCTGTTTTTGCTTCTGTAGGTATATCAGAAGAATTTATCACTCCCTTGTTTAACTTTTATAAAAGCGTAGGTGATCTCCACATGGTGGAGGAGGAGCAGGCTCTGCTCACTGCCATAACAATCCTGACACCAGGTGAGCTTGTAGGAGCAGCTTTTACCTGTACCGTATTTTTCGGATTATAAGGCGCATTAAGTGAAACTAAAACATTTTGACAGATTTTTGAGCGCCGTGTACACATAAAATCAGTTCCAGGTCAGTAACCTCAACCAGGATTAATACATAACATCACTGTTGATTTATGAGAAAATTAAAGGGGTTTAAGCGCGCCTTATAGTCTGAAAAATACGGTAATTTCAACATTAAGAGTTAATTTCTCAGGTTAATATCTAAAATCCTTTTATTTTGCCTTAGATCGACCTTACGTGAAGGACCAGCAGGCTGTCGAGAGGCTGCAGGAGCCCATGGTGGACATTCTCAGGAAGTTGTGCATTCTGCAGCATCCCCAGGATCCTCAGTACTTCGCTCGCCTCCTCGGTCGTCTGACGGAGCTGAGGACGCTAAACCACTACCACGCCGAGATGCTCACGTCATGGAGAGTGAACGACCAGAAATTCACCCCTCTGCTGTGTGAGATCTGGGACGTGCAGTGACCCAGGATGAACGTTTGAGCTTTGAGAGCACGGCGGCTCCAGCAGGAGAGCAGGTTTACAGCAGATGGTTTATCTGACTTTTATGAATGGGTTAAAGGGGCATTTGTGCAGAAGGTCAGCTTGTTTTCACCGTTCACACAGATATGAAGATTTATTAAACTTGAGAAACTGATTAGTCAACGACACACTGGAACTTTGTCAAAGCCATGAAACTGGTTGTAAAAAGTGTACAATTCAGAATAGACTGGATCTTTATTCATGCTTTATGTGTAAAATTCATATTTCATGCATCTGCCTCAGTAATTGACAGGGCTTAGAGGGTAAAAAGTCCACATTGCAACATATTCTATACCACTGAGCTGTCAACAAGACAAATACGTTGTCTGGTGCAAGTTTTAAACTATAAATAAAATTTTTATTTGTTCTAAAGAACAGTTTGACAATATTTAGCTCAAAAATGTATAAGAAAAAAAGATTAGCAACATTAAAGGCCTAGCATTTCTTGACGATGAGTTCGCCACTGAGAAAATTTTATGCAGAGAAACTGTTTTGTGGTCGTTTTGGACAAACAAGAACATGACGCACGGGTTCATGTGAGCTCTGTAAGAAAGGTTAGCACTCAATGTTTGTGTTGAGGATGATTCTCAGCTACCACCACACCAAGTCTTAGTGCAACATCTGTAAAATTAACAGAGTTACTGCCATTTTTTGCTCTGGCTAATGTGGATTAGCTGTGGTGGCCATTTTGAACTTGGATGACTCCAAATGTTGATCAGCTGTGGAAGTGCAGCCAATTATTACTTTTAGAGCATTTCATTGAAATCCTTTCTGTGGCTCATGAGATATTATGCTAACAGACACAGATGTCTCTAATAGTGAATGGTAATGTTTTTAAAACAGATCTTGAGTGATCAGTTAGAGCTCAAAATATGTGTTGAGAATTATGTTCAACTACTACCACACAAAATTTTAGCTCAATATTTGTAAATCTGGCTCTTGTGTTTCATAAGCTTGCTTAGCTGTGGCAGCCATCTTGAATGGTGTTGACTCCAAAACTTAGTTAGTTGTAGATTTACATCTGATTAGGGTCTAAGAGTTTTGGTAAAATACGTCCAATGGTTGTTGAGATATTATACTAACGCAACAGACAACTTGAACTTACAGGAACATGAGCAAAAACATTATTGCCCCTTTGAGAGCGGGCGATATTCAACAAAATCCAAACGTATGAATTCTGAGAAAGTCTTTGAGGAAATCTGTCTGGTTCGTGCAACCCTGCAGAAAAAAATACTTTTTATCTTATTTATGTCTGCAGTTAAACTTCTGAGCACTTCAATTAAAAATGGACTGATGTTTTTTTTTTTCACATTTTAACAAATTTTCTAAAAGCCAATAAAGAATATTTAACAAACATCTGGTTGTATTTTGCTCATTCAGTATTCTGCGTCTTTGCTTTGCGCAATGAGTCTTTGTAAATGCAGGAAAATAAATGTTTTGCCTCCTTCCATGTTAATTACAGTGTTAATTTTAGCATTTTGGCTGCAAAGGAAAAAAAAAGCTTTACATTTTTAATACCAATGAATTTATTTAGTTTGTCGTGAAAATGCACAAAACAATAAAACATGTCTATCTATAGTATAAAAAGTCCACATTTAATCACAAAGATGGCACCCATATAAGTCTGCTTCATGGAAAAATTTAATTTGGACACAATTTACATCATTTACAAAATTATTTCTGTCATCCAATAATGATTTTACATGTTAAAAAATATCTAAATATAAAAACCCAAAGGCACTAATTTCTAAATAGGGTGTATGTATGTACAGTATGTATTTGGTGATACTTTAATGAGAACCAGTTTCTTGCTGGTTACAGGCCATCGCTGTGTCAGAGCGCCATCTTGTGGACTAATTGGGCATTGCAACAAATAAGTTTATTTAAGAAAAGAACCAAAGCAGCTAACGTTGTTTGTTATACATCTAAATCCCTCCCAGTTTAACTACAAAACCTGCTGCTTTCTAAAGACTGGATCAGCGATAACGTCCTTTATAGGTGAGATCTGTCCTGGGTGTTGGACACCG
Source organism: Nematolebias whitei (assembly GCF_014905685.2). NCBI lineage: Eukaryota > Metazoa > Chordata > Actinopteri > Cyprinodontiformes > Rivulidae > Nematolebias > Nematolebias whitei. The sequence goes on along the minus strand of NC_056507.1, from coordinate 21,964,404 downwards.
CGTCAGCTCCTGGATAAACCAGGAAGCCAGAGAAGGTGGTGTATCTGCCCTGGTTGCTGTAAACGGCGTAACCCTCGTCCTGTTGACTGTACAACCACACCTTGTCCCCCCCGCTGAGCGGCAGCATCAGGCTCTGGCTCTGCATCTCCCGCCTCTTGGACGTGTCCTCATCAAACACCATGGCCTGCACCTGCCCACCCCCCGTCATCAGCTTCACTGAAAGGGCCTTCCGGGGGTGTTTCCCCACCGTGAAGGCAAAGAAGTACACGCCGGGGAAGCGACACGTGAACAAGCCGGAGGTTTTGTTGAAGTGGGACCCGATGTTGACGTATTCCACGTCGAAGGTCAAAGGTGGCCGGTCCTGGTGCCTGCTGCTCTGACCCAGGAATGTGGATGTTCGCGCCACGGAGAAGGCCGACCGTGGCTGCTCCGTCTGAGGGGGGCAGTTGGGGTGAGGCAGTGCCAGTGAGGAAAGGTGGTTGCTGATGTAGCTGGCTGGTTGGGTTTCTGGGTAAACCAGGTAGCCAGAGAAGGTGATGTAAGGGCCGGCGTTGCTGTACAGAGCATACTTGGGGTTCTGCTGTATGAGCAGCCACACGGTGTCCATTTCCTTCAAACTCACCAACACACTTTGGCTTTGGACCTTCCTCCCTATCCTGCAGTAGTCATCATAAGCCATGGCCTGCACCTCCTCCCTGTTCTTCACCAGAATCACAGAGAGCAGCTTTTTAGGGAACTTCCCTACGGAGAAGGAGAAATAATACGCCCCGGGGATGCGGCAGCGGAAGTGGCCGGTGTCTGGGTTGAAGTCCTGTCCAATGTTGACCATGAGCTTGTTGAAGGTCACTGCTCTCTGCTTGCCCCCCACAACGCTGCTGGTTCGAGTGGCGGAGAAAGCAGAGCGGAGATTTGACGTTCCCAGAGGGAACTGGAGGGACCAAACGGTTCCAGAGGGGAGGATCACGAGTAACCAGCATGCCACAAGGAAGTGTGAGCTCCAGTAGGCTGAAATCATGACAGAAAGAAAGATGTCAAATAAGATGTTCGAAAAAGTCCATCGGTTTTAAACATACTTATTTGTGAGTTGTTGTTGTTTTTAATTCATCCAGTGGTTCATTAGTTATTTTGCTAAAAGACAGACACACTCACACACATACAGTAGACATTATCATCTGTCTTGTCTTTGACAGTGGGTGGTAAAAAGGACGAGTTTGGTCGTTGTTTGGTGTTTCACAAAAACTGAAGCGAGGAAAACAGTTTTTTACATGCCGCTCCATCTGTAGCTCATTAGTTACTTAACTATAACTCGTTTAATGACAACAAATGTGTAAAAATATGTGGCATGGAGGCTGCACAGAAGTCTCTTGGAGTCAGCCTCTCCACCATCACAGAGATCTACACCTCCAGATGCAGGAAGAGGGCCACCTGCATCACGAAGGACTCCACTCATCCAGCACACACACTTTTGCCCCCCTCCCCTCAGGCAGGAGGCTGAGGAGCATTAAATGTAGAACCACTAGACTGAGGAAAAGCTTCTACCCTGATGCTGTTAGACTCATGAATCTCTAACCAGGATAATCACTGCGAGAGAAAAAAAATCACTGTAATGCCACTTGATTGTCGATATGTGCTGCTGATCTCATGCTGCTGATGTATTTCATGCTGCTGTGTTCATTTGTACTCATCTGCTCACACAGACTCGTGTTCGTGCTGCTGTTCAGCGTATTGTTTTTGTACTATTAGTGCTTAGCTTATTCTTAGTTCATATCTTAGATCTGATTACTGTTTTTCTTTACAATTTATACTTTTGTTGGATGTAACTGGGACCCTGTGTACACAATTTTGTTCCACCACATGTACCACATATGATGCGAATGACAAATAAAGAAACCTCGATCTTGATCAGTTACAGCGGCTTAATTTTTGTGCTTCTTAGTCCAAGAAGCAGTTGTTATTTTCTTAAAGAGTCAAAAAAGTTGCTTCCACAGGTTTTGCCTAAATCTGCAGCATTGATGCTTGTAAATGCACAACAACAAAACATTTAACTTTATCAGAATGAGGATCAAAACCAGTAAAAAGCTGAAAGTTCTTTCTTAACTACAACTTTTATAACAGATTTGATCCCATATGTTGTACTGTGTCACCTGTTAGGGTCAGGCTGGTTTAATGACATGGAGTGTTTGTGTATTGTGATTTGAAAGCAATTGATATTGTTATATTTTCTGTCTTATTTTCAATTGCATATCCATTTTTTTAACTTGTCACTGGATTGCAGATGCGAATTAGTTTTTGCTATAATCTGGTGCAGCACATCAAATGGTGCCCTTTATGTTTGAATTGTACATTGTCCCTTTTTAAATAACATTCATTCATTCATTCATTCATTCATTCATTCAACTCTTGTGCAATTTATCTGTCATTAAATACCAAATATTTAAGTCTTAAGAACATCAAAGGAATCCATCAATCTTGATCTCTGGGATTAATTTGTAATTCATCGTGAGACAAAAACAATTGGCATAAACGTCTAATATCAGAGTGAAAAGCTTCCATCTGAATTAATTTATTTGTTTTCACGCTCAGAACCTTCTCCACATGAGTCAAAAGGAGCTAACAGGCTAAGTGTTGAGAGAGAATCCTGCAGGGCAGCTTCTGTGACCTTCCTGATGCTGCGTCTGGTGCCTGCATTAGCTGCTGGTTCATCTGCTCCTCTGTGAGCTGAACAATGGAAAAGTTTTCTGAGGTGGGGACCGGACAGGACGCAGTGCCAAAAAACACAACCCAAATACACCACGGTGGAGCCCTTTGAAGTCAGGATGAGACGAAGGGGTGAAATTAGGTGTTTCAATTATGTATCTGTGGAAAATGAAGCTTTTTTTAAATACAATTTACAAGAATAAGACGAGTTTTGTGCTCGTTTTACTTTTACAAGGAGTGCAACATAATCAGACCAAAACAGCATACATTTATTAAACTCACTTTCAAGTCCCTAATAATAATTAATTATTCGTACATATCCAAAAACTAAGTGTGGACTGTGCAAAGAGATTCCAGTATTTAAACTGAATGAAGCACTGGATTAAAGTTGCACTTGTATAAAGAATACGAACAAGTAGAAAGATCAACTTTTGAAACTATGAAATCTAAATATTGTACAGAAACCTGATCACAAATGTTCAGTTCTGTAAAAACCAAAGCAAAAACACACGTTGAAGCCATTTTCATGAAACCAGCGTTTAAACCACCTTGAGCCTTCATGCTACAGTCCTATATGTGCAAACTGCACAGAAAAATAAAAGGTTATCACTAGGAAATAGTCCACAGAATTATGATGAAATCATAAACGGCATAAATGTGCATTTAAAACACTAAGATCAGCAAACTGGTTCATGGTTTTTAAAGCGTACATTAGTTGCAGATATATGTTAAACCTACCTGTTGAGCTCAGTTGGGACAGGACTTGCATGCTGGGCTTGTTGTGCACTCAGATCTGTGAATGAAGTCGCCGTGAGTTTGCAGAACCGTTAATGTAACCGGCGCCCAGGGGAACAAAAGTGTTGTTCATTCAGTCATGGTAGGAGGAGGAGGAGCTCCAAAGCTTCTCTCCATCTATGTTCAACCTGTATATATACAACACAGTGACGGGAAAGCATGGTTGAACTATGCAGGCTTGTTGACCTTCAGGGTTGTTAGGTCTAACTCGTGTTTGTTTTGTCTGAAGCAGGTGAAAGAGATCTGAAAATCCGACCGTGTGTGGAAAGTAAATGGAATTGACACAATACTGGCAGTTAAAAGTTTGGCATTTTGATGCATCAATCTGTCGCAAAGACACAATGTGTTCACAATTTCCTCAGATAAATTGAAGGAAAATGCAATACTAAAAATAACACAATTTGATGGACACAAAATAATATTTTAGCACCAAAAAGGTGAGCTGTTGAAAAGTTGCCTCAGCGCAGAAAAAGGGGACACATCTTTCAGGTCCTGCGTGTCAGGTCTTTGCTGGATTTTAACTTTCAGATTTTTAGGTCTGACGCTTTTAATATTTTTCTCCATTTGCCCAGCTACCTTTTTCTTCCGCACATGCTATGCATTGCAGTCTGCAGGAAAACGAGTAAAAAAAAAAAAAAAAAAATAGCAGTCCATGTTTAAAATAGCAAACAAACTTCATAACTGTCAGAAAACTTGGGAGATCTGTTAGACCACTTCATAAAATTACAAGAAAGTTGGTGTCCAGTGCAGTATAAAGAAAGAAGAAGCTTAAAACTATTTCAGTGTTACCTGTTGACACACTATAGTAAAAAAAAAAAAAAACAGGAAAAGTGCTTTGGTCGTCACTGTAAACACATTTTATTTTATTTTTTTTTAATTATTCATTCAACCTTTACTTAGACGGGCTAATCCCATTGAGCCTCAAGGACTCATTTGCAAGAGAGACCTGATTTCAACAAAGAATGATGACAACAATGGATAACAACGATAACAATAGACAGTTATAAAATAGGCATACAAATTTAAGTTTCTCTTTTTTTTTTATAAATAGAAACAAAATAGCAACCAAAAGGCCAATCAAGAGGAATAGCAGCCTGAAACAATTAGATCATAAGGCGATTTAGAAAACTAAAAACAGGAACATGTCTGCATTGACTTTTGCCAGATACTTAACAGGGTTTTCAAGCCACTTAGAGAGGTCAAGGTCAAGAGCTTCAGGTCTTTTTGAAAAATGTTCCAGGAAACAGTCGGAGTAGGTGAAGGCCCTTTTGCCTAGTTCAGACCTCACTGAGGGATCACTGCAGGTAATAATGTCCTGAGAGCGCACGCTGTAGCTGCACTCACGCGGAGACTTGTAGGAGGAGATGTATGAAGGCAGCAGACCAAGAAGTGATTTAAAGATGAAAATGTACCAGTGAGAGAGTGTGCGTGAAGTTAATGATGACCAGTGAATACAGGGTGCAATGATGTACAGGTATGGTAATTACAGCCAGTTATGAATCTTAGAGCACTGTGATATGCAGCATCCAACATCTGCAGGGTTCTTGTAGGAGCGTTCATGTAAATAATGTCACCATAGTCGATGGAGGGAAGGAAAGTCACAGTTACAAGGTGTTTCCTAGCGTTCAGAGTTAGGCAGGATCTATTTCTAAAAAAGAAACCCAATTTAACTTTCACTATGTATCCATAACCTAATGCATTAAGTTAAACCATAAAAAAGAATAACATAAAGACATACATTATCAAACTGTATAAGAATGTTTTAAAATGCCAAAATATGATTATAAAACATTACAAACCGATTTGAAATGATTTCATTTAAATATTTTCTGCACAGAATTTCAAATTTGACTCTTTTTTTTGCTGTAGTTCTGTGCCTTTATGTTTATATGAGATCTGTATTAGTCCAGTTATATATATTTAAAAAAAAAACATTTGCAAGATAAAATATGTATGAATTATTTTTTATACTTAAACCAGCTCTTTTTATCTTTTTTATTGCAAATATAGAACATACATGAACAAAAGAGAACAATAGAGAACTAATTATAAACACAAATACAGCAAGCAAGGGTATTACAGAACATAAAATAGTATTTTACAATGTTAAAATCAAATCGGTGCTCGAGGGTTGCAGTTCTTCAAGGGCAGCTATAATTTGAATGATTTTAGCATTTGAGCTTCGTTTTAAGGATTCTATATAAATATTTATAGAAGATAATAAAATCTTGAAGTTGGGCTTTTGTTGTAAATATTTGGAGGTGTGAATATGATATTTTCCATCAATAATAAAAAAATTAACAACATATAAAGATTCTGTTTTAACATGGTCACATTTCCCCATCCCAAATAAAACATCCTTTTCTGTTAAACCTGTTCTTCCCAGCGCGCTGCTGTGTGTGAGCACGCGGTGATGACGTAGCGAAGCCGGAAGTTGTTTGCTGTCAATGCCAACGACAGAGAGAAGCTACCGAGAGCTAAAAGCCCGCATTTAAAGGCAAAATGACAGGACTGCCCCGCAGGATCATTAAGGTACTTGTTTATAATTTATAACGGCGGCGCACTTCATCTACAGTTATAAAAGATTAATGCATGCCTACTTTAAACTCCTCCGGCTTCTCCCGGTGAACAGTTTTGTGTGCTAGCGTTAGCACTCAGCAGGCTAACAGTTTGATGAAATAACTTCCGCTTATATTTGAAGTCCAGATCTTTCGAGAAACGAGTTAGCTTAGAAACACTGCAGCGCAGCAGAAAGATAGCGGATAAACGTGCTGTGTCCCAGATAAATAATAAAAATGTACTTTTGAAGCGGAAAATCTTCATCAGGTGCGCTTTTGGTGCAGGACGACCCGGTTAGCTAACTGTGCTAAACTCGGCTAGTTTGTTAGCTTTGAATTTGAATTAGATGCCAAGATGACGCAATCCTGCAACCCAAAAAACTGCAGTGGTATACTTTTACTGCACGTGAATTGCGTTTCTTTCTTTGTACCCCACTCCCTTTGGGATTAATAACGTTTTATTGAATTGAAGGAACACTTTTCATTCATGTCAATCGCTTAGGCCAAAATATGAATAAACTTAAATTAATTTAAACTTTATTTAGAATGTTCTTTTTAAACACAAGTGAAGCTCAAAGTGCTGAACAAAGTAGATCATGGCATAAAAACAAAGAGGCATCAAATAAGACGATTTGAAAATGATTCAAGAGGTTTAAAAATATCATACAAAATGAACAAGGGTGAATAATAATAATAATAATAATAATAATGAAAGTAAAATGAGTAAATAGATAAAAGTGAGCAGATATAAGTAAAGACAAAACGATTGTGGGTAAATGAAGCCAAACCTGCAGATGAAAGCAAAAACACAAAAGCAAGTACACACAAACAGTTAAGCTAAATTTGTCATAATAATACATAAAATATTATCTTTGCTCTGTTTAAAATAAGTAAGTTTTAGGTTTTCAAAGCAGAGTGTGGCACAAACTCAGAAAGAAAGTTGATCTCAGCTCAGAGAGGTCAAAAAACTAAAAATCTCTGCTTCCTGTTCTAGTTCTAGAGATTCTAGGAACCACCAGTAAACCTGTTTCTTAAGAGTGAAGAATGATAGCCGAGGTAGGAGGAGGGAAATAGTTTTTATTTTAATGTGATGGTGCCAAGCCATGAAGGGATGTGTAAGCGATAAGGAGTTTAAACTGAATTCTGAACTTGACAGCATGATGAAGTTAAAATAGGAAAAACTGTGATTAATTTTTGCAGCTCCTTTCAAAAACCTGCTGCAACATTCTGGATCAATTAGAAGATATTTAAAAGATAAGATAGAACTTTATTGATCCCGTAGGAAAAAGGAAACTATTTGGACACTTAGCTGAACAAGTGTTGAAAGCAGAAAATCTCCAAGCTAAAAAAAAAAGCATACACGTTTTTATGTGTCACTTTGGTTTAAAATGTTTCTGATTTTAAAACACGAGCATAAATTATTTTTAGTACGGATGTCTGCTGCACTGCACCAATGTTAGTACTGTTGCTGGCGTTTAGCACAGGTCTGTCCTTTTACCCACTCGTCTTTTAAGAACGTTGCCACATTTTGGCACTGAAGTTTATCCATCACTGATACCCCTATAAGCTGTAGAGGCAGATACAGATCAAAAAGGTGTAAAGTAAGGAGTAGTGCATGCAGCAGTCCACCCTTTCTAACAATCCTGTTGTCACTCAGCTCAATCTGTGATACAAGCTTGTACGCAGACACTGTGCTGAGCCTCCTCTGTTTGCTCCGTTATTATAGTTGAATGTCAGCATTTTCTTTTTTTTTTGTATAGGCATTATAGACCACTCTAGCATACCAGTATATGGAAAACAAGACCAGTCCAGTGATCCTACTCCACAATCCAACGTGTCTGTATAACAGTACCAGATCCACATGGACACTGCCAGATACTTTTGTCCCTGTCCTGTCTGGTACAGTTGTACCTACTCAGTCAGTAGGTATTTTAGTTGTAATTGTGATTGTTGATCAGAGTAGGCCTACATTTTAAACATAACACTTGTAGTCATATAGTTAATGTATATTTGTGGGAATCACTAAATTTTATATCTATGTTTTGATGGACTGTGTTTGCTAAGAGCCCCACATGTCATGTGTTAGCTTTTTTTTTTTTTTTTAGTAAAGTCGAGTTTATGTATTTTCTATGCCCACAATATTCTTTAAAGTTCATGTTTGACAGTAGACTCATAATAGCTGTTAAAAAAATGCACATTTTCAATGTTTTTGATACATTTTTTTTATATGTGGATCTAGGGGCCGATATGGTGTAGAGGCAGGGCAGCCGGCTTGGGACCCGAGAGTCCCAGGTTCGATCCCCAGTCACTGCACATCACGTGGCGTCTCTGGGCAGCACGTCTAATCCCCAAAATGTCCCCCGGGCGCTTTCAATAGCTGCCCACTGCACCACCTGGTGGTGGATGGGTTAAATGCAGAGACTAATTTCGCCATTGTATGGAAACATACAGTGCTGACATTGTGATGACATTATTATTATTATTATTATTATCTATAATTTAAAAAAATCCAATAAATAAGCATCATTCACTACCAAAAGTCTAGTGCACAATTTGTAATAAAAGAGTAAAATCAGCAGAGTCTTGTTTTGTTACCAATAATTATGAGTCGTTTGGTTACATTTGGAAATTGACGAGTACACTTTAGACAGTCTCAGCCACTGATGGAGTTTAGGTCATTAATGAAAATCCACAGATATAAATCAAGTCAGAGGGAGAATATTGGAATCAGACAGCGGGTCGAAAGCAAAAATGTTAAATTCTTCTCTCTTCTAAAATGAAATGGCGACCAAAGAGGACGAGAGTTGACAGAAATGGATGAAGTCGAGTGCGTTAAATCAAAAGTTAGTGCTAAGACCACGTGTAAATGAGCTGTGTCGAGTATTCGAAGCTAACAGGAGAATTTCCATAACTGTAACACACGTCACCAAATTTAGTTGTAAACAAAGATGTGGAACATCTGCAGTTTTCTAAAGCAAATTCTATAGAAACCCTGATGACTTTGAGTTACATTAACCCACAAACAGTAATTTAATCATGTAGAAATTGTGTTCGAAGCACAAAGAATCAAAAGCACTGAAATACTGCATATTTTGACAACTGTTGTGTCTTTAGTCCTCCCTGGTCACAGTCTTAACTTTGCAACATACAGAAGATTATTCACACTCAGTTTTAGATCAACAATCACAATCAACCCTAATCTATTTGTATTGAAACACCCAGGGAATATCCAGGTCCATGCTGAAAAACCAGCAGCTTTGAACCACAACCGTTTTGATTGGAGGAAATGATGCTAACTGCTTTGGACTACAGAAATGTAATGTTATTTATACCTTAAAAAAAACAAAATCCTAGTATATTTTGTATTTTGCACAGTTTTTAGGATTTAACCGTTTTTATTTTTTTAGAACAGTGGTTCTCGAAGGTTTCACAGGTGTATAAGGAAACAAATTCACAGCTTTTGGTGGGAAAAGGTGGGAGGGCTGGGAACAGAACTTATGGGCCGAGTTGTTGAGCCCCTCAGAGCGTGAGACTGCGACTGGGAGCCCCTCTGCTGTCTGTGTTTTCACTGCACGGTTTTGTCTGCGAGTCTGAAACATTTCAGGAATCTCATTCCCAGTTGGATGAAGGAAGATGGGTGACAAAAACACAACTCAGGGATGTCCATCAAACTGATTAATATTATGAACGACTAATTGTAATATTATGACTTTTGGTTTTATTTGAATGCGATTTCAAACTGCCACAATCAAATTTTTAGATTGTAAAAATCTGATAATTTTACGATACACTGTTGAGTGAGAAACTGACTAGAAGAAAAAATGCAGTTTGCTAAACGTTTGTTTGAGTTAGTAATTTTCTTGTTTTAAAGTAGTTACTTTTTTTAGGCATTTTATGCAGAACACAAGTCAGGTGATTTATTTCCCCAAAGTAAAGGCATGCGTTGCATTTTAAGTCGAGTCCCTGTGGTGTGGTCAATGAATTCAGTCACCTTTAAAGACACTTTCACACCGCCCAGATTACTTTTATTGGTCTGAAACAGTAGTTCTCAAACTTTGTTTGTCGGGCCCAGGCAGGGCCTGGAAGGTTACAGCATTCTGCTGTGAATAAGTTTGTTAATCTAACTATACGTGTGAGTGTTGATGGTTGGTTAGTCTGGGTTGGCTTCAGGACAGTGATGACCCACCTTTATGCTTTAAAACTATGAAATTGGAAAATGACTTCTCTATTCTAAACATCTCTTCCATCTTTTTACTATTCATTCTACTTGTCGATACCTTACTAAGTGAGTTATCTTTTTTTTTCTTCTTCTCCTCAGGAAACTCAGCGTTTGCTCGCAGAGCCGGTTCCTGGCATCAAGGCCGAGCCAGACGAAGGCAATGCTCGCTACTTTCATGTCGTCATCGCTGGACCTCAAGACTCACCTTTTGAGGGAGGCACATTTAAACTTGAACTGTTTTTACCAGAGGAATATCCCATGGCAGCTCCTAAAGTACGTTTTATGACCAAAATATATCATCCCAATGTGGACAAGCTGGGTAGAATATGTCTGGACATTTTGAAAGGTAAACCAGATCTTTCTCATGTCTCTAATGCAGGACGCCCTTTTTGTTTTAACTTAAACGGCACAGTTCTTTTTATATGCTGAAAGAATAACTGTAAGGAATTGATGATTTTATTTTTTTTCTGCTTTTAATCTCAAATAGATTGAAGGATTTTTTCAGTTTCACTGTTGAATAAAAAGTCACACTCTAATTCTTTTTTTTTCTTTCTTTTTTGAATCAATCCACTTCAGATAAGTGGTCACCAGCTCTGCAGATCCGCACAGTGCTCCTATCAATCCAGGCTTTACTAAGTGCGCCCAATCCTGACGATCCCCTAGCAAACGATGTTGCAGAAAAGTGGAAGTCCAACGAAGCTGAAGCCATAGAAACAGGTGAGGGTTCTGATCTGCTTCTGCGTCTCCATTCACCTCTTCCTCTGTGCAGGGCTCTAACCGTAAAGAGTTGATCGACCTAAAAATAGCACAAATATATTTTACATCTATCTGAAATTATTTGTGGTTGAGGCTTCTATCCATAGTTTTGAGTTTAGAATAAGTGTTGACACGCACAAAGTAGATCTGCAAGAAAAAAGTGAAAAAAGGGGATTTACATTCTTGACACTCAAGACTGAGGGCAGTGGTGGAACAAAGGTTAGAGAAGGTGAGCCTATGATCGGGAGGTCGCAGGTTTGAATCCTCAGACTGTTACATAAAAATTTGGGTACCATACCACTTTATTTATAAAGCACTTAAAACAGCTACAAGGCCAACCAAAGTGCTGTACAGACAAAACAACAAATTTGGGTGGGAAAGGTCAAGCATCCACATCTGCCTCCACACTCAGTTGCCCCACCATGACCCTAGAGCAAGGCCTTTAACCCCGCCCCCATATGCTCCCCAGGTGCCGTAAACGGCAGCCCTCTGCTCCACACACATGGGCTGTGGTAGCTCACTGGTTGAGGGTTGCATCAGAAAAGGTATCCGGTATAAAACAATGGCCAAATCTTTATTTGAGTTTGCATGATGTAGAGACGAATGAAGAAGGGAGCAGCTGAAAGAAGACACTAAATACCTAACACCCCCCCCCCCCCCCCCCATCTTTGAGCTATTCTGAACAAGACTTTACATTTTGGCGTGATGGACTGTAAGGGTCCAGACCGAACCGTCCCACCATATCTACTGTTTAGACTGTTTATAAATATCTGAATATTTTAAACATCTTTTCCTGTATTTCCCCACTATATTACAATAAACATTATTTACACATGCGTTGTTAAAAAGCATGGGTACATTTTTATACATTTTTAAAAAGTTGTGTTTTACCATCATTTGAAGGTCTTAGCAGGGTTGGTTTTAGTGCTACTTTCAGCCATCAGGCAGTCCAGCTCTAAGGTGTTCAAAGGTTGTTTCTGTTTGTTTTTCTAAAAATATTACAAAATGAGCTTAATTTTGTGGCAGAGCACTGGCATTAAAACCATAAACTCAATTAGATAACCAAAACAATATTGTGCTGTTCACCTCTTGTGCAGTTTTGGTGTTTTTTTCTGGTGTTTGAACCACACAGATAATAAAACCACCACTGCACAAACATTCACTGCAAATTTACAGATGTTTTGAAATTAAACGTGGCTCAAAACTCAGTGTAGGTTTTTTGAAAATGTGAGTCTAGACATATTGAATTTCAAATTGGATGTTTTATAAGCAGTATGTCTTAGGAATAACTTTCTGTATGTTAGCTTGTTTGAATAAAACTGTGGTAGTAATTGGCATATTTTTGCCTTCACAGCCAAGACATGGACCAGGCTTTATGCTGGAAACAAAAATGAAATCTAAAGCAGCCCAACATGTTGAGACACAAGTGAACGACAAGTGTGAACACAACTCATGTGCTGCCAAGACCTCCTTCAGCTTCATTTGCATTTAAAGGACACAGTCTTTTATTTTTTATATAAATATATATGTCTATGAAACCAACTGCTGATATCTGGTGATTTCAATGCGCACTTAGTACTGAATGATTTGTGTTTGTCTTAACTCACTACTATTCAAATGCATGGGCAGAGGTGTTCCATCTACTCACCTGGTTTTCTTCATCCACTAAGCTGGAAAAAGGAGGTGTCTTAAGTCCCATAAATTTGAGGGAATGTGGTTTTGAGGGCAGGTGGAGCAGCGGACTGAGTGGGAATGACAGAGTGGCTGGATGTGAAATATAATATGTTTCTTTTTTAACTTTGTTTTATTGTGTCGCTGTTTAGTAAAAACAACTAACTACTACTAGCCCACTGTATATTCACTCACCCCAGAGGGTTTTATCCCTACAGGAAAAAAACAATCATTGCAAAGCTCTGGGTTCATTAAATGCAAATCAATAGGACTAATAAAAACAAACTGAGCCTGATGCTTAAACTTTATGTAGACTTGGATATCCTGTAGGCCTTTGAAAGGTGAAAGTATCAGGTATGATGGACATTGTGGACCTTTCCTTATTTTTCATACATAAGATGTGTAATTACAATATCCAGCTTCAATATGTGAATTTATTTTGCTCCTGCTGAACTAACCTTGCTTCTTCCTCTTTTATGCCGTCTTGTCTCAAAGACTGGTTTACCTGCTCCTAATGGTGTTCAGTTCTGCACAGAGCTGGTCCATTTGAGCCATCGGTTGTCTGGTGATGTGATGGAAACTGGTGCTGGGATGAGTTTAGGGGACTGGTGTTAGGATAACTGGATTATCAAGGGATCAAACTTCTACAGATAAAGACTTCGGCTTGGGACTGTCTAATTGGTCTTCGTTCAGTTCCTTGTTCTTTATCAATCGAAGGAGATGAATTTTCTCCTCAGAATGCTATGAAACTGTTCTCGTGCATACTGTTATGTTCTGTAAATAAATTCAGTTGATTATTAATTAGTTGTGTGTGATTCTTGAAGGGATTGTGGTTAAGTGTGCTAAATAATGCATTTATCACTGCTTTGATTTCAGCATTTACAAAAGAATTAATCCTCTAAAATAAATCACAGTAGCTCTCTCATTGACATAATTGCACAATAAATGTGAACGCTGGACTATAATTTTGGCAGTATTTTATGTGTATGTAATGTTTTGTGTGTAATCTCTCTTTTACCACTAGAGTGAGTCCTTAAGCTTTTGATTCACAGTGTGGCAGGCTTTACTTCATGACTGTCAAATACAGAATCTAGGCTTTAATGGAAGTTAAAAATACCTATTTTCTTAAAAACAAAGTACATGTAGAAACAATTTGAGGAATTATGACCTTGGTAAATGCATTATTCCTTGAAAAGTAAGCTCCTTATTTCAGTCAGCTTTGTCTCAAACCAGTGTTATGCTTAAAAAAGACCCTTGCCATCAAAAGGAACTCCAGTTGCATGAAGTTCTGTTTGACAAGAAGGTCACATGGTCCAAAGATGGCACATTATACCTCTATTTTAGTAATCAATGACATATATTTTTCAAAAATACAAAAATAAATGCAATGGAGATCTTGCTTTTGGCTATGAAATTATACATTTGCTTGAATTAGTACAGGTTACCAACCTTTTTGGCTTTTGACTCCTAATAATATGTTTTAAAGTCAATTTGATTTCTTAAGATCTTTTCACACTGACCCTGACGTTGGAAACCAGTGGACTATTATGCCAAGTCCTGGTTGATGTCTAATATAAAAAATGAGTCAAATTAAACGATTGGTCTCTGTTAAATTTCATCTCTAAAGTTTAAAAGGTAAGTTTAAAATAAAATGTTGACATGTAAAAGGCAAGATAAATTAAGATAAAAAAAATAGACAGCCTCTAAAGTAATTAATTGAAGGAATGCATATTGCCCGCCACCTTTCATGCCAGAATTTTAACATCTTATGTTGAGAAATGAGCCTTGAGCACTTTGGTCAAAACTTGAAAGTGACGTTTGCGATTTTATTCTCATAGTATGTTTTATTGGGGATGACTCTTAGGTCACTAAATGTAAAATTAAAATTTGGCCAGGAAAATGGGGAGTGTGGTAAAGAGGTGAACAGGCAGGATGGAGTGGATGAAGAAAAGTTTCAGGAGTGATTTGTGACAAAAGGGTGTCAGCAAAAAGGTCAAAGGAAAAGTTTACACGACTTGAGGTGAGACCAGCTGTGTTGTATGGTCTGGAGCAGGGGTCTGCAACCTGCGGCTCTGGAGCCACATGTGGCTCGGGGTCTGCAACCTGCGGCTCTGGAGCCACATGTGGCTCGGGGTCTGCAACCTGCGGCTCTGGTGCCACATGTGGCTCTTTGGTCCCTCTGCAGCGACTCTTTCAAGCTTTGACCAAAACTAATACAAACTGAATTTTATTGGATGTTATACCCACAACAAAAATAGCTAGTTTTGGCAGTTTTCCTGTCACTTCCTTTGCAAATATGTGAATACTAATACACAGAGCATATTATACTCTAACTTTGTTTATTTCTTCAAAGTATACTAAATTTCTCCACAATTAAAAAAAAAGCGCATATGCCTACACAGTTTGTTTTACTTTTTTTTTTTTAAATTGGCAAAATAATATATATATATTTTTTTCCTTTACAAGAATCCAGTTTTCTGTGATAGACTTGTGACCTGGACATGTGCACCAGTGACCTCCTGCAATCCAAAAAGGAAGAAGCAAATAAAGACGATGCATGGATGGATGGAAACCAGTATTTTCTTTTGTCTCAACATGTAAAAATATCAGTAAATGTAAACAATCATTGGATGTTTTTAGTTTTATAATTTCACACCTACTGGCCAGAAAAGCCCCCTCTAACAAACTTAAAGTGGCCCATGGGCCACCAGTTGTTAATGACAATTGTAGCTGTTTTTTTTTTAACCTTCTAGGAACTTTTTGTGTGAATCTTTACATCTGTTGCTGCTGTTACACTTGAATTTCCCCATCCGTGGGACAATAAAGGCTGTTTCTATTCTATTGTATGGTTTTGCAGCTCTGGACATGTTTAATTTAGTGAAAAAAGGGGCAGAAATGTCTTTTTGATCGTAAAGGCAGCCCCCTTGTCTGGAGACAGAGGCATTGACAAAAAGACAGGAGAAAGAACTGGAAGTGGCAGAAATGCAGAAGTTCTCCTGGATAAGATCAGGAATGAGATCATCAGAGGTACAGCACAGGTTGAACAACTGGGAGATAAAGTTAGACTGAGATGGTTTGGTCATGTCCAGAGGAGGGACAGTGGATATACTGGTAGAAAGATGTTAGAAATGCAGCTGCCAGGAAAAAGATAAAGGGAGGACAGATTTGGGTGCATTAAGAGAGGACGTGGAGGTCGTTGGAGTGAGAACAGAATGAGATGGAGGAGGATGACTTGCTGTGGCGAAGAGAAAAGAGCTGAAATAAGAAGATAAAACAAAAATGTATAGTTTATGGTCAGCTGCGGTGGCTATCAAGCTTGTGCACCATGAGTTTCATTAAAATTCACCCATTAATTAGTTAGATATTTTGCTAACAGATAAACACAGACAAAATCATTTTAGTCCGCGGGTAGATAATAAAAACAGAACCTATAGGTTTTAAAGGGCCTTTTCAAGAAGTTAAAAGTGCAACCGATTTTGAGTGTGCACTTGAAAGCAGCATCTCCCAAACGCGCGAGACGACAACTTTTTATTTATTTATATATTTATTTTTCTGGGCAAAGTTGTGTTAATCTCGTGTTTGATAAATGTGGAGCTCGGGTGAAGTGGGAGGCTGCTTCCTCTGGTCAGCTGGTGCAGCTGTGCGGACAGACAGATGTGAGCACCGCTGCTGACGGTGCTCCACGATGGGAGCAGCTCGAGCACCAGAAGCGGTTTGATTATTATTCATTTAAAGCACAGTGATGAATGACTGAAGCCACTGCACGGGACAGTAATTTAAACAGAGGGACGCTCGAGGTATTTTATTTCTACGTTGTCCTCACTTCTTCTGCTTCTTGTCTTTCCACCCGAGAGCATTTATGATGAAATACAAGCCCAACCAGACCAGGACATACGACGGGGAAGGGTTCAAGAGAAGAGCGGCGTGTTTGTGTTTCAGAAACGAAAAGGAGGACGAGGTAAGTGGCTCAAGTTTGGGATTTACTCGGTTTTTTTGTTTTTTTTGTTTTGTTTGTTCTAAATTTGACCCAGAACATTACAGTACCCCTCTTTGTCCGCCCCTTGTAACACGCTGGACTCGAGCTGTGTTGCGTTCACGTGTCTGCGTTTAATTGAGTTTGAGCTTTACTTGGCTCGAGGATCAAATATTTGACCCATTAAACGGTAGGAAGTCTGAGCAGCAGAACAACCAAGAACAAATCCATGCAGCTCTTATGTCTTAAAAATGTGGCACCTCTCAAATAATTGTGGGTTGTGCCCATGAAAATCTTGCCAAATCATGTTTGCCAGTGTCAAACAGCTGACTCTTGTTTGGTGTCATTTATTAGTTCAGATAATTGGAAGTCTAAAGAAAAAAGTCATACTGGCGATTTAACAGTTTATTGATTTAACAAACACATGGCCTCAGTAGCATGTGGAAGAACCATACACAGCCACAACAGCTTGGCACCTCCTCGTGCTGCACCAGCTTGGCCACACTCGACTGTGAGATGGCATCCTATTTTTTAACCATTTTGTTGTAAGTCAGCCAATGTGGTTGTGTTGTCACTCTGGATCGAACAGCTGATCCCACAGGTGTTCCATCAGACCACCTGATTGTCAGCACCTGGGCTCAAAACAAGAATCAATAGCGCAATAAGCTGTTTGGTATTGGTAGAAAAGACTTGGCAAGTTTTTCATGGGTACAACCCACAAATTCATTTTCCTAAAAATGTTTTTGCACTGGGCAGCACAGCGGCACAGTTGGTACAGCTGCCTCCTCTCAGCGAGCAGGTCCCCTCGGTTCAAATCCCAACTGAGGGCCTTTCTCAGTGGAGTTTGCATGTTCTCTCCGTGCATGTGTGGGTTTTCTCTGTGTACTCCAGTTTCCTCCCACAGACCAAAAACATGCATGTTAGGCTGATTGGTAACTCTAAATTGTCCCTAGGTGTGAGTGAGAGAGTGAATGGTTGTTTGTCTCGTCATGTGTCCCTGTGATGGACTGGAGACCTGTCCAGGGTGTCCCCCGCCTCTCGCACAGTGACTGCTGGACATGGGCACAGGTGACCCCCGTGACCCGAAAAAGAAAAAGCGGGTAAAGATGATGGATGGATGTTTTTACACTATTTAGGGGAACATAAACAAGCTTTCCAACCATAAGAGTCATTGCCAAGAAGCATTGTTACAACAACAAAAATCTACCGAACGCACATTTCCTTACTTTTGTGCTACTGCCTGCAATGAATACTTGCTGTAGTTACAAATAATATTTCATCTACATTCAGTTACAAATTAAGTTTTAGTCTAAGGCTTGTTATGCTTCTACAAGACACTTTTAGCTCTTATAACTCTTGCCTCTGAGTTTATACGTTTTTTGTATTTTGGTATTAAATCTATCGTGAAACAGGTCTGTGTTTAAGAACCTTACTAACGTGTATATGGAGCTTTAGTAGCCTAATGACGTCAGCAGACCAAGGACCACATGTGATAGGCAGGGTGGGGGTCTGAGTGCCTGTGCTAAACACCAACTGACCCTTTGGCTGCAATTTATAGAAACAAGGTACCAGCACTCGCTGTCCCAACAGATTTACTTTCCAGCTCCTTGTACTTTCACACACTTACCTTTATGTCATGTTGTTTTCATCACGGTCTTACTGTTCTTTTTCTATGGCATACACTCACCAGCCACGTTATAAGGTAGACTCGTTTATATGCTTGTTAACACAAATAGCTAATCAGCCAACCAGTCACATTGTTGCAACTCAATCCCCTCCAACATGTAGACGTAGTGAAGATCACTTGCTGAAGTTCAAATCATGCATCAGAATGAGGGAGGGGGTTTAGGTGACTGTGGATGAGTGGCTATTGCAGTCCATCTCCAATGGGAGGGTTGGGGGTTCGATTCCACCAGCAGTCACATGCTTAAGTGTCCCTGGGCAAGACACTGAATCCGTCATTGCCTTCGATGTGTGTCCCATCGATGTATGAATGTGATTTAAAGCACTGATTAGTCTCTACAGATTCAGATTAGCTTTGTATAGATCTAGTAGAGTGCTGCATGAATGGGTAAATGAGGACAGATTGTAGTGTACAGCGCTTTGAGTATCTCGATTAGGTGCTATATAAGTACAGTCCAGTTACCATTTACTGTGATGTGGTTGTTGGTGCCCTATGAGCTGGTCTGAGTATTTCAGAAACTGCTGATCTACTGGGATTTGTACACACATCCTAAAACTAGGATTTAAAGAGATCGGTCCAACAAAAGGAAAATATCCAGTGAACGGCATTTGTGTGGATAAGAAAAGCTTTGGTAATGTTGGAGGTCAGAGGACAATGGGCAGACTGGTCTGAGATGACAGAAAGACAGTAGCTGCTCAAATAAATAAATAAAACACTCATATCCAACCAAACCATCTCTGAACACACAACACGTCCAACCTTGAAGCAGATAGACTACAGCAGCAGAAGACCACACCGGGCACCACTCCTGTCAGCTAAGAACAGGACACAGACTAACAAAAACTGGACAATATGTAATGTAAAAATATTCCCTGGTCTGATGGATCTAAATTCACTGGACTCCAGTGGCCTTCATGGTCACCAAATCTAAGTCCCATCTAGCACCTTTGGGATTGGGTGGAATGGACGGCTTGCATCATGGATGTGCACCGCAGCTGACAAATTCAGCAACAGTGTGATGCTATCATGTCAATATGGACCAAAATCTCTGAGGAATGTACAACGTGTTGAATCTATGACATGAAAAATTAGGCAGTTCTGAAGTCAACCAAATTCAAGATGGCTGCCACAATGGATTGACCTTATTCAGCACCAAACAATGACTGTAACTTTTTTAAATTCCCTGATATTAAGCTAAAATCTGGTGCGGTAGTAGCTGAGAGTCACCCTCAACGCTTACTCTGAGCACCAACACATCTGGCAAAGTCACATTTTAACACACTTTAATGCCAAACAGCAATTCCAAGGTTTGATCACAACAGATATTACTCCTTCACTTCTCATCATAAATTATATGAGTTTAAATCTGTGTGAACAGATTTGTCGTGACAATGGGCCAATGAAATAAACTTGTTTTTTTTTATTTTATGCTCATGGAGATTTTGTCTAGATTCCTTTTTAGGACTGAAAATATTTGATTAATTCACATTCCTCCAGAAACACATGACATTAAAACACCTTTTCACCACTGGTAGCTGTGAAAAGTATTTGGCTGGGTTGTGTTTGGGCCTCTCGGAGCTCTTCCTCTCGCTGAGGTGCGTGATGCCCTTTGGGGTCATTAACCTCTTCTGCTAAGCTCCTTGTTTTCATACTGAAAGGCAGCTGCTGATCCGGTGGGTTTTTGAAAAAGCCCTGTAGTGGTGTGTGCGTGTGTGCCTACGTGCCTCTCCTGGGGTTTGTGTGGAATTGCACATGCATGTGTGGGTTCGGTGTGTGTATCGGATCAGGGAGAAAATTGGCAGTGTTTCTCCTGATCCCCAGAGCTTTGCACGGGGAGTCTAATGGACGTTATGATTTAGATGGGACTCAACATTGCTCTCGTCCTCTACAGCTTTTAATTTGCCACCACATGATCAATTACTGTGCAGCAAACTCACTGCACCACTTAATAACACACACGGTATGACTCCGCTCATTTAGACAGTTCTGTTCATTTCTAGTCAGAAACGTATCTGTTTCTATCTGTTTTTTTCATTTTAAACATACATAAACAAAGTACAACATAGAAACCCCCCACCCCTTCCCTCCCACACCGGATTAGTCAAACATACTGTACATTACTTAAACAAATTAAACAGGTACAGACATATTTTGAACATACAACATAAAAGGCTGCCACATGTCCCAAAATCTTTTTACAGAGCCCTTCAGGGTATGTCTTATTTTTTCCAAGTGGATATTCAATTCAATTCAATTCAAAAATACTTTATTAATCCCAAAGGGAAATTATTTTGTTGTTGTAACTCGTTATCCTCATTTCATTAAGAGATGTTATAGATACTGATGGCTGTAGACAGGAAGGATCTCTTGTAAAGGTCCATCCCACAGTGGATCCTACGAAACTGGCTGCAGATGCCGTCCGATCCATCCACCCAAACTCGGCTGGCCTCTCAGTTCCCCTGAACTGTAGGACCGCCTGAGTGCCGGGCAGAACTCCTCCCAGAGCGATGGCCACTCCTCCCAGTAGTCTGCTGAGCTCCTCGTCGCTGCGGACAGCCAACTGTAGGTGCTGAGGGACGATCCTGTCCTTTCGCTGTCGTGAGCCGTGTTTCCTGCTAGTTCCAGGATCTCGGTGGTCAGGCACTCTAGCACAGCTGGCAGGTAGATGAGAATGCGTCCACAGAGCATCCTTTTCAACTCATTTGAGAGTTGGGGCCATAGTTGAGATATTATTTGAGCTTTTGAGATGTTAATCATCTGCTGTCGTTGTAGAAAACTGCGTTGTTGCCATGGTTACGCATCATAACAAATGTCCAAAAACAAAAAAGTCTCAGTAAAAATCCTTCCGGCTGCACAACATCTGATACCAGAGGAAACAATCATCCAAAAAATGTGATTTACATCCAGAAAACCAGGAATTAAAGTTTCCAAAAGCAAAATCTCAGAATGAAAGTAACAGAGCTGCTCCAACATGCAGCCACCTTGAGCGGCGCAATTCTAGAACATCAGAATTAGGATACATATAATGATACAATGTGATACATCACCTCCCTTAACCAATGTACTGGTACATATGCTGGAGGGGGTGGGTCCTTCCATTTGCACAAAATTAGCCTCCTGGCCAGAAGAGAGCCAAAGGCAATCACATCCTTCTCACACTTACTGAAGGACATGTCCACCAGTACCACCCCGAACAGTGAGATGAGTGGTAATGGAAGTACGGTCTTACCACATATTCTAGAGGAGGTGTCAAATATAGATTGCCAAAAAGACTACAGCTCGGGACAGGTCCAGAATTTATGCAGGAGTGTTTCTGGAGTTTGTTTGCAACAATTGCATGCTGGGTCCAGGTTGGCTTTAATCTTGAACAGCTTGTCTTTGGACCAGTGCAGCCTGTGCACTACCTTGAATTGGATCACAGCGTGTCTCAGGCAGATTGAAGATGAGTGAATGTTCTTAATGATCCTTCCCCAGATTAGATCTGATATGGGTTCCTCCAAGTCTGCTTCCCATTTCAGTTTAAGGGAGTCCAAACTGGACTCATGATATGAACTGAGCAGTGTATAGATTTTGCTGAGGGTCCCCTTAGTGTCAGACCTGCACTTTAAAATCATAACCACAAAATGCAGAGGGGTACAATGGAAAACTTTCAGAGTTAGATCTCACAACATGTCTCAGCTGCAGAAATCTAAAAAATTGTGATTTGTGAATGTTGAACTCTGTCTGCACCTTTTGACACTAAAGTTCAATAACTGCCTCCAAACACTTGCCTTTAAAGGGATTTAAATAAATTGCAGAAGGTGGTGGAAGGTTTTATTCTACAGATTTTTGTCAAGGAGCAGTTGTAGATTCAGGTTCCTAAGTGAGATATCACTTAAGTTTCATTTAGCTTCCATCTAAGCCTTTTCCCCCCACACATACCTTGAGAGAGTGTTCCTACTTTTCCACAGTTTTCTCATTACGGCAACAAACTTTATAAGCATTTTACTGGGATTTCACATAGACAAATTTCATTGTGAAGTTGGAGAAAAATGTGACAAGTCCTGGCAAAATGAGTTGCAATGAGGATTTTTTTTTTTGTTGTTGTTGTAATATTGAATGAGTATTTTCAAGTTCTTCATCTTAAAACCTTTAAATGATTTGTTTAAATTTGGGGATTTATCACCTTCTCTGGCAATAAGTTAGTTTTGTTTACGAAAGATCTCATTGGACTAGAGTGATGCCATTCAAAAATAATTAGAATTTAAAGGGTTATTTCTAAAGCTATACATGTTAGAAAACATCAAATATTATATGCTATTTTAGTTACTGGGATCACTAGATTGTGTCTTTACGGGCTCATTTTTATACAATCTCAAAAACAAAATCTAAACTGACCGGCCTGGAAAAGAAGAGCATTAATGTGAGAATCAGCCAAGAAGCTCATGGAGGAGCTGCAACTCAGGTGAGACGATCTATCCTCAGACAACTATTAGTCCACAGATGTGGTGAGAGTTTGTTAATGCAGCAATATAGATGATTTATAACCACGTGGACAAAATATATCAACCATCCAAAGCATGAAAACAGGCAAACCATCTCTTTTTGGATTTATTTTTGCAGTTATGCAGCAGCAAACTTCACCTATTACACTATTGTTTGTGCCGAAGGGATCAGTTTTGATTTTATAGTCTCTGTTTTCACACATCTTCTACAACCTCTGATATCAGGGCTCAGCAAGAACGCACAGACTTTCTAACAGTTTGAAACTTCAGCTGGGACAGCTGTGTTTTACTACTTGTTAAATGGATGATTTTAGATGCTGGTTTCAGATCAGCTGCAGCTGTTGTGGGAAGCATGATCACGATGTACATTTGTATGTCACTGGTAAATGAGTTGGCTGTATATGTTCGCTGGATCCAAATAGGACTCACATAGGAACTTTATGCGAGTCAGTGTGATGCCAGATTGGGTTTGAGGTCAGGTGGCGGCATCAGAGAAACACTTAGATCAAAAACACTGAAGCCAGCTGAAAATAGTTCATGTCTTTAAGGAAATTTACTGAAGGATTTGTCTTATGCTTAGCATCTTAGGTTTTATATTTGTCAAGTTTTCTTAGGTGATTAATTAAGAAAATAAGAGGTTTATTACAGTTAAAATATGCAAGATTGTTTTATCTTTTAAATAATGACAGACATAAATTTGACTGATCCTAAATTAGGTCTTTAATCAGTTGTGCTTTAAAAACAAAAATTAATGACCACAAACAGGCCGATACGTGAAACATCTTGCTGTTTTTTTATTCATGTATTTTAATTAAGTGATCCAAAATGCTGCTGCCAGAGTCTTAACTGGAGTTAGTGGGATCTCTCCAGTTTTAACTTCTCTCCATTGGCTCCCTGTCAAATCCAGAATTAAATTCAAAATTTTACTTCTAACCTACAAAGCTCTCAACAACCTAGCTCCATCTTATATTCGAGATCTTATTGTTCCATATTTTCCAAACAGAGCACTTCACTCTCAGACTGCAGGTTTATTTGTGGTTCCTAGGGTTTCCAATGACAGAATGTGAAGAAGATCTTTCAGTTATCAGGCTCCTCTCTTGTGGAACCAACTTCCAGTTTCTGTCTGTAAGACTGACACATTGTCCAGTTTTAAAACTGGGATTAAGACTTTCCTTTTTGATAAATCCTATAGTTAGGGTTGGCTTGTTATGCTGCTATATGCTTAGACTACTAGAGGCCAAACTGACCTCAGTTCCTTAAATGAATTGTTAAAATTGAATAGTTTTCATTTGAAATTATTTCCATGTGATTCTTGACCTGCCATTGTGTATCTGTTCCTACCAAACCCAGCTGGTCGAAGAAGATGGCCGCTTGTCCTGAGCCTGGTTCTGCTAAAGGTTTCTTCCTCATGAGGGAGTTTTTCCTTTCCACTGTTGCCTTCTTGCTTGCTCAAGATGAGAGTTCTGCGATGAGGTTAAATTCAAAGCAGTCTGCTCCTCAGATAAATAATGTTAAATTATTTGTATATACTGTATATAGGGCAGCACGGTGGCACAACTGGTAGAGCTGCTGCCTCTCAGCGAACAGGTTCCTGGTTCAAACCCCGGTCCAGGGGCCTTTCTGGGTGGAGTTTGCATGTTCTCTCCGTGCATGCGTGGGTTTTCTCTGGGTACTCCAGTTTCCTCCCACAGACCAAAAACATGCATGTTAGGCTGAATGGTAACTCTAAATTGTCCCTAGGTGTGAGTGAGAGAGTGAATGGTTGTTTGTCTCGTTTGTCTCTATGTGGCCCTGTTATGGACTTGCGACCTGTCCAGGGTGTACCCCGCCCCTCGCACAGTGATTGCTGGACATGGGCACCAGCGACCCCCCGTGACCCATAAATGGAATAAGCGGGTAAAGAAAATGGATGGATGGGCTCTGAACTCTAACATGCTGTGCACCTCTGGCCTCTCTCCTCCGCAGGTTCTGTTGGTCAGCAGCAGTCGACATCCGGACCAATGGATCGTTCCAGGAGGGGGGATGGAACCCGATGAGGAGCCCTGCGGAGCCGCTGTTAGAGAGGTGTACGAAGAGGTGAGACCATCGCACCAACACTGAACTACAGCTAGCTGTGATGTTTTTACAATCAGTGGTTGGTGCTGATGATATTTAACTTCCAAGTTTCATAATTATGTTTTTGGGAAAAAAAAAGTTTTGGTTCTAAGTTACTACTGCTGCTTTTTAGTAATCAGTTGATTGACTGACCTCACAGTGCTACTGTAAAGATGTATGGCAGTGCAGTATGAAAAACAATGTTCAAAGGCTCGAAACCTTGTTGAGATTTTTTTTTTCCTACAATTTCAAAAGTCAGACCCCCAGTCGTTCATGATAAGCTTCTTGTGTTTATGATTACGTGTAAAAAGTGCTATAGGATCGCAATGGTTTTGTTCTAGGGACCCCTGTGGTAGTTGAAAATCCACGAAGTAGTGGAATTATTTTTATTTTATTATTTATATATATATATGTATATATATATGTATATATATATGCTTTATACACCTTATAAACACTTTATATGCTTTTTAACACTAAGCTGATGAAGATGATGATGATGAGATGATGCTCAGCATGTACAGTACATACATAATATAAAACAGGTTTAAAAACCTTTGATACAGTGAAGCTGCAAGAAGTGAACTGTGATATAGCGAGGGACGACCAAAAAGTGCTGAATGAGTGTTTGTGTGAATGAAACATGTTGCTCAGTTCTTTAATGAATTAGATCCAGTGAAACTTGAGCTGTGTAACTCTGGATATTACCATGTTTTTTTAAAATCAAACTTTTACTTAAAGTGTTACTCTTACACCTTGATTTGAGAATAATCTTTGTTTCTTTTTTGATCAATGAGACGAGGTGGAGGTGTGTTTTGTATAAGGGTCATGCTCTTGGTTCTGCTGTTCTTGGTTTTTGGAGGGGATCGTTAAAACCCTGGGAGGCGACATAATATTAGAGACTAATGCTGATTTTAGAAAATAACAGAAATGAAGTTGTGCCTGGAAAATGATGGCCAACAAAGATGAAGTCATCGAGAACATCAGTGACACAAGATAAAATGTTTAGGATTTAGGAATAACAAGCGACAATGGATGAAGTAGTTCTGTGTTCCCAAAAGCTTTGAAACCTTTGAATGTTCCTTCAAGTAACCAAGCTGAGTTACTGTAAGTGCTTTACTATTTATTAACTATAAATCTGCAGAACCACTGGTATGATGCTCTTACGTTCAAACTGAATTGCTCTGCTCGCCAACGTTTGTGTCCCACTCTGAAAATAATTCATGCATCGACTGATTCCCTCAAAGCTATTTAATCACTGCTCACATTAAAGAAATATTCGGCAGTGTTGCATAAATGGTGAGTTAATGGGTTGTGTGACTGAGTACCGTAGACTGGTGCTTGTTGGCCAATAAGTCTGATGGCACAGGGAGCTGTGAACTTCTGCTGGGGGTCATGTGCTGCACTGACAGTCTTAAAAAAAATCCTGACAATCCTGTGTGGGTTTACAGTTACCAACATCCTGTGCCTCACTGACCCGATGTCTACCTACAGTGGTGCTTGAACGTTTGTGAACCCTTTCGGTCATTTATTTATTGAGGGAAATGATCCAACATTACATATTTGAGAGTGGCAAAAGTATGTTAATCTCTAGGATTAACAGTCAATTTGAAGATGAAATTAGAGTCAGGTGTTTTTAATCAATGTGATGATGATCAGGTGTGAGTGGGCACCCTGTTTGATTTAAAGATCTATCAAAGTCTGCTCTTCACAACATGTTTGTGGAAGTGGATCATGGAACAATCAAAGGAGATTTCTGAGGACGTCAGAAAAAAAGTTGTTGATGCTCATCAGACTGGAAAATGTTACAAAACCATCTCTAAAGAGTTTGGACTCCACCAATCCAGAGTCACACAAACTGTGTACAAATGGTGGAAATTCAAGACCATTGTTACCCTCCCCAGGAGTGGTGGTCCAACAAAGATCACTTCATTTCAAGAAGTGGAACAGTCAGCGATGCCACAAAGGAGCCCAGGGTAACTTCTAAGCAGCTGAAGGTCTCTCACATTAATGTTAATGTTCATGAGTCCACCATCACTGAGCAACAATGGTGTGCATGGCAGGGTTGAAGGAGAAAGACACTGCTCTCCAAAAAGAACATGGCTGCTCGTCTGCAGTTTGCTAAAGATCACGTGGACAAACCAGAAGACTGTTGAAGAATGTTTTGTGGATGGATGAGACAAAAAATGAACTTTTTTGTTTAAATGAAAAGTGTCATGTTTGGAGAAAAGGACACTCTGCATTCCTACATAAGAATCTCATCCCATCTGTGAAACATGGTGGAGGTAGTATCATGGTTTGGGCCTGGTTTTTTTGCATCTGGGCCAGGACGGCTTGCCATCATTGATGGAACAATGGATCCTGCATTACATCAGAGAATTCTAAAGGACGATGTCAGGACATCTGTCCACGAACTGAATCTCAAGAGAAGGTGGGTCATGCAGCGACACAATGACTCTAAACACACGAGTGGTTCTACCAAAGAATGAATCAAGAAGAATAAAGTTCATGTTTTGGAATGGCCAAGTCAAAGTCCTGACCTTCATCCAATCCAGACGTTGTGGAAGGACCTGAAGCAGCAGTTAATGTGAGGAAACCACCAACATCCAGAGCTGAAGCTGTTCTGTACAGAGGAATGAGATTAAATTCCTCCAAGTCATTGTGCAGGACTGATCAACAGTTACTGGAAAAGTTTAGTTGCAGTTATTGCTGCACAGCGGGTCACACCAGATACTGAAAGAAAAGGTTCACATACTTCAGTCACTCACAGATGTGTGATATTGGATGATTTTCCTCAATGAATAAATTATCAAGTATAATATTTTTGTCTCTTGTGTTTAACTGGGTTCTTTATCTGCTTTTAGAAGTCGTGTGAAAATCTGATGATGTTTTAGGACATATTTATGCAGAAATATAGAAAATTATAAAGTGTTCACAAACTTTCAAACACTACTGTAAGTACAGATGAGCTGCATGCTGCTTACTGTTATTTAAGGTGGACAAATTATTATTCTCATCCTTACTGAATGAAAGTCGAAACACATATGCATTACACTCCAAGACCAGAGCAGAATTATTACTA
Source organism: Nematolebias whitei (assembly GCF_014905685.2). Lineage (NCBI taxonomy): Eukaryota > Metazoa > Chordata > Actinopteri > Cyprinodontiformes > Rivulidae > Nematolebias > Nematolebias whitei. The sequence continues at coordinate 21,936,391 of NC_056507.1, read as the reverse complement.
ATAATTTCTACTGATGTCATGCTGCATTCTCTGTGCTACATGCTAAAAGTGTAAGCTACTACAGGCTTGCAGGGAAAGTATGGGTTTACATGGAACAGAAACATAACAAGTAATTGATGTTAGTTCATCACATACATCACCAACAAGACTGTAGCTAAAGATGGATGAGCACCGTCTGTAGACGAACATGTGAGCAGGCGAAATGTTTATATTTACAGAGGATGTAAATGTTAGACAAGTTCTGAGTTTGGTGTGTGGCAGTGTGAGCTCAGGCCTTCAGACACCATGACATCTGTTCAAAGTCTGCAGTACTTCTGCATTAAAGAAGCGTAAAAGACATTTCAAAGTTTTCTGAAACGACTCCATCACATGCAAACTTGTTTCCAGTACAAGGTTTTTATTAAATACCCTAATTGTGCAATATTTCCAACAAGCATCAGAAATATGACAAGTGCATTTATTCCAACCACATTTAATTCAAAACAAGGAAGAAGCGCTTGAAAACACGGATTAAGCTTAAAGTCGCACGAGATGAAGTTCATGCATGCAGTCTGTTTGGACCCTGAACGCCTCAGTTTCCAGTTCAGTTTGTCTGTGTGACCCTAAATACACACACACACACACACACACACACACACACACACACACACACACA
>NC_056507.1:21908989-21935726 GCF_014905685.2 Nematolebias whitei | reverse complement strand
CACACACACACACACACACACACACACACACACACACACACACACACTGCACATTTTATTGTGGACTGCTTCCTCTGTTTAAATGATTGAGAGCTTCTGTTTTTTTAAGGTAAAAGTGTCTATTTTTCACAAGAAGACTACAAAAATTAAATCAGCAGAATTTTGTGATTCAGTTTAGTGTACAGATCATATTTTAAAGCCATTTGTTTTAAACGTTGTTCAAAAGTAATGCTGTTTCAATTTGTGATGGCTGCACAGCAAAGTTAGCTGCTCCCCACAGTAAGATGAACCGTGTACTTGAAAAAATGTTTCTGTACTTGTGCTAAGCCCCCGTCTCATCATTCAGACTATGTTTAGGCCTATCTGACCATCTGCACTCTCTACGGACGCGTGGCAACGCCGAGGCGGCTCTGATCTTAAATCAGGAATCTTTTACATGAAAATCTTTCCTGCACATCAGGGGAAAGTCAAACTGTTCCTAATACAAGTTCTTGTGTTTCCACTCGATCAGCCGTTAGGTGGTAAAGTAACACGCAGTATTGATATGACGATGAAGAAACATCATTTACATTTCAGATAACATAAGTACATTGATGGATTATTCTCTGTCTTTCATCCAGGCTGGTGTGAAGGGAAAACTTGGCAGATTACTTGGGATATTTGAGGTAGGTTTATCAAAACAGTAGTCCCTCATTTATCGTGGGGGTTACGTTCTGGACACCCCCTGCAATAAGTGAAAATTCGCCAAGTAGGGACGTTATATTTATTTTAGTATTTATATATATTTTAAGGCTTTAGAAACCCTTCCCACACTCTTGCGATGTTCTAAACTCTTAAATCTACTAATTTTAACAACATTCTTATATGTAGCTACTAAAGTTTACTTACCAGCTCTTCCCCGGTTGGAGGTCCTAGTGGGCCGGGTGAAAGAGATGAAAAAAGTCTTGGTGGACTCCAGATGGAGCGCCGGACCTTCGGCGACGCGCATCCCTCTCTGAAGTCCTTGTGGGTCAACTGGGAGCTCTCGGGTTCACCGCTGAGTCTGGAGGTCCGGTTCTGGTTCGGTCCCGTGCAACTCTTGAGCGTCGAAATGCATTTTGGGGAGGGCAGACCTTCAGTTGGCCGGCGCGGGACTGGATGTGGTCTACTGAGTACAAGTCTGGATGAAAAAAGTCCCGATGGGCTCCAGATACAACCCCTGGCCTACGGTGGCACTTCCCTGCTTGGAAGTCCTTGTGGGCCAGCTACCAGCTCTCAAGATTCACCAATGGGTCTGGAGGTCTGGTTCTGCTCCAGTTCTGATCCAGTTTGGTGGGTTCCATGTGGCTCTCTGCATCCGCTGGGCGCTGAAGTCACTGTAATAAGCGTCAAACTTTTTCAGATCAGATCAAAACTTTCCCACTAGTATTTCAGCAGAAGGAAACGGGGCTTCTGGGCAGGGCACTGTTGCCTTCTGGGAAATGTGGTCATTATGAGTGGGAATACAGTGTAGGCTTATTGAGAGAAAACTACAAAATGGCGGCGCTTGTCCGAAAAAATTTTTTTCATTAGCTTTCTACTGTACATTATCCAGTACAGTCCCAATCACGTGAGTAACATTAAAGTTGACAACAATTTTTTATTTGTTTGTTTTTTAAATGTTAACGTGTGTTGACAAACCGCGCTATAGCGAGTCCGCGACAGTCGAACTGCGAAGTAGTGAGAGACTACCGTACAATAATTTCATGTTGAAACCCATGAAGCTGAATGAAACCCAGTTTTATCACATTATGATTTCTGCAGAGCAACAGGTGTAAAAGAGCCACTGCTTTGTTTTGAAAAGTACAGACTACAGTACAGTTATTTGTACAGTGTAACACATCCAGTTCATTTAAGAGAAATACTTACCCTGTTTTATGTATTCTTTTGCAGCACAATCAAGACAGCAAACATCGCACTTATGTCTTTACTCTAATTGTGACGGAAACATTGGAAGACTGGGAAGACTCTGTTAATATTGGTATGATTTTTTTAATTTCCTCTTTTTGTCACAGAGTACACTGTATGCAACTGATTCTATTAAAGTACATAGACCTTTAATTTATGAACATGTGGGCAGACCTGCATTATTCTGTGGAAGTCAAGAAGCACAATTAATATTACTACCGGTATTTGTAACAGTTGTCTTGATTTTTTTCTTTTTCTGTGCCTTTGTTTGCAAAACAATTAATGTGTTTTATTATATATTTTTTTACTTCCTGTTTTTTTGCTGCAAACTTTCGGGTGTGTTTAAGGGTTTTTTTTTTTTCACCTCTTATTTCTTAGTTTGTCTTTAGTGGTGCAGTCAGTCCTAAATTAAATTAAGTTTCAAATTTAAGTTGATTCAGCAAGACTTGATTCAGCAAGACAGTCACTCTAAACCTTAAACACATCTTTGAAAGAACATCAAAGTCAGAGTTTCTTTATTGTCATTCACACCACATGTGGTACATGTGGTGGAACAAGATTATGTACCATTTACATCCAACAACTGTAAAAGACAAACAGCAATAAGAGCTAAGATATGAACTAAGAAAAACATCAACTAAAAATACACTAAGCACTAATAGCACAAAAACAATACGCCGAACAGCAGCACGAACATGAGCATGACGCTCAATCCGAGTTTGTTCGAGTTTGTTTGTGGCTCCTCTGACTGATGAAGTCCTTTGGATGAACGATGAAACGTCTCAACCAAAAAAAAAAAGAAACCATCCAGATGACCTGACTGAACTTTGTTGGATCTTTGAAAGAAGTATTTAAAATAAGATAATTATCTGGAGTCCACCTTCTCTCTCAGTCAACACAGAAAACCAGTAGCTGTAAAAGCTTCACAGACATTGTATTGCTTTTGTATAAACTGAATATTTATACTCCTAAAATGTAGGCATCACTTTGTTTTCTGCACAAAGAAACTGGGCCTTGTTTAGATCTGTTGGTCTGGCTCGTGCTGACACACGGTGCTCAGTTTTCTCTGTTTAGTACGCTGTATAATCAGGAGCCCTCGGCTTACTGCCTCAGCTAAAATTAAAGGATCTTTCAGTCGTTTGTCGAGTACACAAACGTTTCTGTTTACATTCACTGCTTCTTACTGGACACATGGTGTCCTGAAGCTCTGACAGCTGTTTAAAAAATAAATCATACTTTATAATGCTCATTTTCTAAAAAAAACAAACAAAAAAAACAAACAAAATAAACCAAAAAAGCCCTGAATACTTTCAGTCATTTATTCTTTGTTTGATGGGAGCATCTAAACACTGTGTATTTCTGCTAAAAACTGTTCACCTTGGAAACTATATGAAATAAGAATAATCATGTCCTACTAATTATTTATGATTCAAGTATACAAATGGTTAACTTAAAAAAAGGAAAAATAAAGTTAAATTGAAAATAAAACAAGTCGGCATCAACTTTTGTTTAGCGTTAGTTTCATTTAAAGACTTCAGATCTGATTTTCAGTGTATATATCTGAGGTGTTATCCTCCTCTCGAAGTTAAAGTAGCTCTAAACAAACATTCCCAACCTGTGTCTAAAATGTGGTTGTTGGTTTTGTTGTTCCCGTCACCCACAGAAATAGACTTCAGCCCGTGCACGTGGGGAGGCGGTAAGGTTACTGTTTGCAGCGTCCAGTTGTTTTCCAGTTTTACTCACCAGTGCTCGCTCTAAATCCCCACACAAAGGCTGTACACGGTCAGGAAGGGTTTGACGCTGCCAGGTGGTGAACTTAAGACAATAGAGGGTGATTTAGTGTCTGACTCAAGCAGGTCCACTGTCAGAATGGGAGGGGATTGGGTTTAAAGCGATGCTTTATAAGACAAATTGTTTTTAATAGAAGATACATTTTCATGAAGAGTTTAGAGACTTGAAATTATTTCAGTTTCCACTCTGACTTAGTGACATGTCTTTTTTGTTGGATCTGGCTTAGAAGATGTGTCCTCATGATTGAATATCTTCAGAGCAGAAACCATGAAAAAGAAAATCTCCATCAGCTTATCTGTAGTTGGCGAGGCAACAGGCCCAGGAGACAAACCCAGACATCCCTCTCCACAATGACACTGTCCAGCTCCTCCTGGGAGACCCCAAGGTGTTCCCAGGACAGAAGATCTCTTCAGCAAGTTCTGGGTCTGCCCAGGGGGCTCTTCCCAGTGAGACATGTTCAGAAAACCTTTAAGGTCCAGGAGGCATACTTAATCAGATGTCTGAACCACCTGAGCTGACTCCTTTTGATGCGAAGGAGTATTTTGGCTGCTTGTCTCCTTGGGTCATCATGATCCAAACCTTATAAACATAGGTGAGGTCCAGTAAATCGAGAGCTTTGACTTTGGACTATACGCTTTCTTCACCAGGACTGATGGAAGCAACAGCCTCATTACTGAGGATCCATCTCCCGTTTGGTTCTCACATCAAACATGAACAATACGCCCAGGTACTTATCTGATCTCAGAAACACCTCCACCTGAGGCATGACAAAGAAGACAATTATGCACAATGTCAGAGTTTTTGTTTGCAGCATGTCCAGGACGGGGCATCAACTTCTGCTTTCATTCGCTCATATTAGGTCACATTAGTAAGAGAGAATTGTAAAAAATAAAATAAAAGTTTAAAACAAAAAGCGGTGTGTGTGGTCTGTCTGCTTTAAAACTATAAGTTAATGTCTGATACTGCCAGTAATCATCATAAATCACCTGAACTGTTTATTGAACTTCACTTGTGTTCTTAATGCTATGAAATCTCCATAAATATACACCCGTGTGTTTAACGTTCTGTGAAAGGGAAATTGAAAACTCCTCAAACATGTGGAAAGGCGTACTTCGCTCAGCTGAGACTAAAGAGATTTTTAAACAAGCTCTGCACTCGTGAACGTTCAGAGCAGCGAGATGTGCAAACACAGTGGCATTTGCTGCACATTTCTCTCAGTCACTTTATGGCCAGCCTACGAGTAAAATGTGGGCAGTATTAAATTTTGAGACTAAACTGTTTATTTCCTGAGTATTTATTACAAGAGAGGGAGTGTTTGTGTAGGTAAACTGTGCTTTTTCATGCTCTTTTCTTATGATATCAATTTATCATTGTAAAAAATAATCCTTAATTATTTGAAGTCATTGTCCAAGTATTTGTACATATGTGTATATGTTATGTATTAGCTATTAGATATCTGTTAGGGTATAAGAGCTGCAGAAGGAACGGAAAGAAAATCATTTAAGGTTTATTGGTGATTATTTGTTGTAGGTCACAGATTTAAACCTTTTACCCCTTGCATGTTCTCACAGGACGGAAGAGGAGATGGTTTAAGGTTGACGAAGCCATCAGGGTACTGCAGAGCCACAAACCTGTCCATGCAGAGTACCTATGCAGACTCGCCGACACCCGTGGCCCGACCTTGTGTTGCCCTGCTCATGACAACGCCCCGCGGTCTAGAGTGATGGAGAACGTGGCACCGCACTACGTTGTTTGCTCCACGCAGGACTCAGACCTGTTCAACAGATAAAGACCCACAGCAAGCAGTTTTTTTCTTCTCAAGAGGACGCCAAGTTGGACGTGATCTGACAAAGAGAAACCTTTTCAAATGTACAGAATGAACCGGTAGCTCTGAAGAGTGGATCAAAGCTGAAAGTGTTTAACAGATACAAACATGAATCACCGAAGCCAACAACTCTTGGGTGGATATTCTTTGTGCTTCATTTGCATTTTAATGGTATTATGTGGTTGTACATATTGAATATTGGATTGACAGCCCCCACAGTGTATTGGTGACTTCCTGCAGGCCGGTTCTGGGAAGATTTGGCTTTTAAAGAAAGCCCATTTCCCACACTGACAGTGCTAAATAATGTCCTTCTGCGAGAGGACATTTTAGGAGGATTAGCCAAAAGGGTGGGAATATTTTAGTACAATTATGTGCTTTTTAAAGGAGGGGGAAGATAAAGCTTGTGTCACTCTTGGCAATGTTTTTGCCCACAGGGAGTTGGTTTAACGTTTGCTTTGGGGCAACAACTAACAGGATTATCTGTAGATTATCCACCTCATTGAGAGAAAACCTTAACACTGTCTGAGACAATATTTCATGTCTGTATTTATGTAGATTTATTGTTGTCAGAGTGGATGTCAGGCTTGATAACATCCTTGCAGTTAAATATCAACTCTTACAAAGCTGGATAGAACTGACACAAATACTATATCTGTTATTCTGGACAGCAACACGCGTTTCTAAGAAATGACATTATTTTTCAAGAATCAAGAGCTTTTGATTGCATTATTGTCTATATTATAAGACCCTTAGAACCTTTAATTATAGGAAAACTAGTTTGTTAGTATATATTTTGAAGTGCCTTATTAAATTGTTTAGTGAACACAGTGCTCACAATGAGGGAAGTAAAAGAAACAATACAGCTTTACAAAGTGCCAAACCAGCTCTTTATTGTCATACCTTTGGTAAAATTTTATTCAAACAAAAATGTTTTTTTTTGTTACAGTTAAATGTAGAATATGTTATTATTATGCACTGATTAAATTTGTGCAAACTGCCCCTGACCCATCAATAAAATATAATTGTTTGAAATATTATTGTACTTTAGGATATAAGACAATAAGTTAACATATTTTAATAGTATTTTTGCATGTGTGACAGGATTATGCTGCTCTGCTGTATATGTATGTTTTAAATAAACATATTTAACAGTTTTTGTAGCTTTTTTAATTCGGGCGCTGTGATCCAGCTGCCCAGCCCTCCCCTCCATGACCCGCCCATCCGCCGCTGCTCCTCCAGCCTGGTCAGGTGTTCGGTGTTTCCGAGTCGTAAACTTGACATTTAAGATAACTGCTCAGATTCTGCGTCGGGACAAATACAGTCATGGCCATGTTCAGACGAATACTACAAATGGTAAGCGATTTTTGGCATTAAATTTACAGGAGTCGCTTTTGTTTTCAGTACAGTAGCTTGTTTTATGTGGGGGACGCAGGCCTATCATGTCGGGCGTTATGATGGGGTACGAGTCTTTTTAAATCTGATTTGTCGTGGATGGGCGGAGCTTTAATTTTTACCTTCGTTTGGAATAGTCCCGCTACTTCGTCAGGTTGAGTTACACATATCAAGCGCTCCTTGTGTTTGGACGACACAGCTAGCTAGTAAATGCTAACATGATTCAGTTGATTAATCTTACTCCTGACATAAATCAAATTGGTGCCTTTATACAAAACCCTGCTTACGGGCACACTATTACATTACTATTCGATTTTAGATATAACTCAGTAAAGGTTTAGTTGTTGAAATTGTTATTTTTAATGTTTCTTTCTTCGCTAGCTGTGTAAGAGCAGCGTTAATTCATCGTTTGCACATGCTAACGCTACCGTTAGCCACACGCTGTGTTGGAAATCCCTGCGTCAGTCAATTGTTTCACGAATAAAGTCATGTGTTTGATACAACTGAGCTTATCGGCACATTAAGTAAATGGTTAGTGAAGCTACCTAGCTGTCATTAGAGTTTCATGCAGGAATAACAGACAGAGGTTAGCTAATTGGATAGCCTCTTTAAAGGACTACGTTACCCGCAATGCATTGCTCACTACTTGGAAGTCATAACTTCAGGTACACTGCTTAGTCATAAACACTGGAACCACAGACAGGAGGGAAGTGAAATACATTTATTAACCTACTACAGTGACACTTGACGGGGAGAGGCTCATATTAGTGACAAGGGAAATATTCTGTGTTTAAAGTAGATGGTTTGAAAACAGAAATATAGGCAAGAATAAAAAGTGCAACACATTAAAATTGTAAAATCATTTCCGATCTGCAGTGATCCTTGTAGATACAAGCAACAGAACTGGATCTCAGTTAATTCGTGTGATTCAACTGGTCCATCTTTATGATTCACCTGCAGAAAACATAACACGGCTTGGTGTAACTTTACTACCTAAACTTCGTAGCTGACCCAAAGCATCTTTTTATGAAAACACAATGTTATTTTTACAAAAGATTCTAACTTTGCACACATAAAAATAGCTTGAAAGTAACAAAATCACAAGCTCAAAGTGTTTGCCCGGCTTTCAAATCGTCCAGATCTCTTGCTAGTGCAGCATGTGTGGGATGTGCTGAACAAACAAGTCTGATCCATGGGATTTTTGTGAGTTTCAGGACTTGAGAGATCTGGTGACAAGTTGCGTTTGCAGTGGAAAAAAAATAAATAAATCAACTTAAATTAAATAGGCATCTATTTTAATAATGTTGGAGCTATAGACATTTTTACTGCCCCAGTCTAGCTGTGTATATTGGTGTAACCCATTTTAACAGTGATAAAGACAATAAAATTTACTACCTTGTCAAAACTCTTCCACCTTTGATCACTTGTATTTTATAACTTTTGATGTTTCGACATGTTTTAGAGTCATGTAAATCATTTCTGGGACAATTTTTTGTTACTAATATGCCAAAGGCAGCACGTTGCAGTCTTGTGTGTGTTGTTTGACTCGGGGTTCAAAGGTTGTTCCATGATGCAGACATCCAGTCTGTTGGAGATTTAGTATTTTAGCTTTCCGCTCAACTCAGTTCAAAGTGCCCAAACTGACTTACACAAACACACAGTTTGACCTCATTCATTCATGGAAACTGTCTTCACAAAATCTTTTTGTGAATGGACCGCCTGTGAAACACCCACCCAATGTTGCAGTCCTTCAGGCCAAAAAAAGACTCTTGAACAAAATATATTCTTTGTTTACTTTGTTATTAACACTTCCTTCTGCCAATAAACCCAAGTAAAGTGTTAATTAAATATTATAAAACAGCTCACGGACTGGAGGATTGCAGTTATGTGAGAAGGAGATCCCATGGACAATCCACACAATTTACAAAAGCTGAAAAAGTTATTTAATGATTCGTTATAGAAGAATTATGTGGTGGTTGGAGTTTTAGCAGCTTGGAGAAAATGATCCCCCCCACATAAAAGCCACAGCTTCACAGAACTGTCTCAGAAACAGGAATGTTAATGTGGGTTGTAAAGGGACAAAGTCAGTGTCAAGGCCTTCACTGAATCCAGAGTTGGACCTGAGAACATTATTTCATGATGGCATTATTAATGTGTAGATGGACAAAGTTTGAGCATTGGTTTGTTTATTTTAGCTACTTTTACATTATATTAGCCTCTGTTTAGCTGCTTTTAGTTTTCATCCTGTGCTGTATGTTTTGGCCACTCTGATGAAAAGAGGAGCTGAGCTGTCAACTGATCACCACCTGGTGGTGAGTCAGATCAGATGTTGGGGGGGGGGGGGGGGGGAGAGATGCTGGAGTGAGGGTTTACTGGGAACATCTGTCAGAAGGATCTTTAAGTCACACCTCTGACAGAGCTTCAACCACATCCCAACGGGGGCGGGGGACATTGAATCTGAGTGCACCATGTTCCCCACGCCTCCATTTTTGAAACAATTACCCTGAACTGTGGCCACAAGGTTGTTGGTGTCACTTGTGGTGACCATCCTTGAACCTGGTGGTGGACACCCTGGGCCATCAAGCTGAAGGAGGAGTCCTTCTCGGGCCCTGTTAGCTGGTAGGACTCGATCAGGAGGCAGCTGAGGGGTATCTGCAGCCCTGGCTGTTGCTGAGGCAGAGGCTCTGATGTGGGAGGAGAGGCCATGGAAAGAGACTTGACTGGCTCCAAGAAGAGAACCTTCTCAGTCCCACCAGCACGCTCATTTCAACCTTTATTTTGTGCTTTTTATCCTTTGCTATGCCTATTTTTGCCTCTGTTCTGCCATTTATTTTTTTTACTTTGAACAACCAAGTTTTTTTAACTGCTTATTTCAGCAGTCATCCGCACTGCAGTTTAAAAATAATAAAAGCAATTGCTCTAGTTTTTATTCAGCTCAGTCATGCTTTGTAGTGTTGCTTTTCTGCAGACTCCTGGCAAAGGAGGCTCTCAGAATGCAGAATCAGAGCAGCCCAGCAGCACCGACCTCAACCATGACCAGAAACCTGATCAGACATCTGAGGTAACTTTCTTTTTCTCAACTAAAGAGTAGATTTGAAGTTGTTCGATCAGTGGCTGAGCTGTTCCTTTGCGCAGGGTTTCATCTGTCCTCAGTGCATGAAGTCTCTCAACTCTGCAGAGGAGCTTTGCAAACACTACGAGCTGTTCCACGACACAGGAGACCTCCCTGCTCACATGGCCCCTACTCGGTTAGACTAATAGTAACATTTAAGATTCCAAGAGGCTGTCTTCTTTGTTTATTTTATATTATTATTACTTTGTGTATTATTCTGAAGTGCTTTTTTTCCTTTTAGTGAAGACCTTACAATGTTGCGGCAGGAGGTTCAGGACCTGCATGCTTCTCTCAAGGTATTTTTGAGCTGTGTGTGTCAAGGTGTTGTGTGAATGTTCCTATAAATACATGACTGTATGTTTTTTTTTTTTATTACCAGGAGGAGAGATGGTTCTCTGGAGAGCTAAAGAAGGAATTAGACAAAGTTCAAGGACATCTGAAGCCAGTAAATCCTTCAAGATATTTAACATGAAATACAGTTTCTGGACGTAAATCTGTGTAAGAGACGATTAATTTTTATTTAATTCCACAGAACGATGGGCAGATGAGCTCAGAGGATGCAGGTAGTGACATTTACGTTTAATAAACAAGCTGAGCGGGAGCACACATCAGTAGCCGCTAACGTGTCGCGTTTTCTCAGTTCTGGAAAGGAAGCTGGTTGAAGCTGAGACGGAGAAGTTCAACATTAAACAGATGAAAGACCTGTTTGAGCAAAAGGCGGCACAGCTGGCCACTGAGATAGTAGGTCAGTGTGGGACTGGGAAACTGGGAGGCCTGTGACTGTGAGTCATTTTACACTTTCAAGTCGTCTTTTACTGGACAACTGTTGGCCTCAGTACATCCATTGTGTTTTGTCCAGTCTGAGACAAGTTGTTGATTATCCCACAGCAGTTTACGTTTTAAAGTTTAACATGAATCACTCTGTCGTGTTGATTCCGTTGTTAATCGATGTATTGTTTTGAAATCTGTCAGACTTGAAGTCTCGTTATGATGAGGAGAAAAGCCTGAGGGAGGCTGCTGATCAGAGGCTTGTCCATTTGATGGAACAGCTGCAGACAGAGAAGCAGGCCAACGAGAGACTCCAGACTGAACTGGTGCAACGCTCACAAGTTTCTGCTGTTGACTCTTTGTTGTTGTTGTTTTTTTTAAACTTCTGGGTTGACCCTGTGCCTTGACTCCGCTCCACAGCTGCAGCGACCGGGAGTGGAGGACGTGGAGGTCCTGCAGAAGGAGCTGGTGCAGGTTCAGACTCTGATGGACTCCATGACCCGTGAAAGGGAGGAGGAGTCCGAACGCCTCCGAAGCCATTATGCAGAGCTGCAGGCTAACTACACTACCTCAGAGGTTAGGAGGCACAAACATGATTTATAGTTTACATTGAACTTTTTGTTTGCTCGGGCCTCCAGCTTCACTCTTCAGGGTTTTATATTCCTGATCAGAAATGGCTGTGAGATCATGCTGTCATATTTTTGACTTTGTGCTTAGTACAGACATTAAATATTGCCTGATGAATAATTCAGGCTTATTTCCTGCATCCTGGAGGACAGGAATATTTATAGACTCCACCAGGTGGCTTCAAGACTGTAATTTTTCACTTTTTAAAATTGCCCTAAAAGGATGGCTTCCTATTTTTACACACGCTGAACCAAATTAGAAATCTATTGATCGTTTCTAAATATATTAAAGTAAGTCTAGTTTTGATTTTGCAGCTTATTCAGCAGCCATATCAGTAGCAAATAAGAATTTCCTTTCAATATTTTGGCGGGAAACATTTAAAGTTCTGTAAATCTTTATGCTTAGATTTATGTTTAGGGACAAACAAAATGCTGAGCAGTCTGATATAAAGTATTAATTTTAATCTGTTCATTGTGTTTTCTGTAGGCAGGCTTATGTTGAATTCATGTGCTGAAATGAGACAAAGCAAAAACAAAAGCACCAAATTAATTTTTATGTCACGTATTCTACTCATAGCTCTTCTAGCAAACATCCCCTAGAGGCTGTTCAGGTCTGGCGTTAAATATCCATCTAAGGGGATTAAATTGCAAGTTCTGATTGGGTGCATTTACACCTGATGTTAATGTGTATCCTTAAATGTGTTTGTGATCAGATGATGGTTAATCCCTCTGTATGCACTCAGACACCAGCAGGTTTGCTGATGTTATTTTTCTGTAAAAATCACAGTGCGTTCAGATATCTGAATGATTGTTATTGTTTGGCCATTAGTGTGGTTAAGCTGCAGTAGCTTGGTGGTCAGTGCTGTGGTCTCAGCTCTGAAGCTGCAGGTTCGAGTCCGGGTTGTGTCATGAAGGGCGTCCAGCATTAAGTTTGCCAAATCTTCCGTCCCGAGATCGCTCGCTGTGGCGATCCCTACATGTGGGAGCAGCCGAAGGAAACAAACAACGTGGTTCATTAATGCAGTTCAGAGCATTTGAGTCACATTTTTGTTGAGTTACCTATTAATAACCTGAATTACCCCTAAATCTGCGTCAAACAAAGATTTAAGATTTTAACCTACATAGGTCCCCCGTGTTCTGCACCATCAGCTGGTTTTATTTATTTTTTGTTAATTTTTTTAAAATTACACATCTCCGCTGTAAACATGACATCTGTGTTGTGTTTATTAGTGTGAATACAACGTGACTTAACACTTCTCAGACTGTGATATACACAACACACTGTATGACAGTGACCACTGTGGGTCCGTGCAGCTCTAAAACAATCAGAACAAACTAAACTGAAGAGAAACTCGCCCACAGAACGTCTTGTAATCCACGTAATCCACTCTGATGGAAAAAATCCAAAAGATTGATTCTAATAAACAGTTTGTTAAAACTTTTAACTCCCCACAAAAATGCAAAACAGATGAACCAAAAAGCTGAATGTTGTCAGTTTAGTAAGAGGTTCGAGGATCAGGACGGATTATATTCAGACTACCGAACCTCAGCAGATAACCTGAGGTGGTCTGAAGGGAAACGTGTTAAAGCTCGTTTTTGTTGTTCAGACCTGACCTCAGCTCTGTCTGAATGAAAACCAACAGCTAAAGATGCGCTAAAGGTTTAACTTTCACCTGTTTAAACTTTTTATTCTTTCAGCCCTGCTGCTCTGTTACAGATCGTAGGCTGTTGTTGTTGTCGTTTTCTGACTTACCTTTGTCCTTGTGTTTCTTTCCCCTCCCTCCTCCTCCCTCTCCTCTCACACTGTTCCCCTCTGCAACATTCAAAACTCTCAAGATTCAAAAACTTCAGGTAAAACTTGTCAACTCAAGTCGGTCTAGAATAAAATGTGATTATTTTATTCAAGCTTTTCATTTCAGATGATTTTTCTCAAGTTGTGTTTAATAATATAAGTTTTATTCATTTTTTTTTATAGAGAGCGCGGCTGTTTTTGTTTTCGTACCCATCCCTCCGTCACAGCGGAGCCTTTGTTTCATGACGACAAAGCAAAAGTCTTTTCACATCAGTCTAATGTGCGTGTCTGTTGGGTTGCAGACGACTATTTCTCAACTCAAAGCGGAGCTGGAGAAGGGCCCACAGGAAGCAGCCGTGTATACGCAACAGATCCACCAGCTGCAGAGCAATCTGAATAATTTGCAGCAACAATGTCAGGTAGCACATACACACAACTTCAACAAAAGAGCTCCTACAGCCCGTTTCCTGGCTCTGGTGCTTGAGGCACAGTAAGCATGTGCAGTTTGTCCCTATTTCCATCTGTGAACTTTTCTTTGTCGCTCTACTTGAGAATGCTCGGCTGTCATCAGCCATCTCTGGCAACCTACACTTGTTGATAAATTTTACAGCTGGCACTATTATTAAACCAGCAGGAGGGAGGGCGTGGGGGGTGGAGGATGCTGCACCACCAGCTCCGTCAGTCAGGATGAAATATCATCGCAGCCAGGTAATGTTAGGGTGCGAATGGAGCGGGAGGTTAGAGGCAGAGGTGGTCTCTCAGCTGTGTGCGTTTCTTCGTACCAGAGGAAGATTATAGAACTTTAAATCTATTAATGTTCTTCTCAGACTTAATACGAATGATTATTTTACGAGAACGGAGATTAAATTACTCAAGTCAAGTGTAAGACAGGTGGACAGTCATCATGGGTTTTAGGTTTCCGAAGAGGCTCGTTAAAGTTCAGTGGAAGGCTGTTAAGTGCAGATGTCCCGTGTTATTCTGAAGTTAGCAGCTCACTCCGTCATAAACACCCTTTTATTCTTTGCCACCCTGTTGCCAAGTTGACTGTCAGAACTGAGAGCAGGACAAGTGCGGCACCGCTCTGCAGGAGTGGCATGCCTCACTTTATTCTTGACTCTTGACAGCTGAGTGTTCTTTTCCACGGATCATGTAACGAGGGGCTGAGGCTCTTCACGTTGCAGCTCATTTCAGTCTGTTCTGAGTAAGAAAAAACAATAATAATGTTCAGTTGGGGTTTGATGGTCCGTCAGAAACACCAGAGTGCAATAATTTGAGCAGTTAGTCTATTTATTCTAACCATTTGCTGATTATGTGCCAGTAATAATCTCTGCCTCGTGTTTTTTTTGTCTTTTTCTCCCAGAGTCTGTCTGAAAAGCTTTCACGTAGGGAGAAGGAGTATCAAAAACTAGAGGAGCACCTAGGAGCTGAGAAATCTGCCAAGAAGGAGGTCCAGGACAGCCTGAGGGAGAGGGAGTCGGAGGTGCAGGAGCTGCAGGCTCGGGCCGCGGGGGCCGAAGCCTCCCTGCAGAAGGCCTCGGCCGAGCTCACAGAGAGGGCCGAGGAGGTGGCCAAGTTCAAGAGTGAGGTCGCAGCGCTGGAGGTGAAGAACGCAGAGATGAAGGTGGAGAGGAAACAGTTGGAGCAGCAGAGGGAAGAAAAAGAAAGTAAAGGTGCTCAGCAGCAGACTGAGATCAGTCAGGTGAGACTACAGACTGACAGAAACTCCAGCAGACAGACATGAACAAGTACAGTCAATATTTTAGTGACATGTTTGATCTAAAGCAGCTTCAGTACTGCCCCCCCCCCACCCCCCACCCATCATCTTCTGAGCATCACTGCCTGATTTAATGTGGGTGAGATTAAGCTCCATGTAACATTTTCATTCATAAATATACAGTAGTCCTTCATTTATCGCGGCGGTTAGGTTCCACAAACCCCCACCCCACGCAATAAGTGAAAAACCGCAAAGTAGGGACGCTATGTTTATTTTAGTATATATATATATATTGTAAGGCTTTATAAACACTTCCCACACACTTGCAATGTTCTAAACTCTTAAACCTACATCATTTTAACAACATGCGTACAGTACTGTATATGTAGCTACTAAATTTTACTCAAGGCTCTGCAGAACACAGCAACAGCGGTCCAACTAGGTTCTGTCCGACCCAGTTCATTTCTGCAGACGTAACCTGCAGCAACAAAGCCCAAAATCAGTCCTCTAAACTCTTAAACCTACTAGTTTTAACAACATACATATATGTACTGCAGTAGCTACTGCAAAATTTGATATGGTTACTCACCAGCCTTGGTCCGGTTCTGGACAGCTTCTGATCGGCGCTCTGCAGCCGTTGAGCACCAGATGCTTTTAGAGAGCCGGACCTTCAGAGAGCCAGCACAAAACCACACAATGGTCCAGATAGAGTCCAAATAATCCAGAAAAATCGGATGGTAAAAAGTCCAGGTGAGCTCCGGAGAACACACGGGACCTCCCAACAATGTCTCCCTGCACGAGAGGCTCAAAAGTTCGGTTCTGGTCGGCTCTCTGCAGTCACTGAGCGCCAAAGTCACTATGAATAAGGACCAAACTCTTTAGTCAGGTTCGGATCGGATCAAAACTTTCCTTCCATTTTGGCAGAAAGCAGCGGGCTGGAAGCACTGTTGAATTCTGGGAAGTGCACTGTTGCCTTGTGGGTAATGAAGTTTTTTTGGACTGACAACTGTGTAGGATTGTCACTCCCCGATCTGTTACGGAAGCACGATCCGTAGTGTTCATTTGCGCATGCGCTAAAAGGAATACTTCTGGCTCGCCGTTGTTTATGAATAAGAACAGTCTTAATTTATTTAGAAAAGTACGTGTTCTATCTCCGTCGATCTTCATGTTGCTAATTTACGCCACTCGTATTTCCGTTAAAATCACTGACATATTTACGTCTGTGGTTAAGATGATATGCGACACATTAGACCTGACCCCCAGCCTGGGCTGAATGAGAAAAACCCAGCAAGATACAGAATGAATTATTTCCACGGTGAAACAGCGCCACCCAGTGGTGAAGCTGCATATCATTTTAACCATGACGTCAATAAGTTAATGATTTTAACGGAAATACAAGTGACGTAAATAAGCAACATGAGGATCGTCATAGATAGAGCTCATACTTTTCTAAGTAAATTAAACAGTTCTTGTTCATAAACGGAATTATAACATTGTCTAGGAAAATTAATAAATTTATAGAAAGATATATTTAAATTTATATGAATAAATATGGTGCGTTTCATAAATAGTATATTTTATTAATATCAAGTAATTATTTCCAGGACATTTTCCTTAATCTAGCCTGTTCAAAGGTGATCCGTGCGACCCGGAAGTATTCTTTTTAGCGCATGTGCAAATGAGCAACACTACGGATCGTGCTTCCGTAACAGATCGGGCAGTGACGGTGCTTATTGAAAGAAAACTACAAAATGGCGGCGCCTGTCCGAATTATTATTTTTTGTCAATAACTTTTTCACAACCACGAGTACAGTGATATTACTCTACAAGTGTGTGTAAAAAGAAAAAAAAAGTCCAATAAATTGGACTCCACAAACCGCGATAGAGCAGTCCATGAAAGTCGAACAGCGAAGTAGCGAGGGACTGTTGTATTCAGTTATTCCTAAATCAAACAATTTGGAACAAATTCATTCTGGTGTAGAAGCTCAACCTTTACAGGTTAAAGGAGTAACTGCATCTCTGATACACAAAGTCAACTTTATCAATAATTTTAGAGGACTAAATGTGATCTTCACAGTTTTCTCTGCTCAGTGTCGATCATTTTGTACTTTCAATTCCAACACGTGTCATTGTTCTCCTTCAGCTGCACACCAAACTCCTGGAGGCTGAGCGGCAGGTGGGCGAGCTGCAGGGTCGTCTGAAGGAGCAGAGGCAGCTGTCAGGGGAGAAGCTGAAGGACCGCGAGCAGCAAGCAGCCGACCTGCAGCTCAAACTCTCCCGGGCAGAAGAACAGGTAGAAGGATGAAAACGTTCCCACATTGATGGCTGAGCAAAGTGCAAGTCTGCTGTACCAATTGTTTTGTGAAAGATAACTTTAGAATATGAAATAAGACAAACAAAATAAGACATTTTTTTAGCAGCAGAAGAAAATTATGAACAATAAACAAGAATCTTGATGCTAATTAAAGCCCTGTGTTAAAAAAGGGATACAAAAAGAACAAAGGCCAAATAACTTGGGGAGTTAAAGTTTGGTGCAGAAACCTTAAGATGCATAAAATAATCATTCAGCTTGCTGCTGTGTTTTGCCTCAGCTGAAGGAGAGCTGCAGTAAGAGCACAGACCTGCAGCACCAGCTGGAGAAAGCCAAGCAGCAGCACCAGGAGCTGCAGGCGCTGCAGAAAAACACCAACGGCAAACTGCGGGAGGCGCAGGTAGCAATCACCAAAAATATTGGAGAGCACAAAGACGGGAGTCAGTTGCTTTCATGTTTGTTTTTTTAAGATGTTCACTTGAAATAGCTGAAGTATTTGTTTTTCTTTTAACCTTTCTCCTGTGTTTCTAAATGTATGATCCATGACTTTTAATAAAAAAAAAAAATTATAAACATGTTGAGTCAGATTTTAAATATTTATTTGTTTTTTTGCTGTAGAACGACTTGGAGCAGGTGCTGCGTCAGATTGGAGATAAAGATCAGAAGATCCAGAACCTGGAAGCTCTGCTTCAGAAGAGTAAAGACATTGTGAGTCAGCTGGAAGCTGAGAGAGAGGACCTGTGTGCCAAAATCCAGGCTGGGGAGGGAGAGACAGCAGTCCTTAACCAGCTCAAAGAGAAGAACCACGCTCTACAGGAGCAGGTGGACACACACACACACACTTCAGACAAACTAATAGAAAGTGTTCTGTGTATGAACTGACTCCTGACCCTCGGTGTCAGAGCTTAACGTTTTCTTTTTGTGGGGGGATTTTTCAAGGTGACACAGTTGACTGACAAGCTGAAGAACCAATCAGAGAGCAACAAGCAAGCTCAGGATAACTTGCACAAACAGGTCCAGGAGCAGAAGACTCTGCTGCGTTCAGCCCAGGACCGAGCTCAGACCCTGGAGACGTCCGTCACCGAGCTCACCGCTCAGCTCACAGACACCAAGGAGAAAGTCGCACAGCTGGATGCTCAGGTCTGTCAGCATCATGGAGGAATACAGACTCGAGTAATGTTTGATGTAAAGTATTTATTTATTTATTTATTCAGCTGAAGGCAAAAACCGAGCTGCTGCTGTCTGCAGAAGCAGCCAAGGCTGCACAGAAAGCCAACCTGGAGAACAACCTGGAGGCTGCTCAGCACGCCCTGCAAGACAAACAGCAGGTCGGGTTCTGGTTCTTCTATAATTAACGTTGATATAAATACTGAAACGTTGTGAACATAGAACTGGTGGCTCTGTAACTTCCTTTCCTCGGTTATTTGTGAAATTTTCCCATTAAACTCCTTGTTTTGTGCAGGAACTGAATAAAGTTCAGAAGAACGTTGAGGAGAAGGCCCAGAGGCTCAAGGAGAGACAGGAGCAGTGTGCTCAGCTGGAAACCAGTCTGAAGGAATGTAAAGACAAACTACTGGCCTCAGAGCAGCGAGCTGAGCAGCTGGAGGGGCTCAATAAGGTTCCTTGTTGATTTCATCTACATTTTGTCACGTTACTAACTTCAAAGGATTTTACTAGGAGTTCTTCTTTAGACATGGCTTCAAGCTCGGACTGGACGGAGTGCGTCTGTGAACAGAAATGTTCAAGTCTTTCCACAGATTCTCAGTTAGATTTAGGTCTGGTCTTTGACTGGTCTGTTATACAGTTTGATCTAAATGATCCATCAGGCTGGATGGTGAACCTCTGTATTGATCTCAAGTCTTTCGCAGCTCCTGGCAGGTTTTCTTCCAGGATTTCTCTGTATTTAGCTCCGTCCATCTTCCCATCAGCTCTGAGCAGATTTTCTGCACCACAGTTGTGATGGTGTTTTCAGGTTCAAGGGCAGTGTTAGTTTTTCCCCACACGCCATGTTTGTATTTAGCTCAACTTGCCCAAGAGGTTCAGTTTTTCTCTGGTTTGAGCATTACATCTTCTTCCACATGCTTGCTGTGTTCCTAAATGGCTTGTGGTAAAAAGGACTTCTTCTGGGGGATTTGTGGCGTGCACAGCTAATAGTTGTTTTAGTTGTGGGCAGATTCTCCCACATGAGCTGCAGCTCCTCCAGAGTGACTGAGTTTTTTAGCTGCACATCAGATTAATGCTCTCCTTGTCCAGCCAGTCAGTTTAGGTGGACACTCATGTCTTGGTAGGTTTTCAGTTTTGCCGTACCCTTTCCATTTTCAGATGTTGGATTGAACAGAACTCCATGAGATGTTCAGAGCTTGGGATATTGTTTTATAACCTAAACCAGCTTTAAACTTCCAAACAGCTGTTGTTTCTTGGTCTTCATGTTAGATCACTAATGTTCTGTAACAAACCTGCAAGGCCTTCACAGAACAGCTGGAGTTATACTGAGGCTAAATGACTCTCAGGTGGACTTATTAATGATGAGGTAATATGTAAAGGCAGTTTGTTGTTTTGGATTTTAGTCTGTGGTGTCAAAGAGAAAGGGGGTGAAAAGAAATGCACGAAACACTTTACAAAGTTTTATTCATCTATTATTCAGTTTTCTTCCACTTAATTATGACTAACTTCATGTTGGTCTATAACAAAAATCTTGATAAAATACCTTTAAGATTGATTTTGCAACGACAAAATGTAGAAAAGTTCAGTGGATGTCAATGCTTTTTCAAAGGCTATGCTTTTTTAAATTTATTTATTTTGCTGTAATCAGAAACTGGAGTCGCAGCTAGCAGAAGCCCAAACCGTGCGGGATCAGGTGCAGCAGGAGGTGCAGAAACTGCAGAAGGAGAATTCAGAGGTTAAACGGAAAGGAAAGGAGCTGCAGCGCTGCCTGGAAACTGAGAAGGATGGGTGAGACAAACTACACAGTCCTGCCCGGATTCGTTTGAACAAAGTCATCATTGACAATATGAACTTTTTAAAAGCCTGTAACAGAAAATATTTCATTTGTTAAGCACTAAAACTCTTCAAGAGGAATTAAAGAAAAAAGCTGCAGCTTTGAGTGACATCCAGCAGTGTCTGGAGCGCTGTGAGCAGGAGGCGGCTGCTCTGAAGGGGAATCTGGACAAGGTGACCCAGGAAGGAAAGGATCAGCGCACAGAGCTGGACAGGAAGGCTCAGAGTCTGGCTGTGGAGCTGCAGAAGGTCCAGCAGGAGAAAGAAGCTCAGAGGAAGGAGCTTGTTGCTGCTAAGGAGAGCTTGGAAAAGACTAGCAAGGCACTGAAAGAGAGTCGAACTCAACTGGACTCAGAGAGGAAGAACCATAAATCAGCCATGGACGAGAAGGTAGGCTGTCTCTAAAACATGTGACGACTTATTGTTTACAACAACAGATCATCACTGAAGGCTTTATTCTGTCTGAATCCTCAGGAGAAGTCTAATGAAAAAACAAAGCAGGAGCTTTTCAAAACGAACGAGTCCATCACAAAAGCAATGAAGGAAACCCAGGAGCAGCTGGGGCAGATGAGAGAGGTACAAACCTCTGGAGGAAAACTGACGAGCAAACTTTATTATTTTCAAAATTAACACTTTGTTGCTGCATGTTCAAATGTCAGGCAGAGAAAAAGTTGAAGGTGCAGCTGACATCCGTGGAGCAGCAGCACTCAAAGACTCAGGGAACACTGAAGGTGAAGGAGACGGAGTTGGAGAGAATACAGACGGAGCTGAAAACCATTAAGGGCTCTTTAGAGGAGGAGGTGAAGAAGCTGCGGGGCCAAGTGACAGAGCTGCAGGACGCCTGCGTCAAGAAGGTAAGAAGTCGCAATGTTCAGGCAATTTAAAGTAAAGGATCCAAAACTTCAAATTCATAAAAACTTCTGTTTTACTTGTGTCCCCAGGCAGAAGAAGAAAGTAAACTGAGAGCTCGGGTGTCGGAGCTCACCCAGGAGGTAACGTCTGAGAAGAGCCGGACAGCAGAGCTGCAGAAAGCCTCGAAGCAAAACCAGGAAATCTTTACCAAGCTGCAGTCCGACTTTTACGGCAAAGAATCTGAGGTTTCTGCTCTGCGGCAAGACCTCAAGGTAAAAAAAAGTCCAGGCTAAATCGTCTGAAAACAGTCTGAATTCAAGGCAAAGCGTTCCTTAAATCAGTGGTTCCCAACCCTGGTCCCTGAGGAACACCATCCTGCATGTTTCGGTTGTTTCCTGCTCCAACGCGCCTGATTCAGTGATTTAATTACATCCTCAAGTTCTGCAGAAGCCTGTTAATCACCCATTCATTCAAATCAAACGAGTCAAATCAGGAAAACGAGTAAAACATGAAGGATGGTGTTCCTCAAGGACCAGAGTTGGGAACCACTGGTTTATACAGCAACGTTGATGAAAGTCTTCTTGTTTTATTGATTTCCTCTCACGATGCTCAAATGTGACTTTCTGTGACTGCAGACGTCGGAGGACAAACTGAACGTGACCCAGGAGGAGCTGGCTGCTAACATAAGCCATCAGACGGGTTTAGAGGCTCAGATCCAGGATCTGAAAGCGGGTCGCAGCTTGTTGGAGCAGAAGCTCTCCAAACGAGATCAGGAGCTCCAACGGCAGGAACAAAGCGTGAAGGAGCTCCAGGAGCAGCAGGTTGGAGAAAAGAAAACGGCTAACACATAAAGACACACAGGTTTCGGTCCATGAGCATTTCCTTAAATCGTGCGCACCTGTACAGGGTCGGGCTAACGAGGCGCTGCAGGAGGAGAGAAACAAGATGGAGGAGCTGAACAGCACCAAGGTTGTTCTGGAAAAACATGCAACAAGACTATCGTCTGAGCTAAAAAGTCTTACAGAGAAGAGCGGGAGGGTGAGGGCGGCTTCACTAATCCATCAGCTGAGATCTGCTTTTATTTAAGCATGTACTTGAGAGCTGTTATTGTTTAGGAGCTGGGCGAGCTGCGGGAAGCCAAACAGCTGCTGATCCAGCAGAAGCTGGAGCTGCAGGGTCAGCTGGAGGCAGCTCAGGGAACCCTCAAACAGGAGCAGAAAGACCACCAGGCCACCAGGGACAGCAGGAGCAAGAGAGAGGAGCAGCTCCTCAACCAAACAAAGGAAGTCCACGATCAGCTGGTAGGCGGCCTCCGCAAGAAAACCCACCAATAGATCGTCCCCTTCCTGTCTGAGCTGTTCTTTTTCATTTTCTAGGCGGCAGAGAAGCGAGCCAGGGAAGAGCAGGTGAAGCGCGGCGAAGAGGCCGAGGTGAAGCTGAGCGTGCAGGTGACGGCGCTCAACGAGAACGTGGCCACGCTGAAGAGGGAGTGGCAGAGCAGCCAGAGGAGGGTGGGCGAGCTGGAGAAACAGACGGACGAGCTGAGAGGAGAGATCGCCGTGCTGGAGGCCACGGTCCAGAACAACCAGGACGAACGGCGGGCTCTTCTGGAAAGGTTGGTGGGCGTGGCTTTCATGATTCAAATCACTTTTTTCTTACTGTAATTGGGTGCAAGAAATATCTAATTTTAGCTCAATATTACTGCCACTTTATCTACTTTAGTGCTTGGTTCTAGAATTGGCCGCTCGGGGTGGCTGCGTGTTGGAGCAGCTCTCTTACTTTCATTCTGATTTATTGCTTTTGAAAACTTAAATTCCTCTTTTTTCTGGATGTAAATCACTTTTTCAGATGATTATTTCCTCTGGTATCAGATGCTGTGCAGCTGGAATGATTTTTACTGAAGCTTTTTTTTTTTTAACTTTTGGGCCTTTGTTATGATGCGTAACCATGACAACAAGATGTTTTTAACAACCAGGAGCAGCTGATTAACATCTCAAAAGCTCAAGTACCTCAGCTACAGCCCCAAATCCCAAATGAGTTGAAAAGGAGGCGCTGTGGACGAATTCCCGTCAACCTGGAGGCGGTGCTCGAGTACCTGACCACCGAGTCCTGAAGTTGGTGAGAAACTTGGCTCGTGACAACGGGAGGACCGGTATCATCCCCCGGCACCTTCAGCTGTTTGTCCGTGGTGATGAGGAGCTCCGCAGACTGCTGGGAGGAGTGACCATCGGTCAGGGAGGAATTCTGCCCAGTATTTGGGCAGTCCTGCTGCCCAGGGGAACTAAGAGGCCCGCCGGATCTGACATCCAGCTGGATCTGGGTGAATGGATCGGGATCTGTGGCCAGATTCTTCGCTTCACTGCAGAGATCCTTCCTGTCCACAGTTATCAACATTTATAACAACTCTTGAATGAAACCAAGATGATGAGCTACGACAACACTTAATTTCACTTTGGGATTAATAAAGTATTTTTGAATTTGAATTTGAATTAACAAAAAAAATTGAACTAAATTTTTTTTAAACACTTTAAATTTTTATTTATGACGGCAGCACTTTGCCTGTTTTCAGACCGTTTATGTTCTAAATATTTAAACCCAATTAAAGCCCAACTCAAAGTCCAGACCAGCACTGCAGCAAGCGCTGTGTGCTCCTAACAGCCGAGTGTTGTTTCAGCTTGGTGGTGCATCATTTAGCTAAAAGAGTCGACGCTGTTTCCAAATAACTGCTGACAAACATCATGACGTTACAGGAAGTTCTCCTCTTGTTTAATAAAGACGAGCTGCGTTTCATTAACTTTTTGTCCTTTTCAAGTACCTGCTCAGGAACTAGATGACAGGAATGACCTGTGCCGTGTGCTTCAGGTGTGTGAAAGGAGAAGGGGAGATGGAGAAGCTGCAGACCAAAGTGATGGAGCTCAGGAGGAAGCTGGACGATACAACAGCAGCCATGCAGGAGCTCGGCAGAGAGAACCAGTCGCTGCAGGTAGGACAAATAAAAACGACTACAGAGCAAACTAGTAAGATACTACACTGCAGGGTTTACAGTATTCACCTACACACAGGGGGAAAAGGTTATGGGATCTGTTGTTGTTGATGCTTGTAGATCAAACAGTCACAGAGTTTGACCAGGAAGTGGGCTGAGGACCACGAGGTGCAGAACTGCATGACCTGTGGGAAAGGCTTCACGGTCACCGTCAGAAAGGTGAGGAACTTTTTTTTTTTTTTTTTTATATATATATATATATATATATACAAACAGCTGAGCACGTTGATTTTATTTCATTGAACTTTTCTCCCTCTTTTAAAAACAATCATTCCAGCACCACTGCCGACACTGCGGGAACATTTTCTGCGCCGAGTGCTCGTCGCGGAACGCCCTGACACCGTCCTCCAAGAAGCCGGTGCGGGTGTGCGAGACGTGTTTCGAGGAGCTCCAAGGCTGATGGGCGTTTAATTTTATTAATCCTCCTCATGTCATCCCCTTAACCCCCCTCCATACTTTTCTCTATTCCAACGAGGAGTCTGTCATTTTTAACGTGCACTATAAATGATAAACCAAGTACGCCGACTCCCATCGGACTTCTGGTTCTGACGTTCTACTGAGGTGACGCCAGAATCACGTGATGGGACGAGATCGATTTGTTTGTATCTGTTTTTGTGCCTTTGCTACTCCTGTGGACCGCCAGAGAGCGGAACCAGTGAGAATGAACCATCGTCCATCTCTTTAAACTCGTATCCATCGCTGTCGTCAGCACACGGTGTTAAACGTCTGCAGAAGTCTTTATTGTAACCGTGGAGAGGAACTCTGCCCGTTACTTTAATATTTGATTCTAACCCAGAACTGATCAGTCACTTGAAAGTCCTCGCTTTAATTAAAAATAATGATTTTTTATATTAA
Organism: Nematolebias whitei; assembly: GCF_014905685.2. Lineage (NCBI taxonomy): Eukaryota > Metazoa > Chordata > Actinopteri > Cyprinodontiformes > Rivulidae > Nematolebias > Nematolebias whitei. Next base: position 21,910,722 of record NC_056507.1, on the reverse strand, counting down.
AATTTCATTTAAATAATGAGGTAATTATGTGTAGTTTGCAGATCAGGTGTAAAATAACAGTTTTCTTCTACTACCATCCTGATCCACAACAAGATGAACTAGTTTCTAGTTTTTTAATTTATTTTCATGTGAGCAATTTGTCATGAACACAAGATGAAGACAGTATTTTAAAAGCAAAATAATGCAGTTTTATTAAATTGACTGCATTAAGAGCGTCAGATTTTTGTCAGTATCTGTCAGGTTCAGCAGTGTATAACCCGTAGCTTAACAAAGTTTGGACGATGTGCAAAATGTAAAGAAAGACGCAGCGATTTGTAAATCTGTTCAAACCATATTTTAAACAAATGAGGTATTTTTGAGTTTGATGGCAGCAATATTTCTTCAACAAGTTGGGACCGGATCATGTTTACCGTCTTCTTTTAACAACGGTCTGTAAATGTCTTTACTTCTGCTGTAATGGAGGTGCAGCGTCGTCTTGCTGAAATATGCAAGACCTTCCCTAGTTGTGCACTTGTTTTTCTAAAACCTGCATGAAGCTTTCTGCGTTGATGGTTCCAGATGTGTTAAGCTGCCCATGCAGTAGGCACTAATGCACCCCTATACCATCAGAGAGGCAGTCCTTTGAGCTGTGAGCTGATAACAGACTGAATGGTCCTTTCTTTAGTGTGTGGCGTCTGTGGTTTTCAAAAACGAGCTTCAAATTAGTTTTTTCCATTTTGCCTCAGTCCATTTGATAGAAGACGACTGTTTCTGCAAGAAGCTTCTTCTTTGCCTGATAGAGCTTTATTCTGCATTTGTGTACGGCACAGCAAACCATAAGGAACAAGAGCGAAGAGATTCAGACTTTATAATGCTCGTTTACACCCAGTTCTGACTGAACCGTTGCTGATGAACCCAGTTCACTGCAGAACGTTCCGCCAGAACAATTTGAGACTTGTTGCTGCCATCAACTTCATTATTCTTGTTTTGTCCCAAAAAGGAGCATTTCTTACTTTAAGCATCTGAGATATTTTCACAGAGAGTGAAATATTGCTTTACGATAGTTGCAGGTTGTTTTGTAAGTTTTCCACAACGTCCCAACTTTTTCCGAGTTGCGTCTTAAGTTTGAATGTCATCCAGTAACGTGACTCGTTCCAGAGGAAGCTTTTATTAGTCAGCTTGTGCACCAGCTGTTATCTGTAGACAACACCTGGATCAGCTACTGCCTGTTCCCTTTGTGCGGCAGACTGCGAATCTGTAAGAAGAAAAAAAAAAAGTTAATTTATTTCTGTTTCACGACCAAAGAATGTGTCTGCAGCGCGACCACAGCTGAGGGGTTCGGGTCATTCTTCAGTATTTTCAGCACTTCGCCTCAAAGCTTTTGAGTTTTAATCACAGGCTCGAACATTTTCATCTTGTAAAATGGGCACGCGTGGTGATCGGTCTTTGTGTGTGACGGCTGTTGTTGGATTTTTGTGTTTATTTTGTGCATTTTCTACAAATTGTGGTGCTTTTTTGCAAACTGGTCATTCAGCCATTGAAGGTGTTTTGTGTGTGTGTGTTTTTTTTTTTTTTTGCTGCTGCTTGTTTTCACTCCAGAGCACTGATTCCAGCTGATGCTGAGTGTGTGTGTGTGTGTGTGTGTGTGTGTTTTTTTTTTTTTTGCTGCTGCTTGTTTTCACTCCAGAGCACTGATTCCAGCTGATGCTGTGTGTGTGTGTGTGTGTGTGTGTGTGTGTGTGTGTGTGTGTGTG
>NC_056507.1:21888035-21908889 GCF_014905685.2 Nematolebias whitei | reverse complement strand
TGTGTGTGTGTGTGTGTGTGTGTGTGTGTGTGTGTGTGTGTGTGTGTTTTGTATGAATGTTAGCTCGGGGGACTTTGTTGCTGCGTTCAGGTACAGCAGTTCATTTGAGTTCTTGGTCCAGATGAGAACACTGTAAATGTAAACTCCTGCTTCGTTTAGTTCATGTTTGTTGACATGATCTTGGTCTCGTGTGTGATGGTCTGCAGACTGGAGCAGGTGGAAACACTGGAAGTCCGATTACACACACTGTTCTGCAGCGAGCAGCTTCTGTCAGCTCTTCGTGCTTTTTACTCATCAGAACAGAAGAATGTCTTTTTTTATGCTTAGTCTAAAAAAAATCCACTTATTTCTTTTGGAGTTGAATTGGTTTTGTCTACCTCAGGTTGGCAGAGAAAAAGCACTATTTCTAAACTTTGAGGCAACGCAGATTTACAGCGCTGTGCAAAAGTCTTGGGTTATGCCCTATTTTCTTATTTTTGCTTCAGAGGAGCCAGACTTTGTAATCATTTAATGTGATCTTTATCAATATGTCAAATAACTCAACGTGTTGTCTCAACAGCTCACAAAAACAACCCCTTTAAAAAAAAAGGTCTGACATTTCTTTGAAAGAATGCACATCACCTGTCCCTTTATATCAGAGATTAAGATTAGATTAAGAGCATCGTATGATGAAAACAACGGTTAAACCTTGAAAATAACATTCATTATTTTTATTAAGTCGGAGTGTGTTGCGATTGACTCAGCTACTGCCACATCAAATGTTGGCTCAGTATCTGTAAAACTGACTGAATTATAGACACTTTTGTGTTAGCTGAGATTAATTAGCCGAAGCCATCTTAAAGATCATAAAAAGTTGCTTTTTGGAAGCAAAATGTAAATAAATCAGGGCTGGTTTAAAACTTTTGCACAGCGCTGTAGGATTTCTGACTGTTCCTGAACTCCAGATGAACGATTTGCACCTTAATGTGTTCGGGGCTCACCTTCGGCTCGTCCTGCTCTTTATTCCGACGGCTGTCGGCGGTCTTTGTGAATGTTCGGCTGTGGACGCAGACGTGACGACAGTGAACCTGCGTTTGGATTTGTCGGCGTCTTAACTCGTTTTCATGTCATGATTTGACCGCAGGCGTGCACGCGCTGAGACGCAGCTCCGTTTGTGTTGCTGTCGTTCACGTGCACGCCGATCTGACGGTCTCGTGCCTCCTTCCTCCACGTTGGGCCGGAGGCCGGGGTTCTGCTCGTCCTGCAGTCAGTGTGGCTTCAGCTGAGCTGAAGGTGGGAGTTTATGCTCACATGCACCAGTTGATTTTCTTACTCATTGTCATTGCAAATTTAAATAAAAATCTACAGTATGTTTCTAGATTTTTGTCTTATGCCTTCATTTCTACACATACCAGGAACACCGTCTGTAGTTTTCAGGATTAATGGTTGAATTCCTGTATTTCAAATTTCTCTCGGGTTGGGAGTTGAATTTTTAGGGTGCAGAATAAACTTTGAGCCTCGGAGGTCCTGCAAACTCCCACCATGAGTTTTTAGGGTTCAGTCAGTTTTTTAAAGATGTTTCAGAAACAACCGGAGCACATTCAGCTCCACCACTTGGCTGCGTAACCGTTTTGTTATAACAGAACTTCTACTTTTCAGTTTTAGAGCAACAAAAATATAAACTTTTATTCTTCTTGCTTAATGTAAGATACAATCTGCTTAGCAGTAATTTTTTTTTTGGTCAGAGGAGCCAGATGAAATGAAGGAAAAGGTAGTTTTGAAAAATACATATTTGCACATCCAAAGCCTTCATAAATCACTCAGCATTATTTCAGCCTTCAGAGGTTTTATTTTATGCAGCTGCGTCAACTGTCAAAATAAAATTCAGGTGTTCATTTTGAAGTCGAAGTGTGCAGGCTGTCTGGTATTAGAGCAATAATTAGACATTAAAGTGACTAAATGCTTCTAGTTTAATCAGATATCCTGTTTTAACGGGTTATTCTTCTGTTCATGTGAGCACATCCTAACACCAGGGGGTGATCATGTAACGGTTTAAGCTCCAAGAGACAAATATTTTGATCTCAGTTGTTCAGGACCTAAATGTAATATAGAAGCCCATTTCTGCCACTAACATTTGTCCTAAATTTGAAATAATGCAATAAGTATGGTGTGTCCTGAGGCAGACTGATGACCTCATGAGGTGCCAAGTCGGCTTTGAGACGTGATCCATTAAATCAAAACTTGTTCAAAATAAATGAAGCAGTCTCCAATTCCTGGGATTTAAAACTACATTTTGATATTCAGAACATCAAGGTTCCTATATTTTCTGTATTCTAATGAGGATTTCATGATGTCGTTTGAAAGAGGAAACCTCAAACTTTAGTGAGATCAGGATTTCTCAGCAGGAAGAAAAAAAGCTCAGCGTAGAGGAAAGCAAAATATTTAAGGCTTTTCTGCTCAAAATCTTTGTTGGTGTTGCTCATAAAAGTGCTTCAAAGCATCTTTAAGACATTTTTGAAAGTTCATTCAAATGACCCATAGATTCATCATTTGGACTAAACCTAACTCCAGCTGTTCCAACCACAGATGTTAATTTTGGCTGCTTGATGTGACGGGTCACGTTGGCTCATTTAGTTGGAGCCTTTCATGTTGTATCCAGCAGGTGAAGTTGTGTTAAATTTACTTTTCAGCTTCTTTCACAACTTGTACGAGTATCACTGAAAGCGACTCGACTCTGTCAAGATTTATAAAATGGATCAGGGGGACAAAAGGAATTAAAAAAAATAAAAAAACTTCTACATAACCAGAATTTTATTGTACACTAATGCGGCATCTGCACATATCCATTTTATAAAATAGTCCCAGTGCTGGAGGAGCCGCTCAGACTTCAGCAGGCGGCGACGCGCACGCCGACGGGTTCTGATGGGTCAAATCTGCGAGGACTCCAACCATGAGGAGGTGCTCTTCAGCCGCGGCTGCTGAGAGTCCAGCTTCAGCAGCGCCGACGCTGCACCTTCCATCTTTGATAACCACTCTCTCTGGAGAAAGAAGAGCACGTGAAAGAGTTCAGAAGCAGAAATATCACACGGCAAAGATGAGACGATAAAAGTTGTAGGAAATTATAATTCAGCTTTCCATAAACTAGTGTTTTCTAAAGATGCACATTTAAACACAAAGCTTACACTCAAACATTAAGGTTGTCAAAGTTAATCTAAATTAAGTCAATTATTGCACACAAATACCGAACTGAAAAATGCCTGAATTAAAAAAAAAAATTTAAGCCTTCAAGTCTCGTTTTAGGGTGCAGTGAGTGAATGACCCACCACTTTAGACAAAAACTGATCTGCGACTTTATTTCCCAAAAACTGATGTGAAAGGTTCAAACGTGTGTGTCCTGATATCATTTTACAGGTTGACGCGTTGGGACGATCAGTGTCAGCGCTCACTGAACCGCACGGCTCCTGTCAGAACTTCAGGGTTGAAGTGATCTACCTTGGCAGCCTCTGACGCAGCTTGCAGGATGAACGCACCGATACACTGTTGGTAGCGGTTGTGGTGCATTATGATGAACGAGTGAGGCAGCCCCGACGCTGCGAAGAGACCAGAAAATTATTTGATCGGCACGCAACAACAAATATATGCTTCACACAACAGAGCTGGAAACAAAAGTTGCATTTACTGGAGGCGTTGAGCTGATCGATGTTCTTTAGCTGGAGTCGGTCCAGAGAGATGGGCTGGTCCAGAACTGTGAAGGTGCACCCCTCTTTCAGCAGCTGATCCAGCTCCAGGTTCTGCTGCAGTCTCAGAGAGTTCTGCTCAGAACTGGTGGACCTCTGCACAGAAAACCAGAGCTAAGAGCCCGACTTTCCACCACGAGTCCCGATGAGCGCGAGGACAGAGCAAGACGGAGGCAAACCTTTTTGTTTCTCTTTATCTTTGTGATCAGCAGGAATTCGTCGAACAGGAACAGATAAACATCGATCAGCTTTGTGTTCTCTGGAAACGAACCCGAAAAGAAACCGTGTGAGATTTTGTTCAAACTGAAGCACGGAGTGTGTAAAATGTACTGGGTTTGTGCCAGACACCTGTGAGCACCAGTTTCCCTTCGTGCAGCAGACTTCGGTGAGAGATGAGGTTCTCCAGAGTCACGGCCTTCAGGAGATGCTTCAGGTTCTGGAACGGTTCGTTGAAATGTAATAATACATCGGTGACTAATGCTTTACACAAAAACACAAATGTTTACATGTAACCAAACGTGTAAACTAGTCAAACCTCAGGGACGAAGGCGCGCTTCTCTCTCTCCCACACAGGCAGCCACACCAGCGCATCCCTCAACTGCTTCAGCTTCCTGTAGTTATCCAGCCATTTGACTTTTCCCTCCAAATCACCTGAAACACACCACACTCCGCTGACTTGGTACGAAAAGGACAGATTTCTGTCACACGCTGGCTGTTTAACAACACTGTTTTAAAAGAACAGGAATCTCATGAATCAGAACGGTTTATTTAAAATTTAATGTTCAACTTTTGTTTCATATTTTTATTTTGTTATTTAATTTCTCACTAAATTTAATTTATGCAGTGCAAGCTGCCTGTAAAAGACAAAAATCAAAGTCGGCGAACAAACCTCACTATTTATCCACAAATACTGATTAAATTACACAAAAGAGATAAAACCTCAGAGTCTGGAATCTGCTGTACTTTCAGGTCTTTTGCATCAATTGCAGGACACATTTATTAAAATAACATAGCAAATATAGAGCAAAACTTAAAAATTTGCAACAAAAAAAAGAAAAGTTTTAGTTAAGAAATAATTCTCTGAAAGTTTTAATCCGTTTTCACACTCTGCTCTGCTTTTTACAGAAGTCCCTCGCTACTTCGCGGTTCGACTTTCTCAGACTCGCTCTTTCGCGATTTTTCAAAGTCAGATTGAACACGAGGGAAAAAATATATACACGACACGTGACTGTCGACTTTAATATTACTCACGTGATTAGGACAGTATTGGATACTGTACAATAAAAAAATAACCAAAAAGTAAAATACTTCATGCAGGCGCTGCCATTTTGTAGTTCTCTCTCAATAGACCTATACTGTATCGCCACATACAAGTAGTTCATAAGGACTACATTTCCCAGAAGCCAACAGTACCCCACCCAGAAGCCCCGTTTCCTTCTGCTGAAATGCACAGAGGGAAAGTCTTAATCTGATCGGAAAAAGTTTGGTCCTTTAAAGTGACTTTGGGGCCCAGCGGATGCAGAGAGCCATATGGAACCCACTGGGAACCAGACCAAAACCAAAGCAGAACCAGACCCCCAGACCAATCGGCGAACCCGAGAGGTGCTAGCCGGCCCACGAGGACTTCCAAGCACTGTCGTAGGTCCAGCGCAACTCTGGAACCCACTGGGACTTTTTCCATCTTTATTGGACCACTCAATTGGACCACCGGTCCCGAGCTGGCCACCCAAAGGCGTAAAGTGCCCCTTCAAGTGCGCTTCGGTGCTCAAGGGCTACACAGAACCGGACCCCCAGACTCTGGATAGCCAGCCCACAAGGACTTCAGAGCAGGGATGCGCCCCTGTAGGTCCAGCTTCTCTCTGGAGCCCACCGCCACTATCCCGAGCCAGAGAGCCAACCAGAACCAGCAGGGTCAGTCCACTGACGTGGAACCAAGCCGGAGCAGAACCGAGCAGCTGAGTAAAATTTAGTGGCTACATACAAGTATGTTGTTAAAATTAGTAGGTTAAGAGTTTAAAACGTGGTAAGAGTGTGGGAAGGGTATTTAAAACCTTAAAATATAAAAATACTCAAATAAATATAACGTTCTTACTTTGCAGATTTTCACTTATTGCTGGGGGGTAAATAAATGAGGGACTACTGTACAAGCCTTTGTATCGCCCACTGCTGAAAGAAGATGTTTTTGTCTGTTAGCTCATGAACCACAAGATTAAATTTAATGAACCTTTCCAAAAGTAATTCAAGAAACATGAGATAAACAGAAAAAGGTTTGGAAGCTTAATAGTAAACTGGTGAATTAACATCGACTCTGGATGGTTCCTGCAGATTTATTGCAACACGTCATGCTAGCCAGGGGTTTCAGGGAAGATTTTGTAAAAAACTCCATTCTGGGAGTCGTAGAGGCTTTTTAGTAAAAGTTCAGCTGCAAACGTCAGGGCATTCTGCAGACCCACACAAACATTTCCACAAAGGAGAGGCTGAAATAACGTCTTAAAACAAGAATTTGTAAAAGGTTTAGGCTCATAAACAATTCCCAAATTCTTACAGAGTTGTTAAAAAAGGAAGTGAAGCAACTCAAAAGTTAAAATAATAACATTTGAGAAGACTTTAGTCATTCGATTTTGTTTACAATCAACACAGCATCCAAACGTCTTTGGAAATGACGATTCAGTCAAAGTTCAGCCGAGCCTTAAAAACATTTACATTTAAAAAACATAAAGCTCATCGCAGCGCCCCATTACGGCTGATAATTATCATCTGTTGTGTTTATTACCTACATGGTGATAACAAAGGTGTGGCTGTGAGATTGCATGCCACGTTTTATTTGTCAAACTGTAAACAGCCACCCACACCTAAGAGACGACACCACCATCATTAAACAGGTGTGGGGAGAAACAAGCTTTCTGAATACGATTAAAGATTTGTTGGTTTGGTTTGTGCTCGGGTATGACACAGGTGCAGCACATTTCCCACAGCCTGTCCTTCTAGTTTCGTGATGAACTGCCATGACATGTCTGCAGGCAGAGGCGGGCTGGCTGATGTCCAACACATGTGAACCCCTAAAGACACAAAGCAGCTTGTTTGTGTTGAGAGATGACCTCACTTACATCCACATTACACTCGGATTACATCCTAATGTTTGTAAACATCTCTGCAAAGGTGCTGAGAAAACTCCACCTGAATGACACTTTGAAGCCGAGCGTATGATCAGGTCTGTTCTATCAAGTAAACAAATCAGACATCTGACCCCGATAAGACCGACGTGTTGACGGGTCACGCAGCTGCAGAGAAACTCGGGTGAGGCTGTGACTGATGCTCACATATAGACGTGTCCACCTGCTCGGTGATGGCGTGCAGCCTTCTGGTCTCCTCCACCAGCTGGCACCTCTTTGCGATGTTCCGCAGCAGCAGCGGGTATCGGGTTAGCCTGTGCAGCGGCGCCACCAGCAGGTCGCGCAGCAGCAGCCTTCGACACTGTTCGTTCCTCTCACACCACTGAGGAAAAGACAAAAGAGGGGGCAGAGAAATGCGGTGAAAAGATGTCAGAGTAACCTCCTGAAACACGTGACCGTGAGGAGAAGGTAGCACACGGGACATTCCTCGTTGGCAGGACCGACTCTGAGCTAATTGTTTTAAAAGCAGCGTACAGTAGCGGCGTGTCCTCTTTCATACTTGGCACACGTCGCCTGCAGCTTACAGGTACACAGCGTTCTTGTCACCACGAGCTAAAACAAACAAACAGATAAACAGTCTCTTGTACCTTTACGTACGATCCAAAGTCCTCCCTGGACACGAGCTTGTGCAGATAAAGCAGAGCTGAGGAGTAGTTGAGGCAGTACTTCTCCAGACAGTGACATATGCTCTCCTGAAAGGTCTGAAAAAAGAGACGAGCGCTGTTCAAACACTCGGATGCAGATTTATGGTTCACGTCAGATAAACAAATAATAGATCTCAACATGCACGCAAGCAAAGAATAAGCCTTCTGCTGCTTCCTGTGATGCATATCTTAACCGTTTATTCCTTGTGATCATTTATAAAACCTTACAGATGAGATTGTTTAAATGTTTAAAAATCTAAAAACTGAATTGCTGCAGTTTTTAGCACTTATTGGCATATTTCATACATTTTAAACCACCTCATTAGTGCAGCAAAATATAATGTTAACACTGCAACAATATATATTAACACACTTCCAATTAAAGTTTAAAAATCTGAATGAAAAAGAAGGATGGTAGTAATTAAATGTTTAGTACAGGCTGTTGTCACGGAGTTTGACTCATACTTGCCTTGCTCAGCAGCTCCAGCAGAGTGGGCCCGCCACCCTGCGTGATCTCCAGCGTGTCTTTAATGACACGCAGGAGGTTCTTCAGGAAACTGGAACTCACCTGAAGGCAGAAAGCAGGTGTCACCACGAGACGTTCTGCACTTTCAGTTTGTTCACAGCTACCTCTGATTAAAACTGGTATTTCTAGCAGGGATTAAAAAAAATACTTTCCTGTCTGCTTCTTTTAGCTCCTAGTTTTCTAGAACATTTTGCTCAAAGTGTGATTCTGTCAGGTATTTTCTTAAAAACCCAATCTCTTAATTTTTATTGGATAGGACCTAGAAATACCAAACAACAGAGTAACAGGGAAAAATATTACATATAGTTTCACAATTCATTTTATTGTGATAAATAAAATATATACAGTAGTTTAGTCGCAAATGTTACTCTTTTTTGTTTAAGCTAGTGTTTTAAATGTAGTTTTTTTTTTTTTTACTTTTGTATATCTGTTCTGTTTATCTGTTCCCAAACTTCTCTGCTTTTAATCCACAAAATAAAACTTGCAGATCTGAGACCCTGATTAAGTTATTGAAAAAAAAAATTGTACTAAGCCATTAAACAAAGAGCCTTGTTAACATTTATATAAAAACTTTACACATTTATGGACATTATATTTGAAAATGCTAGCAGCAATAATTTTTACAATTTATTTGATTTCCGTAAACCTTTAATAATCCCACACTTGGTGTTTCATGACCCCCAAGGGTGGGTCCAGATCCCAGTTTTAAAAACCACTACGGTAACTTAAATGATACATTAATCTGGTAAAATAGACTTTAAGGGATTGTCCTCTTCAAAATAATCTTTAGGTTTTTGTTGTTTTTACTAGTTTAAATTAAAATGTCTTTTAAAACATGGGCTTTTTATTTTAAGTGTCTGTTTGGGCTGGAATTGGTCAAATTTAATATCAAACCAAATATTATCTTGTGTTTATGAAAGTTGCAGTCGTTTCAAACAATTTCTATTGTGAATATGAAATGAGCAGGCCTCGTGAAGCTTATCTGCATGTTGTCTCACCAGGCAAAGTTCATTCAGGTTTGCAAACAGCCTCCAGGAGTCAACATCAGCCAGGCAGCTCTTCAGCTGCAGGTCTGTGAGCGTCGCCAAAAACACCTGAAAAACAAAACAAAGACTTCAGACACAGAAGGAGCTATTTGTTAAAACCTGGCATTAAATTTCAAACCAGCTGCTGCTCAGAGAGAAAGACCTGGAGACTTTTTCTGTGAACACCAAGGAAAAGAATTCAGCGTGATGCTGAAAATCACAATGCAGCAGGAGTTGGGTTTCATTTGGGCTTGGTCTGTTTGTTTGTGGTCTGTGTGCTTTGTGGGGGCTGTGAATGGACAGTCACCTCTTTGAGAACCATGAGCTGATCCAGGAAGTAAACACACTCGCTGGTGAAGAGTTCCCAGATGGCCTCTTGTCTCTTTCGACCCTGAGGGTCAGAGGTCATGCTCACCTGCTGATCCTGGAGGAACTCGGCCAGACAGAAGTCCTGCACAGACGGACAAAACAACCGTCACAAACCCCTCAGAGAAGCTGCAGCTTCCACCCAAAGTTTCTATACCTCTGACCTTAAATTTCCTTCCATCATGAATCAGATGCAGGCCAGTGTTTGTTTATATACCTAAGATCGGTTGACCTGACTGGCTGTGGCCTAGAAATTCTGGTTTTGCTCAACAGGTGTCATTTCACCTTCGCAGGAGTTTCAACTTCGAGGGTTATCGTTTTAAGTCTCTTGGCAAACACGGAGTTGTATTTGATTTGGAAATCAGGACGTCTTTGTAGTTCAAACTTTGCTTGGATTAGTACTTAGCCTGAACCAACAGGTATATTTAAATATGAAGCAGAGAAGATCTGCAGCAGACACTCGTCACTTCTCACCTTATATTTCTGAAACTCGGTGCCTCTCCAGTCTTGAATCTGCACGGTTAAAAGGCATTTTTCTATATCTGGTACTGCGCCTGTCTGCAGCTTCCCTTTAGTCTGAAATGTTCAAAACACGGAGACAAAAAGCAGTTTTCTGTTATTCTCTTGACCCAAAAAGTGGTTATATGCATGTTTGCCGTTTGGTCCTGGTTCCAGCGTGCACCAGCATCAGTCTCCAGAACTGAACGAACAAGTCTGGCTCAGGTTCTGCATTTCAAGTCTTTATTTGTTACAAAAACTGTTCAGCCCAAAAGGGATAAGAGAAACACACTAATCTGCTTTGAGAAGTGGGTCAGAGGACAAAGTCCACACCAACTGCCCAGTTTTATAACAAAACAAACCACAAACACGTCGCTGGCACCACTCAGGCATGCCTACCACTCACCGTACTGCGCCTCAGGAAGGGCCACTTTGATTTCTTTGTATCTGTAGAACACAAAGCACACATTATAATAATTAAATATATATTTCTGTACATTAACAGAATCAAACGTCGGATGTTTTGGACACAATCTGGCTTAAAAACTATATAGTAAAAATGCTGTTTCTTTTTTTTAATAAATAGTTTACAAAAACTAATTGAACACATTTTATTTTGTGAATTCATTATAAATTGAATCTTTTAGCCCTCTGTTCAAACAACAACAAAAAAAGCTTTTCAAAGTGAAGTCTATTCACTTTTAGGTGTAAATTTCCAACATCGCTGATATAAATATCTGCATTCTGAATTAATTTCTTCAGAAACTTTATTTTGGAGGATTTTGTTGATCAAATTTAAATCCAAAGCAGTATTCAGACAAACGTTCTGTGAGGTTTATAGAAATAAAGGCTAAGCCTCTTGAACAAACTTATTTGAAGCAACTTTCACTCAGGTTTACTAAAGTAAACCATGTTAATACTCTGTTGGCCTTTAAAAGGTTAAAGGTTAAGCCTTGAACATTATTACCGTTTATACAAGCAACAAAACTATAAATCTACTTTATATAGTCTCTCCATCTGGTGTTGGGTTGAAGCCTTTCCTGAAAGATAAGTTAGATCCTGAAAAAGTCTCCATCACGTCTGTCATAACTGTTTCTACAAGAATTGCTTATAGAAAGTTCTTCAAAGACTCTTAAAGTTTGGTTTTTGTTTTTGAAATAAACTCTTGTTGTTTGGCTCCTAATAACAGTAAACAGGAGTAGATACAGTCAAGCTGTTTGCATTCATCAGCTGAAACTATTAACATGGTGACTCATACAGACGTGTACACAGAGGTCATTTCAGTTCAGAAAATGAAAAGGAAAACTGTCTTAAAGTGATAGTTCAAATCTTTTGAAGTGGAGTTCTGAGGAACAGTTAACATCTTACCTGCTGTGGACAGTTGCTTGAACGAGCGCAGACTGGAGATACCGAGCTAATGGCTAATTTGAGCGAGACCAAAGTAGGAGCTAATACTTTAAAACAAATCTCATCTGAAACATTTCAAAAAGGTTCATGGAAATGCTATTATGTAAACCTTTATGATGCAGTTAGTTTCACATTACATGGCCGAATTATTTTTATTTTCCTGCTGGAATCACACAATTGATTGTAAATAACTATGTAATGTCAAACTGACAAGCATGCAAAAGATATTTAAAACAGCATTTGCATGAACGGTTGGATTTGTTTCAAGATGGCTGCAATTCAGTTCGATTTAGTCAAAACACTGAACAGCAATTAGCTCGACTACCGGGTATCTGGTCAGAAATAAACTCTGTTTCTCCAAACAGAGGCTGTTCAAGGTATAGATAGATGGGCCTGTCACAATAAACTATAAATAAATTAATTGCATGATAAATTAAAATTATCGACCACATTTTCATTTATCGGCTTTATCGTTTCTTCGTGTCTCTCTTTCTGCTGAAGACACTGGATGACAAAAGGCTCTGGTCTGGTGCTCGTCAATGACCCCTTCCTTTCTCTTTTCTCTTTAAAATCCAGTTTAACCGTCCAAAATCACATTTTTGAACTTTTAAAAGCAGCTAAGCTGAGAAGCTAAGCTACGAGCTAAGCTAACAGGACGACCTCGAGGGAAAAAAAACTGTCTAGTCGAAGCTCCAACATTCACAGTTGAAACCCATGCCTTAGTCTAAAAAGTTGTTTTCTCTGCAAAAAGAAGCTGAGAACTTGTTTACTGAGTTTTATTAAAAGCTTTGTGTGAAAAATGCTATGCTAAAGAGCTCAAACCACACCAAGCATCCGCCATTTTGAGAACCAGAAAAAAAAGGAAGAGACAGCCCATGTCACACCCAGGGGCCTCCCTCCCATTTTTCTTATAGAGACACACTGCTTGCTCCCTCACTATCCATCCTTTAGTTTAAACAGTCTTATACTGCCATCTGGTGGTCAAAAAAGGTACTAAGGAAATTTGAAATTGGGCAATGATTAGTAATTATTGTCAAACAATATTATTGTTTATCGCAATAATTTCTGAGACAATTAACGGCCCAGCAGAATTTGTTATCATGACAGGCCTATTCAAGGAACCATCTACAACAATAACACATTAACTTCACAGAATCTTTCGTCAGAACCTCATTTCTAAAGCTCTGAACCATCGCTCACATAATATAAATGGAGTTTTACCAGAAAGGTTCGAATCGTTTATCATGTCAGCTGCTCCGTTGGACACAAAAAGGTCTCCTGGTGAAACATTTGATCCAGGTAAACTGACCACCACTGAGCTCCGCCTCCTCTCATGAAGCCTGAAACAGAAACATGATGGTTCAGTTCTTTGAACAGTTGCACCCAACAACTCGTTTGATATCTGGATCACTGTGACGAAGACCGTTCTCCTGTGGAGAATGTGAAACATCGACCAGGGAGCAGACTTTGTGCAAGAATAACAGAATTCCTTTCGTCGTTTAACGTAGCTGAAATACCACCTGCACTGAGCAGAGATGCTTGGGACGAACACGAGAAGAACATGTTATGAAAGCTAAGCGTTGCGTGTCGGGCTCATGCGTTGGGACGGCTGCTGATTACTGGAAGGAGACAATCAGTCAATGTGTGCCAGTTATAATCCGCTCGGTCTCCTTTTCATAGTTCGTAACTGAGGCTTAGGCTGGAAAAACACAGACCTGCCTTTTAGCCTTGGGCAAAGCTCACACAGCCGCCGCTCTCAAGCGTTTTGACTTATCCTCTGTTGCTGTACATTAGGGATTAACACGGAGTAAAAACGGACTTTCACATGCTAAAATTAACTGAAAATCTTAAGAATGTGATTATGTTATGAAGAGCTGCATTAAAATATCTATAAGGGGTATGGCTAGGTGATGTTGCCAGGAATTATAAAGAATTAAGTCTACACCTAGAAAAACTTGATCTGTGACAGTCCAAACGGTGCCAAGGCTAACGAGACAAGCAGCCATTTAGTGTGAATGCTGTCTGTTAAACGCAGGCGCTCCGCAACAAGACGGGCTGGTTTTGCTGAAAGTGAGCCTCCCTTTGAACTCGTTAAAACACTCATCAACAGCCAGTCAGTGACGAATGACGAGCAACGATGCTTTGAGGTTTCACTTTTATTATTTAAGGGCCTCTAAAAGAGGATCTAAAAGCTTAGAGGAAGAACAAAAATAAACGGATAAACTACAGCACAAAACCTGACCCACTGCATACATCCTCATTCAGTCATGGAGGACCAACTTAATGACTAGAATGCAGAAGTTGGTGCAAGAGGAACCGTTTAGGTCCGGGTTTGATAATGTCAACTATTATATGTTAAATCTTTGCCTGTCTGAAAGAGCAGACTTACTTCCTCTTACATAACTCATACAGGAGCTGCATTCTTGATGTACCTGCGCAGTTGCACAAGCAGCACTGTGTTGAGGATGGAAGCCACATGGCTGCAGGGCTCACTTGTACACTTGAAGGGAAGCTCAGTCTGCTGCTGAACATAAGTAACCTGGTACGTTTTTCCTTCATGGTGCTTTTGTTAAAATCTGAAAGCCCCAACTGTTCCTTCCTCTCTCTGGCAGTGCTCTTCCCAGAAAACTGATAAAACCTCCAGCTCAGTGCAAGCACAGCACAGCAGATAATAGCTGGCACCGGCACCTGTGCACTGTTGTAGCTGATGGGGCTGCAAGAAAGGCACGATTACGTCTCAAAACCAGGTCAGTGCCTCCTTGCAGTTCGTTCCACAGCATCCTCACAATGGCGTCCTGTTGCTTTGTGATCATGCAGAAAGCTTCCTCTGTACCAGCCTCTCTGCCACCAAGAGCACTTGTTGATAAAATGGCAGCTTTGTTCCAACACGACAAGAAATAACAACGTTCCAAAACAAAACCGCTTGCAACGGGCTGGACACTGCAGCAGGCACGATGCCAGGGTGTAATTAATGGGACAAAAGCTGCCTAATTATCTAGTGAGGGGAAGAGCCTCGCCGCCCATTAGGAGGGGCGTTGGTGGCGGTAAGGGAAAACAGCTCTAATGAGGGTTTGTCTAGCCCCAATATAACCATGGGACTCTCAAAACTTTACCCACCATGCTTATGAAGCATTAACAAAGACATGAATGACAATGAATGGACAAAGGGGCTCTGAAAGCTAAAGGTCCAATCAGCGTCGAAGGATTAAGTCAAAGGCACTTTGATGTGGTGTTCCTCGGTCTTTTTTGTGATGAAGCATGATTTATCAAACAGCACAGCTTCATTATGAAAGCAGGCAATGGATCAACTAACATACGACAGAAAGCGTCATCCTGGGTACAGAAAATTTTACTACATTCCTGATAAGCAAATATGTCCACACATATTTTTAGCTGCAATTCTCTGCTCCCATATGTGGACAAGACACCAAGACAACATGCAAAAATAGGAGTTCAGTGAAAGTCCAAGGTACGGTGCACCTACCTGCCGTCACCGTTGTCAGACTCCTGTAAAGGAAAGAAAACTCTTGTTAGTGCTATTAGTTTTCCAAAGCAATATTTGCACAATGCTCTACATTAGCTGATGATGCAAAGACCTCCTTCCACTAACAACACCACTATATCATTTTCAAAGACATTCAAATTTGTATCAGTGTTTAAAGTGGTCGTTCTCATTCAAAAGCCTCTGATATTGGGGGAGAATGCCCTCACTCTATTGAATATGCGCTTGCTTGAAGCACACAAGCTGATGAATAGATCTCCCCATTATCTTTTTCCAATCGCTCACTGACCCCTCCATTATTGGGTGACTGCTGACTGCGATGAATGGGGGCCCGAGGAGAGCACTTCCCAGGGCTCATGGGGCTGTGGGTTTGGTCAGAGCTGTCAGTGCGTGTAACTGCTGATTCATTTGCTGTCAAAAGCTCGCATTGTGAGTGACCGCTGCGGGAGGCAAGGCCGAATGAGGGAGACAAGGCTTCCGCAAGGAAGGAATGTCCACCCATTTAATTTATTAAAGGCCGTGGATGAAAATCCAATGAGCTACAGAAATAATAGACTCGTGACTGTGAGAGGCAGTTTGAGATTAGGAAAACTGATTTTACATCATTTTATATACAATTAAAGGCCTTGCTTCTTGTGAAGAAATTGCCTGCCGCCATGCATGCTAAAATTTAAGACTAAGATAATCTCATGTCATCCTTAAAGACTGACATTCATTTCGCTCTCCTCTTTTAAACAATGATATAGAACCACGAGGAAAAGATCACTGTACCTGTTTTTAGTTTTACAAACCCTGTTGTTTTTAGTTTTCCCATGATCTTCTACATGTTGTACATTTTGTTTAAAAAAAAAGTTAATTTATGCCGTTTGTTTGGCATTTTTATGCTTTTATCATTGTTGTTTTGTGTCTACCAGTGTTTCTGCCTCCTGGCCAGGTCGTCTTTGTAAATGGGAACTGGTTCTCAACTGACTCACCTGGTAAAATAATGACAATTATTTTAACATTATTATTATTAAGCTGAAAAATTATGGTAGTTATTATCATTTGGGTAACCCTTGAAAATAACATTGTGCACTATCTAACATGAACTGTTGGTAGTTAAAGCAGGGCTATTAATCTGGTGACCCGTGGGCCAAATCAGGCTCATGGGTGAGCTCAGATAGGACCACCAACGGGTTCATTTTTAAATAAAACTAGATTTTAAACTGTAAAACAAATTTCCTTAATGACAATAACTGCTGGATGTCTGTCCCCTGAGCTCTTGGCTTTCAGTAACTGACCTGGAGCAATTTAGTTGAATAGCCCTGAGTTAAAGTATCTGTTGTGAATGACTCTCGGCTACTACCACACCAAACTTTAGCTCAGTAAAGTCCAGCTGTGTAGGCTAATTTTGATCAGGATTGGTTTGATTCTAAAACAGCTGTAGATGTGAAGCCAATGAATTCTGAATGTTTGAGTAAAATCTGTCCACTCTTTCTTGAGATATTTTGCTAACAGTAGCAACACTTGAACACACACACACACACACAGATATCACAGATATGGGCAAAAACATCACTGCGCCGCCCGCAGGTAATAAAAATAGTTTCAATAAATTTAAAATAGAAATGTGCTCACCTGTACTTCATCAGAAAATCCAGCGTTTTTAAAAAGAGCAAGATGAGCGCTGTGACATTGTTGTTTTGTGGGACTCATCCCGAGGTCAAACGTCTTCGATCCATGCGATACGATTCTCTGCGAACCTGGTTGATGAGTTGGAGAGCTCTCTCCATCAGTGACGGGGTTTGCAGCGAGAGGAGACGTGACTCTGTGCGTAGGAGAGAGGGGGCTTTTGGGGGAAGTTGTACTTGGGGATGAAGGCTCCTCCTGAGTGCTCTCCATCACGCCAGGGTCTCGAGAACTTATCACTGAACGTCGCGTGCTCCTCATCCTCCTCAGGGTCGGAGATGTGGAGATCCGCCCGGGAGCTTGGCGGTCAAACTGGAAGAAAGGTGCTGCCAAACCATCGATGTCCACCAGGGACGAATGCCTCGACTTGGAGTGAGTCCTTTTGAGATCTATGTGCATCAAGACCGGGCTGCACGTCTGGATTTCCTTGTGCTCAAAAGGCCATGAGTCTGTTTGCGTTTGGGCGTCCACCAGACCTGTCGTGACAACTTCATTTTCAGCCCATTCAATGTAAGTCCAGTCCAGCTTCCTTTCTTTGTCCTGGTCTTTGTCCTGCAGAATAACGTGCTTCAGCGTAGTCATTGTAACCTCGAAGGCATTATTATCGTGCAGCGGAGATCAGGAAACAGGTAATCTTACAGGCTGATAGCTTCACCTCATTCAGGTTAACGTCAGATAATAATCCTGCTGCATTCCACTCTCGCACACCGTTTACTTTCCAAAGTTTCTGAGGAGGGGAAAAAAAATGAAAACATATAAAACTACGTAAACAGTCGGAGCGAGGAACAAACTTACAGTAACGTGCAAAAGTTTTGAATCAAGGAGCCAGACTTTCTTGTAATCTCTTCAAGTGGTCTTGAACATTTCTGCTCCGTCACTTGTCTTCATCATTTTCAAAGATTGTTTTTTGTTTGTTTATTAAACTATAATCTATAAATTATTCAGGCAGAAACATTTCCTTAACAGAAAGAACAAAACCATGCTGTGTTGACATAATATTGCCTACAACCAAAAGGCAAATGATGATGTTTTTGCCCATGTGTGCTTCTGTCTGTTACCAAAATACCTCAAGAACCTGCAGACAATGTTTAAAGGATTTTGCAGAAAGCGATCACCGGATGCACATCTGCTGACAACCATTTGAAGTTTATCCAATTTAAGGCAGTTACCTCAGCTAATCCACATTAGCCAACACAAAAACATCTGTAACGCAGTCAGTTTCAAAGATGACAAGCTAAAGTTTGATGTAGTCGTAGCCGAGAGTCATTCACAACACATACTCTGAGCAAGACTGGCAGTATCATACGAGGTTTTATTATTATTTTTAAAGTTTAACCAAAATGGCTACAGCTCCATTCCTCAAAGTAATTTGATCTTAGTCCGGACCTTATTGGCTTGATATGCATTCCTTCAAAAAAAAAAAAAAAAAAAGCTAGATATATAAAATAAGACTACTTTAAATGGGCATATTTTTGGGCCCTGCCATAAAGAGAATGTGTTCCTATTTCTTTAGGTGAATAAATAGCAACTGTAACGCAGTGTGACCTAAAATAGTATTTTAACATAAGCAGCAACACGGCAACTCCTAAAAACTTACTGGCTGGAAGCCTGACAGACAGGATTCTGTGTCAGGAAAATATCCAGCAAAGACGTACCTCCTGATGGTATGACTTCCAGATATTGTTCATTGGCTGTAGATATGTTTTAGGCCTGACACTTTTTCAATTTAACTTATGATTATATATATAAATAATTGAAGCTCACACTGTCCCACATGCTGTCATGGTCAAGTACAGAGCAAAAAAAAAGTTTTAAAAAATAGAAAGAAAGACTTTTAAATGTCTTCAGAAAGTCAGAGATGTTGCTCAAGACAAGTCATGTTGTCAAAGACACAGCCTTTCCCATATTAATTCATTTATAGCAGGTTTAAAACTTTTGTCCAGTTCTAAATTGTATAAAAGGAGGTTTGTTCAGGGCTGACATGGCACAAGAGAAAAAGTCTAAATATCCATCATGTGACTAAAAGTAAACGTCAGAAAACTGTATGAGATGCTACACAACACTTGTAGGAGTAAATAATCACATTATTTCAGCCCTCCTGTTTCAGTTACCAGTCTCTGTGGATTCAAAAACACACAAATGTAGTTAAATAAATTGTTGCTGTTTTTATCCCCTGCTGTGTCAGGTGCATTTCATTTATTTAACGCGCGTGCTTCGACTCGGCACCTGAATTAACAAAGAAAACGGTGACAAATATATATAAAAAAACATCGACTGAAACTATACCCGCTTTAGGATAAACATTAAATAAATTAATTAACAACCTTTTGGTTTTGGTGACATCCACCGCTGCTCCGCGTCGACTCCACACCGGCGGCCGTTCAAGGTGAAGTTTGACCGGGGAAAACTCGGCAGAAACGGTCGGAGGTTTGAAAAAAAAAGCGCGGCAGACTGGAGGGTAAAACTCCGGAGGAAGTTTAAAATGTGTTTAACTCTCGAAAAATGCGAGAGAAGGAGAGGAATGAGAGCTTCATCTTGTCCCGGGAGCTGGTGGAAAGAGGTGCAACTGACTGTTGAGCTGTATGCGAACATCATCTCCACTCGCGTGCCCCCCCTCACGTACAACCAACGTCATCACGCAGGCCTATTACGTCACACGCAACCCCAAACTATAGACTGAGTTTAAATTTACTTCACTTGTTTTGTTTTTAACACAAGTTATCTCTTTGGGAGCCGAGGTCTCATGGTGACTTGCTTTAAGTGAAAATTAAATAATTTAGTTTTGTGATAATCACAGTTACTTCAGTGCATACCGTGTTCAAAAAGAAGTTCAAGTTCATGTCTTTATTGTCATTCACATCTCATGTGGTACATGAGGTGGAACGAAACAGCCCAAAATAGCAAAAATACAAAGTATTAAAAGAAACAGTATATAAGGATCTAAGATATACACTAGGGTATATGCTAAACAAATGCTAAACAATACGCTAAAACATATGTGTCAAACTCAAGGCCCTGGGGCCAAATGTGGCCCTCCTTAACATCTTATCTGGCCCCCAAGATGTTATTTTAAATGTATATCACTTTATTTTTTTCAGTAATCTTTGATTATGATGTCAAAAATACAACAGAAAACGTCAAATGAGACCAATCAAAGTCTTGTTGAGGAACCTGCAATCAAGAAAAGATGCTGGGTATGTAACTTGAGTTAATGTAGATTTTGAAACCGGCCCTTAGTTTGAAAAAGGTTTTAATTTTGGTCCCCTTTTGTAAGTGGGTTTGACACCCGTGCGCTAAAAGATCTAAGATATACGCTAAACACTAATAATGTAAAATAATACGGTATATTAAAAAGCAGCCCGAACATGAGTCTGTAGTGAGTAGATGGGTATGAATGAATCCAGCAGCATGAGATCAGCAGCATGGATAATCAGCAGCAGATTAGTCACATATTAACAATTAAAGTGGCATTACAGTGATTTTTCTTTCTTTCTTTTTTACAGTGATTATCCTGGTTAGGGATTTATGAGTCAAACAGTTTCAGGGTAGAAGCTGTTCCTCAGTCTAGTGGTTCTACATTTAATGCTACGCAGCCTTCTGCCTGATGGGAGCGGGGCAAAGAGTGTGTGCGCTGGGTGAGTGGGGTCCTTCATGATGCAGGTGGCCCTCTTCCTGCATCTGGAGGTGTAGATGTCTGTGATAGTGGGGAGGCTGACTCCAACAGTCTTCTCCAAATGTATCACATAAACAGCACAAATTAATTTTTTAAAACATGTAAGACACACATTTTAAATGCTGCCGTTTTTGCTGACCCTTTAGTTAATCAGTTTTGTGTCTTGTTAAATTTAGGGTAGATAGAAATTCACACAAGGGTCATATTGCCTTTAGCGTCTCTCCATTGTTGCCCTGTAACTCAGAATACAATTTAAAATATTTTTTCTAACATACAAAGCTCTCAACAGCTCCATGGTGCATTAATGATCTTATTGTTCTATATTTTCCCAACAGAGCACTTTACTTTCTGAATGGAGGTTTATTTGTGGTTCCTAGAGTTTCTAAAACTAGAATGGGAGGCAGAGCATGAGCATTCAGTGTTTGTTTGTGAGGCTGACACTTGGCTTTAAGCCGAAGACCTTTTGTTTTAATAAATCCCATAGTTAGGGTTGGATTGGGTTTCCTGAGCTATCCCTTAGTTATGCTGCTATTAGGCTTAGATGGCTGGAGGACAAACTGACCACATCTCCTCACTCTGCTGCTGTCTTTACAAATGCTATTTTCCTTTATTATTATTATTATTATTATTATTATTATTATTATTATTATTATTAT
>NC_056507.1:21884642-21888025 GCF_014905685.2 Nematolebias whitei | reverse complement strand
ATTATTATTATTATTATTATTATTATTATTATTATTATTATTATTATCAATGACATCAAACTGTGTTTTCTGCTTGTTTTTCATAGAAACTACACATAAAGCAATAGCTACCATGTCTGTTCCTTTATTGTGCTTTCAAACTCCAGCTGGCTGCTCATCCTGAGTCTGCGTACGATAGAGGTTTCTTCCTGTTAAAAGGAAGTCATTCCTTTCCACTGTCGCCAAGTGCTTGCTCTGGATGAAGGATTGCAACAAAATAAAATTTGATGCAATCTTCTGCTTTTCAGATCAATAACTTTGAACTCATTGGCATTTCATTACAATCAATGAATCATTAATAGGGATGAAATGACTGTGATTAGGTTTATCTATCTAATTTAGCTTTTTTCTGTAAATTATTTATTACTGATAGTTTATAAATATTAAAGTTGTTTTCATTCTTTATCAGTTTCTCATGCATTTCTGTCAATATAAATTCTGATATAACAAAAATTCAGGCCTAAACATTGTTCCTGTCTTTAAATTGTATTTTATTTTTGTAGCTGTATGAAATGTGCTATGCAAATAAAAATGGTTTTACTTGTTTATATTTTATCCACTTCTATCATTGAACAGAATGTAGGCCTTGGACATGATTTATAAAATGCAACCTATAACTTAATAGGTTTATTGGTTTGCTAATACAGCAAATAAAGCCAACAAAGATATTACTATGTTGTTATCTTTGATAGTGTGGATTAAAATATGATTAAGTGCTGTTCTTTGCTTTTTATTTTCTTCTTTATTGCTCACAGCTGTAAAGATGGCACTCACAGGAAGACATATTTATTTTTAGCCAGCTGAAGTCAGTTTTTATTTATAATGAGCTGTAAAAGACACACCAGTAAAGATCTGCTCTGTCATATTGCACAACATAATCACCTGGATTCACTGAAGGAAACTTTTAGAAGCTTTGCTTGTTTTATTGTAACTTTTTACATTTAGATAAAAACTAAAATGTGTATTACTGTGTTTCACTGGCAGACTGTGGTCAAAACTGTGTTAAAAATATATTTTAATTAATTAATTTATTTGTTGTTAAACTAACATTTAGCACAGAGAAGCTGTACAACCTGTTGATAAACAGAACACTACTTAATCTGGAGCGCCCCCTGCTGCTAGATCTCAGGTAGTACACCAAAATGATTCTAACTAAAGGTCATTTAGAAAACAGAACAAATTGTACTTAAATTAAAAAAGGTCATACGCACTCTGTCCATTTACAAAGCCTGTTTTTTTTTCTTTGTATAATTTTGTCTGATTAATAAGTTGATGATGCTTTATCAACACCTGCGATGTTGATGTTTTGGTACCTGACCTGCCTCCATCTAATGTGTCCTAAAAATAAATCTATGTGGCTATTTAATGATAAAAAAGGAGGAAGGTTAAAGGGGCAAAAGCATCTTTTAGAATGTTTATCTAATCCATGCTTATTAGTAAAAATGTAGCTTCACTGGAGCTTAAATCACAACTTTGGATAGGAAGTTCAGAGTTAATTAAATTATCACTCACATGTGAAATAAGTGTTGGAATAAAAACCAAAAAAAAAAAGTATGTAAATTGATGTTTTTATGTTGCATTTTTCTCTCTTTTTGCATTTTATTCCACTAAAAGTATTTTAAAATGGCACATCAAAAGGTACCGTTACATATAATAATGTGAACCTCACTCTGATATTGGGACACTGAAAACAAAAAACATAATCAAAACTAAACATGCATGGAAACATTTTAGAAAACTTTCTGCAAAACTTTTAAACTATCCACATTTCTTCTTCTTTTTTTCTAATTTTGCCGTCAAGGAGTCAAATCTGTTTGTTGTCTTTTAAAAACATTTTGATGAACGGATCTTTAAAAGGTTTTAAGATTTTGGGGGAACGTTGGCTGATTTTTGACTCACTTTATTGTACCTGGTGCAACTTAACAGCTCTTTGTGAATCAGATTGTTGGCGCTAAATGACTATTTTTGAGTCAAAAATGTTTTACAGAATTAAAAAAAAATGGGGACAAAGTTTAACCTTGTGGTAAGCTGGAGGTGAAGAAAGATCTTATTTTAAAATGTTTCATTACAAAACCTTTTCTGTGGCAACGCACCACCTCATCTTTGAACTTGGGAACCTTCTCATGTCTGAATGAATAATGCAAACAAGGCAAATCACATACAAAGTATTTGGTCTTGAGACTTGGCCATCTCTTCAACAGCAAAAACAAAAACAATATACATTTGTCGTTGTACAGGGCCAAATGAAAACAAAAATAAAAACAACAACAAGAGAGCTTGAACAAAAGAGCACCATTATTGCCACGCCCAGAAAGAAAAGTCTTCACTGGGGTTCGATAAAACCTAATTTTGCATTTCCAATCAAACTCTTTCCAGAGTTGGCTCCCGAGTCCCCTGGCAACCAAAACAAATATTCTCCCAAGAGTCATCATCCAAAATATTTAATTCCATTTCCCATTTTTGTTTAATGTGGACTTTTTTTTTCTTGTTTTTGGCTTTTTAGCTTTAAGCCTGGCTTTTGCTAACTTCAGCTTTACTTTATTAGCTGCCAATTGACTTCATTTACCTTTGCTAAATTTAGCAAGGTTTTAACAGATGTCAAGTTTTAGCTCTTGTAGCTTTTGGCTGGCTTTGACCTTTAATTCCCATTTGGCTAGTTTTAGTAAACCTTTAGCTTTATTAGCTTTTAGTTAGCCTTTTTCTACTTTAAGCTTAGCAGCGTTTTTGCAATTTTAGCTTTTACCTATATATGCTTTGGGTCTTGTAGGCAACATTTAGCTTTTATCCAAGTTTTTGCTACTTTTGCCCAGTTGAAAATGAAATATACTTTATACTGATATTTAATATATTAAATGTATTTGCAAAATTTTTAGAAAATACATTTTAAATCTATTATTTTTGAACAACTTAAGTTGTACTATTTTTATACATATTGAATTGTACTTGGTACTAGTTTTATGCTCGAATAATACATTTCAATTTTATTTTTATTGTATTTATAATGTCTTTGAATAATACATTCATACATGGCTGGCTTTTGGCTTTGTTGTCCTTTAGCTTATATTAGCTGTTTTTAATACTTTGAGCTTTGCATGTTGTTACTTTTTAGCCTTTTGCCATTTTAGCTAGCATTTTTCTACTTTTATTTATCTTTTTGTTACTTTTAACCAACCCTCTGTTTATATTTATTTATTTATTGCTGCTTTTAACCACTCACTTTCTGCTCCTGGCACAACTTTCACAGCTTTTTATGCAGAAAACGCAGATTTCCTGCTTTGCTTCGATAAAACCACCTGAGCTCAGATGAAAGTTGCAGTTCTCCTCCTGCTCAGATGAAAGTTGCA
>NC_056507.1:21869114-21884632 GCF_014905685.2 Nematolebias whitei | reverse complement strand
TCCTCCTGCTCAGATGAAAGTTGCAGTTCTCCTCCTGCTCAGATGAACAGCTCTGTTTCTGCAGACAGATGTCAGAGCTGCAGCAGCAGAGCAGTCTCCTCCCCCCAGAAGAGAAGCGTTTCTTTTACAGGAAGAACTTCTCTCAGACCTTTTCTCTTCTTTTTCGGCAGAGCGGCGGAGTTTTTCTGACACACCTGGAAACACTTCTTGTTCTCGTCCAGTCGCCGCGGGAGGAACCCCCGGGATGAAGCTGGGGGCTGCTGGGGAACCCGCTGCGCTGTGAAGCCGTGACGGTTTCAGAGTCTGTCGCTCACAAATGGGGAAAGCGGAGCAGGTCTGCCGCGGGGCTGCAGTGAGAATGTCCGAGCAGATGTCCAGCTTCCTCCAGATCGGAGACATTGTGTCTCTTTACGCGGAGGGCTCGGTGAACGGCTTCATCAGCACGTTGGGGTAGGTGCGCCTCTTTCTGCTGACGCTCCTCAGGTGGACTCTGCTTCCTGTCACCTCTGACACCAGCTCGTCTTCACCTCCATGTTTCTTTGAGTCAGAGTTCAGTGCGCGCGGCTCGAGGCCTGGCGGCGCGCGCACTGCGGCTCCGAGTCAGGAAATCTTTGACGCAAAATGCGACAGGACTTATGAACAGCGTGGAGCCGCAGCTGCACGCGACAAATGTGACGCTGAACTTTATTTGCTTTGATCCCCAAAGTATGGCTCGTGGGCCCGGAGAGAGGCGTGAGAGTGTGTTTTCTTGGGCCCCGCGCCAAATCAGAAAGTTTTGCTTTCACTTGTTTAGTCACGTTAAAAGATTGAGTTGTAAGATTTGTGCTTGTTAAATGTGAGCGATTTTGCCTGCTGCGTGAGCAACTGTCGGTCTGTTAGCAAAATATATTGTGAACCACTGGATACGTTTTAATGAAACTCCTAGAGAGTAATTGGTAAATACATCTAGAACTAATGAATGTTTGGAGTTAATGCATATAAAGATGGCTGATCTAAAAATCTCAAAAATGGAGAAGCCGCAGTCAGTTTTACAGGTAATGTGCTAAAATCTGGTGTGATAAATGAGACCGAAGCACAACACACATTGTGATTGCTATAAAAGTTGTTTATAACTATTGACAGTAAACTCTCAAATATCACATGAACCAGACAGATTTTAATTAAACTTTCAGACCGTTACCATTAGATGTACATCTTCAACCGATTGACCTTTGGAGCCAACTTAATTAAAGTTGGTAGCACAAGCCAGCGGCATGTACATCACAAATAAACAGCTATAATTCAGTCAATTTGACAAATATTTGGCTAAAATTTGTCGTGGTACTTTATAATAATCCTCAACATTTACGTTAAGCATTACACATCACACAAAATGTTTAATTAAAACTTTGACATATGTTTAAGTCAACTCTATTTTTTGGTGGTAAAAATAGCTGATGAACCACAGGATGGGTTTCAATGAAACTAGTGTTGCAGAACATTTAGAGGCTACAGTTTTACCCTCTTGTGTTCTGCAATACACCAAACAAGCAGGTCTAGATTAGATCTGAGGCACACGCAACACTGCAACATGTTGGTTTCAAAGTAAAGCGGTCAAGATTTTTATCACCTTAAGTCGTCAGAGTTATTGTAGTGCTCGTAGAAACCCTCCGGCCTGGGATTAGATGCCTTCTGGCCACCTCTGTGTGATATCTGAATGGACTGGGTGGGGTGGTGGTGGTGGTGGGGGTTGTCAGAGCCAGTCCTTTATTTATTTATTTATTTAATTTTGAGTATCTCAGTGTTCCATAGTAAGAGAGGCAAAATGACTAATGTGTAAAAGTAAGCCATGCTGTGGCTCCATAATCTGATGAAGTGATGACGTGTGATCATCCACCTGCAGGATTAAACAACAACAAATCAATCAACCTTTATTTATACAGGTAAATCCCATTGAGCCTCGAGGACTCATTTACAAGAGAGACCTGATTTCAACAAAGAAAGATGACAACAATGGACAAATATTTATTATAAAGGGAAGATCAGTGATGTCGCTCTGCAAATTTGTATGAATTAAAAAAAAAAAAGTTAACCTCAAAGAGAATCCGTACACGGCGGCACTGTGGCTCAGTTGGTAGAGCTGTTGCCTCTCAGCGAGAAGATTTCCGGTTCAAATCCCGGCCGGGGACCTTTCTGAGAGGAGTTTGCATGTTCTCTCCGTGCATGTATGGGTTTTCTCCGGGTACTCCAGTTTCCTCCCACAGACAAAAACATGCATGTTAGGCTGATAGGTAACTCTAAATTGACCCTAGGTGCGTGTGAGAGTGTTCGTCTCATTTGTCTCTATGTGTCCCTGTGATGAACTGGAGACCTGTCCAGGGTGTACCCCGCCCCTCGCACAGTGATTGCTGAACATGATCAACAGTGACCCCCGTGACTCTAAAACGAAGAAGCTGGTAAAGATAATGGACAGATGGATAGAAGACATACAGACTGTGTGACAATACCACTCCCATTCCAAGGGTGGCGCCAAGCACGCAACAGTCAAAGACGATGTGCTTTGATCAACAAGCAGAGGGAAATCCAACAAGGACGCGTTGTGAGCTTTGTTTCAGAAAACAAAACAGCCCGCCTCAAGCCCTTAATTCTCAATATTGTTTCCACGAGTCAGAATGTGCCTCAAATGTGACAACTTGTGGAGAATTTGGTGACCTATGAAACCACATTGTTACTTTTTGAAACAAAAAAGGGAAGAAATAGCTCCAGTCGCTCTGTGGCCTCTGAGTCTGCAGAAATGACGTTAAAAGGCTGGACTGTCCACGAGGAATGAGCCTGCGCCCTCGTTCTCTTTTCTTATTTTTCACTTTCATTTTAAACTCTGTTTTCTTCTCCTCCTGCTACAAATAGCAGTTTCCAGCAGTTGGACAAAGACCATCACAGAATGCAGATTCTGTGAAAGTATTCACTCGCAGCTAGTTTGCATGAAACAACGTTCTTTGATTCCCAGTGTGCCGGTGCGTGGACACACAGCCCAGCCTTTAGCTGAAAAGCTCCTTCATTTACAAAGGCTTCTGTTAATGCAAATGCAGCGGGAGTAGGTGCCGCACATTTCAAATACACACACACACACAAAAAAGTGCACAGCAGCAATTGTTTGCACCTTCTGTTGTTGTGGAGCGAAGCAGTGAAATTCTCTTATCCGGAGTTCTTGCGTAGTTTGGCATGAGCCCTGTGTGTTTTAAACAGCAGTGCAGTGTCTGAAGCAAAGAGTCTGCAGGAGCCTGACGGAGCTGCAGCCCCTCTGAGGACACTGTAACCTCAGCCGCACGAGGTCGACCGTGCCCATGTTTGCTCAGGATCGTGTGAAATATTTCAGTTTTCAAGACACTTTATATCACAAAAACAAAAGTTCGAGCTATCCTGATGCATGCTCAATAATCCAGGTAGAAAAATCTAAAAAAGTTAAATCTGGGACTGAGGACTGAGGAAGTCTCTCGGATGAGAGACGAAACGTTTCTACATTTTTTTGTTGATTTGCTTTGTTTTGTTTTTTTGAATGTCCAGAGGACCAGATTTAACTTTTTTAGAAAAGTTCGAGCTCCACGAAGGCCTGAAAGATTTGCCTTTTAGTCTCTGAAGAGTTTTAGTTCAGCAGATCAGCTGTTTTTTTACAGCGTTTTTGCTTTGGATTATTTAGTTTGTGGATAAAGAAATGCTTGGTAAGATGCAGAGGCCTTGTATTCCTTGAGATTTTTTGCTAACAGGCAAACAGTGTTGACTCCAGTAAATAATGCTAAAGATTTAAGCAATGATATTGCACAATGAGTAGCACTTGAGTTGTGAAGGACTCTCAGCTGCAACTACGCCATATTGTAGCTCAATATCTCACGTCTTCAGCTCGTCCAGAATGCTGCTGCTCGGCTTTTAACCGGAACTCGTAGGTCTGAACATATTACACCAGTTCTGTCCTCCCTTCACTGGCTCCCTGTTCCTACTAGGATAGTCTTTAAAAATCTGCTGTTGACCTTCAAATGCCTAAATGGCCTCGCACCCCTTTACCTCTCTGAGCTTCTGGAACCTTACGTTCCCTCTCGGGCTCTGAGATCATCCGATCAGCTGCTTTTGGCTGTTCCAAAATCAAGACTGAAGCTCAGAGGAGATCGGGCTTTTTCAGTCATGGGCCCCAAACTCTGGAACAACCTGCCCCCCAACATCAGGCAGGCCACCTCCCTTCCTCACTTCAAATCCCTGCTTAAAACACATTTGTTCTCTCAGGCATTTCACACAGTGTAAATTGATTTAGTATTTTTTGTTTTGTGATCCTATGTTTTAAATGCTTTTTATTAATTCTTCAGTATGATTATTAGTATATTGTATTTTTTTTTTTAATAAATTTGACTCCCATTGATGTTGTTGTTGTTGTTAAGCACTTTGATAACAGGTTCTGTTTTAAATGTGCTCTATAAATAAAGTTGACTTGACTCAATAGCTGCAAAATGAACTTAATTAGTTGTGTTGTTCAAGGTCAGTTGTTTGTGACGGCCATCTTCAATGGGGTTGTCTTTAAAAGTAGTTGTAAACAAAGCTCCATTTTTTTATTGTCTAAAGTTTTATGAAAACTTGTCCAGAAGTTCACGAGGTCAGAGTTTTAAACAAAGATCTTTGTGCAGTCTGGTATGCCTGGGTATGTGTGTTTGTTAGCAAAATATCTAACAAACTAGTGGACGGATTCTAATGAAACTTTCAGAAAATAATCATTAAGTGATTAAACTTTTGAAGTCGACTCAAATCAAAATGACTGTCGCAGCCAGCCGACCTTAAAACACACATAAAAAAGGCTCGGTCAGTTTTACAGATATGGAGCTAACACTTGGTGTGGTGGTAGCTGAGACTGATCCCCATTACCTATTCTGAGGGCTAACACCCAGCCCTTGTAAAAACCTGATCAACAATAATTCCTAGTCAATGTTTAGTTTCAATATTTCTTCCTGCCTTTGAGTGTGGGACGTAATCAAAGCAGTTTTTTCCCTGCAAGTTAAAACCTGCTCTAAGAGGTCGTGATGGATGAATCTTCCTCACACTCTTTCTTCTGTTATCTTTATTAAACGCCTCAGAGGAAACCCGACCTGTTTGCTGTGTTGTTGTGTCAGTGTGATCACAAGCAAACAGCTGTTATTAGCCTGTGTGTGCCCAGCCTGGTGGACTTATCTGTGCTTCAAGTTTAATTTGGTTACAGAGTGTCGGGCCCCGGCGAAGCTTCTCTCTCCGCAGAGTTATTTATGAGCTCGGACACTTTTCCTGCGCAACGTCCTGTTTGGCTACTTAGCACTTGATAATGTTTCCTGCTGGGCTCAATTGTTTCTCATACAGATGTGCTTCTGAGACGGAGAGCCCGAGGACTGACGCTGATCGAGAGCATGGCAGAAAAAAAACGGAAATGGCTCTACTCGCTTGTGCATGGCCGCCAGCTTTGTGTGAATTAGGAGAATTGTGCGTCTTGGCCCGTTTCTCCTCCGAGGACAAGATGAATGGATGTTCTTGTTGTGCAAAGGGGTGGGGATGAAATGTGATCAGAGCAAGGCTTTTAAAACCCGTGTCTGTGTGTGTGTCAGTGTTGCCAGATGATTGTCATTTTTATACAGTAGTTTAATGGTCTATGCAAGATAACGATCAATAGTTTAGAAAAAAGCCCAAATACAGGATATTTTTGGTCCGCTGAGTGAGAAAGTGCTCTTCTCTCACTTCTGGTTTACCGAGAAAGCACGTCCTTACTGAGCACATGCAATGGTTTGGGTCAAAATAAGAATTTTAAAGCAACAGGACATTTTATCACTTATCTGGCAACGCTTGTGTGTGTTTACTGAAATTTGGATGGGTGGATTTTAATAAAACTTTCAGGTGATAATCATTGAAAGAACTCGCTCTGCATGCACTTTGAGCACAACATGGATATTGAATATCATGCATGAGTTATGCATGATATTCTCAAGGTTTGACCAAAATGGCTACAACGCTGAGCACAAGATGACTTTAGTCTACAACTGGTGGCGAGCAATATGCATTCTCTTAAAGAGTGGTGGGGCTTTAACTTTTGTCAGCTTTTTATTTATTTATTTATTTGTTTGTTTTTAAACAAACTGGCCTTGAGAGAGCGACCTTGGTGTTTGACCTTGCCTCCAACTCCAACTTGTTGGTGTCAGCTGATGCTTATCAGGATACAGAAACCATGAAGTTGATGTTAAAACAAAAATGACATTTGCTGCACAGACAAATGTACAAAAACCGCGATTTAAATGATTCTCAGCTACTATAAATTCAAAATTAATCTAAATATCAATGAAATTAACCCAAGTTTCTGCTATTTTTGTGTTAACTAAGGTTGATTAGCGGTGGCAGCCATCTTGAATTGGATCAGCTTCAGAAGTTAATTACTGGTAGTTGTGGATGTACATCCAATGACTTTTTGAAAGTTTCATTAATGTCTACTACCAAATCCAATTTTAGGTCAGTACCTATGAAATTAACTGATTTATAGCTCTACTTGTAGTTGCTAATGTTGCATTATGTTGCAGAGAGTGAAGTGCTGATTATCATCAGACTGGAAAATGTTACAAAACTATCTCTAAAGAGTTTGGACTCCACCAATCCACAGTCAGATTTTGTACAAATGGAGGAAATTCAAGACCATTGTTATCCTCCCCAGGAGTGGTGGACCAACAAAGATCACTCCAAGTGCAAGGCGTGTAATAGTCGGCGAGGTCACAACGGACCCCAGGGTAAGAGGAGGAGAAGCCGCTGCGCTCCAAAAAGGAACATTGCTGCTCGTCTGCAGTTTGCTAAACGTAGACAAACCAGAAGGCATGTTGGAAGAATGTTTTGTGGATGGATGAGACCAAAATAGACATTTTTGGTTTAAATGAAAAGTGTTATGTTTGGAGAAAGGAAAACTCTGCATTCCTGCATAAGACCCTTCTCCCATCTGTGAAACATGATGGTGGGGCCTGTTTTACTGCATCTGGGCCAAGACGGTTCCCCGTCATTGATGGAACAATTAATTCTGAATTATATCAGAGGATTCTAAAGGACAATGTCAGGACATCTGTCCATGAACTGAATCTCAAGAGAAGGTGGGTCATGCAGCGAGACAATGACTCTAAACACACGAGTGGTTCTACCAAAGAATGAATCAAGAAGAATAAAGTTCATGTTTTGGAATGGCCAAGTCAAAGTCCTGACCTTCATCCAATCCAGATGTTGTAGAAGGACCTGAAGCAGCAGTTAATGTGAGGAAACCACCAACATCCAGAGCTGAAGCTGTTCTGTACAGAGGAATGAGATTAAATTCCTCCAAGTCATTGTGCAGGACTGATCAACAGTTACTGGAAAAGTTTAGTTGCAGTTATTGCTGCACAGCAGGGGTCACACCAGATACTGAAAGAAAAGGTTCACATACTTTTGTTTCTCACAAATATGTGATATTGGATCATTTGCCTCATTAAATAAATGACCAAGTTTAATATTTTTGTCTCATTTGTTTAACTGGGTTCTCTTTATCTACTGTTAGGAGTTATGTGAAAATCTGATGATACTTTATGTCATATTTGTGCAGAAATAGAGATGCACAACATTGGATTTTTGGCAGATATCTAATATACCAATATGTTAAAACTTATTTGGCAGATAACCAATACCAATACTGATATTTTTTCCCTAAACATACTTACAGAGACTACACAGCTTTCTCTGCTGTGGAATTAAAATACTACATTATTCTGTATGGTCTTTGTCTATTTGAACTGCTACCAAACATAGATGCCAAAAAGGGGTCTGAAAATGTAACATTTCAACTTGGATTATGTTTAATGTCAAATTTATTCATGACATTTACTCTCTTTAACACAAACACAACACTCAGTGCAAATTTGTTAATTTTCACAAATATAAACTCAACCTGTTCACAAGCAAAGTGAAAAGTGCATCAGTAGTAGTGCATTAATAGATATACTTGACAGTTTCTTAAATTAAAAATGATCAACTCAAATCTCCTTGTCACTGGGTTGTCATACAAAAACTACGCCTTTTATATATATACCCGTATATAAAACAGCTCCTTTTATATTGCCGAGTTATTTTGAGGGAATGGCCGACGTCCGATATTTAACTTTATCGCTAATATCGGCCGATACCAAAACAATGCCGTGTCGTTAATATCGTGCACCCCTATGCAGAAATACAGAAAATTATAAAATGTTCACAAACTTTCAAGCACCACTGTACACAGTGTAACTCCCATCCACTTTTAATATCTTCTTCTTCTTTCGGCTGCTTGCTTTTTCAGGGGTCACCACAGTAAACTAACTCGCACAAAGATTTGGCACTTGTTTTTTATGCCGAGTGCCCTTTCAGACGCAACCACAGACCACCAAGCTACCACAGCCCCCTCTGTGGAGCAAAGAGCTGCACCCGGGCGGAGCAGATGGTGGGGGTTAAGGGCCTTGCTCATGGGCCCAGAGTGGGGAAAATGAGAGTGGAGGCAGGTGTGGGTGCTTCACATTTCCCACTCACATTCCCACCACCACAACTGGCAACCTTTGGATCACAGCCCCACCTACACCTACCCTCTTTAATATATTTTACCGAAAACATTCAGGTGTACTTGCGTTCCCTGTTCTATTTCAGTACAAAAAAACACTCGTTTCAAAAACTACAAACATTTACTATTCAAATCCCTCAACGACGAGGAACTTTGTCATACCTTGTTCATTTTATGTGAGGACCTAATTTATTTTAAAAGAGCTGGTATTGATCATACAGCCAAAAGTGTTTGTAATAAACATCATGTCAGCAGATTTGTTTTCCTTCATTTACTCATATATGATGTGAAATGTGACTAATTTAGTTTTGGGTGACTTAATTACTCGTACACATTTTTTATTACCTGTAACAACGTAGTTTTACATCTCTGTTAAACAGGGCGACACTTTGTTTACCCTTTAGTCAACCTCTCACCAAAGGCCCACATGAAAATCATGTTCAGGTTTTAAATTTTAATTTTTTAAAATAAGTTATTTATTCTGCTGCCATCAAATCTGCTCCTGTCACCCGGAGCAGCTTTTCACACAGCTGCACACGACAGATCAAAGCTGTGTTAAAGTGCTTCAGCTCCACGCTCACATGTTCAGCATCACGTCAGGTTCAGAGCTGTGAGCGTGTAAAGATGAGCCGTTTGGGCTCCAGCTGTTCGGCTCCGTTCCAGATGTTCTGGGCAGTCAATGTCCCGTTCAAACAAGTGGTTTTGAAGTAAGGATGCACAATATTATCCGCATGGTATCAGTATTGGCCGATATTAGCATTAAAGTTAAATATCGACCATTCCATCAAAATAACTCACCGATATAAAAGATGCTGTTTTTGCATGACAACCCAGTGACAAGGATGCCTGCAGAGCCAGCACAACGTGATGACGTCATGCGCACCTATGTGATCTGATCACAGTGGAGAGGAAGAAGTCAAAATGTTGGCGGTGTGAAAGGGTTTTTTTTCCATTGAGGATATTGGATTTTGAATATTTTTGTACTACGTTGAGCCTCGCTACATCGTCCCCAGTTAGAGATATTTTTCTGATGTATCCTTACCCAAGTTACAAGCCATCATTCATTTCTGACGTCATTGAGAATAGCCGATAGCACTTGGGTGAGTTTTACCACAGACATTTGGACATCAAGTGTTAGCCCCATTAGCATGATTAGTCTTATGGCACAGGAGTGCAGAGGATCCCACACTGCGGCTAGGAACCTGAAACTAGCCTCCACAAGTGAGACAGCATCGCAGGTGACTAATGTTAAAAAATAACATTTAACACTTTTCATTTAATATAAGTTAAAGTGCTATGCATATCATATGGCTGTTACTGAATATATGTCACCAGCTCTTACAGCTGTTACACAATTTTTGTAGCAAATAAGCCTAAATAAGAAAGAGGGCTATGTTCTGACAAAGGAAAGTATGTAAAATATCGATATCGGTTATCGGCCAAATAAGTTTTACCATATCAGCATATTGGATGTCGACCAAAAATCCAGTATCGTGCATCCCCAGTTTGAAGCATTCTGCTTCGCGTGTTTGCATTTCGCTGTGGTGCCACACTGCAGATTATGCTGGAAGCTGAAGACTCCTCTTTTCAGACCTGCATTCTACTTTTTATGTATTTATCTGATTTGTTTAGTTTTGCCTTTATTTGTAATCCTTTGTGATTTACTTTGAAAGATGATCAACTGTTTGAGTCAACCACTTTCACGGTCAAGCATGAGTCTTGACTACTTCTACGTAACCCTAGAAAATAAAATAAAAACGTCTCTAACGCAGCCATCTTTCCAGATATTGATATAATATTTTGTGTGGTAATAGCTGAGAGTCATTCCTCACACTGAGCTCGTGAGATCTGTGTTTGATATTTTGTTGTTAACTCTTGGTTTCAGCCCTGCCTGTCTGTTAGCAAAATATCTCGTCATGAACCATTGTATGGATTATAATGAAACTCTCAGAAAGTAACCACTGGTTGTATTTCTACACCTGATTAACTTTTGGAGTTGCACCAATCTAAGATGGTTCATTACGTTAATTGGTTTTCAATTAACGTTCTGTGCTTTCTTCTCTGAGAGTTACTTAAAAGTATCAACTATAATGATGCATTTCAGAGTAATTCTAATGTTTTATTCTGATATATATATATATATATATATTTTGCTCTTCTCTTCAGACTTGTTGATGATAGATGTGTGGTTCAGCCCGATGCCGGAGACCTCAACAATCCTCCCAAAAAATTCAGAGGTGTGTAGGAGTTTAGTTGAATCATAAACACACGTGTTTTCAAACCATGTTTTGACGCTGTGTTAGTTTGGTAAAACATTCTGAGTGGGTAACGAGACGCTTCAGGCGGCCCGGTAAAAATGTGGTTTCACGACATTTTGCCTTTTGAGTGAAACTTTGCTCGTTGCCAGCGACTCTTCTGATGCTGACAGCATCTTGTTCTCTGCAGACTGCCTCTTCAAGGTGTGTCCCATGAACAGATATTCAGCCCAGAAGCAGTTCTGGAAGGCCAAACAAGGAAAACAAGGAAACAACAACACACAAGGGGAATTGTTTAAAAAGTTACAGGTATAACTCCTTTTCTTTTCCCAACTAAACAACCATCTGTACTCTTACATATTTTTTGTTATCCTTTAGTAGAATTACCAGTTTTTTTTTATTTGTTTTTTTTTTACTTTCAGCATGCTGCAGAGCTGGAGCAGAAGCAGAATGAAACGGAGAACAAGAAGCTCCTCGGGGAAATCGTCAACTACAGTAATGTCATTCAGGTAAGATGGAGCTCTTCATCAAACACCTACCGTTTACAGATGTCCACAGATGATATTCTTGTTTGTCTTTGTTTACGAAGCGCTTTGTTCCTTTCATTCAACCGCTGAAACCTCAGATTTATTTTAAAGATAAGCGATTGTTTGTTTGTGTGTGTATTTTATTTTTTTCACTCTCTGTGGTGGAAATGTACGACGGCGTATTGGGGCCACGTTAATGAAAACATTTACATTATGAGAAAAAAGTCATGAAATTATGAGAATAGTCATAGTATTTAGAGAATAAAGTTGTAATATTTAGGGAATAAAGTCGTAATATTTAGAGAATAAAGTCATAATGAGAATAATGTTGTAATATTTAGAGATTGAAGTTATGGTATTTAGAGAATAAAGTTGTAATATGTAGAGAATAAAGTCATAATAATGAGAATAATGTCATAATATTTAGAGAATAAAGTCGTAGTATTTAGAGAATAAAGTTGTAATAATGAGAATAAAGTCGTAATATTTAGAGATTAAAGTTATGGTATTTAGAGAATAAAGTCGTAATATTTAGAGAATAAAGTTGTAATAATGAGAATAACGTCATAATATTTAGAGAATAAAGTCGTAGTATTTAGAGAATAAAGTTGTAATCAGGGGAATAAAGTTGTAAAATCTAGAGAATAAAGCCAATGCTATGGGAATAAAGTCTTAATATTTAAAGAATAAAGTCGTAATAATATGAGAATACTTAGAGACTTTATTCTGGTAATTTATGACTTTATTCTGGTAATATTACGACTTTATTTTGGTAATATTACGACTTTATTCTCATAATATTGCAACTTGATTCTGGTTTTGCATGTTCTACTCATGCATGCGAGGGTTTTCTCCGGGTACTCCAGTTTCCTCCCATAGACCAAAAACATACGTTAGACTGCTTTAAGGCTCAGGCCTCCCTTGCAAAAGAGATCTGTGATCTCAGTGGGATTTGCCTGGTTAAAGAAAGTTTAATAAATAAATAAATAAATATTACAAATTTATTTAGGTAATTTTAGTTTATTCTTGCAATACTACAACTTTATTCACGTTATTATTTCGACTTTATTCCATAACATTGCGACTTTATTCTTGTAATATTTCAACTTTAATCTCATAATTTTATGACTTAATTCTTGTAATACTACAACTTTATGCTCATAATTTTATGACTTTTTTTCTTGTAATGTAATTTTTTTTCTTAGCGTGGCCCTAATACTCCATCGTAGAAATGAGAAACATTTAAATTTTATTTCAACACAGGTATAGTAAAGGCTGGCAAAGCATCTTAAAGTGATAAACTGATCTCTTATTGACAGTTAGGGTTTGCAGAATTCACTCAATCATCAGGTTTTGAACTCAGTTTAATAGTTTTTTATTTACTTGAAATAAATAATAAAATCAGTGAATTACATTTTGTTTCAGCTGCATTAAGGCCTTTATAAAGAGAGTATTAAAAATAAATTTTCTAAAACCTAATTTATTTAAGGCATTATTCATTTTGTAACAGCTGCAAACAAATGTTGAGACAACCAGAAAAAATAGAAATGGTGACTTTTTTTTTTTTTTTTTTTTTACCAAACCATGACTAAATTATTGACAGTAATTATGGATCAGGTGTTTGTTGAAATAAGTTTCAACAAAAACTTGTTTCCTTCCTGTTTTTGTTTCAGTCAAACCAAGTAATGTGGTGCACAGTGTCACACACACCTTTAAAATGAAGTATTGTTTAAAAAAAAAAGTTAATAAAGAATTAAACATTTCTTTCTGTTGATTAAAGTACGCAGAAGCAGGAAAGTAAAAAAAAGACAAAAGAAGCAAACATTTTATTATTTTATTAGGTTATTAAAGCGAAAACACGAACATATCATATTTTTTCAGCTTCATTGTTTGAATATTTTTAGTTTTTTCTGCCATCCTCCCTCTGACACTGTCCTTTATGAGTCCAAATACTTCTCCCACAGCTCCTCCACATTAAGAGCAACAAGTATCTGACCGTGAACAAGCGTCTGCCGGCGCTGCTTGAGAAGAACGCCATGCGGGTTTCTCTGGACCCTGCTGGGAACGAGGGCTCCTGGTTCTACATCCAACCCTTCTGGAAGCTGCGCAGCGACGGAGACAGTGTATGTTACCTCCGTCTGTTCCTCCATCACTGCTCTGCAGATGTGAAAGTACCGTAAATGAACCCTGGCATTCCTCTCGTTCTGCAGTGGACTGTCAGTTCATTGTCCCGTTCAGTAACAGTTCTGATTTTGTCCTTCTCTTCTGGCTTTAGCATCCTTTGATTGAAGGTATTGCTCTTGATTGTGCATGGTGTTTGTGCACAGAATGAAGTAGCAAAGCATGGATGCAGCACTCTCTGAAAAATAAATAATAAAAGCATGGAGACTTTCAGGTCTTGATGAAAAGTTTGAGCGAAACTTTTCTGCAGCCACAGTGTGCCTGAGTGTGGCTGCATGCTTGATGCAAGCGATGACATGCAGTAACAGGTTTTATTCATCATATTTTCATACATTCATATCCTCCAACCATGGTATGAGTGAGTCTTTTTATTCCGAACAGCTCGTTCCATGTGAAAGCCAGCATGTTTGTTACAGGATCACTCTTGTGGAAACGCACGCAGTGACATTCAATAAGCTGTTTGCATGGACACACTTCCATGCTCTGTTTAATTTCTTTGACACCTGTAGTCATAGTGTGCAGACGTCTCCTGCTTCTGTGTGACTTTTTATCTGTCATCAAGGTGGTGGTTGGAGACAGAGTGGTTCTGATGCCAGTGAATGCCGGACAGCCCCTCCATGCCAGCAACATTGAGCTTTTAGATAATGCCGGCTGCAAGGAGGTATGATGATTTCACTGACTTTCTTTGAATCACTTTGTTCCAATGCGCCATATTTCTGTTTAAAAAAATGTTTTTTTGTAGGTAAATGCAGTGAACTGTAACACCGCCTGGAAAGTCAACTTGTTCATGAAGTTCAGTGACTACAGAGATGATGTTCTGAAGGGGGTGGGTGTCCTGTTTTAAAATTTGGCCTTTTTTCCATGTATTTCAATTGCATTTTTAGACATATTAATATTGTGCATGCCGTCTTCTGTCAGGGAGATGTGGTGAGGTTGTTTCATGCTGAGCAGGAGAAGTTTCTGACCTGTGATCAGCACATGAAGAAGCAGCACGTCTTTCTCAGGACCACTCTGAGGCAGTCCGCCACCTCCGCCACCAGCTCCAAGGCCCTCTGGGAGGTTGAGGTAAAGCGCCGCCATTAAACTTTTTTTTTTTAATTTAACACATTTATGGACCATTTCCCTCAGAAAACAAAAGTAACTATTAAAATATCCTCTAACATGATGACTCGTTATATTGGTGTTATGTCAGAAAAGTACCGTACTTGCTGCCGTACACGTCACCTCGCCGTATAATTCGCATCAGTCCAAATATGTCTAATAAAGTGGAAAAAGCATAAATAAGTTGCTTCTCCATATAAGTCGCATCTATTATGCGTCACTGCTGACGCGTTGCATTTGTTATGAGTCACCGCTGACATCCTGGAAATATGGGCCGGTGTTGTGCTAAAAATCGATTAGCTGCCAAATGGCGGCTGCGGGAGCGTGCACGGAAGGACTTTAACAATAATTTAACAAGATTAACACTTAAAAACAATTATTTGTTTGCTCGAAATTATAGTAAAGATGTGTCTCAGTTTATTTCCTTAATAAATGCACTTTGATGGTCAAATCAGCTGCATTTCAAAAATCGATTCGCGGAAGCGGGAGCGCACAGAAGGAGGACTCGCTGTGCATTTCATTGAAATTTAACAAGATTAACACCTAAAAACAATTATTTATTTGCTCGACATTATAGTAAAGGTGTGTCTCAGTTGAACTTTTCCTTAATAAATGCACTTTAATGGTCAAATCAGCTGCATTTCACCTGGGTGGCGCGACGAAAAGAAGCTGATTTGACGTTTGCTCCAGGAGTTCCAGAGCGAGATGAAGGTGGCTCTGTATGGCAAGACAAGTGTCTCATTAATAGCCACTTTTACCTATTAATGAGACACTTGGCTTGCCTTATTAGGCAAGTCAATTTAAAGATACTGAGCTAAAATTTGGTGTAGCTGTAGCTGAGAGTCATCCCCAACTTATGCTGTAATTATTAATTGATAGTGT
>NC_056507.1:21844555-21868714 GCF_014905685.2 Nematolebias whitei | reverse complement strand
ATTAAACTATGCACTGTATTAAGGAAGTTGATTTTGTCTGTCTGTTAGCAAAAAAAAATCTCATGAATCCCTGGACCGGTTTCTTTGAAACTTTCTGACAGTATTCTATGTACGTCTATATCTGAACAGCTTTAGCAGTCAAACCAACTCAAGATGGCCGCCACAGTCTGCTGACCTTTGGAAACAGAACAATGTCTTTAGCTCAACAAACTGTGCAGATGTTGAGCTAAACTTTGGTTTGGTAGTATGTGAGGTTTTCTCCACACGTACCCCGCGAGCTATCAAGTGTCAGTAACACGAGATCGCACATAAAGACGTTCACACTCAGTGTTCTTTAATTTATTGGTGTGTTTTTGTGTTTCACCAATAAAATGACAGTTTAAAGAAGGACACGCTGATTTGCAAACCAGTTCTCTCTCACTCAGTTGTCCCCTCTCATGGATTGAGGCTGCACTTTATGTACTACCCTTTATGCATAAAGTCTGGAGGTCAGTCGCTGCTAGCTTTTTTTTTTATTTTTTTTTTTAATAATACCATCTATTGTACACCTCGTTCCTCTTAATCAACGGGCTCAGATTGAAAGTTCCTGTTGATTCGCAGTTTGTGCCAGAGCAACACGTCTCCATGTTTGTGCTGAAATGTCACTGCACCAGTATGAAACCCCCATTTCTGTCCAGCAGTGATGAGTAAAGAATGTCAGTGTACCAAGTGTTTTCTAACTTTATGATCTATACCACTAAACTTTATATTTAAGAGAAATCATCTTTAAGCACTTTTACATCCTCCGTTTGTCTGAAGAGACGGAGAAACTGTTTTTGCAGTTTTATACAATATTGTGGTAACACTTTACAATCAGGTCACAAAATTTGATGAACTACTAGGGAACATTTCAGGAACAAATCAGGAGCTAATAGGTAGTTAAGCAGTACTTACTGGGGAACAACACACACAGCTAAGCCTTTTTAGGGGACTACTGGATAGTTACCTGGGAAACGAAGGTACTAATCAATAACTAATGGGTAATAAAATTATTAATCACTAGGAAACAGGTTTTTGACAATTATGAGCTGTGACCTCACTGGTACAGGGTTTATTCAGAACCCACATGGAGAATTTCTCCTCTGTTTCTGTGGTAACAAACCAGTCCCCTAATAAGGCTCGACTGACTGTGTGTTCCCCAGTAAGTACTGGTTAACTACCCATTAGCTTCTGATTTGTTCCTCTTTGG
The DNA here is from genome assembly GCF_014905685.2 of Nematolebias whitei. Taxonomy (NCBI): domain Eukaryota; kingdom Metazoa; phylum Chordata; class Actinopteri; order Cyprinodontiformes; family Rivulidae; genus Nematolebias; species Nematolebias whitei. The sequence continues at coordinate 21,867,486 of NC_056507.1, read as the reverse complement.
TTTCCTTGTTAACTATTCATTATTTGTTGATTAGTTCCTCTTCATTTACAAGGTAATAAACCAGTAGTCCCCTAATAAGGTTTGGCTGTGTGTTCCCCAGTAAGTACTGGTTAACTGCCCATTAGCTCCTGATTTGTTCCTTAGTCGTTCCCTAGTAGTTAAGCAAATTTTGTGTACCTTATTGTAAAGTGTTACCACTATTTTTGTTACAGAAGTAAAGCGTTCGCGACGTTATAAAGTGTCTTTTCTCACTTTGCACTTTGTTGTAAGTTATCCCATAAAGGCTGAGTGGAAAGCGGCGCCTGCGCATGTTTAATGGTTCTCGTTTTGTGTCTTTGTGACAGGTTGTGCACTCCGACCCCTGCAGGGGGGGAGCCGGTCATTGGAACAGCATTTTTCGATTCAAGCACTTGGCAACCGGGAATTACCTCGCAGCTGAGGTGAGTCTCACCCTTTAGTTTTCTCGCTCCCATTTGTTGCTGTTTGATGGATTACACCGAGCAGCTCACATAAACGGGCACATGTTTTGCTTCCGGAGGGCTATCTGTTGCGTTTTAGAGTGGGCAAGGCTGAAGGGGATTTTAGATGATGTGCTGTAGGTGGCAGTATTCCCGTTGTTATCCCTTCTATCACATATTTTTGCTGCGGTTGAACAGACGGTAATCAAAGCTGTGTCACACTGAGGTCACTGACGTCTACATGTCTCTGTAGGTGAACCAGGAATACAAAGACAACAAGTTACAGTGCAAAGGAGAGGTGAGTCCAAGCGTCTGACCTCAGAGGCGTTACACTGCAAACCACTGAGACTTTTCATATTGTGTGCTAAATTCATGTAATTTAAGCCATTATAGAAAATGTTAACCCCTCCTTATTTGGCTTAGAAATGATAAACTCACGATCTGTGGAGGAACAGATGTAATTATTAGTGTTTCAGTGAAAGCAACAATTATCTCAGCAGTTAGAAATTCAAGGCCCCTCTCCGTCTCCTCATCCTTTGCTTATGCAACACCACTTGTTTCTCTCTCTCTCTCTCTGCCGACTTCTTTTTACACACAGACCTGAAATCTGCCAAACTCTGAGTCTACATCCAGACATTTCTTTCAGCTCGCTGCTGCCTGGCACATTTGTATTCTGGCAGGGTGAAAGAGAAAAAAAACAAAACAACAACAACAAAAAGAACCACAAAACTCAACGCTGGCGCACTTTCTTCTGCACATGCTGAATTTTAGACTCGCAGGGGGCTCCTTACATAACGTCTGGATGTGGAGGGTGCCCAGCAAGAGGCGATGGAGGGGAGGCAGACGTGCTGTCTGCTCTGCTTCACTCGACTGTGTTAAACTGGTGGGGTGAGTCACCAGCGGCGAGGGAGGGGGAGGGCAGTGGGAGGATGGAGAAGCTGAGGCGAGGAGCCGGCTCTGGGGAGCTTCCCGTTGACGTGCAGAGAACAGCGGCAGATATTAACCCTTGCCGTTATTTGTTGCATCTGCAAAAGCGTAGCAGCCTGTAAGTCGAGGCAGAGGAAAAGTTCTGGCTGCACGTCTGTGTAATTTGATATCTCATTAGTGTAAAATGCTGTCACTGTACTGTGGCTCACATCCATCTGTCCTCTGTCATACAGCGGGACCCATGAATATTTATCAACTGTAGAGCTCATTTGTCAAAAGTTAGGGACAGAAGGACACGGTGATGTGACACTAAGCATTCCATGCTCTCCTCTAGGTCTCGGATTTATTTTTAGGTTATCTCTGATTATTTATTTTTTTGTTAAATACACCAATGTATAGTTTATTCAAGGCTTTATTATTAAAATAGCAGCTCTGAGTGTTTGGTTTGTGTCTGAATACAGGAAGTGTTTCCAGCTTTTTAAATGGCTGCCGTTGCAACTTGTCCTTTAGTGACAAACACGAAATGTTTCTGGTGGGCCAGTCTTTTACAGCTTGTGCAGCATGGATAATCTTTTTAATTGTTTATTTACTCACCTCCTGGTAATTAACCAACTGCTTATATGATTACTATTAAAATAAATAACAATGTTCAGCTTAAAGAGACAATCTGCAACATGAATATAAACTTGGTTTTCCTGATTGCAACCTGTTTAAGTTCAGGTAATTGTTACTTTTGCAGTCAGGCAACTGTCAACATGTGCTGGTAACAACTAGTGTTTTCTAGAGTAGATTTAAACGTTGTTAGAACAAAATAACATCTACTATAAATGCCATTTACTGTGATACACCATGCCATTTTCTCTTTTCTCTGTGCTGCAGAATGATTCAGACACTGTGTACTCCAAAAAGAAGCACCAAGCAGCGGAGAAGATTGCCTATGTCCTGGTTTCTGTTCCCCATGGGAACGACATTGCCTCGTTGTTTGAGCTGGACGCCACCACGCTGCAGTGGGCTGACTGTCCCGTGCCCAGGTGGGTCTCTCACAGCAGCAACACAGATTCCAATAAATACTGTGTAACATTATATCATGTAATGTGGTGTCATGCCATGATTTTTAATTTTTTTGGGATCTCATAATAACAAATTATTTATCATGTTATCTATCATCATAATGTGTATAATGCGTATCATATATCTAATATCACATTATATAGTGTTTATTAAATCATAGTGTATACTATACATATAACATCTTGTGTACCATATGCTGATGGTCATATTAGAGTTTATCATATTATGACATATTATATTAAATTGTTTATTGTATTGCATTATATAGCTTATCATGTTTTCCATATTGCTTATCCTATGAAATTGCATATCATATATCTCATATATCATAATACCATATACTGTATCTCATATCAAACCATATCTCATTTGATACTGATAATAAATTAAACTTCATATCATATATATAGTTTGTCAAGGTTTCATATATTGTTTACCATTTTCCATATATCATATTAACTATATAATACATTATTCATCATTTATCATATTATTATCATATCATTTTGCATCCATTTGTGCATCACATGATCACATTTTATCTTATATTTCATAATTATATTGTGTGCAGTATCCTTAGACTTGCCAGAGATTCACTTTAAACACTGCCAAAATCTATCCTGATAAATCATACAACAGTCTCTTATTATTATTCTGGCATGATTAAAGATGTGGTGCTTAAATATTTTTTGGATCAATATCAAGTTAACTGTTTTGCCCAGATGTAAAATTTTGATTCAACATCTGGTCAGTCTCAAGTACTGCTGCTGTTTATGGTTTGTTCGGTCTCTTCAGAAACTCCTATGTGAGACTCAGGCATCTGTGCTCAACCACCTGGGTGACCAGCACTAATCTCCCCATCGACGAAGAGGAGGATCGTCCGGTCATGCTGACGGTCTGCAAACACAGTCATGCACACACAAGGTAAAAGTACATGGATTCTTGACCTTCTCATTTTTTTTTACATTAGATTGGCACCTGTCACTCTAAGGAGGACAAAGAGGCTTTTGCCATTGTAGCTGTTCCCCTGTCGGAGGTCAGAGATCTGGACTTTGCTAATGATGCCAGTAAGGTCTTGGAATCCACTGTGAAGAAACTTCAGCATGTCAACATTACTCAGAATGAGAGGAGGTACCGACGTCCAAAAGTTGGCAGCAGTAACAGAAGCAGGGGTGTGTGCACAGCTTTAATATTTAGAGTTACGTTTTGTCTTCAGGTTTGTGACTAAACTGCTAGAAGACCTGGTTTTCTTTGTGTGTGTGGTGCCGAACAACGGACAGGACGTTCTGTCAGTGGTCACCTCCACACCAAACCGCGAGAGGCAGAAACTCATGAGAGAACAAAACATCCTCGCTCAGGTCAGCATGAGTAAACTCTACGCTCACAAGTACTAAATATTCTGAGGTGTAGTAGGCACAAACATGATTTGATTGTTGCTTTATGTTTAAGAAACTGTAAAATGATTGATAGTACTTTCAGCTGTAGATCGAATTGGTCTTCATCTGTAAATGTGGGTTTCTGTTTTAAGATTTTTGGCATCCTGGAGGCTCCGTTTTCAGATAAAGGCGATGGTCCAATGTTGAGGTTGGAGGATCTGGGAGATCAGCGCTACGCTCACTTCAAGTACATGCTGAGGCTTTGCTACAGAGTGCTGCGACACTCACAACAGGACTATCGCAAGAACCAGGTACAATAGGAGCTCTTGTGCAAATCCATTTGGTTACTTAGAGTTTAATGAGACTCATTAACGTTTAATTATGAACAACGTGCAATGTAGTTAGGAGTAAGATGACTTCCGACTGTAAGGATTGAAAAGCCAAAGAACTGCCCAAAGCAGTTGTTTAAAACTTTATTTAAAATGTTCATATTTATAATAAATGAAGAAAAGCCAAAGTTTCATAAAGAAATGTTGATCTTTATTTATAACATGGACCTTTTCTGAACAACTTATTAATGCGCTAACAGCTAGCTTCTAAACTATCCTAGCCTAAATAAATAATGCTAATTGTTCATCTAAACACTTGTTTGTACATTGTTTTTGTAAGAGAAGCCCAAACTATTTGACAAAAAGGAGAAAAAAAATACTGTTCATTGTTTAAAGTCTCTAACTTCATTTGTATTAAGCTAATTAGAAGCTAATTAAAATCTGCTGAGTAGATGATGCAGGTTTTTACTCTTAAATGAAGTCAAGGAAAAGTATAACATTGTACTTTATAAATAGACTAGAAAATTACTTAAATCTCACTTAAATGTAGATATACACCCTCAATATAAGTATCGGTACAGTAGTTTCAACCAGTTCCACTTCCTTTTAGCATTTCACAGATTAGCATTTCTGTAGATTAGCATGGAAAATGAAACACACACACACACTTTACCACACGATAAGGCATGTTTGTACTTGTTTCTAAGTTCCTACTTTGAACTAATTTTGTTCTGATATTCTTCTCTCGGGTTTTATATTTACATAAAGACATCAACTGACTTCCTCATACATTAGCAGTCAGTGCTGCTTTAAAAAAAACAGCAACACAAAATTAACTTTCATTGCTGCAAATCACTCATTTTTTTTTTACTTTTTAAGTTTTTAGAATCACCCTTTGCTATTCCATCCAGGCATCACCATATCAATAAGAATGTGTAAACTGCTGTTATGAATATGATTGTTCAATTTCATTTAAAAAAAATCATAAACATGAGAACATTTTGGAGTTGTTTAGAGACGTTTAGGTAAGCTTGGCAGTCTCACATGAACCATAATTAATTTTAAACCTGCCATCATTCTTGACATATGCAGTTTTAAATTGTTGATCGATTAAAAAAAGGTAATGATCGTAAGATTAACTGACTCCATACTCTTTATGAAAATAACCACCAGTTGTAGCCCTTAAACAACCATAAATAGCTCTTATTAAAGCAGCTAAGAGGATGTGTTACAGCACTTTAAAACATTTACTGTACATCAGAAATGATCATGATGTATATTTCTTGTTGCACATAGGAATATATAGCCAAGAAGTTCTCCATCATGCAGTCTCAGATTGGGTATGAAATTCTGGCTGAAGACACAATCACTGCCCTGCTGCACAACAACCGCAAGCTGTTGGAAAAACACATCACAGCCAAAGAGATTGAGACCTTTGTCAACCTGCTGAGGCGCAATAGAGAGCCCAGGTGAGACATGGATACCTACAAAATAACAAATGTCCTATTTTGTTGTAATAAAATAAAAAATGTGTCCAAGAAAGATTATTCTAATTATTTGTTGCCTTTGTATTATCTTATACTCAGTATTAAGGTATTGCAGTGGATGCCTTATTCATAAATGCATGTTTTAAATACATTTATGGTGTTGAACATTACTTATTCATGTCTGGTCTGCTCTGTCAGATTCCTGGATTATCTGTCTGATCTCTGTGTGTCCAACAAGACCGCCATCCCAGTCACACAGGAGCTTATCTGTAAATTTATTCTGAACCCCTCCATTGCAGACATCCTCATTCAGACCAAGTGAGTCACAACCAGTGCTATCTGTATTTCAAGCATCTTGTCGTATTTTAGTTTTTAATATTTAAACCTGTTTAAACATGCATGCACACTCCACGGGGTGTGGGAGCACCGTTTCCTCCAGTGTGTCTGCCTCTTTTGAAATGGATATTTTCTGCAGCAGCAGCTCCGTGTCAGTGTTTTAGTAACTAACTGCTTTATATGACACACACTCTTCACCAGACTGGTGTCTACCATGGACAACACTATGGATCCCTCCATGCTCTCAGAGGATGGTGACGACGAGGAAGTTTGGCTCTACTGGATCGACAGCCACAAGGAGCCTCATGGTAAATCCATTCGCCACCTGGCCCAGGATGAAAAGGGCAATCACAAAATGGATACAGATGTCATTACCTACTACAGGTGACTGGGAACTTCTTCAGTGCATTCAATGTGGTCAAACATTAAACCATGAATAACACAAAAAGAGCTAAAATTAACATGTACGATCTCCATTTCCTCCTTTTTTTTAACCCAATCCACCTAACCTCTTTAGGTATCAGCTGAACTTGTTTGCTAAAATGTGTCTGGATCGCCAGTATCTTGCCATCAACCAGATCTCCAGTCAGCTACCCGTGGATCTGATACTTCGCTGCATGTTCGACGACTGCCTGCCCTACAACCTCAGAGCCTCCTTCTGCCGCCTCATGCTGCACATGCACGTGGACCGTGACCCGCAGGAGTCCGTGGTTCCGATGCGCTACGCCCGCCTCTGGAACGAAATTCCCTCTGAGGTCACCATCAGTGGGTGAGCATCTTGTTCTGAGATGGTTTGTGTTCTGGTTGCGATCTTGCACTCACCAAACGTCTGCTTCGGTTGATCCCACAGGTTTGAGTATGACTCCACTAACAGCTTGAGAGAGGAGATGAAGAGGAAGTTTGCTTCCACCATGGAGTTTGTGGAGGAATATCTTAGAGATGTAGTCAGCCAGTCCGATCCATTCGGGGAGAAAGATAAGAATGAACTCACGTTAGAGGTAAAAAAATAAACTCTGCATAGTCCTGTAGCTTGTGTAGGATGTTTTGTTACAGTCCGTGGCTGTCACACTTGTTACATAACCACCTGATCAGTTATTTGAAATGGCAGCCATTATTTGACAAGTCATGTTTGTTCATTTGTATAAACACAGCTGGTCTAAAATGACAAGTTTTCATCACGCTTCTTCGTACCAGTGGTGAACTGTGACTATAAGTGTTGGATAATTTAATTGTCCTATCATCAACTCGTTAATCAAATAAGCCACACAAGGAAGTGGGAAGATCTTTTCAACCCAGGTTTAATCCTTGCAAGGGGGTGCAGCATAGAAAACGGGCATGCAAAATGTTATACAAAGCCCTGATCACAAGGTCTGCCTGTGGACGAGTTAAATACTCGTTATCAAGAGAGGTGAGGTGAAGGCGACCTCAGCTTCACAGCTCACAGTTGTTGAAGGCGTCAGAAATGATCAATTATCAGACTCCTCTCTGAGTAGACAAAGAGACTCTTGACTTCACATACTTGAGTCTATATTAATTTAACATTAGTAAGTGAAAACATCCATGACCTTTACATAACTTCCCCCATCAATAAGACTCGTGCCTACACCTAGGATAACACATTGTTGCAACCTGCCACACTCTAACTTTAGTGGCACTAGAGAGTCATGCTTCTAATTGCATCAGAAGCTTGTGGCTTCTCAAGTCAGAAACCCACTAGTCAGGATGTGCTTCCCCCTTTTTTGTACATCAAGCACAACGTCTGACTTATGGTGTCATTTCTTTTACAGTCACTAACGATCTGAACATAAATACCAACCCAACACTAAACAGAACCAACAAGGACAACCCATCTGAGCACATAACCCAAAAATTCCACCTATTTCTGTTCTAAGACTACCCAGCAGCCCCTGCGGCTCACTCAGCTTCTTGCGTTCAAGCGCAATATGTAATTTCAACAATTTGCTCTGAAATTAAACAGAAACCCGCAGAACGTACTGTTTCTGTATGATTTTGTCTTGTAATAAACCCCAATACAACTGTAATACTGTGAACCTGAATGTGATATTTAACCTTCATGTTTTTAGAGCAACTGCAACATCAGTGTGGATTTTTGAATTTACAGGTTGCAATTGAATGCATCACAAAACAAACAAACAAAGGAATTCCTGAAGTGGTGGGCTTTGGTCCTATACCAGCTCAACGTTCATTCAACCTTTATTTAAACAGATAAATCACAATGAGCCTCGAAGACTCATTTACAAGTGAGACCTGTTTGGACAGACAAAAAACAGTGGTCAACATTTAGATTGGTTAATTTTTCTGTCATTTATTACACAAGCTCATCTTAGAGAGTCTGACAGAACCGTGCCTTCTCTGTGGGCTGTGAAGTCCTAACCAATGAGAAAGAACCTTCAAGCATGTTTCCACCCGGAGACACAAATTTAAAAGGATCTGATTGGATAACTATAATTTTGTGAATTAAAAACAATTTCTTGCACAACTGCAAAACAGTTTACAGAAAATGAGAAATAAAAAATAGGAAAAACTTGACATTTTTATATGAAATAAATATTAAATACGAATCTGAATGTAACTGTGTGGAATTTATGGGCCTTCTCTGAAGGTGTAGAAGGCCCTGAGGTTTCTCCTCTGCTTCTTAATAACCTGCAAGACAGAAAAGTTTTTCAAGCCTTAATGTGGGCTCTGTTTCACGTTTCTTTTCTCTCCGTTAGGTGGTGAATCTGGCTCGACAGATGGTTTACTTTGGTTTTTACAGCTTCAGTGAGCTGCTGCGCCTCACGCGCACCCTGCTGGCCATCCTCGACATCGTCCAGCATCCACCAACCTTCATGAACAAGCTCAGCAAGAGTCCAGAGGCCGGTCAGTGCAAAGACAACATAAAAAAAAGCAAAAAAATGTTTGTGTTTTCACATAGCAACGTTTCCTTAAATTTAATTGTCAAATAGTTTGTCAAATAGATTTTTTAAAATTTTTATTTTATTTTGCCAAATGATTTGTTCGTTTCCTTTATGGGAAATACTGATGCAGCGGCTCAGTGTATGCAGGCAGTTTATGAAAGTATAAAAGCTCTAAATTATTTTAACATGAACTTTGTGTACATTTGTATGTAATTCAATTAAAATAGTATTTGCTTTAGAAGCGCGTAAAGAAGATTTTCACTAAATAGACGTGTAGACCTGAGGAGAAATTACATGTTTATTATTTGTATGCATTTGTTTTTCTGTTTATTTTGCCTTTCATGCCTCGTATGTTGAAGCTTTCACACAATGTACATAAATGATGGTTTCAAACACGTGCGTGCAAAAACCAAAGGCTGACAAAGTGAACGTCCTCTTCAGGCAACAATGTCCTGCGAACGATTCACGGCGTTGGAGAGATGATGACTCAGATGGTGATGAGTCGAGGTGTGCCCAACAGCTTGCCTGACACTCCTCTGTCCCTGCGTTACGGAAAAGGACACTTGATGGCGGACAACGAGGACGTCATGGTGATGGACACCAAGCTGAAGATCATTGAGATCCTGCAGGTACGCACCGCTGCTGGACATTTAGTTCTCCCACGTGTTTAAAGTCGAGGTTTGATTCATGGTCGTGCGCTTTTTGTGTCCCTGTCAGTTCATCCTGTTTGTGAGGCTGGACTACAGGATCACGTACTTGCTGTCCATCTACAAGAAAGAGTTTGGGGACAAGACAAAACCTGAAAACTCTGAATCTTTGGCTGAAATGCCTCCAGTTACATGTGAGTTGTTTTTTTCTAATCGGGCAAATCCAAAAGAAATATTTAATTGTTCTCACGTGATTTTTATGTTGAAGTTTTCCTCACTGTATTGACTTTTATTCCTTTGCTTTTAGCTTCTGAGCCAGACATAGATGAGATTGCAGCGAAAGCAGAGAGCATGTTTGCTGGAAGGTAGAGGTCAAGTTGTGCTTGGAAGCTGACGAGTTGTTTTCCTTTCCTCAAACGTGCACACACAGCTGAAGCCACGTGCACCTCTGTGTTTTCAGCTCCGAGTTAGCTGCGGTTGAGCTGGACGATGAACGTGGCCGAATGTTTTTGAGGGTTCTCATTCATCTCATCATGCAAGATTACGCATCGCTGGTGTCCGGATCGCTGCAGCTCATCTTCAAACACTTCAGTCAGAGAGCTGAGGTGCTGCAGGCCTTTAAACAGGTACTGACATGGAGGAGCCAGCATTTAAAAACATGGGACATCGTGCATATCAAGGCTTAAATAATTTTTATTCCCATTTATCTTTGATAAGGGGAGTTCTCTTGATACTCACTGTATTACCTGAAGTAGTTCTTTTTTTCTTTTTTTTAAGATGTGCTGACTTTTCAAAGCAGATTTTCAGACTTTTTTTTTTTTTTTTGTCTTTTCAGTATCAATATGTCTGATTTGTAACAAATGTTTTTTGTGTGTTTCAGGTCCAGCTTCTTGTATCAGAGAACGATGTAGAAAACTACAAGCAGATTAAAACAGACCTGGATCAGCTGCGTTTAACTGTGGAGAAATCAGAGCTGTGGGTGGAGAAAAGTGGGGGCTATGGCAGTGAAGACTTGGAGGGCAGACAGGGCAAAGAGCCTAACATGGAGGTAACGTACCAACGTTTAACTGTGTATGGTCCCACAGAACACAAACTCTGGTTTAATATAGAAACTATGATGATACTCTAATTTAAACTCTAATTTAAAAATTAGTATCTCTGGCTGCTGGACTAAAGTCACACCTGAGTTATATCTGTCTCAGCAAGAACTTTTACTTAAAATAATCAGTTTTTGTCCCTCGGTGTGGAGCGAAAAGGGGAAATTGGAAATACCCCGTCTGTCCGACATGTTGTGAGCATGATAACTTGAAAAATAAATGAGGTACCAACTTCCTTTTTTTGTATGTGGCTACATCTAGACCTAAGAAAGGTTTTTCTCCAAAAGTGGGTTGCCACGTCAAAATCCAAGTTGACTGCCGCCATATGTGCATATATGTTAACCTTGTGAGCTGGAGCAATGTACCAACTTCCATTTTTAGTGTTTTGCTACATTTAGGCATAAGAAAGGTCACTATCAAAAATTGGGTTGTCATGTCAAAATCCAAGGTGGCCAACTCTCTCTCTCACTCTCTTAATATCTATATCTATATATATCTATATATATATATATATATATATATATATATATCAATACATATAGTTTCTGATATTTTGTGGACACCCACGGCTTTTACACTAGCGCATCTTATTTATTTACAAAGTAGTGTTTTATTTTATATTTAATATGCACGGCTTACACTTAGGTGAGTTCTATAGACCGGCAATTACGGTAAACAAAAAATACACCTCTTTCCTTATACACAGTGTATCTCCTACCCACTTGAATATCTTGCACCAAGAACATTAAGGTTTACTTGCATTCCCTGTTCAACTCCAGTCTTGTAAAATTCTCATCTCGAAATCTACAAACATTCACTAGAAATCCCTCAGTGAGGGACATCGATATACCACTTGTTACATTGGTAATCTGTTTACAATTGCCCTTTTCACTGAACATTATTGTCTAGAAGTGACAGACAGCATGTAGGGATTGTTACACTTTAGAAAGTTAAATCATAATTACTCAGTTGATCTTAATAATAAAAGTTTGGCCTTTTTTTTTTCCCAGGAGGTTGTTCTGAGTCCAGTTCAGGATGGGGAAATTAAACCTCAGATTGACAGTAACAAAGCCAACAACTATGTCATAGTTAAAGAGGTGAGTGACTTGTCTTTATAATTTTTTTTTATGATGTGTTTTTCTACAGTTTTAGTCTGAAAATGTATTTTCTTCTCGCTTGTAGATCCTTGTGCGTCTCAGTAATTTGTGTAAAGCTGGTAAGAAGTCTCGAATAGAGCAGCATCAGAGGTTGCTGAAAAACATGGGAGCACATACAGTGGTGCTGGAGCTGTTGAAGATCCCATATGAGCAGGTGAGGAACATACTCAAGAACCAGCTAAGTGATTTATCCTGCTCACTATATACAGTGCAATGCAGAATATTCATCTCCTTTGGTATTCCTTCTATTCTGTTGCTTTACAACCTGTAATTTAATGGCTTTCTAATTTGATGCAACAGGATAGTGGATTTCTTTCTGATTCTGTCAATGCATCTGCTGTTTTCTTTGGTTTATTTCACAGAGTGATAAGAGGATGGAAGAAATCATGAGCCTGGCTAACAACTTTTTGCAAAACTTCTGCAAAGGGAACCCTCAGAATCAAGTTCTCCTACATAAACACCTGAATTTCTTCCTTTCTTCCGGGGTTTGTTGACATGACCAGTCTGCGCTGATCGTCGTTCTAGCAGATTACACAAATTGCATCAACTAAAGATTATCCAAAATGATCATGACTGTTTTTCACTAGCTCCTGGACACAATGGAGACAATGCGTCACATCTTCATGAACAACTATCAGCTGTGCAACGAGATCAGCGACCGCGTGGTCCAACACCTCGTCCACAGCATCGCGACGCAGGGAAAGCATGTTCAGTGCCTCAAATTCTTGAAGACTATTGTGAAAGGTGATGGACGGTATGTGAAGAAATGTCAGGACAAAGTCATGACTGAGGTGAGAACATTTCAGCGTTCACATTACACCATAAATAAAACAAGTTAGAACATTTTGGCGATGATAACGTTGGGCGACTCCTGGATCTGGTTGGGTGTCCAGCTGGTGAACGCTGGCGAGGACGTGCTGGTGTTCTACAACGACCGCTCCTCGTTCTCAAAGCTGGTGGAGATGATGGGCTCTGAGGAAGAGCGGGCCAACGAGGACGGAGCTTTGGCCTACCACAATGCACTCGTAGATCTTCTCGCAGCTTGCACCGAGGGCAAGAACGTCTACACCGAGCTGAAATGCAACTCTCTGCTACCGCTGGACGACATTGTTAAAGTCGTCACTGATATGAACTGCATCCCAGAGGTAGTGGTCAGATGTTTTGCTGCATAAACCAAGTTAGGATATAGAACGTAAACTATTCTGGCCATGATTCCACGTTTTGTCTCATGTTGCAGTGTTCTGGCCTCTTTTATCTTTCAGGTGAAAACTGCATATGTGAACTTTGTGAATCACTGCTATGTGGACACAGAGGTAGAAATGAAAGTAATCTACACTTCCCCCCACATATGGAGACTTTTCGACAACTTCTTGGTTGACATGTCCAGAGTAGGTCTTCCTCCCATTAGAAGGTCACACGTGGACCACTTATTCTTTCTTTAATGAGGCAGCGTGCGTGTCACGATTGATGAAGTCTTGCTTAAAAGCCTCATCAGCTCACATACTTGGTGTGAAGTGGAAAAATGTACATGGTGAGATGATGTGAAATGAGCTTCTAGCGAACCATTGGCTTTTATTTTTTTAAGATGTGCAACACCACTACGGACCGGGCTCACGCAGATTTGAAACTGGAGAAGTATGTGACAAATACAGTGATGGCCATTATCAAGGGTTTCTTCAGCTCGCCTTTCTCCGTGAACCACTCCAACCTGCAGGTAACGTGTTTCTTCTCAAAGCTGATGAGACGTTTTGCATTTTTATGCAAAGAATATTTAACAGCTGATATCCTGATGCATGCTCAATAATCCAGGTAGAAAAATCTAAAAAAGTTAAATCTGGTCCTCTGGACATTGGCGACACCTGGGTTAAAATTAAATCTCGGGAAGTCCAACATTTTACTGACCACATCAACTCTGTGGATAAATACATCAAGTTCACACGAGAAGATGTAAAAAATGGCAGGTTGGCTTTCTTGGACTGTGAGGTCTCAGTCGCTGATAGAGGTCATTTGCAAACCGAGGTGTACCGCAAACCCACCCACACAGACCAGTATTTGCAGTTTGACTCCCATCACCCTTTGGAGCACAAGTTAGGAGTCATCAGGACTCCGTACCACAGAGCAGACAGCGTCCCCACTAACTCAGGAGCCAGGCAGAAGGAGAAATCCTACACAAGACAGGCTCTAGAGCAATGTGGATATCCTAACTGGGCCTTCCTGAAAGCAGAGAAGAAACCCAAACAGGACTCCAGTCAGCCAACAGGTGAAAAGGAGGAACCCAGACCAGTGGTCATTCCATATGTTGAGGGAGTATCAGAGAAACTGAGATGTTTATTTTCTAAACACAATGTCCCAGTGGCTTTTAAACCCCAAAATACATTACGGCAAAGACTGGTTCATCCCAAAGATCCAGTCCCCCGGCACAAACAGAGTAATATTGTGTATGCTGTTCAGTGTCAGGAGGGCTGTGATCAGTCTTACATCGGGGAAACTAAACAGCCACTGGCCAAAAGGATGGCCCAGCACAGAAGATCAACATCATCAGGCCAGGACTCTGCGGTCTACACTCATCTCCAGGCCAGCGGTCACTCTTTCAGGGATGAAGATGTTCACATCCTGGACAGAGAGGAATGATGGTTTGAGAGAGGAGTAAAGGAGGCCATCTTTGTGAAAAGAAATCGTCCATCATTAAACAGGGGTGGAGGCCTCCGGGTTCAACTGTCCCCCTCTTACAATGCTGTGACTGCTAGTATCACTCAGCCCTCTGTGAACAGTAAACAGCCATCAGTGTGCTAATGATCCATTGTTAGGCTGATGGTCCTTCTTGAGCATGTGATCAGCTGGTTTTGGTTGTCAACAGCAAACTGGTTGATCCACTCTGAGAAGGTGCTATTTAAGAGACCGAGCTGAAAACAGCACCTCAGACTGAGGAAGTCTCTTGGATGAGAGACGAAACGTTTCTATATTTTCTTTTGTTGTTTTGCTTTGTTTTGCTTTTTTGAATGTACAGAGGACCACATTAAACTTTTTTAGATTTAATAGCAGCTGCACTTCCACCTCGAGCACTCAGGTGGCTTTTTTGTATTTCTCTTCACTTAGAGCCTTTTCACAATGGCAATGCTTGCATTTTTATTCTTTATTTTCACAGACGAACCAGTCGGTCTTTGTCAAGCTGCTGCAGTCAGCTTACAGAGTTTATAACTGTGCCTGGCTCGACACGACTCAGAAGGCCAACACTGAAAGCTGTATCAAAACACTGGCTGATGTCGGTGAGTCATGATGCACATCTGTGCAACTCTGATGGACAACTTATAACAACACGTAAAGTCTATATTTAAAGTGAGAATTTGTTGATATTACAGTAGTCCCTCGTTTATCACGGAGGATCCGTACCCTGAAGCATAAGTGAAAAGTGATAAGTGAAAAACCGCAAAATAGGAATAGTAGTACAAGTTCAAGTACAGTAAACTTTATATTAAGGCTTTAGAAACCCTTCCCACACTCTTGGAATTTCTAAACTCTTAAACCTACGTCATTTTAACAACGTATGTTACTAAATTTTATTTACTAGCTCTGCATAACAGCAACAACTCTGGTTCCGGTCCAACTCTGTTTTATTCTGACTCTGTTAGTTTCTGCAGACCTATCCTGCAGCAATGAAGCCCACAGTCAGTCCTCTAAACTCTTAAACCTGCTAATTTCAACAACATACAGTACTTATATGTAAATTAGCTACAAAATTTTACTTACAAGGGCTCTGAAGAACATCCACAGCTCTGTTCCAGTCCGACCCGATAGATGAAAAAAGTCCCGGTACAGCATGACTGAAGCCCACCGCTTCATCCAGCTTGATGTGCGCATGCTGCTGCCCAGGATTTAATCCACCACCTCTGGCCTGGTTAAGACCAGCACAGCGCGACCAGAACCTGACTGAATCCTGCAGCCGTCTGTCGTCTGCAGCTCCCAGGATTCGGGTCATACTGATTTTGGATCAACTGCAGCCCAGCAACTCAGCAGTGAAGATACAACTTGAAGGATGAGTTCAGCTTCAGAATTATTTGTGACTTTCTTGCCAGTCCTGTGAGCAACAGAACTTACAGAACTTCTGACTTTGCTGCAAAACGTTCCCTCCATTTGCAAGCAGTGGTTGAAAGAGCAGTATTGACTTCCAGGAGGTGATGGCTTCTGGGTAGTAAATGGTAAATTGACTGTACTTATATAGCACCTTTCTATCTTATTTCAAGATACTCAAAACACTTTACACTACAATCTGTGCCTCATTTACCCATTCATACAGCACTCTACTAGATCTCTACAAAGCTAATTGAACAAATCATTCTAATGAGACTAATCAGTGCTTTTGATCACATTCATACACTAATGGGACACACATCAGAGGCTATGAGGGGTTCAGTGTCTTGCCCAGGGACACTTCAGCATGTGACTGCTGGTGGATTTGAACCCCCAACTCTCGCATTGGCGGACGACTGCTCTAACCACTCAGCCACAGCCAACTGGCAAAACAGAAGGAAGGCTTAATGAAAGAAAACTACAAAATGGCGTCACTTTTTTTTTTGAAAATATTATGTACATATACAGTACTTTAAAAAAACGCAATAGAGCGAGTCCGCGATAAACGAACCGCAAAGTTGTGAGGGACTACTGTAGTACTTATATTGATTACAGTTATTTTTTTCAGGTACCTTTTCTAATAAAAAGCTGTTTAAATGTATTTTTATTGAGTTGATATTAAAATACACATTATTAGAAGTTCTGCTGTATCTGCTGAAGTTTATGTTGATGTCACTTTTGTTTCTGTAGCTCATAAACAACTAAGTTGACCAAAGTGCTTCACAATTCAGTCAAACAAAGATCAATTTAAAGCCTAAATAAAACACAGAAGGGAAAAAGTTCTTAGGCATAGGTTATAAAGTTTGTGCATGAAGAGGTTTTAAGTTTTAAGTTTTAGTTATCTTTGCTGTATTTGCACTAATGTCTAATTTTCCATGATCTTTCTCCAGCTAAAACTCGGTCCATAGCCATCCCTGTTGATCTGGACAGCCAGGTCAACACTCTGTCTCTCAAGGTCCATAACTACATGGTGAAGCGAGTTGTCAAAGACTGGAAGATCGCCCGTGCACGACCTCGTAGGGAGTTTTCAACTAGTCCCGTCAACATGATCGTCATCGAGAAACTGCAGGTGCAATTTATGAACACTAGAAGTTCACCACTGTGAAGTTTGAAGCAAGCAATGTAGTTCATTGATTCTAATAGAAGAAACAATTTAATATCTTTTTTTTTTTTACGTTTGAATGTTTAAAATTGACAGTTCAGATTTTTTAAAGTTGTGTTTTGTGGAAATATTTCAAGCAATTAACATCTTACCTGTTGTAGATATCTCTTTTAATTATTTCAATTTTGAAAAATACATTGAAATTCTAAATGAATGGACAAGGATAGTGCTACGTTAGTGCCAGCATTCATAAACGGGGGTGGGAGGTGCTACTCTTGCATCATTTCATGCGGTTTGGAGTCTGAGCTGAGCTGCTAATCTCCGCCTCCCGTCCGGCAGTGGCGGAGCAAAGTGGAGGGGTGGGGGATTTAGTAGGCGGGGCGCTCGGTTCTGTTGACAGTGCAGGGTGCCCTCTTTGGATAATGATAGAGGAAACATGAATTTAAATTTATTTTTTTATTTTTTATTTTTTTACTGAAGTGGCATTATGCAGCGCAGAGGTTAGAGAAGGTGGACCTGTGATCGAAAGATCACTGGTTCAACACCCAGTACCGACAACATCAAAATGTGGGTGGGATAGGTGAAACACTCACACCTGTCTCCACCATCATTTCCCCCCACTCTAGGCCCTTGAGCAACACCCTTAACCCCCATCATCTGCTCCCCTGGGTGCCCTAGATAGCAGCTCTCTGCTCCACACAGAGGGCTGTGGTAGCTCAGTGGTCTGTGGTTATGTCAGGAAGGGCATCTAGTGTAAAAATAATTGCCAAGTCTTTGTACGACTTGTTTCGCTGTGGTGACCCCTGAAGAAGGGAACAGCCAAAAAAACAAACTGAAGTGGCATTATGATGCCAGCAATCCACTTTGGTCTTGGTCCAGCTCAAGGAGCTATCTACAACAGGTAAGATATTAGTTGTTCATAACCTTCCCACAAAACCTCACTTCAAAAGATCAGAACTAACCCTTTAAGCCAGAAACAAAGTGATAGCCTTGGTATAAAGTGAACTAAGGATTTGAGGGGGGTGACTTCATGAAGGTTCTGCATACAGTGCCTTGTGAATGTATTTGGCCCCCTTGAACTTTTCAACCTTTTGCCACATTTGAGGCTTCAACCATAAAGATATAAAATTTTAATTTTTGTGAAGAATCAACAACAAGTGGGACACAATTGTGAAGTGGAATGAAATTTGTTGGATGTGTCAACCTTTTTTAACAAATAAAAAACTGAAAAGTGGGGCGTGCAATATTATTGGGCCCCTTTACTTTCAGTGCAGCAAACTCACTCCAGAAGTTCAGTGAGGATCTATGAATGATCCAATGTTGAACCAAATGATTGATGATGATAAATAGAATACACCTGTGTGTAATCAAGTCTCCGTATAAATGCACCTGCTCTGTGATAGTCTCAGGGTTCTGTTCAAAGCGCAGAGAGCATCATGAAGACCAAGGAACACACCAGGCTGGTCCAAGATACTGTTGTGGAGCAGTTTAAAGCCGGATTTGGATACAAAAAGATGTCCCAAGCTTTAAACATCCCAAGGAGCACTGTGCAAGCAATCACATTGAAATGGAAGCAGTTTCAGGCCACTGCAAATCTACCAAGACCCGGCCGTCCCTCTAAACTTTCATCTGGAACAAAGAGAAGACTGATCAGAGATGCAGCCAAGAGGCCCATGATCACTCTGGATGAACTGCAGAGATCCACAGCTGAGGTGGGAGAGTCTGTCCATAGGACAACAATCAGTCGTACACTGCACAAATCTGGCCTTTATGGAAGAGTGGCAAGAAGAAAGACATTTCTCAAAGATATCCATAAAAAGTGTTGTTTAAAGTTTGTCACAAGCACCTGGGAGACACCAAACGTGTGGAAGAAGGTGCTCTGGTCAGATGAAACCAAAATCGAACTGTTTGGCCACAATGCAAAACGATATGTTTAGCGTAAAAGCAACACAGCTCATCACCCTGAACACACCATCCACACTGTCAAACATGGTGGTGGCAGCATCATGGTTTGGGCCTGCTTTTCGTCAGCAGGGAAAGGGAAGATGGTCAGAATTGATGGGAAGATGGATGGGGCCAAATACAGGACCATTCTGGAAGAAAACCTGTTTGAGTCTGCAAGAGACCCGAGACTGGGACGGAGATTTATCTTCCAACAAGACAATGATCCAAAACTTAAAGCCAAATCTACAATGGAATGGTTCACAAATAAACATATCCAGGTGTTGGAATGGCCAAGTCAAAGTCCAGACCTGAATCCAATCGAGAATCTGTGGAAAGAGCTGAAGACTGCTGTTCACAAACGCTCTCCATCCAACCTCACTGAGCTCGAGCTGTTTTGCAGGAAGAATGGGCAAAACTGATGGAGACATACCCCAAGAGACTTGCAGCTGGAACTGCAGCAAAAGGCGGCACTACAAAGTATAAACGCAAGGAGGCCGAATAATATTGTACACCCCACTTTTCAGTTTTTTATTTGTTAAAAAAGTTTGACACATCCAATAAATTTCATTCCACTTCACGATTGTGTCCCACTTGTTGATTCTTCACAAAAAACTAAAATTTTATATCTTTATGTTTGAAGCCTGAAATGTGGCAAAAGGTTGAGAAGTTCAAGGGGCACGAATACTTTCGCAAGGCACTGTATGTCCACCTGCGTGACTGCATTTTGCTTTATGTTTCTGTGATAAAGGGGGTCGTGTCCTTTCTGGAGGAGCAGTTCATCCCGAGGGTTAAGGCAGAATTTTCTGTGCTGGTGGACGTTCTTCACAGCCCTGAGCTGCTGTTTCCAGAGGCTGCGCAGTTACGCTGTGATGGCGGCGCCTTCATGTCAAAGTAAGAGGCTCTCCAGAACCGTATATTGAGCTGTACTGAAGAAGAAGAAAAATCTGCTTGTGAAGACCTGAAAGTCATTCATTGTTTTAGATGAATCAGCAAAAGCTCACACTTTTTAACTGCCGTGAAATATTAATGCTGTTTAAAAGGTGTAGAGGCTCAGGAAACAGTTGAAACTAAGCAACAATTATTTAAAACTGCAAGTGAGCAGCGCTGCGGCGTGCTTCATTTACCTTCTTATATAAAAAACTAATTTAACAGACTATTAAACCGAAAGGCTCACAGTTATTCTGCTGCTGCACCTTAGCGGAGCTCATCTGTGGTGGTCAATAATGCATCGCTTTGTTTTATGAGCTGCACTAGTTGGAAACGGCCATAAATGATACAGCACTTCTCTCTGTCGCCCTGCCAGATTAATCAAACACACCAAGAAGCTCATGGAAAAAGAGGAAAATCTGTGTATAAAGATTCTGCAGACCCTCAGGGAGATGCTGGACAAGAAGCAATCCTTTCAGGAATCTGTGAGTACTCGATCCGTCTTTTAACTTTTGTTTATCTGGCAGGAAATCTTTGCGTCTCGTGCATATGAAACGTTTTAATTAAGTGAAAGTATTCAAAAGTTTGCAAGGGGTTTAGGCTCGTTTTCATCTGCCAGCAGCGCTGTCCTCCCATCAGCAGTGCAGCAGTGAAGTTCTTGTTTCCCTCGCTGGTTCCTCGGCCCAGAGCCCAGACTCCCCTCATCAGTATGCTGTGGGTTTGTCTGTTACATAAGGCAGGGAGGCACTTGAGGACACGCAGTGAGGAGAAAGGAAAGGAGGAAGTCAAGGGAGGAGGAGAGTGTGTGTGTGTGTGTGTGTGTGTGCACTGAACAAACTAATCAATACTGCAGCGGTGGAGGGGTGGTTACAGGACCCGGTGTCCTGCTGCACCTCCTCTCAGCTAGAGGTCTGAAAAGTGAATGAAAAGAGTTGATAAAGGGATATTCTGTGTATTATTGTGTGCACCAGATGTGACAAGCAAGTTAGGTCATCAAGAGTTTGTTGTAGCTGTGAAGTCAAAATTAATACAGATCTTGTTCGTGTAAACATTTCAGTCAGAAAAGGAAAAAAAATTAAGTTAATTCTTAAACAAATTGTTTTATTGTGCTAAAACGGGTGGAGATCATGTGGTGCGGTGTTATCGTTTCATCAGTGCATCCCAGCTTCTGTTTTTTTTTTTTTTTTCTCAGCCAGACAAGATATTTTTTCATGATTATGATATGATTCATGATTTTTAAAAGAAGGTTAAAAGGATTCATGGTGAAAATCGTTCACTTTTTAAAAACTCACCCAAAAAGCCAGACGGAGCACTAACAACCTGTGAAATGTCAGACTGTGTAGGTGTGTGCGAGGGTGCTCGAGCGAGTATTTGTGGCCTCCTCTTTGTCGTTTCCCTTCAGCCCTGAGTGTGGAGCTGCAGCCTCGCTGCACCGAGAGTCAGAGAGAGGGAAAAAGACAACGAAAGATGGAAATAATGAGAAAGAGAGAGGCAGTCTGACAAAAACAGGAGGAGAGAGACGGAGTGACAGCTCAGGCAGCAGAGGTTGGTGGCTCCCCTGGGGTACAATGAGTGGGTGGAGGAGAGTCAAAGAAAGGGAAGGAGCCATGTGAGGAGCCATGTGAGTGGAAGGAGGAGGGGGAAAAAAGGCGGGCGGCGTCTGCTGGGTGAGGGATTGGAGAGAAGCGGAGTCTGCTCAGTCCATGAGGAGACGGGGCAGGGGGTGCGCTTACGTAACAGCCTGCAGTGACTGAGCCAGAGTCACGTGGACCATCACGTTCTACCCCCACCTCCCTCTGTCCGCTCTCTCCTCCTCTGCTGCCTCTCTGTTCCATCTATCGCATTCTGTCTGCATGACCAGTGTGTGCTCTCCGTCTCCCTCCGGTTTAATCCCACCCAGAGCCTGACCTGTGTTTGCCCAGATCATGGCGGGAGAGCTGTTGGACAAGACAAAGAAGAAAATCTCCAGTCTCACAAGAGACGTGTTGGCTGCTGAACATCACTTGTTTTGGCTGTGAGATAATGGTGGTGATATAAATGTTTGTGCCCTGACTTGCCCTGAAGATGCTCGGGATGTGGAGCTTTTTTTAGTTTGTTGGTTTGTTTTGTGGGTGGGGAAACTTAAAGAATATTTGATTTAACAGGGATAAAGTTTTAACAGTTGCATTAAGGTTTTTATTTAGATTCCTTTCTATATAAATGTAAAGGTTTTACATTGTCTTTAAACTCATCACATACAAATATTTAACCAGCATTTTGTTGATACTTGACTAAGAAGACATTGTTGCTACTGACAACGTAAATCTAAAATGCCAAAAATGGTTTGTGTGCACAGTATGCGCTTTTTCTTTTCAGTGAAACAAGAGTTTCAAACAGTGGGGTATATTTGTACCTTCAGTTCTCAAACAAACTACCGGTAGTACAAATTAGGTTGTTTTTTTTAGCTTTGGGATTTTTAAGGAGGTCTAATGCTCTGGTGTTTTAAGGTTTGACTTCTTATGCCTGGGTTGTTGCTAACTTTGCATCTAAATATAAGAAAAATCTAGGGGTTTTGGTTTTTGGTGACCTCTTTGGTACTCAACAGTACCTCTTTGACAAAAACAAATGTAACAACTGTTTTGTTGCCACAAAACTTATAAGCCTGCAGTGTGGCAGGTGAACCTGAGGTTCCTATGGTTAGCCTCTCGGTTGTAAGGCTGAACTAACTGAATCTGAAGATGACCTAAATGTGGAACTTGAGAAAATAAATGTCCTAAGGTTTCAGCAGTTTAAGTAACTACAGTTTATATGTCAGCCAGGAGCATTTTCTGGTTCGCTTTTGTATTTTTAATACATTTTATTTTGCAGAGCACAATATTTATACAGCATGCACCAAAAATTGCATTACAGTAGTCTCTTGTTTACCGTGGGGGATCTGTACCCTGAAGCCCCACGATAAGTGAAAAACAGCAACGTAGGAATATTAGCACAAGTAGTAAGCAGTAGTTTATTTTAGTATTTATATATATATATATATATATATATATA
>NC_056507.1:21841776-21844455 GCF_014905685.2 Nematolebias whitei | reverse complement strand
CTTCCCACACTCTTGCAATATTCCAAACAATGTTTCTAAACTTTAAATGCTCTAAAAGAACACGGCATGTCATGATTTCAGCTCTCTGCTTCGGCTGCACTCTGCCAGCGCTCTTGGCCACGCCCACTTCACCGCTGCAGAGCGGAGTTCATCACACACTGCAGGAGGAAGCTTCTCCTTCAGCTGTGGGCTGCACACTGTTGCAGCAGGTGCTAAATAATTTATTTCAAATAACAACTTCATGCTGATCATGCGGCTCATCCATCTATCAGCCAGTTGTGTGTCTTGTCCAGTCTTATTTTGAAAAACCGCGATAGAGCGAATCCGCTGAAAATGAACCACTAAGTAGCGGGGGACTACTGTATTAGCATAAGTTGATTTATTCTTGTTTTTGTTCTTTCATGCTTTAACACCATTAAAAAGTGCACGTCCTGTTTACAGTAGACTGAAAAAGGCCCTTATGTAACCTAAACACCACTCGCACATTGCTTCTTTTCCCTCCCTCTCTTTCACACTCGTCTCTGTCATTCACACGTTGTCCGTTGGTCTGTCTCCTCCTCCTGCTCGCCAAGTTTCACAGCACCTGCCCAAAGGCAAAGCAGATTTACAGATTAATGCTCTCATGAAGCTAAGTGCATCACATGCACGCATGTAGAAAGAAAGCCTCTCAGACTGTGCACGCATGCTGACTGTTTGTGTGAACTCATCCTGATGGGTTTGTCTGAGTCCCAGTGGACCACTAGCCGTAGTGGCCCAGGCATGATGGGGAATGTTTACAACTTCTAAAGTTAGGACATGCTCTGAGCTTTGTTTCCTGTGAAGCTTGTGATCCAAAAATATTCAAACTTGTTGTAATGTACTGTCTAATTTGGGTTGAGGAGGTGGACCCTTTTTTCTTGCCTTCGTATTCCTCAGTTCATCAGTCAAATGTCTCTTGGGGGAGCGTTATGCTTCTGTCTCCATGGTGATGGAGCATTAACATGTGTTGTTAGTCTGGTCTGGTTGATTTTTTTTTTTTTTTTTTTTTTTGAGGAGGTCTATATACCACATGTGAAAATGCCTCCAGACCTGAAGCACTTCTTGCTCTGCAAAAGCTTCACTTTCCAAAGCGACTCATTTTTGTTCTGGTAAAATGGCCTCATTTGAATTAAATAAACTAATCGGATAGGCAGATGTTTTCTAGGTAGTAGTGCAAAAAAAAAAGAGTAAGAACTTAACAGTAAAGCTAATGAAAACATTTGAACTTTTATATAAGTGAATTATTATTTTATATTAACGCGTGCATATTTATTTTCCTTTTTTGCCTTTTAAACTTTTAGTTAAAACAAATTGCATAGACAAATTTGTAAGAATTACATTGACCGCTCAGACTGTTGAGACTTTTAAAACTTTGCTGAAGAGTCATTTGTATTCCTTGGCATTCGATCCATGCAGAGTCTGAGAACAAATTTTGAGCTGATTTTATTGTTGTATTTACTTTCTTATGTTTTTGAGTGGCACTAGATGCATTTTTTACTCTTTTTATCCATCTTAACTGTAAAGCACTTTGGTCAGCTATTGTTGTTTTTATGTGCTATAGAAATAAATTGACATTGACATAGTAATGAAGTGAGCAGGAAAAACAGAAATACCTTTCAGTGATAATATAACAGAAAGGAGTGAGAATAATAATAATAAAGACAAGTTTAATTCTGTTTTTGATTACTATGCTCTTATCTTTAGTTTTCCCTCATACTGTTCTAACTGTTGAAAAAATGTGCACATTATTCTGGATTAAATAAATTTGTTTAATTAAGCTGCCCATTAAACTGATTCAGTGCATCACATTAGCAGGAATCAGACACAACAGCTGTGCCAGCTGTGTTGAAAGGCTAAATGCTAGCTTGGGTGGTGTAAGTACAGCCCATAATGTTTTTATGTTGCCACACATGTCCTCTGCTTTTCTATAGGCTACACCTGAACCCTTGACTTATTTACCGATGTCTTTTCAGGTCCCAAAATGTAACGAGCGGGAAAATTTAGGGTCTCTGAAGCAAAGGAACGACATTGCCCGATGCTAACAGGCCTACAATGCTAACTTTTCTGTGTTTTAGCATGAAGCATTTATTATCATGTTGATTTACTGAACATTCAATTCATTATACTTTATTGAACATACTTGTGCTAACAAATTACCACCAGACTCAACTAACATGCTAACGCTAATTTTAACAAATTAGCACAAAAGTGTTGAAAATACAGTAGTCCCTCGTTGATTGCAGGGGATCCATACCCTGAAGCCCCGTGATAAGTGAAAAAACGTGAAGTAGGAATAGTAGTACAAGTAGTAGTAGTTTATTTTTATGCGTTATCGTATTAACGCAGCAAATAGTTAATGTTGACAATTATTTTAACGTGCGTTAATATGATTGGGTTTCGTTTTGTCCTCCATAATTTCTCTCCTCGGCGTCTATGAACACACGCGCGGACACACAGCGCTCCAGCCGGGGGCCAGCTTTCCAGCAAGACGGGGTCCGCCTCAACAAGGATTACATCCAGTGTTTCCCCTAGATAACTTGCCACGGCGGGGCGCTCATCTCGTCCGTGATTTTTGTTCGGGGAGGGGGGATGAAGACTCGTCCTAAACTGCAGAGCGCTGTTTAAACCAACAGTTTTAGAGGGGGGTGGGGGACACAGAGA
>NC_056507.1:21813037-21841376 GCF_014905685.2 Nematolebias whitei | reverse complement strand
TATATATATATTTATAAAGGTGTTTTAAACCCTTCCCACATTCTTGCAATATCCTAAACAATGTTTCTAAACTCTATAAAAGAGCACAGAATGTCATGATTTCCCTCTCTGTGCCTCTGCTGCTCTCAGCAACCTGTAAATGCTTTCGGCTACGCCCACTTCTCCACTCTGCACAGATCAGCTGATCAGCTGCAGAAGGAAGTTTATCCTGCAGTAAGGGCTGCACAGAGGTGCAGGAGGTGCTAAATAATTTAAAATAATTTATTTTAAATAAAAATTCCATGCCGATCGTGCAGCTCATCCATCAATCAGCCAATTGTGTGTCATGTCCAATCTTATTTTGAAAAACTACGATAGAGCGAATTCGCGATTAACGAACCGTGAAGTAGCGAGGGACTACTATACATGATCTCAAGCCACAGGAATGAAGTTGTAGCTTTTAGTTTTGTTTATGGACATGAACACAGTTATTGTGCAAAACCGTAGGTGTTTCATAGTTGAAAAGACCATACAACCAAAACCTTACATAGATCATAGATAGAAAATGAGTTCAGCACTGGAATTACTTACCAGACTCTGGAATTCTCAAAATGTACAAACCTCACTTACAAGCCAACCAATTTCAACTTTATCTTTCTAATAAACACAATCATTGATGATCTAAGTTAGTGAATAACACTTCCATAGTTATCCACCAGCTAACCTGGTAATAAAAACTTGTTTATGCCGCTGGTCTTGTATTTCCCTGAACCACCAATTGCTCTCTCATGTGGGTCTAATTTGTTTTGTTGGGTAAAATCGTTTCATGGGCTGTGGGACCACAGCTTAAAAAAGTTGTAAAACTGCAGCTCGTGATGTTTGCTTCTTTTGCAGAACCCATATTGTTTGTGCTTTTGGCCCCAGGTACAATACAGCAGAGCTTCAGCATTTCACAACTTGTGAAAAGGAAAAAAATAAATAAAGTAGAAACAGTTCACCTGGATATATCTGGAGTCTTAAATGACCTTAACAGT
Organism: Nematolebias whitei; assembly: GCF_014905685.2. NCBI lineage: Eukaryota > Metazoa > Chordata > Actinopteri > Cyprinodontiformes > Rivulidae > Nematolebias > Nematolebias whitei. Next base: position 21,840,363 of record NC_056507.1, on the reverse strand, counting down.
CAGACTGAAATTCAGCATACATTTGTATTGTACCCAGAGTCATTACAAGATTCAAATGAATCTGTAGTCAAATCAATTGATAATAACAATAATAATCTCTTTCTTAAACCTCTTTTATATCACAATGCTCATAAAAACCATTCCTTTATGCCAAATTAGTTCATTTAATCTGAATCCTACAAGGCTGCCTAAAAGGAGAGTCTGTGCTGCAAAATCAGCGCCACAACATGTAACATCTTTTCTGTTTAGTGTGGTGCCAAAACCAATTTCCAACTTTTTACCCTTTAACATGCAACATCTGTAACTTGATTAAAGCTCAGCATTCCCTCCTTGAACTGATGTTCTAGTAATGATGTTAGAGAATTTGTCATTTCATCTTAAGGAAGGTCTGATGGCTGAACTGATGTTTCCTGATGCTCAAGTTAGGGTTTATAAGGAAAACACGCTGCTGAAGCCTTAACAGAAATCAATGCCCCTCCCTGCTTCAAAAGCACTTAATTTCTTCAGAAAGCTTTTTTTTTTTTTTTTTTTTTTTTGTGGCTTAACCTGATTTGACCGGAACAACTTTGGCGCTACCCTCTGCTACTTGCATGAGTTTCAGTCCACCCAAAGAAGCACAGAGCAGCGTCTTTGTCTCTTTTTTGGTGTTGTTGTTGTTTGTTTGTTAATCTCTCCACACTTTGAGGTTTGAAGAGAGCAGAGCTGTGCGAGATGTTTAGCGGGGAGGGAGGGAGGAAAAGGGGGGTGTAAAAATGCTGGCGGTGGGGAACGGCAGCTCATCCTCAGCTTGGACACCGGAGCCGCAGTGTGGCGTGCCAGTGCACATTTTAAAGCATCACGACTGCCTGCTCCTTGTTGGGGTTGTGTTTGCTCCCCCCACCCCCCACCCCCCCACCCCAAAAAAAATCGTCTTCCTTCTCCTTAGTTCTATCAGAACTTCTCTTATTTTCAATCGTTCTTTCTCGTGGCTCTTACATCACCTGACTGGAGGTTGTTGGGTTTTTTTTCATCAATGCAGCAGCGAGCAGATGAGTCAGGCTGGGCTGACTCTTCTCTCCTCTCTGGGCGATGCAGTCTGCTGGCTACAACTGCAGCGGAAAGGCAAACGGGGAGAGAAATCACCCCCACCCTTCTTACCCCTCTCCTACTAGAGTGTTTCTTTAACTGTTGTTTGAGAGCATCAAAACCAACATGATCTCTGTCAAATAAAAAAAGAGGAAAAATCAACTAAAACGTGCTTCAATTTGTACTTAAGGACTTTTATTAGGACGTGATGCCTTTAAAGAGCGAAGCGTTGAATATCAGTGCATCGTCACCTTCAGTTTTTAAAGTGTGCTTGTGTTTGTGTGTGTGTTTCTGAGGCAGCTCAGCCAGACAGTGCAGGCAGACAAGTGTCTCTGCTGACTGCAGATGAGATCGAGTGTTTACTGACACGGGGAGCATCGGCTGCACATGCTCCTCCACATCTTTGTTTCTCTCTGCGCACTTAGTTGGAGGATTTTCAGCTAGAAGGCCTTACTGTTTGTTGGACATGGGAGACTTAATGTTTCTTAGTCTGTCAAAATACTGATGGAGAAAGTTTTTAGTGTCGTTAGAATAAATCGGTTCTGAACGGATTTATGTTGAGACTTATTGCTGCGTCTGTGCTTCTTGAAATTTTGGCTTAAGAAAGAGCAGTTGTGCATAATGCAGCAACAGATACACAGATGAGACGCTTAAAACTGGATATTAATTATCACATAACCTGTCAGCTTTAATAATGGTGGGAAATTTGCAATAACAGAACATGCACATAAGCAAAATTACTAAATGTTTGCGGCTGAAATGACTAAAGACATAAATGAAATGATGATTACTGTAATCAAAATATTAATTACTTGCGGTAGATTACTTTAGGGTGATAGTTCAGACTTTTTTAAAGTGGGGTACCATGAAGAGGTTGTGAACAAATAACGTCTTTAATGCAGTCCTGCTGATAGACATACACAAAGCCTGCATCATCCTCCAATCTCTTCATTTTATAAACCGCTTTAAAAATTAATGTCCGCATGAACTGCTATGAGATGTTTTAAATTGAAATTGTTTTTAGACAGCAGCGGTTCACTTTGGTCAGAATTAAAATCTGCTTCTCCAAATTGAGTAGTTAATTTTTTTTAACTGCCATCTACAGCAAGTAAGATATTATTTTATCGTTAGCTTTTCACAAAGTCAGACTTCAGCTGATTCAAGTCTGATAAAAGAGTCATGGATGATGACAAAGCTGTCATTACATCCATCCATTATCTGTACCTGCTTCTTCCTGATCATGGTTGTGAGGAGCAAACTGGAAACTCTCCAGTTGGATCAACACCTCACGACCTTCGTTCACTTTGAAACGGTTACCATGGAAACCATAGGTGGCTCCATTGCTTACTCCTTCATCAAACTGTCCATTTGTCCGTCCATTCACTCATCTTCTTTTTGTTGCCTCACAAACCACATTGACCAAACTAGTGAGTTTGACCAGTCTGTCTGTCTCTGGACCCCTGATCTCAGAACCTCCAGGGGAGATTATCTCTACAAGTGTTTTTCTTTCTGTTTCCACTCAACAGCATCAAATGCCACAGCTGACAACGAGAGAGAGGTCAACATTGTCGCCTTCGTTTTCATTTGTGTCTTCATGGTGTGGGTTAGTTAGTTCACAGTCTTTGCTGATTTCATTCAAATTAGAAAAAAGAGACATTTACAATGATGATTTTTTTTTTAAGGAAATAACCCTATAAAGCTCTATAAATAGCCTCATCCTTTGATGTTATTTTAAAAAAACTTCTGTCTGTGGTGAATTTCCTGTAAGTTCTCTGCTATGATCAAGGTATTGAGCGAAATCGTTACTGCTGCGTTTTCAAGTGGCATTTTCTTTCTCATTAAAAGTCTAAATAAAGGTTGAATGAACGTGTTTTCATCCTGCAGTCCATCAATCCCATCACAACAGAAATGTTCCATGGAATAATTGTGATTAGGTGGATAAAATGTTTTCTGAAGTGATCAGGTGGATTATATGTGAGGACAACACAACAAACCACTTTAAAATTGGCTTTGGAATCATTTTACCCATAAAGCTCACAGAAAGTTGACTTTCTCAGTCAAAACTGTGGAAATCCAAATTCAAAGCCTGACTTCTGTTGAACTGCGATACAGATAAATAATAACTATCATTTCTGCCTCCACAGGAACATGAGCTAAGGAAGATACTTCTGGCTCGCTACTTTGGAAATCAGAAGCTTCCCTCCAAGTCAGAGCAGGGCAGTGGAAACAGTTCATCTGGAGTCTTTGTCAAGCCGTCATCAGGAGGTACTGAAAGCCCCAAATAAACCCAGCTGACACTGAAATAACTGCAGAGGAGGCAAAAGCTGCTGATATGACAGCTATCTGCTTCCAAGGAGTTGTGCTGTTTAGGAATTGCTGCTTGGGTTTGAGTCTGGTTAAAGCAGATCTGAAAGTACCTCTTACAGTAAATCTGTATCCTGAGACATACCATACATACCATACCATACCATACATACCATACCACACATACCATACCACACATACCATACATACCATGCATACCATACCATACATACCATACATACCATACATACCATACATACCATACATACCATACCATACCATACATACCATCCCATACATACCATACCATACCATACATACCATACATACCATACCATACATACCATCCCATACATACCATACCATACCATACATACCGTACCATACCATACATACCATACATACCATACCATACATACCATCCCATACATACCATACCATACCATACATACCGAACTATACATACCATACCACACATACCATACCACACATACCATACATACCATGCATACCATACCATACATACCATACCATAACATACATACTATACATACCATACATACCATACCATACCATACATACCATACCATACATACCACACCATACCATACGTACCATACAAACCATACCATACCATATATACCACACCATATCATACATACCATATCATACCACACCACACCATACCATACCACTTTATTTATAAAGCACTTGATAACAGCAACAAAGCCAACCAAAGTGCTGTATATCCTGAGGCATGCAAAAATAGTCAGATTCTTAAACATGTCCTCCTGTCAGTAGTTAATTGTAGTTTGATTTTAAAAAGATTAAAAACAAAAGAAGACAAATCTGTTCATTATTATTTTAAAGATTACCTTTTGGGGGGGGGGGGGGGTGTTTTTTTTAAATAAAACTGCAACAACAACAAAAAAAGTTGGCGCATCCAGCATGGTCAGCAGTTCATAATAACAGTTCTTTGTCACGGCTTATAAACACTTCATGTAACAGTTTTTTTCTGTTCTTTCTGTTCTCAGATTTCTGCAAAATGCTTCTGGTCAATCAAATTCAGCCATTTTAGGTTCTGTTTACAGAGCTTTGGTTTGGCACCAATGATAACTTTAACATGCACTCCTTCAAAGAGTCGATGAATATTCAGCTGCATTTAGGATCCGTAATCTGCAGTGGAAGGCCGTTCATTTTAAACCTAAGCCTTCACTGGTGTTCCGTGTTGTCGTTATGATGCCACAGCTACAGAAACCATCAATAATACACAGAAACGCAGAATAATATGGCTCTGTTTCCTAGTGCCGACCAGTACACTCTGACCGTCCAATCAAACGATGTGAAAAGGCTGACTTTGTCTAATGCCTGCTAGAAGACCCTGGTGTCGCCAACTCAACATCTGATTGGTCAAAGCAACAGTTTCATTGCCGTTTGTTTTAACCTACAGATGCATGCACTGTTGGTTCTGAAGGCCTCGAGGCAGATTTCTTTGACCCTAGCAATACAGGATGGTTGAAATATGATTGGATCAAAGCTCCATATATACAGAAGTTGTGCAACTTGGAGAAAAACTATGAAATGAAGAGAACAGATGTTTCAGAATTATTATTTTATTTTATTTTTTTCATTTACCCTTTATTTATACAGGTAGTCTCATTGAGCCACGAGAACTCATTTTCAAGAGAGACCTGTTTTATTTTTAGGGAGCAGATGAGGGATTAAGGGCCTTGTTCATGGGCCAATAGTGGGGCGAATGAGGGTAGGGGCAAATGTGGGTGCTTCACCTACCCCACCCACATTTTTTTGATGTTGTCGGTTCCGGGGCGTGAACCGGCGATCTTCCTATCACAGGCCTACCTCTCTAACCTATGCACCACCACTCCCCAAATGAATGATATTAATAAATAGAAAAAATATACTAAAATGTAATTTGGTGATTTGGATTGTGTTTAGACCAGCAGAGAAGGCTTTGCTGGCCCTGATGGTCCACCACTGGTATTCTGCTGCAGAGGGCGTCTGTCTGTCTGTCTTAGTTTTAGAATGGGATTTAATGTTTGACTTTCTTCCCGATGCAACACAAGTTCAAACCCGTGGTTCACAGTTGGTGTTTTTAAAGGCACTCATTACAAACTATGAAATTATTAAAAAGTTTATCCTGAACTTTATCAAATGGTGCACTTTCAAAGTTTACTCCCACTATAATGATTTCTGAAATGCAAGTATGCACTTAATGTAAACAAAGCTCTTTTTTCCTGCTTACTTGTTAAATCTGAATATATACAGTGCACAGTAGTCCCTCATTACTTCACGCTTCGTTTTTCACAGTCTCTATTGCGGTTTTTCAAAATAAGATTGGACTTGACACACAATTGGCTGATTAATGGATGAGTCACACGATTGACTTGGAATTTGTATTTAAAATAAATTATTTAAAATGATTTAGCACTTGTGTGCAGCACCACAGCTGCAGTAGAGGCTTCCTCATGCAGCGTCATATCTCAGTTCTGCGCCAGAGAAGTGGGCGTGCCTGAAACCGCTTGCAGCTGGCAGAGTGCAGCAGGAGGCAGAGAGCTGAAATCATGACATGCTGTGCTCTTTTAGAGTGTTTAGAGTTTAGACCAGGGCTGTTCAACAAAACTGCTCAGAAGGCCACAAGTTTCTGAAAGCCAACAGCTCGGGGGCTGGACATCCAGCGATTAAAATATCATCAGAGTCAGAGTCAGAGTTTCTTTATTGTCATTCGCACCTCATGTGGTACATGTGGTGGAGCGAAATTATGTACACAGGGTCCCAGTTACATCCAACAATAAAATGTATAAGAAAAACAGTAATAACATCTAAGATATGAACTAAGAAAAACATCAACTAAATATACACTAAGCACTCATAACATAAAAACATTGAACATCAGCACAAACATGAACATGAGTCTGTGAGCAGATGTGCACGCATGAACACATCAACATTGAAACAGATCAGCAGCAACATGAAACAGATCAGCAGCAACATGATATGGTTTTTCACAGTGATTATTCTAGTTAGAGATTCGTGAGTCTAACAGCATCAGGGTAGAAGCTGTTCCTCAGTCTAGTGGTTCTACACTTAATGCTCCTTAACCTCCTTCCTGAGGGGAGTGGGGCAAAAAGTGTGTGTGCTGGGTGAGTGGGGACCTTCATGATGCAGGTGGCCCTCTTCCTGCATCTGGAGGTGTAGATAATGATGTAAAATATCATGTAAATAAACCAAAGTTTACAATGATCTGTTACCTTTTAAATTTGTTTAGTTTATTGCATTGATTCATAAATGCAATAAAAAAGAACTTAAACCCAGAATCAAAAATAAATAAATAAATAAAAGTTTTTTGTTTTTTTTATGAAGTGGGCCGGATTCAAGTCACCTGCAGGCCAGAAATGAACCGCGGGCCGCCATTTGAATAGCCCTGATTTAGAAACATTGTTTAGAACATTGCAAGAGTGTGGGAAGGGTTTATAATGTCTTCATATCTATATCTATATATCTATATCTATATCTATATATATAGATATAGATATACTAAAATAAACTACTACTTATAACTACTACTACTTGGACTACTGTATCCCTATTTTACGGTTTTTCACTTATCATGGGCGTGGTCCCTAACACCCGTGATAAATGAGGGAACACTGTATGTGCCAAATGCATCAAATTTGTCAAACTTCTTGATCTTTCATGGACGTTGTTGCCATTGTTGATCTGTTTTCATCCATTTCAACTGTTTCTGTAGGTAAACAAACACATGGTTGGCAGCTGTTCTTAAATTTTTAATTTAAAGAAAAATATGATAGTAAAACTGTGGATTTTGTTTCTTATGATTTTTTTTTTGGTGATCAATCTTTATGTCATTGCAATGAAATGTTCGAAATTCTTCAAACTTTATCTCGTAAATGGTCAAATGAAAATTCTGTGAACATTTTATTGAGATGAACTAGACGTCCAAACATTTTGTTACTTGTCAGTAGAAACGGGCAGAGAAAACTACCTGAAAACACTTTACTAAGCCCTGTCACGTTATAGTTGAGGAACAGGTATTTGTAATAACTGATGAAACCAGTAACTGATTATTTTTAGCAAGTTTGTGAAAGTAATTTCATGCAAACTTTACCCAAACTTTTGCATGCGGTTCAGACTATCCAGTAGAATAAACATCTTTAGCTTGTCTAATTGCAGCTTTTTCCTGCACAAGCATTTTAAATCTTTACTTTTGTTTCTGCGTTGAAGGTTCTGCCGTGCAGGATTCTGATAAGCCAGGCAGCAGTGTGGTGGAGATCCAGTGCCTCTTGGACAGTGTGGGTGCGACAGAGCTGGTGATCGATCTCATTGTCAACACCAAGAACGACCAGGTGTTCGAGGAGAGCATCCTGCTGGGAATCGCTCTTCTGCAGGGAGGAAACACGCAGATACAGGTGGGCTCCACAGACTTACCTATCTTAATAGTTTCTTCCATGTTTTGGACACTTGTGTTCACCACCGCGCTGCCTCCCAACCAGAACTCCTTTCACAACCAGCTGCACAAGCAGGCCAACTCTGAGAAGTTCTTCAAAGTTTTCTACGATCGAATGCGCTTGGCCCAGCAGGAGATCCGAGCCACCGTGTCCGTCAACATGTTTGAAGTCGGCTGCAGGAAAAGTTACGACAGCGATGCCAATAGCAGGAGGATGAAGAAAGGTAGGCTGAAATAATGATGCAACTAAACTTTGCTGTCTATTAATAATTGATCAGGTTCAAACTGAATGTTAGAGAGTGGCTGAAACTGAAATAATTTAACTTAATCTGGAAATAAGAGGTACTTGAATGTCCACATTTATTAGTAAATGACTGAGTCACATGGGTCATATCCTGAAATCAGCCAGGCATTGCCATAGAAACACCTGGACGGATTAAAACGTCTTAAAATCAATTAAAGCTTTTCAGCTCACGGGGTCCTGAAGTTCATGTTGTCCTCAGGTTGAAAACAGCCGTGGTGTTTTTAAATGATCTTGGCTGCTTTGCTGACAGACTGCTGCAGTCACATGTCAGAGGCCATGTGACACCCGGCATCACAAGCTTATCAAAGGCCCATTGTATCAAGAACGGGTGGTTTCATGCCACAGAACCCCTTCTTAATCGTGCCTCACTTATCAAAGGAGTCTCTAAATTAGATTCATTGTTTGTATTACCACTGGAAAGTCATTACCCAGTGCATGGAAACAAAAAATATGTTGCTCGTGTTTCTTTGTGTCAATTTTCAAAGATCCATCTGCTGTCAGATCCCAGAAGTTAAACATTGTATTGTTTTTTACTCTCTCTGTGCGCTGTCCTGTAGGGAAAGACTCTGGCCTTCATATGACGGAAGGCATGGAAAGACAGCTGAAGGAGGCCTGTTCAGTGACCTCAAGGGCCTTCCGTTCCTACAGGAAGGAGATAGTCTCCGATCTTGAGGCTCTTGGCCAGAGCAGTGAGATAATCAGCACCGAGGAGACTTCAGAGGAAACCCAGATGAGCCAGGTCATCGCCATCATGAAACCAGTCCTTCGTTACCTCCAGCTGCTTTGCGAAAACCACAACCCAGACCTGCAGGTACTGGGTCGGGTCTCATGAAAAACGTTTTGAAGTTCTGCAACGCCGACTACCGTTTGACTTTTTGGTTTTTTTTTTCTGCTCTTCAGAACTTTCTGCGCCAGCAGTGCAACAAGACCAACTACAACCTGGTGTGTGAGACTCTTCAGTTCCTGGACTGCATTTGTGGGAGCACCACAGGAGGTCTTGGTTTGTTGGGACTTTATATCAACGAGTGTAACGTGGATCTGGTGCGCCAAACACTGGAAACCATTACAGAGTACTGCCAGGGACCCTGCCATGAGAACCAGGTAGTTAAAGCGTTACTCTGTCAATAGACCTACATGAAACCTGAAATTAGGTGTTATTTTGGTTTTATACCTTAAGTTGTGATAAATTTAAGTTATTTACAAATAATTTTGTGGTCATTTGCAAGTAAAATCAGTCACGGCAGCAGTTAGCTTCAGCATGTTTAGCAGAAAATGTATAGGTCTGTCAGAATATTTATGTAATGCCAAACTGACAGCAGTGCTATAAAATGTTTGAGTTGTTTTAGGAAGGCACAAATCAACTTCAGTTATGGTTCCACTCTAGCTAGCTCAACCCTGTCTTCTGTTAGCAAAATATCTCATGAATCACATTCAGAAACCAAACAGAGGATGAGCATCTACAACTGATTTAACTTTGAGTCGAACCAATTAAAGATGGCCGCCACAAATAATCATCTTTAGCCAAAACTATAACTTCATCAGATTTACAGATATTGATCTAAAATCTGATGTGGTGGTAGCTGAGAGTCCTTCTGAACACGTCCTCCGAGCAGTACCAGAGCTTATATTTTACTATATGTCATATGTCATAAACAAGGTTTGAGCAAAAAGCCTCAACCTTTTTGGAGGCACGTTTCTCTTCATAAACTTTCAGTTCACAGTTTGACTGAGTGCACGTTCTTTTCTAACGACGAGTTTTGGTTCGATCCGCCGTGTTTAAACACTCCTGCTGTCTTCCAGACCTGCATAGCCAAGCACGAGTCCAATGGTATCGACATTATTATAGCACTGATTGTCAATCCCATCAACCCCCTGGGGGAGCATCGACTGGACCTGGTACTGGAGCTGAAGGTGAGGAGCAGGTGACTCTGAAATCACTGAGGGGCCTTCTGGCCATGCGATTCAGACTGAGAACAAAATTAATGTAGTGAATTTCATCCATCCTTTTTGAAATATGTCAAAACATCTTGTTTTTTTGGAGAACCTCTGTGATCTCTGTTTAAAAACAAGTATGAAAACTCAATCTGATGTTGTAGAACAATGCGTCCAAACTTCTTCTGGCCATCATGGAGAGCCGCCATGACAGCGAGAATGCAGAGAAGATCCTCTACAAGATGAGACCTATTGAACTGGTATGTGTGGATTAACAATGGATGAAATCTAAAGCTGCTTTGCCATTGACAAGTGCCACTCCACTCTGGTTTAATTGGTTCTTCTCAGGCATGGCTTAATTTGTAAACTGTTCGATGCCGGAACACAAATAGTAGGTGGATCACTGGGGGGGGACGCAGGCAGATTCTCCCCCAGAAAATTTTGAATAATGTAGATGCGATTTCCTGCATTGTGGTCTATTTTAACAGGTTGTTTAACATCTACGTTTACCTACATTTTAAACACTCAGCTTCTGTCAAGCATCCTCCCCGCTCCCCCATTGTTGACGGTTCCAAACCCGACTCCTCCATCTGTCATGGCTGCCTGTTGGTCCTGCCCACGTATGACTGCCTGGTTAGCTCAGCACTCACCCCCACCACTATTAGGGGGTGAAGATTTTTTTTAAGGGTCAAGGTGGAAATGCTACTTGAAGAGGCAGCTAGATGTCGTGTTTAAAATTAATGTTTATGTTATTAGTTTCAGTTTACATATCCAATATGGGTTTTATTTGTTCAAGGCAGTCATATTTGTTCATAACTTTATTATTAGTAAGCCTGAGTTACTGGATCCAAGCAAACAGTTACCGGAACACACCCTGTCAAAATAAGAGTGTTCTCAGATCCTGTTCCAGCAGGATCCGGCTCAAATTAAGCCCTGTTCTCAGGTGGAGGTGATTTGCCACTATGACTTGTTTCTCCGCTCTGTGGGCAGGATCGTAACAGGTTGTTGTGTTCAAGCCACTCCGCCCGTTGTGGTCCTTAATCGTCCTACAATCTGACTTGAATTTCTTTATCTTATTTTGGCACTTCTTATAAGTCCGGGTGTAGCCATGTTGTGCCATCATCTGATTGCTGTAAATAAGTTCATTTCTTGTGGCGCCGTCCGTCAACACGATCAGAGAGGAAGTGGAGGTTCAGATGTAGTTTGCAGTTTTGCTGGACGGGCCATCCAGTGATGGCTGCTGACTGCTTATGTCAAAATTATCACCCCAGAGCAGTCCGCTTGGAACGTCAAACAAGGTGGTCCCATAAACTGGGCAGAGTGGGGGTGGGTACTGGCAGCGGGCAAGCCTTTAACTGGTGTGGTGTGGTACAGAACTGATGAGAGTTGAGATGTTGGTAAAGCATCTTGAATGCTTTCTTCTCTGTTTAATCTCTGATTTAACTCGTGTGCTTCAGGTGGACGCGATGAAGGAAGCCTACGCCCAGGACTGGAGGACTGAGGATAACGAGGAGAGCGCTGGAGATGAAATCGCACCCAGAGATGTTGGACACAACATTTATATTCTGGCCCACCAGGTTGGTTCAGAACCGTTGAGCTTGTGACTCAGCCTTTTGTGTGTCCGTATAGACCTGGACTGACCCCGGGGTTGTGCACTCCAGAGCCATTAAATGATGGAAGGCTGCTGCTCTGCAGATGAGCTGCTCTGACAGTTTTCTAAAATTAGTTTTCATAATGTGACACTGGTTTATGTAAGCTGGACGGTGCAGACAGAGTCTAGGCTAGCAGCTTTTCACTCCTGCCTTTGAATGTCAGGCAGGTCTGTGTTTGCCCAGAACTGTTTTAACAGAAGACATTTTTGAACGTTTTAGTTTTTCTTTTAATCGATTGGAGGAAGAAACAATCAACTCGTAATGTGCAAACTTTAACAAAAGCTTTCCTTTAATTGTTTAAAAATGACTTAAAAATCTCACTTTTAGCTAATCATAAAAATGAATGATTATTCTGAATGTTTAATTTTATAGGCTTCTTTTTCCTTTTACTGTGCACATATTTTAAAATATGATACTTTTCAAAAATTACTTTAAATTAGATATACATCTAACTTTTAAATGTGCTGCCAAATACATAGTTTTAGATGCGTAGATATGAACCATAAAACATTAAATATCATTATGTTATCAAGCCAAACACCAAATGTTGAAAATGAGTTTTAAATTATTAAATATTTATCTAAATTTTTCTCCAAAATTAGACAAATTTTCAGGGTTTTTTTTTTTTTTTCTGAGGAAAAGAAAGTTAATCAAAATAGCTAGTTTTAATTTTATTTAATCTTATTTACATATTTAATTTAAAAAAAAAATCTTAATTTCAGACAGTTTAATGATTTATTGGATTTTTTTTAAAGTCATAACTTATCTCATATTGTCTAGATTTACAGCTGTCAGTCTAATGTGACAAATCATTTGGGAGGTTTCATGAAAAAAACTTGTCTGATTGTGAAATCGAGGTGACGCAACAAGGATGTAACCGCACTCTTCAATAAACCTTTTAAAAAAAACTTTATAATAGGCATCGCTTTAAAAACATGCATGCATTTTAAATTTCAATACTGTTCTTATGTTTTTTTAATTACAGTTTTTCTTTTAAAATGTAATAAGAAATATTTATCCAGTAATTTGAACCTTTATGCTCTGTCATTTTACAAAGACATTTGTTTTAGAGCATGTTAACTTAATCTATAGAAATTGCATTTCCTGCAAAAATGCAGTGTGGATACTTATTGCTGAAAAACTTGCTAAAAAACAGCTGAAATTAGCTAAAAGCATGCTGAAATGTAGCTAAAACTAAAGAACAGGCCTAAGTTAGAAGAAGAAAGCTGAAAGAACAAATACTTGCTAAATTAGATTTTAAAAAGCAGAAATGAGCACAAAAATTAGGAAATTATCTAAAAAAGCTGTAAATAGGAAAAAAAAATAGCTGCAAAGTTTAAACTACCAGGAGAAAGTGGAAGAAGGTGAAATGAGCTAAAAAAAAAAAAAGTAGAATTAGTTTAAATGCCAAATTTAGCACAAAACAGCTAAAAAGTAGCTGAAATAGCAGAAAAAGTGGAAACTAGCAGAAAAAATATGAAATTAGCAGAAAGTATTTAATTACTGATAGGCTGAAAGTAGCAGAAATTACCAAAAATAACTTGAATTTACCTGAAAACTGCAGAAATTAGCTGAAAAATGCTAAAAATATAAAGAAAAGTAGCTGAAAAGGTAGGAAAGCTTAAATTAGCAGACAAAAGCAGAAAGAGCACGTTTACCCAGTTAGATTGAAACAATCAGAAATAAGCACCAAAAAATGGATATTATCTGAAAAAGCTGGAATTAGAAAAAAAACTGCCAAAAATTAGCTAAAAATTTCTGAAAGAAACTTAAATTACCAGAAGGAAGTGGAGAGAGCACATTTTTGCTGAATTAGGTTGAAAAAAGTTGAAAGGAGTGCAAAAAATGTAGAATTAGCCAAAACAGCTAAAATTAGCATAAAAATGGATAAAGAGAAGTTGAAATAGCAGAAAAAAGCTGAAAGGAGCATAACAAGCTGAAATTAACAGAAAGAAGTTAAAAGTAGCACAAAAATTATTTAGTTAGCAGAAAGAAGCTGAAAGGAGCACAACACAGCTGAAAAAAACATCTGGAATTAGCTGAAAGTAGCTGAAAAAAGTTAAACTTTGCACAAGGAAGCTGAACCAGAACAAAATGTGAAAGGTGCAGTAAAAGGTTGTAAACAGATCCAAAGATTTGAAGGATGTAAAACGAGCTAAATTAATTTTCTTAAGAAAAAAAGTGGCAGAAAATGCAAAATATTTCAAAAAGCTAAAGTTGCACCAATACCAAAAGTCAAAGCACCCTTCTCCTAAACAAGCTGAACGTTTTGATATAAGATTTGTTGAAATAGCAGAAAAATTGTGGAACGAGAAAGATGTACGGAAGAAGAATGGATCACAAAAGTGTGAATGCTTCATAAACATTCACACAACTAGGAGGACATACTTTAAATATAACGCGGCATAAACAAACAGGGTTTATTTTTTTATCTCAGTTGGCTCGACACAACAAGTCCCTGCAGCAGAGCCTCAGACCCGGGTCGAGATCAGGCCTGGATGCTGAGAAGGACGAAGCTCTTCATCACTACGCCAAGCACACAGCTCAGATAGAAGTAAGCATCGCTGTTTTCCCTTCATCCCAGTCATTTCGAAGACTTTTGGTGCAAACCAGTTTCTCTCCCTTCAGATTGTGCGTCTTGACCGCAGTATGGAGCAGATCGTGTTTCCAGTCCCGAACATCTGCAAGTACCTCACCGAGGAGTCCAAGATGCGCGTGTTCACCACCACCGAGAGAGACGACCAAGGCAGCAAGGTGAACGACTTCTTCCATCAGTTCGACAACCTCTACAGTGAGATGAAGTGGCAGAAGAAGATTCGCAGTAAGTCTAGATATGACAAGTGACTGTGGCTGAACCGCTGCGAGCAGCACAGCTCCATTAAATTGTGCTGATTCTGCACCAAATTGTGTTTTTTTGTTATTCTACTCAGAAAACAAGGCCCTGTTTTGGTTCTCGCGCCACATGTCTCTTTGGGGGAGTATCTCCTTCTATCTGGCCTGTATCCTCAACACCGCTGTGGCTGTGTTCTACCCCTTTGGGGATGATGGAGATGAAGGTAAGCATTTCTGTTTTTTGATCAATCTATGCAACCAGTAATAAACTGCATCTGCTGAAACCCAGTGCAGTTCAGATGGATAGCTCCAGACTTCACGGTTCCTTTTTAAACTGTTTACCACCTAGCCTTTAACCTAAATAACCAGTTAAATTAATCTTAATCAATCACATATTAACCCCTTCTTTTCTGACTACAATCTTCATGTAACGTCCTAAAATGAGTGTTTTTAAATCCAGCTGCTTTGGGTCCAAACAGTGAGAATAAAACAGAACTTTAAACCAAGAAGTTATTTTCCTTCAGCTTGTTCTGTTGTGTCTGGCTAATTGTAATTCACTAGCTTTTTTTTTTATATATACTGAGTGTTTGGAACAAGTGGGGCCCTAAAGTAGTAATAGAGTGCAGTAAAGACCTCTAGGTTAGGCTGCACATCTGCAGAAAGAAAATCTCTGCAGGGAGTGGTGAAGGCTGCACAGAAGTCTGTTGGAGTCAGTCTCCTCCACCATCACAGACATCAACACCTCTAGATGCAGGAAGAGGGCCACCTGCATCATGAAGGACCACACTCACCCAGCACACACTTTTTGCCCCGCTCCCCTCAGGCAGGAGGTTGAGGAGCATTAAGTGTAGAACCACTAGACTGAGGAACAGCTTCTACCCTGAGGCTGTTAGACTCATGAACATCTAACCAGGATAATCACTGTGAAAAATCACATCATGATGCTGCTGATCTGTTTCATGTTGCTGCTGATCTATTTCAAGTTACTGTGTTCATTCGTGCTCATCTGCTCACAAAGACTCATGTTCGTGATGCAGTTTGGCGTATTATTTTTGTACTACTAGTGCTTAGTGTATTTTTAGTTAATGTTTTTCTTAGTTCCTATCATTACTGTTTTTCTTTTACATTTTTATACTTTTGTTGGCTGTAACTGGGACCCTGTGTACACAATTTTCATTCCACCACATGTGGTTCGAATGACACATAAAGAACCTTGAATCCTTAAACAACGCTACATTACTTATTTGTCTGCTTTGTTAATATTTTCTTGTTATCACAGTGTGCCCACACCTGAAAATGACTGTATAATTATTTATTAGTTAAACGCACCACACTTTTTTCCCTTGATGCATCTAATCTGACCTCTGCTCAGGAAAAACTAGGTGTGGACAGCGTTCTTATTCTTCTTATTCTTTATTCCCACCCTTTGATGTGCCAGCGCTTGGACTTTAATCGACTTTTTGTCCTAGTGGCTCCGCCCAGTTTTACACTGTGGTCTAAAAATCATTTAGGTTTGGTGGAAACATCTGTTTTTATTTACCTGTTTTTGTGTGATGAAGAAAAACTTGTTGGTATTTTACTGAAAATTCTTGTTCTTAGTTAGCACTGTGTCTCGCTCCCCTGCTCGGTTTACAAGGTCCCCCTGGACTGTTGGACACGTTGCCTTCAGCAGCGTGCGCTCACTTAAGCTCTTAGTTTGAGTGAATAATTTAGTCAAGAACAGACAAGTTTCAAACCTTAACATGAATGATTTATTCTTTCACCCAGGCATTCTGTCCCCTTTCTGGAGTATCTTACTGTGGGTGGCACTCGGGGTCTCCACCGCCCTACTTCCTGTCCTCCCGATGCAGTGGGGCATCGTGTTCTTCTTCATCTCCCTCCTGTTGCGAGCCATCTACACGATGGGCCTGGCCCCCGCTCTGCTGTTGCTCGGCACTATAAATGTAAGTAAAAATTGTTTTCAGCCCCAGATTTGCAGGCCCAGTGGTTCATTACATTAAACTTTTGAATCTAGATTTCATCTCTACGCTTTGTCCTTCTTTGTTTTCAGCTCTTCAACAAGTTGGTGTTTCTTGTGAGTTTTGTGGGCAACCAGGGAATATTCACTCGAGGCTACAAAGCCGTTGTGATGGACGTGTTCTTTATTTGCCATGTGGGTTACGCCTTCATCTGTGTCCTGGGCCTCTTTGTTCACGAGTTCTTCTACAGCATTTTGGTAAGAATTCCTCCTCACATCAACAAACTAATTATTAAAGAACGTAGGTTTTGTTACTGTTCGGGATTCACTGATGATGGTTTACATCTGCAGCTGTTTGACTTGGTGTTCCGAGAGGAGACGCTGCTGAACGTGATAAAAAGTGTCACAAGGAATGGCCGGTCCATATTTTTGACGGCCATTCTCGCCATCTTCCTCGTCTACTTTTTCTCCATTATCGGCTTCCTCTTCCTCAAGGATGACTTTCGCATGGAAGTGGACCGCCTCCCAGGTCAGAATCAAACTTTTTAAAATTATTCTTCAAGCACTAAGAATATTAAATCGCCTTTCTTTAAGATTCTGCTCTTCAACCTACCACACTGTGGAGACCAGCCAGGTATAGAAATAAAAACTGCATAAACAATTTTCTTTGACCTTTATTTAACCAGGAAATTCCCACTGAGATCACAGATGTCTTTAAAAGGGAGGCCCGAGCCTGAAGGCAGCCTAAACATGCATGTTTTAGATTGTAGGAGGACACCGGAGTACCTGGAGAAAACTCGTGCAAACACAAGGAGAACATGCAAACTCAGGCCCAAACTGGAAATCGAACCTAAGACCTTCTTGCTGTAAGGCAACTGTGCTAGCCACTAATCCAGCATGCGGCAGTCAAATTAATTCCTTTTAATGTAATAAACAATATGTAGACCACATTATATTTTAAAACTTGGACTAGAACGTTAATCGCATTTTCTGTGAAGTTGGAAAGAGGGAAAAATTCCCACTTTCAGCATCAAAGATCTTCAAACTTGAGTTTTAACTGTAGGGAAAACTTAAAGAGGAATGAGTTATGTGATATAAATGTAAATGGACTGTACTTATATATCTTTCTATCTTATCAAGATCGTCAAAAGTGCTTTGCAACACAATCTGTGCCCTCTTTTACCCTTTCATACAGCTCTCTACTAAGAATAATCAGTGCTTTATCACATTCATACACTGATGGGACACACATCAGAGGCAATGAGGGGTTCGGTGTCTTGCCCAGGGGCACTTCAGCATGTGACTACTGGTGGAATCGAACCCTCACCTCTTGCATTGGAGGACGACTGCTCTAACCACTCAGCCACAGCGCCCTTATGTGTTTGGTGTGATTTGACGACACTACAGATCATTTTAGAGATGTTTTAATGACTAGATTTGGATGCTTCTGATGGTCGCTAATCTTTCAATTCATAACTTGGACCATGTTCACTTGTTAACAATCCACCACCTCACCCATCTCATCGCTGCTCCAGAAGTAGAAACTTTGCTGCACATAAACACCAAAGTCAAGCAAATTGGGATTCTGACTTCCACTTTGAACAAAAAAATACCTCGGTTTCACTGCATTAAGGTTTTAAAACATTTTATAACATTAGCTTTTATTTTTTTAAAGCATAAATACAAGTACTATTACTAAATAATTAGGCCTAAATAATATCACATGCCTAATGATGATTATTTTATAGTTATTTCTGTATCATAACTTTAATATATTTGTTTATAGTTATTTAATTTTAATGCACAGTTAAAAATAAGTAAGATATGAAGTTTTCCCTTTAAAAGACTTTTAGACTATCCGTCTGTTTTTAATGTACTTTGGAAGTGAAGTTTCCCTTTAAGAACAATAAGGAAGGAAATCACTTTTTTTCTTATATTGGCTCCATAAAATACATCGACACACAATTGGCAAACTAAATTCCAGCGTCAATTAATTTATTGAGTTATAAAGTATTTACAGTAACAAGTATTTCTGTTTGGCACTAGTTGGGTTCCATACATTGCTTCAATTTTATGAATTCTTTTTTCGTCTTACTTGATCGTCTCACTATGTCACAAACTTGCACAATATCTTTTCATGAAAAGTTCATTACACCTTAAACAAAGAAGAAGAAGCTGTGCTACTAAAAATACATTGGGTAGAACGGGTTGTGGAGACGGAAACAAAAGTGGAACATTTCAAGCAGGTGTTGTGGTGATCTACTGTATGAGAAAAAAAATGCAAACACCCCTTATCTGTTCTCTTTGGAAAAAGAATCCACATTTAAAGTGTAGTGGACTAGGCCTACGTCGGAACTAAGTCTAAGGTCAAAACTCTTGACCTTTAGAACCTGGTGGGACAGGAACTGTCATTTCATGTATTTGAATACATAGATACAGGTTCACCCATCCTGAGACTTTCTTTCTTGAAGATTCAAGTGAAAAGAACACTCTCTTTTTATTATCATTACTATCTTACAAATGTTGATAATCAAAGTGTCTTAGTTCAAACCATTTTAGATGTTGCAGTGAACTAATCAATTTTATTAACTGAGTAATGATTTTTATTCTCATGTTAAAAGCTGTTGCAGAGTAATTATGCATTTTTCTGATTTCTGCTTTTGAATGAGCAAGTGTGTGCGTTTACAAGGTTACAGTCAAACGAAAAACAAGTTGTTATGTTAAAACTGTCATGTTTTAGAATCCTCTCAGACGTAAATAGAGATGTTTTGCACCTGTTTCTTAGACGCGTCAAAACAGAACCCTCTCGGTCTGTGAGAACATTTCTGAGCTGTCCCATAACAATTCTCGCTGTCTCTAACCCCTTACGTCACAAAAACACACCCCTTCTGGTCGTTTCTGACCAATGAAAAATCCCAAAAAGTGAACCGGGAAAGAGTCTTTAAAATGTCAGTACTTCCTGGTCTACACAGACTCACAGAGACACAGAGTTGGAGAGTTGTCGGAGTTCTAAGAGTTCTGAGAGCGTAGAGTTCGGTGAGGGTCTACTCAAGTTCTGGAGTTCTGATGGAGTGCTGTTGGAGTTCCTGACATGACAACAAAGCTCTTCCGAGTTCCATGGGATTATAACATTTTCCACTGAGGTGAATGTGTGTCGAACAGAGCCTCGCCACTACTTCTGACGGGCAACAGCCATTCTAAGGAGACGCTGGACCGGTAGCGTTAACGGAACACCATATCTGCTGATTATCATCAGAGAGGTAATGGGTCAAGTTTCCTACCAAGCGTACTGAGGCGAGCTGGGCTTCTGATGGAGAGTGTCGGTTCTGGTGACCATTCAATTTCCCTCAAACCCCATCCTTTACTCCCTCTAAACTTCTTTCCATCTTTAAACTTTCCTATGAAGTAGAAATTCTCCCAGATATTTAGAAATGTCTGTGTAAAGTGCTTATTCACATCCGTGTGGGTAAAAGATCATAGTTGTACAGTTTTATAAATGTCAGCAACGGAAAAATCATGGCCGTATGATTTTTCCTGATTGATTGCTTATGTTGTTATTTTCATAATTTGCCAAATTAATGTAAATGTTTGATGTTAAATTTGATTCTGTAAATAAATGACCGCATTCATTTTGATGGGTCAAATTTAAATGACGTCTCACTTTGCATTTCCTTAAATTCAATGCACGTTTTATTCAGTCCAGAAAAATGAGGAACTCGCGTTAAATGATGAATATATGTCAGCATCTGTTCATCTACAAAAGAGAGCATTTTACTTCTGCAGAAACAATCAATTTAAGAAGCTACGTACTGCAGACTACTGTACTGGCAGAAACGTGCAACATATTGCGCAATAACATAATAATGCACTCATTATCGACTCAGATTGAGTAAACTTCATGACCTGCTTTGACCACGATAGTTGAAGTTTTTGTTTTTAAACTTGTTCCGACTTTGCACTTCTGTGATTTCTCAAGGAACCACTTTAATGTCTGAGAATATGCAGTCGCCACATAGTGTCGATTATGTGCAGTATGCTATATGTGCATCCCGAGACACATGTTTTGATAACACTGTGGAGCGTGTGGGTGTGTTAATGAGCTGACGATCAGGGAGACATCCTGCCTGCACATGTGCACCTGTTGCATAACCTGGTGGCCGCGCCATCCTGTGTTTTGCTGAACAGAGCACAGCGGAACGGTGGTGGGTTATGTAACGAGCCGAGCTCACGCCTGTCTGTGTGTTAGCTGAGGGCTGAGCCGAGAAACTCCATCCAAGCTGAGGAGCATCCAGTCCACAGTGCTGCAGCTGTGGAGCTGTGACCCCTAACCTCCTCAAACTGTTCATCAAGCATTTTGCTTTTTGTCCTTTTCTCCATCGATGTGTGTTTCTGAGACCTGTTGGTGTCAGGGAGGAAGATGTTTTTACTAACACTCTGGTCAGGTTTGTCCCAAACTGATCACAAGTGATACATCACTCCTGATTGGGGATTTGCCCATGTGCAAATTACTTCTTCTTTTTTTTTCTAGCAACTCTTCACCGCCCACCCAGCAGCTGCTGCCTCACTTTACATAATGGCTGACTACACCTTTCTTGCTGATTTAACTGACACTGATTAGAATAAGCAGTAGGATGTTTTAATTCAGGAAACAACTAAATCAGACTTTTTACATGTGGACATGTTCTATACCGTTCTAGCTACACAACGACACATAAAGTTCCTCCGGTTTTGTTTTTCCTTCTAGAAAAACACGACTTATCGACTAAAGGTGGAGACGCACGTTCGTGTTTTAAAGACAGCTGCCCTGCTGCTCCAGCTTCCACCTCACCTCCTGGTAAATGCTCTGTTACGTCCAATTAACTCTTTATTTTTATTTTTATCTCATTAAGAAAGTCACTGCTGAGAAAACAAGTTTTATAGTTTGACTAGCGTAGTGTGTTTCTGATATTTCCAGCTGTAGAGTCCATGAAAGGTTACTCAAGCAGACACACACAGGGTTGCGCACACACACAGACACACACACACTGAGGCGTGCACACAAAGAAACCTGATGAGGCAGATGGGAGTGACTCAGACTTCTGAAACCATGGATCACCTGCGCTGTAGGGGCACGCACGTGATCTCCTCCACAACCTTCACCTCCTCTTCCTCCTCAGCCGTCATGCTGTGTTCATCCAGTCACTGGATTTGTGCCTTTCACTTAACAAGTAAATAGTGAAATAGATTTTTTTTTTTTTTTGTCGTCAATGTCTTCTTGCAGCTGAATCATAGCTTCTTTTTTTTTTTTAAGTTGTCAGAATGTATAAGTATATATTTTTTCTCTTTTAGACTTTATCTTTTTCTTAAAATGTAAAGCTCAGTGCATGTCTTCTCAATGTAACTCAGATGAAATTTAAAGACCTTTTTTTTTAAATCAAAATAGCTAAATAAATCATAAAAGAAAAGAAAAGTGACTATGAGAAGACTTTTTTAGGGATACATTAGTCCCTTGATTTTCGGTGGGTTACGTTCCACACCACCGTGATAGGTGAAAAACTACAAAGTAGGAACGCTATATTTATTTTAGTATTTATATATATTTTAAGTCTTTATAAACCCTTCCCACACTCTTGCAATGTTCTAAACTCTTAAACCTACATAATTTTAACAACATTCATATATGTACTGTACAGTACTGCAAAATTTTATATTCATTCAACCTTTATTTATACAGGTTAGTCTCATTCAGCCTCGAAAACTCATTAACAAGAGAAACCTGTTTTAAACAAAGAACACAGATGAAGTACAGACAACAAAAAACAGTCATATAAAAGCATATAAAATGAAAAGTAAATCAAAGAAATGACATAAAAACGAAACTAAAACAGTTACACTATGAAGCGATGTAAAATATGCTGTGTAAAATTTACCATGAAATACTAGTTCGCCCAGCGCTGTTTCTATTTCTTCGTGAACAAATCCATTCCACTTGTTTAATAGGAGAATGCTCCAACCACTAAAAGTCCACTCCAGGTTTTCCTGGTTACCTACAACAACTCACCATATATGGGTATACACACCAGCCTTGGTCCGGTTCTGCAGCCGTTGAGCACCAAGATGCTTTTGAGAGGCATCCTGCGCTAGCAAGCAGAATTCAGACTAACTGCTAAGGCTGGAAGTAGCCTTGGTCCGGTTCTGGTCCGGTTCTGGTCAGCTCTCTGCATCCACTGAGTGCTGAAGTCACTCTGAATAAGGACCGAACTTTTTAGTCAGGTTCGGATCAGATCAAAACTTTCCCTCCATTTTGACAGAAAGCTTTTGGCTGTAAGCACTGTTGGCTTCTGGGTAGTGTAGTTCTTTGACTGGCATTACAGTATAAGCTTATTTAAAGAAAACAACAAAATGGAGGCGCCTGCCTGAATTATTTTTCTTTTGTTAACTTTTCATCCCGTATCGTCCCAGTCACATGAGTCAATATTAAAGTTGACAATCGTTGAAAAAACGCGTAACAGCCAGTCCACAAAAGTCGAACCGCAAAGTAGTGAGGGACTACTGTACAACGATACATTTGTTATCATTCTTCTGTAATATATTCTGGTTGTGATACAGGTTTAGACACTCGGCAGCCAAAACTAAAGATTCAACTTGGTCTATTGATGTTTTTATAAGGCTTGTCATCTATGTTGTCCCCTCTTTAACATGTTGTGTTTTGTGTGTTTGTTATAGATGAAGATGATGGGATGGAACGTGTGTGTGATACTCTTCGCATGTGTATAATCACCGTGTTGAACCAGGGTTTACGTAATGGAGGAGGTGTGGGAGATATCCTAAGGAAACCCTCTAAATTGGTTAGAAACTATTTTGAATTGACAAATTATATTTTCTAAGTTTAATATCCATTTGTGTTTGCTGAAACGGTTGAGTTGATTTAAAATATATATATATATATTTGAACCCTTCAGGAGCCTCTGTTTGCTGCTCGAGTGGTTTATGACCTTCTCTTCTTCTTCATCGTCATCATCATCGTTCTCAATCTGATCTTCGGTGTGATCATCGACACGTTTGCAGACTTGAGAAGCGAGAAGCAAAGAAAAGAGGAGATCCTTAAAACCACCTGTTTCATCTGTGGTGCGTAACGCTGCGTACTCTGCAAGTTAGGGGGAAAAGAACCCGTGGTTGGAAGGATGCTCGTTAATGAAAGCTGCTGTCTTCCAGGTTTGGAACGGGACAAGTTTGACAACAAAACGGTGTCGTTTGAGGAGCACATCAAATCTGAGCACAATATGTGGCACTACCTCTACTTCCTGGTTCTGGTGAGGGTGAAGGATCCGACTGAGTACACCGGCCCTGAGAGCTACGTGGCCCAGATGATTGCAGTCAGTACAATTCTTAAAACATAAATTACACAACCATATTCTCACACTTTTATCTTGAAGATGGTGTTTCACACACCCTGGAGCAGAGGCCAGCTGATTACAATTCTTTAATGGCAGATGCAGATATGTAGAAGTCAGGTGGCTAAAATATATACCTGTTTTATTAGTACATATTCTTTGGAGCTGTCCACATGGAAACAGTTTTTGTAAATAAACAGTGTTTTTTATTATTGTGTGAATATTTATGATCACACTATATTGTGATCCATTTTTCTTCCGTACGTTTTTCGGCGTGTCTCTCGTCCTGCAGTTTTCAAGCTATTTCAACAATTCATAGATCGAAATGTTCAGCATTCATGAAAACCGTACTATGACTTGTGGTATTGGTGCAACTTGAGCTTTTTGAAAAATTTAGCCTTTTCTGTCACTTTTTTTTTCTCAAAGAAAATTAATTGAGCTCATTTTACCTCCTTCAGATCTTTAAATCTGTTTACAGCTTTTTACTGCTCCTTTCACATTTTGTTCTGGTTCAGCTTCTTTTGTGCAAATGTAAACAAATTTACAGCTATTTTCAGCTCATTTCAGCTGGGGTGGGGTGTTCAGCTGTTTTGTGCTCCTTTCAGATTCTTTCTGCTAACTAAAACATTTTTGTGCTTCTAACTTTTCTAGCATTTTCTTCTATTTCAGCTACTATATAGCTGTTTTTATGCTAATTTAATATTTTTCAGCTAATTCCACATTTTTTGACTCATTTAAACTTTTTTCAGCTTAATTCAGCAAAAATGTGCTCTCTCCACTTCCTTCTTGCAATTTAAGCTTCTTTCTGTTTTTTGTTTTTTAGCTACTTTTCAGGGTTTTTTTATTTTATTTATTTTTTGCTAATTTCAGCTTTTTCACATAATTTCTTCTTTTTGTGCTCATTTCTCATTTAAGGTTGAGTTTTGAAAACGCAACAACTTAAGAAAAACGTTACCCTATCTTAATCTAAAGGTTGTTGATGCATTTGTCCAAGAGGTTTAATTTAATAAAAATGTCCTTAAGTTTCATGGATAAAATGCAGGTTTTCATCCATCCATTATCTTTACCCGCTTATTCCATTTTGGGTCACGGGGGTCGCTGGTGCCCATGTCCAGCAATCACTGTGCGAGGGGCGGGGTACACCCTGGACGGGTCTCCAGTCCATCACAGTGACATATAGAGACAAACGAGACAAACAACCATTCACTCTCTCACTCACACCTAGGGACAATTTAGAGTTACCAATCAGTCTAACATGCATGTTTTTGGTCTGTGGGAGGAAACTGGAGCACCCGGAGAAAACCCATGCATGCATGGAGAGAACATGCAAACTCCACCCAGAAAGGCCCCTGGACCGGGGTTTGAACCAAGGACCTGCTCGCTGAGAGGCAGCAGCTCTACCAGTTGCGCTACCGTGCTGCCCGCAGGTTTTCATCAACTTTTAAAAAAGTTTTCTTTTCAATTAAGGATTTTGGGGGCCGAATGGAGATTGTCCATGGGCCACTTTTGGCCCTTGAGCCCCATGTTGCCCACGTCTGGTCTAGTATCATCATATGTACATGTCCATGGTGTTGTACTGAAAATAGACCCCCGGCTTAAAGTGCTTGTGTTCAGTGTTGTTGTTTCCAGATGGGTCTTAGCATGTGCAGGTGTGACCAGTTCTTATTATCTAAATAAAACCCTAATAATCAATACTTCTATCCTTTAGGAACACCTTACATTCATGCAACATTCAGATAATTTAAGAAGAATGTGACACTACTGCACTAATGTTTATTTGATACAGAAATACATTAGAGTTTCTCTTTTATTATTCTAAGAGCTCATTAGCGAAAACAATAATTTATTCCCCTCATTTATTTATTTTTTTGCCGCCAGCCTGTATCGGATGTAGCAGATATCTTAGTGTTGGCGTCCTAAAGTCGCAGCACCTTCTTTAGTGGGAACATTGGCACAGTGTGCTACCGAATCACGCTCCTCTACAGGAGCAGAGCGATCGAAAACAAGACTGAGCCTCCAGGCTTGTGCCAGGCATCCCAATTTATTCTCCTCTCCGCTCACTGCTGGAGAGAAACAGGTCGCTGTCTCGAGGTAGTCTTCACCAAGCTGAGCTCCTAACTTGCTAGGACACAGAACAGTTAAATAGTAATTAAACCCGGTCCAGGACTATTATCGTCAGCGTGCTGGGCTGACACACGGGACAAGAAGCTGAAGGATGTAAGGGCAACTGGAGGAGTTTCTGTTGGGTTAATGGATTCAAATGAAGCTCACCAGCACAATGGCACATTTTGTGATTAACATTCTGCTGTGATGGACAGAAGAATGTTGGCATTAAAATGAACAATTTGCATAACAAACAGGTGACAGACATCGAATTAATATGCATCAGCAGGTCCCCCAACAGGTCTGTTCTCTGATGCCTGTTCAAGGTATTTTTGGAAAATGAGGTAATGATGAGTCAGGAATTTAAATTAGCACCTTCTGATTTGATGCAGAGCAGAAAAACACATGGGAAGACACCAGAAAACGTAGTTTGATTTACCATTTTCAAGCACATTTATATTAATATATACTTTCATAATAAAATCCAGCTGTTGTGTTTAAGGTGAAATTTATAACGGATTTTCTCTGAGCAGCAGGGTGCAGGGAGAAGTGAAAGCAGAGTTTTATGCAGCACCTGTAGTGTTAAAACATCTATCAGACTGATGCATTTCAGCTTCTAGCCTTTATTAGGGTCAACGTGCATCATTAAATGAAGGCCTGTATACTAGCTGTTAATGCTGGCACACAGCTGTTATCTAACCTGCTTTGTTAGTGCTTGATGTGTGTATGATGTGATAAAGAGTGGCTCACAGAATGGATTAGTGTATAAAACACCTAGTTGTTATTTTTTCCTCCTCAGTCAAGCCATCCTTCAGTCAAACCAGAAAATAATGGCCTAAAAAAGGAACTAACAAAACACAAACTGACCAAAATTGTTCCGAACAACCCAAAATAAAGAGTCTGGAAAAACATTGCACCTGTAAGAATACCATAATGAAACACTGTGGTCTTGTATTGTACTGAGCACTATTGAACTGATGGTGATGGTTTTTATCTGATGGTTTTAACTGGACTTTACAGAAACTGACATGATTTTCTATTGAACCTGTTCAGCTCTTCAATATTGTGGCCTGTGACCACAGTTTAAGAATTAATCATGGAATGGTAAATTTGGGGTTTCAAAGGAGAAATGGTTTGAGGAGAACAGTCTTCAGTTTTTTTTTTATCTGCTAGAACTTTCTTTTTTAAACTGTCTCATATATTTACTTAATGTCTGTATATAAAATATATGTATAGCAAGGGAATACTGTATAATATATATACACACACACACATATATATATATATATATATATATATATATATATATATATATATA
>NC_056507.1:21768526-21808037 GCF_014905685.2 Nematolebias whitei | reverse complement strand
AAAAATTCTGACAGCGCTACAGGACTAGCAGGTACTGCAGCAGTCACAACGCGGTTACATAACCCATCTCAAGTGGCCTGCTAATAGCTCAGCCCTGCCAGGCACGTGCACTCCTTGTCCCTTTCTCTTTCTTACAGTCTCTCTCTCTCTCTCACACACACACACAGAGACACACACACTGACTTCATGATCACTCCATTTACCACACGCATGGAACAAGTTGTCTGTTCTAAAAGCAGCACGAGATGGGATCAAATGGCCATGTGTTTTAACTTCAGCTGATGACCAAGGACAGACTGATTTAGTGACATCTAGTTTAGATCTTCATTAACTGCTCACTGACGGTCAGGAACAAGCATGTCAGTTTGAGGGCTTTATTAATTTCATGATTCATGTCATATAATCTCCAAATGTCTGAATCGCTGACTGCTGGTTATAAACGTTGTCAGTAACAGTTTAATTGAATTTTATCTTAAATTTCAGACCAAAATGGTTTGAGATGTTAATAAGGGATACATTGTCTACTAATCTATTTAAAAAAATAATAATTTATTTCATAATTATTCAAGTTTACAAAAAATAATGAAACAGTCTCTCTTGTAGTAGTATAATAGTACTTGTACTTGTACCATGACAGTTTGATACATTTAGGATGAGAATATGAATTAGATGGAGCAGGCGCACGTTTAATTTAGCTGCATTATTCCACCAACGCCGACCAAAAATAAGCAAAGCAAGATTTTATTTAAAGCGCTCTACGTCAAACAAAGCGCGGTTGGTTCAGAATAACTGTTAGAAGCTTAAAGTCCTGCCTGTTTTATTCAAATCCCCTTTGTGGGAAAAGCAGAGGGCTGCAGTGAAAAGAGGTGAAAGATGCAAGTATGGCAAGAAGTTGTTTCATGTAATCTGGACTTTGAACAGTTCTGTAGCAAGCTATTTGTATATTTATTCAACATCTTTGATATCAAATGTTCTTATTTTTTTCTTTGTGAAAGCACTCAGCTTAGGCCTGTCACAATAACAAATTTTGCTGGCCGATTAATTGTCTCAGAAATTATTGCGATAAACGATAATATCGTTTGAAAATTGACAATAATTGGTAATTATAATGGTAATTATGGATAGTGAGGGAGCGAGCAGCGTGTCTCTTTAAGAAAAATGGGAGGGAGGCTCCTTGATGTGACATGGGCTGTCTGTCCTTCCTTTTTTCAGTTCTCAAAGAGGCAAACGCTCGGTGTGGTTTGATCTCTTTAACATAGCATTTGTCACACAAAGCTTTTAATAAAAAAATCAATAAACAAGTTCTCAGCTTCTTTTTGCAGGAAAAAAAAAATTTACATGAAGGCACAGGTTTCAACCGTGAATTTTGGAGCCTCAACAAGACGGAGGTTTTTCCCCAAGGTTAGCCTGTTAGCTTAGATCATAGCTTAGCTTCTCAGCTTAGCTGCTTTTAATGATCCAAAAACGCGATTTTGAACAGTTAAAATTGATTTTAAAGAGAAAGGGAGGGGGCAGTGAAGAGCACCGGAGTTGAGCCTTTGTCATCCAGTGTCTTCAGTAGAAAGAGGGAGACACGAAGAAACGATAAAGCCGATAAATGAAAATGAGGTGGATAATTTTCATTTATCATGCGATTAATTGATTTATTGTTTATCGCGACAGGCCTAACTCAGCCCGCTGAGAAACTAAGTTTGAGTGTTTCACGTCAAATTAGTTTTATATTTCGACATTGAGATGTGTTGCTTTTTATTTTGCATCGCTCCAAAACTAATTTTCTGAAGGAAACACTCCTTGATTTATTTTTTTTAAGAGAAGACTTGGAGTTTATCAAGCTTTCAGTTCAACACACATCATGTGGTTTACTGTTAAAAACACAGTAAAATAATTTATTCGTCATTTTTATACTTACCAACGTGACAAATCCAATTTTGCATGACCTTAGACCTGACCTGCATAGATGAGTTGTTTGTTTGTTTGTTTTGTCACTGTTTCTTGAAATGTTGTATTGTATGTTGGGAAAAAAGCTTATTGCAATTGTTTCTATTTCCTATTGTACTAAACCCCTGACCCTCATGCTTTAGGTGATTTATGGTGTGTGTGTGTGTGTGCGTGCGTGTGTGCGTGTGTGCGTGTGTGCGTGTGGAGCCATGACTTGGGCATACTGCTAAGCCCCTACTCTCTTGTTAAAATAATATTTATTTAAGAAAGTGGAAGTTATGAATACTATTTGTATTTAAAAGTGGATGTAAACTAATTTAAGATCACAGAACTATCACAGGTTGTGCTTTAGATAAATGTTTGTTTTGAAACAGAAAAATCTTAATTTTGTCAATACAGCACGAGAGAGGATTTACAAAATTGCTTAAGGAGTGAGTACAGATTATAGCCATTACATAAAAGACTGCAGTGTCCCTGCAGAAATACTAAAGGCAATTTTTTTATGCCTTTATGAGTGGCAACGTGGATACAATACATAACATGGGTTAAAAACAACAACTTCTATCAGCTGAATTTAGGATGTGAAAGTTAAGTCAATCCTTTTTGTCTTTAAAGCATGTTTCTATTCTAACTGTCACATAAAACCAAGATTAATCCCAATTTTAGAACCAATACAGCTCAATATGATATGCAAAACAAAGAAAATGTATTCCATGCAGACTAAAATTACATAACAAAAGTGATCAAATGAAAAGTATGAGTCCAAGCAAAATATCTTGTGGAACTCCAAGACAAAGTGCTAAGTAAAATTCATCATTCAGATAAACAATCCATTATATATTGGATAAAAGTAGGTTATCCTGGCCTTTTGAAATTTCTGTCATCTCAAAAAGCATGTTCAAGCCTCTGCAGGAATACGTTGCAATTGACTGGATCAAAAGCAGCTTTGAGATCTAAATGTTTTGACGGGTCAGTACGTACATCCTTTCCTGGTACTGTTTCTGTGCTACAGTCTGAACATCCTAAACTGGATAATTTAAAATAAATAAATAAAGGGTTTATCATTGGCTAATATTCCAGAATCAACGGCTGATTTATTTAGCATAAATTTAATTACAACAACCTTGACAGCTCACAGTAAGAAGCCTGTATTATATATATATATATATATATATATATATACACTATATATATATATATATATATATATATATATATATATACTGTATATTCATCTATTCAAAAATGGAACTTCTATTAGGTTTTATGTAAATATCCATTCAGCTAAAATAACAATCCAATATTGACTAATTAAGCGAGAAAGAACTTGAAGTAATAAAATCAGTGACTATTGAAGAGGTGCAACTAGTCAGTTATTTTCAGCGATGCCTGAGAAGCAGAAGAAAAAGAGCGTCTGTAAAATGTGCTCAGTGATGTGATCACTGAAGGAACACTGACGCCTGACTCACTCAGGCAGGAGAGCAGAGTCGAGTCCAGTGACGAGCGGCAGGAGATGAGCGGGATTGTTCAGATCCTGCAGTCACAGTTGAACTTTTTTGTTTAAGGGGCAACTACTCCTCAACCAGTACAAGTGATTTCATGCACAAAGAATAATCACATCTGTGAGATTGTAATCAATCAGTTCTGGATTATTTAAATGGAGTGTCGGGTGGCTCCCAGCTCACAGAGCTGTCATTGTATTTTGTTTTTTTAATAATAAGAAAAGTGTTCTGTTTTTATCATCCCCTCCATGCCAGAGGCTCTAATTATCACTGCATTTTTGGGTCATATCTTTGAGAAAAAAAAAGGACTTTTCATACTGTTGAGTCAAAAAGTCTGAAAATGGCTAAAAAATAAAGTCAATAAGTGACTTATTTAGATGACTGAAAGAGAAAGATGTCTTTATTTAAAATGTTGGCTTTAGGGGAGCGAGATATGCATTCTTCCAAAGAATACAACTTTAATTTGAGTGTTTTTGACAGAATTGGGAACTTTGCAGTACTGTAACTTCCTGTTTTGTACTAATTTAAACCCAGGCTTTGAATCAAAGTTTAGAATAAAACGGTGATTGCTGATGCTCGTCTGATTCTGATTATCTTTATTGTTTGTTTTTAGATTAAATGTAATGATTTGTTTTATTCAGTGTGACGTTAAAGCCCATATTAGGTCAGAGCAATTATTGTTTTAATCATGTAAAAGAGAAAACCCCATTAATCAGAGAAACAAAAAGCAAATGGCAGACACACCTTCATCCTCCCTCAGACTGTACTGCCTTCACCTTTAATCCTCATCGTCTCGCACTCTTCATCATCCTCTCCATCACCGTAGTCTATTCTTATATAAGAGTAGGTGGGAGCACACGTCGCTCGCTGCTCCCAGTGGACCTAAAGTGGTGCCAGTCAAATCACGCTATCAGCACCTTGTAAATGATTTTTTTTTATCAGGAGAACTGACAAAGGAATATTACATAAGATCAGCTGATGAGAGCCTGTCTCCGTGAAACCTATCTCACTTTGCACAAGAGTATACAAGTTGTAAAACACATTTCCGCTTCCCATGCAGATGCTCGCCAACATCACACACACCCACACAGGTGCAAACGCAGATGCACAGAAGCCCGTTACATAATTCCATAGATTTACTTTGCACCGTTTTCAAGCCTTGCTGCAGATGTTTGCACGTTTGGAGGAGGGGGGGGGGGGGGGATAAATGGATAATTAAGTGGACATTTTGCATGTGAGCACATCCCTCATAAGTAACACTATAGCTCCAGTTGTGCTGCTGATGGGTGACAGTGAATCATCCGCTCATCAACAATGTGTTTATGGAGTGGGTGAGAATTTATATGCCAGTTACTGTTCGTTTAGTGTATTACTGTGATGTGCGGTAACCAGGAGACGGTGGAGCAGCGGTAAAAAATTCTCTACCGTCGAGCACAAAACAGAGAGCAGCCTCCATACTGATGAGATGATTAACGTTAAACCTTCACGCCCGTCTCCGCTCACCACCACCTCTGTTTACTCTCCTCCCGCAGGCTGGTTTTAGCACCGTAACACTCCCTGCATGTCTATGCAAATCTTGTAGCATCAGTGTTGTTGCCACCTCTGCGAGCTCATTTAGTCAGCTTTTTATTCGTTTCGCCCCTTAACGCTGACTTTCTCGTGTCTGACCTTGGTTCCTGCAGGAGAAGAATCTGGAGTGGTTCCCTCGTATGAGAGCCATGTCTCTGGTGAGCAGCGAGGGAGACAACGAGCAGAACGAGATGCGATCCCTGCAGGAGAAACTGGAGAGCACGGTCACTCTGGTAGCTCAGCTCTCAGGCCAGCTGGCTGAGCTCAAGGAACAGGTACAATGTCAATTTAGCTCGTTAATGCTCGCTGCTGTTTGCAAGTGTCTGTCTGTAAGCAAAATATCTCAAACCATTGAATACATTTAAATGAAATTTGCTTAAAGTAATGATTAAATGTTCATTTGCAGTTGATTTAACTTTTGTAACTAATCCAACTAAAGATAGCCACCACAGCCAGCTGATCTTAGAAAGGTAAGGTTTTACAGGTAATGAGTAAAAACCTGATGTGGTAGTAGATGAGAGTCATTCACAACACATTTTTTGAGTGCGAAATCTCCCACGAGCATAAAAGATTTGACCAAAACTAGGGATGCGCGATATTGGATTTCTGGCTGATATCCAATATGCCGATATATTAAAACTTATTTGACCGATAACCAATACTGATATTTGTTTCCCTAGACCTACTAACAGAGACTACAAAGCTTTCTCTACTCTGGAATTAAAATACTACATTACCCTTTGTCTATTTGGCCTGCTACCAAATGCAGATGCCAAAAAGGCGGCTGAAAATGATGTAACACTACATAAATATATAATATATATAAAAAACTGTGCCTTTTATATCGATGAGTTATTTTGATGGAATGGCCAATGTCTGATATTTTATCGCTAATATCGGCCATTACCATGCCGATAATATCGTGCATCCCTAACCAAAACAGCTACAACTTTGTCATTTGGGGGAGTGGTGGTGCAGTGGTTAGAGAAGGTAGGCCTGTGATTGGAAGGTCGCCGGTTCGACTTCCCGGTCTGACAACATCAAAATGTGGGTGGAAAAGGTGAAGCGCCCACACCTGCCTCCACCCTCCTTTGCCCTACCTCGGCCCTTGACTTCCACCATCTGCTCCCAAACAGATCTCTCTTGAAAATGAGTCCTCGTGACTCAGTGAGACAAACTGTATGAATAAAGGTTAAATAAATAAAATAAATGTGTCAACATAAGATGTTCTTAATCTAAAACTCTGGCATGAATTGCATCAGGTGGCATGCACTCCTTGATTTAGTCTTATTTCTAAGAGTAGTGTTTTATAATTTGCTTTGCTCAGCAGCTAGTCTGAACTCAGAATGCCTTCTGACAATGAGGCTGTTTGTTTTTTTTATTTTTTTATTTACTTTTAAGACAAAACACCAGCAGACCAAAAGGTCACACAAACCAGACTGATTCATCGGGGTCTATTTGTCACAAATCTCTGTTCTGAGCCAAGTAACGTAGACAGGCTCTGTCAGTCGTCGGACGCCACTGAATGCACCACGACAGGTGACTTTTGCGTAAGCAGCGAACGCAGCCGAGAGCCGCCTGTGAGCCTCTGGCTGTTTGGCTGACTAGCTCGGCTGCTGCAGTGTGACTGATCACTCCCATCACCTGCCTCCTCTGCATGTGATTCCAGTCACAGGCCCGTCCTTGTTCCCCTTGTGCCAGATGTGCAAAAACAGCTCCTGCTGAGGGAGGATCACACTCCAGTAAACAAAACAACATCCTCTGCTGACCTCGGCGAGTCGTAAAGGCCGTAAAGCTCCCTGCTGCCTGGGACCACTCGTATAACCCCGTTTTAACAACTGAGGTTGTCTGCCGCCGAAGCGCCCTTGAGCAAAGATACTGTTGCTGTTTTATGGCTCTCTGCCAAGGGAAAAGTGGAGCTATATTAATTTAGCTCTTATCTCTGTCCGTTCATCTGTCTGTAATGTTAGCAAAATATCTCGTGAATCACTGAACAGATTTGAATGAAACAAAAAGTAGTAACTGGATTGACATCTACAACTATTTTAGTTTTATATAATCAAACAAAATTTATTCATTCTAAAAATGATTGGGGCCAACCCAGTTCAAGATGGCCGCCACAATAACGTAATCGTGATAAACACAAAACTGACCATGACAGTCAGTTTTACAGACAATGAGCTAAATATTGTTGTGTAAGGAGCCCATTCTAGCTCTATACTCAGCTAACTGTATTCTAGTGGAAACAACTCCGTCTGTTGGCAAAATATCTTTAAAACCACTGGATGAATTTCAGTGAAACCCTCAGAGTGGACGTTCATCTACAACTGCTATAACTTTCAGAGTCACCCAACCATGTTGCCTCTCATCAGAAGACAATCTTAATTTGACAGTCTGCTGTGAAAGACGATGCATTCGTCTTCATGAAAACTTGAGTCTTCAGTGAAAAATGTTTGTGAGACTTTTTGAAGCCTTATTCTAAATCAAGTTGTGTGCAGTGTAGAAAGTTTTGTCTTTAGACATGAGTGTTTACGCAGAAACACGAGACCTGACTGCAGCTCTGCCCTCAGCTCTCTGAAACGTCTCGAAGGAACGTTCCCCTGCAGCTACAACCCTCATTTCACAACACACTTACAGCTAACGCGCATGTGTGTTTGTGCACGTGCACCGCTGAATGGCTGCACACTCCGCTGTTTTCCACATTAATGCAAACACCAAAGATGATCAACACGCACAACTTAAATTTTTTTATCTTGACCCAGCTGCCTGGTGATTTGAGAAGTCAAACATCACTCAGGGTGCTAGTCACCAGATTCGTGGTGGTTACTACATCTGTAACTCTGGAGCTCTGACAGAAGTACTATCAGTTGACTTAGCCAGTTATTTTTCAAAGTTTTAGAGATAATCCAGTCAACTTGAAGTGATGTTCTTTCTAATCGTTATCAATAGTTAGTACTTATTTTGTCGCCGTTTTCTCAAGCAAACAATGTTCATGTTTCTACGGGAACAGCTGTGACTATAAATGGATGGTGTTTATGCTGGTGATGCTGCAGAATGTGTCGATCCACCTGATGGGTGTGACAGATCAGTCTAAACGTTTACTAAATGTTTGGTGGACTGATAACGTTTAGTAGCTTTGACGCCATCAGCATAAATGGTGTCATGCAAAAGTGTAGAGGTTTAATATCTGCTGAAGTTTTTTACCCTGAAGAGTTGTTTTAGAAGCGAAAAAAATAATTGAATAAAACAAGCCGTCTTTTAGTTAGTTATTAGCCTAGCCTGGACAAAGACTGGCCCTTTCCTCTACACTCTGTGCTCTTTGACTGATGTCCCGGCTGATGAGGTATTAACTATTAATAACTATTTGACAGAATCTAACAAGGTTGAGTCAGGTCCTCTGGACAGATTCTTTCTTGTTGGAATGTTTCGTCTTTTGTCCAAAAGACTTCTTCCGTCTGAGGAGCTGAATGATGGTTTGAGAGAGGAGTAAAGGAAGCCATCTTTGTGAAGAGAGCCCACCCGTTGTTAAACATGAGCAGAGGCCTCCATGTTCAACTGTCCCCCTCTTACAATGTTGTTATTGCATCAGGGCACTAACGATCGATTGTTAGATTGCTGGTCCTCCTTTTCAATGTGAACAGCTAGTTCTGGCTGTCACCAGCAAACTGGTTCGTCCACTATGAGAAGGTGCTGCTCCAAAGACTGAGTGTGTTGCAGCTCCTCAGACTGAAGAAGTCTTTTGGATAAAAAAACGAAACATTTCAACAAAGTATAATCCATCCAGAGGACCTGACTTAACCTTGTTAGATTCATCTACCTGGATTATTGCGCATCGGGACATTTGACAGAACATCACTTCAAAGTTGACGGGACTATCCCTTTAAAAACAGATCTTATGTGATTAGCTTGTGCTCAGAGTTTGTGTTGGGAAAGACTCTCAGCTACTACCACACCAGATTTGATCTCATTATTTGAATAAATTGACGGAGTTATAACCCATTTCTTGTTGGATAAGGTGGCTTGGCTGTGCTAGCTGCCTTGAATCGGTTTGTCTCGAAACGTCTGTTCAGCTGTTGGTATTTAAGAACACATTTACCATCAGCAGGTGAAAAATACTGTGCAGATTTAGTTTTTTTCCTGATCTTTTTCACCCAGTCTTCATGACATCGCAATGTATACCTTTTAAAGAGGACAGAAGTAGACTGATTAATTTCCCACTGAATCATTTTGATCAGTCTAAATGAATGCGTTCACGCAGTCATGCCTGTGCTTCAAGTTCAAACGGGCAAATACCCCTCTGGACTGCGGTGGTTACATGTGAGTCTGTGGGAATAGTGTGTTTGCATGATAAAGCACCCACTAGAACAGTAATAGAGCAAACACAAGTGTTTGTTTCCTGCTAAATTAAAATCCACTCCAGCCTGATTGTTTCCTTTCCGTCTCCTCCACAGATGACGGAACAGAGGAAGAACAAGCAGAGACTTGGATTTCTTGGTCCTTTTCAGCCCAACCAGTACATTTCAGTACACTGAGGTGGTGGGGGGGTGGAGGCGTCCATGTAACTGGACACTGGTGCAAAAACAGTCATTAGCCTTAAGAACAACTTATGATGCTCAACTACAATTACTGATACCACAAGTCATCAGCAAGTGTTGATTCAATTCTTTTTTAACATTTTGTTTTTTGTATGACATAAAAACTGCTCATCTGGAGACTGCACGTGCCAGATGTGCCCACTTAGCTGCAGGACGGAGGACTGGCCTGGGCTCTGTTGTGCTGGGCAGGGAAGCAGGGAAACGGTTCAGTGCTGGGAAACCTGCAAACACTCTTTGCCTGAAGTCCTCCACAGGTGGCAGAGGTCAAACACCGGCATCCAGGTGGAGCAGGCTCACCGAGAGCAAACGGTCTCCTCAAAACAGCCTTTTTAGATTTCTGTTTGTATTCGTGGAGATGTTTCTGTTCATAACTGGAGTATTATGTTTGTGTTTTGAAATAACACGCTGCCTTAACTTTTTTTTTTTTTTTTACATAAGGCATTCCAATGGCTGTAAGTGCACTTTTTTTTAAAAGGGAAAAGTCAAAGCTGGACGTGTTGGTTTGTTCCTTGTTCAGGTTCACTTCACCACTTCTGTTGCCTTTTTACAGAGTTGGAAACTGGAAGTAATAGAAATGTGAATAAAAAATGGTAACCTGTATAGGACTTACTTAAAAATGTCCTCATATTAGTAATTATTTTATAAAATATGTCTGCTAACAGTGTAATATTTATTTAAAAAAATCTTAATTCTCTTAATAAATTTGTGAAGATGTCACTTTTCTCGAACTGTGGATGATTACTAAGAGATTTTATGATTCAAATCCTGCACAAATGAGTGCATGACCTTGATTGCAACTGTTCTGTGACACTTTCTGTTGATACATCGTTTATAAAAATGCATTTTATGTGGTCAGATATAATAAATTTGTAACAGCAGTCAGCAGCTTCTGAGCAGAGCTTGCCCCTTTTTTTTTATATTGTCAAATGTTGGACCACTGTCCAGACCCAAAGTTGGACCCAGAATTTTTTACCTGGATTATTGCGCATGAACTTTGATGTTTTGAACCACTTCGGCTATGGCTGCCTCAGAGGAGTCGACGGGGGAGAGGGTGGACTCCAGAAACCATCTTATCACCATCAAACTGGTTGACGCACTATGTGAGTGTGCTGCTTATAAGACTGAGTTTGTTGTGGCTCCTTGGACTGATGAAGTCCTTTGGATGAAAGACGAAACGTTTCAACAGAAACCGCCCAGAGGACCTGACTTAACTTTGTTGCATAGGACAAATAGGTGAAAATCTTGCGTCGTTTTTCTTCCACCTCACAGTTATGTACTACTTTGAGTTGGTTTATCACATAACATTCCAAAAAAGTAATTTGAGTTTTGGAGTTGGTACAACAGGTACTTTATACCTGTTATATATTCACAAGGCTCTGAAGGCTACAATCGTCTCATTAAAGGTCTTGAGTTATGAACTGTGCTTAAATCTAAGGTGATCATCTGAATGTTCCTGTTCCATATCTGAGGTGATGGACTAATCCCAGAAAGCAAACTGGTGTTTTATCCCGTTCTGTCATTTACCCTCCGCTGTGAGAACCATCCGTCTTGGCTTTTCGCGTTTTGTTTACGCTGGCAGTCCTGCATTTAGTCCTGCTGCCGGTGACAGCCATTAAAATTAGTTCACGCAGTGCCATAATGGTGAGCAGCTGTCACTGCACAGACTCCGGGGCTAAAGTGCAGCATTACTGGAATGTGTTGCACTCAGACGAGGAAACAGTGGGAGTGGATAATATCAGCACCGTCATTAATGTCTGGCAAAAGTCTCATTGCCATGTTGTGATCCTCCTGTCGGCCTACATGGCTATATCCTGGTAAATCTTTTACAATTTTTCACCTGTGTGAGAGAGAGCGAGCCTCTGTGTGATTTTTAAATTCACCTGGGCAGTGAATGATTTACTTTATGAGCACAGCCTTGGACACATTTGGATATTTTTTTTAATAAACCACAAAGGTCACGCAGTTAACCTTTTGGTATTCAGAGGGCCAACAAACACTTCTGTCTCTGGAGGCTTTTCTTTAACCGTGAAGTGTAAAAAAAAAAGACAGCAGGAATATTTCTGTTTAAATTTACATAAAGATTAACTAATAAACATTTCATTTGTTGTATTTTTTTATTGTTTCTGTCTTTGTTTGGAAAGTTCAACCAACTTCTCCAAAAGCTGACGAGAAGTTGGGTGGACGGCCTCTCCTCAAGTGTCATTTTTATAAATAAACCTGCCCCCATGATGACTTGCATGTGACTTCCCGTGTCTGAGCCCGAGCTTTGTGGTCACATGATGAACTGACATCAGAACACAAAATAAGCCCATGAAAAGCCCACAGAGGTCCGCCCCGTGTCACACACTCGCTTGTCTGATCCGATACGTTGAAGTTAATCTTTCACTGACTGTAAATGGACTGAAGGGAGTCTGAAGTCATACTGCAGTCAAAGTCACATCTGATAACGGTTCTGTGTAAAAGTTTTAAACCACCTCTGATGTCGTCAAGGAGCCAGACATTCTCCTAATCTTTACTGCTCGAAAGGCAAAGAGTGGCTGATGATGTCGTTGCTTTCGTCTGCGTGCGATCAAAACAAAACTAGCTGAAAGTGATCAGTAAATGTACAACACCTGCTTAACATTCGGACCCAAATTCAATATGGCCGCCACAGCCAAGTCTCATTAGAGAACACAAAAACAGTTATAGTTCTGTCAGGTTTACAGATGTTGTAGAGCATTTGGTGTGGATGTAGCTGCGAGTCGTCCACAAGCCAAACTTCAAGTGCTTTTTATTTTTACTTTTAGCATTAATTGTTGGAGTCAACTCTGTCTGTTAGCAAAATATCTCAAGGACTACTGAGTGGATTTTAATGAAACTTTCTAAACTTAATCAAAATACATTTACCTACAACCGTTTAACTTTTGGAGTGAATCCAATTTAAAATGGTTGCCACAGCTAACCAATATTACCCAACACTAAAATAGCAGTAACGGATATTGCGCTAAAGTTGGACATGGTAGTAGCTGAGAGTTGTTCACAACGCATGTTCTAAGTGTCATCTTGCAATATCAACAGCTAATGAACATTATATGTCATATATTTATGAAACAGGAAAAAACTCAACAAAAAGCTGACAGATGCATCTTCAGTCAACTGGATGTCAGGGGTTCAGCTAATAGCTTTCTGGAAATCACCCGTTTAATATTTATAAAGCTGTGGTGTTTATCATGGGCTCAGCTGAAGTAATGGGAACGACGTGTCTGTGTGACAGGCTGATGGTAACAAATTACACAAAGAGACAATTTTAAAACAGGATTTTTGATTTTTGAAACTGTTTTTGTGCCGACACAACATTTCAGAGCCTTTAAATGCCCGGACGATTCAAAGATCAGAATGGAATGGTTCAACAAGTGAAAAACATTCATCTGAAAATTGTCACGTAGTAGACAAAAAATATAGTGGGGAAAAACAGCCCAAAAATAAATAAACAAATAAAGACCAGCAGAAAGTTAGATGTTTCTAATAATTTATTCAAAAGAATACAAGAAGGTTTTACTTCTTGGAAGCGAACTGTAAAGACAATGCTGGATGACTGAAAACATTAGCACATCTGTATATATCAGGTCCTCTGAACGGTTTCTTTGTGCTGAAATGATTCATCTTTCATCCAAAGGACTTCATCAGTCCAAGGAGTCACAACAAACTCAGTCCCACAAGCACACTCACATAGTGGGCCAACCAGTTTGATGGTGATAAGATGGTTTCTGGAGTCCACCCTCTCTCTGTCGACTCCTCTGAGGCAGCCATGGCTAAAGTGGTTCAAAACATCAAAGTTCATGCTCAGTAATCCAGGTAAAAAAAAAATCCAACAAAGTTAAGTCAGTTCCTGTGACTGTCTGTCCGTCATCCAAAGGACTACATCAGTCCTGGCAGTTCATGGCTGCCTCAGAGGAGTTGACGGAGGAGAGGACAAACTCCAGAAACCATCTTATCACCATCAAACTGGTTGGTCCACAATGTGAGTGTGCTCTTCATGGGACTGAGTTTGTTGTGGCTCTTCGGACTGATGAAGTCCTTTGGATTAAAAGCAAAATGTTTCAACACAAAGAAACCGTCCAGAGGACCTGACTTAACGTTGCTAGATTTATTACCTGGATTACTGAGCATAAACTTTGAAGTACTGTATATCTTCAAGTAAATAAAGGAAGGAAACTATGTGTCGGCACACGCAGTATAGAAAACTTTAAAAAATAAAATGACCATGAAACAAACACGGTGTTGATGTTTTTTCAGTCATGAAATCCTTTCATTCATCAAATACAGATGAGGAAAAAAGATACCAACTTTGTGTGTGTGTGTGTGTGTGTGTGTGTGTGTGTGTGTGTACAGTTTAAGCTGATGTCAGGCCACCAGGGGAAAGACGGAGCAAGTTAAAAATGAAATGAAAACAACTTTTGCCTAATCCTGTCTGAATGATCACTCCAGCTTCCCGCCTGAGTCCCCCTTTCCTCCCCCCAGCTCTTGCCTCTGTCCCCCTCCCTTTAGTGGCTGAAGCAGTTTACCTCCCACAGGCTGGTTGAGTCACGCTGACTACTGGTGTGGAATCCACCTTCGCAGCTCAGTTTCAGTCTGGTTCCAGTGAAGCGTGGTCTGTCCAGACTGTTTCTGAAGGTTTTGTTGCCACGTATGATTCTCAACTGAAAAACACTTCGGCTGCTGTAAATAGTTTATTATGGACACCAGTGTTTTTTTTGTCCTTGTTTAAATGAACACACGCTGTCAGCAGCTCAGCTAAAGACTCAGTTTTAGTGATTTTATTATTACAAAGTAACAAAAAATGTCACTTAAGCTTTTATCAGAGAAAGAATGGAGGGTGTCTGCTGCCGTGTTTAATAGTTGACCTTTTTATTATACAAAAGTATTTTCTACAGCTTGAGGATATACAACAAACTCTATGACAGAACAAATTAAAAAAAAAGGTTAAAAAACAAAAACAACTGGACATTTATTCTGAAGCTGAAGACGTTTCGCTTCCCATCTGGGAGGCTTTATCCATTTAAAAATCTCTGGTGCTTTTCTCAAAATCATAACAAGTCGTATGCAGAAAGCCTGTATGAAACCTAAAGGAGAAACTCTTCCTAATCAGTAAATCTCAACAACTAAAACCACTATTGGAGCCTCAAATCAGTGACGCTGATTTCAGGGATTTCCTTGGAGCATAGCAAGCTCTGCAATGAACATACAAAAGAGGATAAATGTCCAATTAATTCCAAACAGAAAACAAGTGGTTCTGTTTTTCATGATGGAAACAGTTGTCAGTTAAAATCCGACTCTATTCATGTTTGACAAATACAAAGTTTGTTACTTATTATACAAAATGTGAGCAAAAAGCCATCATTACTCACAAACCCTATAAACGCTGATGCAGAGCGATGAGAAGGTAAAGAACAAAACCAACATCTTTTTCTTTGTGATGAAGATCAGGTCTGAGGTTCAGCAAATTTCTTTATTCTGTAATATTTACTTCTATTGGTATTAAACGGGTATTTAATGGGTACATGTACCAAGCGATATTGTGTATTACCACCAGCGAAAGACGTGCATCCTGTTGGAACAGCCCAGTTCCAACAGAACTTAAATAAATATCACACCACAAGATAAAGAGATACCACATATTATGTACACAAAAAGTACCCGGTAAGTACCTGGTATGTACTAAGTCTTTTATTTTTCCTTCTTGCGCTCGGCGAAGGCGGACGCTTTTTCCTCCTGTTCCTTCCCCAGCTTCTGCTCCTTGTCCTGTGAACATTTATGTTGCTTTTTTTGTGTGCTGAGGTTTTTGCAACCTCACAGTGTGTCCTGTTAGGGATACAGTGTGAGTTATGTTTTTTTATTTTTATTTTTTTACTTCTTTCCCTCGTGTTGCCTTTTTTATCTAATGAAAAAAGACAGCACCTCTCATGAAGCTGCAGCCTCAGGCATCCCTGTCTTCCCTTGGCTATGCTGTTTGGTTGTTTGTGTTTCTTGGACTGGCTGTACTGAAATGACAATAAAGGCTGATTCTTATTCTGATTCTGATGTACATGGTAGATACATGTTCCATTTGAGATAAGAACCAGGTGTACCTAAGTACCAGGCAGGTACTCGATACACATGGAATATACCCATTAATAGTGTGAATGCTTATTAAGTATTAACACTATTGTGATCCATTTTCCTTCCATATGTTTTTCAGCATTTTTCTCGTTCCACAATTTTTTTGCTATTTCAACAAATCATATCTCAAAATGTTCAGCTCATTCAGGAGAAGGCTGATTGGACTTTGGTATTGGTGCAAATTTACCTTTTTGAAATATTTATCCATTTCTGCCACTTTTTTCACATAGAAAATGAATTGAGCTCATTTTACCTCCTTCAAATCTTTAGATCTATTTACAACTTTTTACCGCTGCTTTGACATTTTGTTCTGGTTCAGCTTCTTTCAGCTTCCTTGTGCAAATTTAAACATTTTTCAGCTACTTTCAGCTAATTTCAGCTGGGGGTTTTTTTCAGCTATTTTGTGATCCTTTTTGATTCTTTCTGCTAATTTCTGCTTATTTATGCAAGTTTCAGCTTTTTCTGCTATTTCAGCTACTATTTAGCTGTTTTTAAGCTAATTTAGCTTTTTTTGGCTAATTCCACATTTTTTGCACTTATTTCAATTTTTTTCAGCCTAATTCAGCAAAAATATGTTCTCTCCATCAAAGTCCATGCTCAGTAATCCAGGTATACCATCCAAAAATTTTCAGTCAGGTCATCTGGACAGTTTCTTTTTTTTGTGTGTGCTGAAACATTTCACCTTCTATCCGAAAGGCTTCATCAGTCAAGGAAACACACAACACAAAACTGATTCTTCCCCCAACAGCTTACTCCAATGTTTCAGCACAAAAAGAAAGAAACTGTCCAGATGACCTGACTGAAAATTGTTGGATTGTATACCTGGATTATTGAGCATGGACTTTTTTGGTTTTGAAC
This sequence comes from Nematolebias whitei, assembly GCF_014905685.2. Taxonomy (NCBI): domain Eukaryota; kingdom Metazoa; phylum Chordata; class Actinopteri; order Cyprinodontiformes; family Rivulidae; genus Nematolebias; species Nematolebias whitei. Next base: position 21,791,437 of record NC_056507.1, on the reverse strand, counting down.
CAGTTTGACATGACTGTTGATGAGGGAGAGGGCCGGCACTGGAGGAGGGGGCGTGCCAAAGAGACCATCTTAGTACCTACATAACTGGTTTGTTCCACTTTGGAGTAAGCTGTTGGGAGAAGAATCAGTTTTGTGTTGTTTCCTTGATTGATGAAGCCTTCTGGATGGAAGGTGAAACATTTCAGCACAAAAAAAAAAATAAAATAAACTGTCCAGATGATCTGACTGAAAATTGCTGGATATGTTCTCTTCACTTCCTTCTGCTATAATTTAAGCTCTTTCTGCCTCTTTAGCTACTTTCAGCTGGGGTTTGTGTGTGTGTGCTAATTTCATCTTTTTTCAGATAATTTCCACTTCTTTGTGCACATTTCTGCTTCTTTCAGAAGGCAAACATGTTCTTTCTGCTTTCATCTGATAATTTAAACTTGTTCTACTTTTTCAGCTACCTTTTCTTTTTAGCATTTTTTTTTTGTTGCTAATTTCAACTGTTTTCGGGTAAATTCAAATTTTTGTGGTAAGTCTTTCAGTCTAATTAATTTTTTTATGTTAATTTTAGCTTTTTACACTCCTTTTAACATATTCATGCTAGTTTAAGTTATTTCAGCTACTATTTCGCTGTTTTAAAGCTAATTTCGCATTTTTTGCACTCCTTTCAACTTTTTTCAGCCTAATTCTGCTAAAATGTGCTTTCTCCACTTCCTTCTGGTAATTTAAGCTTATTTCTGATTTTTCAGCCTTTATTGTTGCTAATTTCAGCATTTTAGCTAATTTACTCATTTTTGTGCTCATTTCTGCTTATTTAAACCATATCCAGCAAATGCGTTTTTTCTGCTTTCTTCTACTAACTTAGGCTTGTTCTTCCATTTCAGCATGTTTTTAGCTAATTTCAGCTGTTTTTCAACAAGTTCTTCAGCAATAAGCATTCACGCTACATTTTTGCAGGAAATGCAATTTCTCTAGTTAGAGGTTTGTATTCTGTAAGCACGAAGAAATGACTAGATTAGTACTTGGTAAGTACCAGGTACACACAGGGCTGCATACTGCTACCCTTCATCCATGTGAGGTTGAGGTGTCACTGACTGGTCTGATAAATATGATGTGTTTCACCCTGTGTTGGATAATCCAATTTAAAAACAATAAATGAGGGAATACAGAATGTTTTGGCTGATTTGACCCTTCAGTGATGTTTACAGACTCGAATCAAAGTGAAGAAGCACTGCAGATGTTCTGATTGCAATTACTGTCTGAAAACGTTTCCTTTAGCCTGTTTTCTTACCTGTCTGTAACGACACACTAAGGCACAAACAAAAAGAGGCCCTTTTACTAAACTTTTTGCCACTTCTGGGTGGAAGGAGAGCTGATCTGCAGCCCAGAGAAGAAGACCTGATAGCGATGCTTCCACATGATGAAGGTACCCACAGCACAGACCAAAGCTTGGGCCAGGTTCAACATGATCTGAATCAGGAAGTAGAAAGGAAGTGTCCCGGTTACAGACTCGCAGTCACTGACGTCCTCGTAGATGAAGGTGCGAGCGATTGGGTCGTCCTGATCCAGTACACACATGCAGTCTCCTCCCTCCTGCTCACAGATGAGGCTGCTGGTCTGCGAGTGATGGTGTCCAGCAAACGCCACGACCAGCACTGAGATGACCAGGCCAGTGGTGCACAAGATGAAGTACAGGAGCTGTCGGGGGCAGAGATGCACTGTGAGGTCATGAACTTTAACTCTGAAAGCTTTGATGAGGGAAAAACATCTATTTACTTCATTTCTGCAGTTTTTATTATTATTATTATTATCATAATCTAGCTTGAGTCTGTTGTCTCATGATTACCCCAGTGGTGCTAAAATGATGGCTCAAAAACAGGCGTTCTGGCTCAATACCTATTGCAAATTCAGTTCAAAGAGATTACCCACAATGCTGTAGGGCAAGGTCTGACCCTCGGAGTGAGAGCCCAGCTTTTAGCACAAAGGAGTCGCAACGCAGGTGACACCGGCAGACAGCTACAGCCACCATCCACCTTTAATGCACATCCTGTGTCAGGGTCCTGAACAGCAGAGACCGTCTAAAAATACATGGAGCAGTGGCTTTGTGTTGTTTATGCAATTGCTCCATCTCAAACACACTAAATCTTCATCCTAATCCATCTGTTATATAACGGGAGCCCTCATTCACCGCTGCTTTTTAGCTTTAGTTACTTGCTGCTCTTGGAGTTATGCAAGCGACAAGCAGCTCTTGATTTGCAGAAGGATTTGTGTTAACTATGTAACAGCTGAGAGGCTATATCAGGAGAAGACTGTAAAACCAGTGCATCGAAAAAAAAATGGTCATCATTTGAAAATGGAAAATTGGTAAAAACAGAACAATAGTGGATGTAGTTTATTATTGTAAGTAAGTGAGTGCTATGTGTTGTCATCGTTGTATGTTCTCATACAATGGTGAAATTAGTTCTCTGCATTTAACCCATTGCACCTGGGATACACCCAGGTGAAGCAGTGGGCAGCTATGTAAGCGCCCGGGGAGCAATTGGGGATTAGGTGTCTTGCTCAGAGACACCACTACATGTGGGAGTGGCTGGGATTTGATCCTGGGACTTTCGGGTCCCAAGTCGGCTGCGCTACCTCTACCCCATCTCCGACTTTGTTTACTTTTTTAGTCTTCATGTGACTTAGTTGGCAGTGGGGACCCTTGAAGAAGGGAGCAGCCAAAAGGGAAAAAAAGTGGATGTAGTTTACTATTGTTTACTGTGGGATATCCTGAGACAAAAGTGTCTCAAGTTCAAGACTAGACATCCTTGACCCTGAATAATCTCAGAGAGAGCGAGAGATGGCTGCAAAGACAAGAATAACAAGCCCTACATTGATGTCCCCCATCGCTGAGGGGTCTGTATAGTGACTGTTTTTAAGTTATGTGATGAGTGTTTCTCTGGACTGGAACTGAACAGGGAACACAAGTAAACCTTAATGTTTTTGGTGCAAATTATTCAAGTGTGGGGAGAAGTGACACTGTGTAGAAGAGCAGAACTAGATATTTCTTTGCTTGTCCAAAGCGGTGCAGAGTGAAGGTTGACAGCAAGCCAAGGGATCAATTTTATCCACCACCGGATGCAATGGCAGAGTCAGAGGGTGACCATTGGTGGCCTTGGCCACCATATATTACTACTTGGCCACGCCACAGGCCACTCCAATAATCTGAAGGAAACTATACTTATAAGCAATATAAAAACTAGAAAGTATAGTTTTCTTAAATGATAGGGGTTGTTGGTTTTCATACATACATACATACATACATGCATGTATGTATGTATGTATGTAAGTATGGCAGTGGCCAGTGACCATCTAGAATTTTGACCACTTTTCAATAGGAACTTTTCTTACACCTAGATGTAGCTACGCACTTATGCTGACCAAAAATATAAACTCAACACTTCTGTTGTTTGCACACATTTTTAAGACTTTTTCTATGTACACAAAAGGCCTTTTTCTCTCAAATATAAATCCCAAATTTGTGTAACTCTGTTTTAGTGAGCACTTCTTTGCTGGGATAATCCATCCACCTCACAGGTGTGGCATATCAAGATGCTGATTAGACAGCATGATTATTGTGCAGGTGTACCTTAGGCTGACCACAATAAAAGGCCATGCTAACATGTGCAGTTTTATCATACAGCACAATGCCACAGATGTCTAAAGTTTTGAGGGAACGTGCATTTGGTTTGCTGACTGCAGGAATGTCCATGTTCAGAGAATTTGGCAGTACATCCAACCGACCTATCAACCACAGACCATGTGCAAGCACAGCAACCACTTTGTTTGTTGTCCATAACATAAACCTGCCCATACCATAACCCCACCTCCACCACAGACCACTTAATTCACAACGTTGACATCAGCAAACGGCTCAACCACCCATGATCATGGAGCAGGATGTCAGCACTATGTCTCTGTGTACGTAAAGCCCAAGCTGCTGCGTCCTGGTGCAGCCTGCCCAGAAGGTGATAAGAAAGACTATATTCTTCCCTTGAGGACATTTATGAGCACTTTGTGTTCTTGTGCTCTTGCTGTACAACATTGCTTTGAAGCAATTTTACATTTTCCACAAAGTATACATTTGAGCATGGTGTGAGAAGAGCTGGACAAAAAGGAAATTAAAAACATCTTTGGAAACAATCGTGGACTGATTGTACTTGTCTTGAAATTTTAGTTGCATGCATTGTGGGACTAATTAAGCTGTAGAATTAGGCTGCATTATTGAAAGTGCTTCTTTGCTGCTTAGGAATCCCTGCAGAGCATTTTCATGCAGTAGAACACTTAGACCCTTTTTTACAGAAATGTAGTTCAATTCTATTCTCACTTTGCAGCTCAAGAGGATAAAACCTCGTTCTCTGCACAGATCATCTGTCTTGTATATCTCAGTGTTCGGTTGTTTGAAAGTGACTTTACGTTTTTGAGAAATCAGATTTAAACTTGACTGAAAGTCCATCAGGTTGTCTGTAAACTCACCTTTACGATGAACTGCAGAGATGACCGTTCATCGGGTTGATAGTTGATACAGTAGAGGATGAAACCCAGGATGGAAACTAAACAAAGCTGCAAGAAACAGGAAATTTGTTTTGTGCATTTGGTTTCATTTCGTTCCAAATTAATCAAAACCTCCAATAAAATGTATTTATTTGCATTTTTAAACCTTTTCGTCTAAGTATCAGCTTGAAGCCTCTACACCCTTTTATATTGTAGTATAAAAACAACAATCTGGTCCCGGATGTTTCTTAATATTATATGAATCAGCAGTGAGTAAGTTGCTATCTGATTATATTACTTTGTTATTCTCTCTCCTCTCTCACACACACAGACTCACACTCTATCTCCGCAGCGCAATCGAAGTCTTGTGACTAACGTGCGGCATCTTATTTGACTGTTTTTCCCAGGTTCTTAAGCACTCAGGATTCTCTGGAAAGTTCTTGATGACCTCAATGTTTTGCACTCGGCTGAATCTCGTGAGGATCTAACTCGGGATGTTGGTGTCCAGGAATGTTTTTCAGAGCTGATGGCCTCTGTTCGAGGCCAAGACCAACCAGGAACGTGTTTTTACCACCGGAGATCTTTTATTCCAAGCTAAGATGACGAGGAAAATTAACCTTTTTTGTGCTGATTTACATAGAAATTGAGTAAAAGAGAAACCCTGCTCCCTTATAACAAAGATAATTTAAATATGCATCTGGATTTACACTTTTTTTAAACCAAAGCTGACAATTCAGGCACTTTGCATGCAGAGATTTTAACATACTTTAACTGTCTGAACCTCATTACATTATTTACAGTCTGATGACCTCAATGCTCAACTTAGAGTCTTTAAATCCAACTTTTTTCAACACAAAGCTCTTTCTCAAGCAGTTTTCAGTGCTCACAAATAATAAATGTACTTAAGTTTATAGGAAGGTATGTTAAGTATGCATATTGTATAGGAAAAGGGTTTCCACGGTGTTCAGAAGTTGAAGATGCCGTGCTGGGACTGGATGTCTTGGCTTGCCTTCCAGCTGCAGAGGGCTTCCTGAATGCACAACACAAACAGAGCGTGCAGAGCCGTGCGCCTCAGAAGGAGCAGGCGTTTAGGTGAATGTGTTCAGACGGAGGTTTATCTGAATGTGAGAATTGGTGTGATCACTCAGGGTAACAGAGCTGAGGGTCATGCAAGTGTTATATAAGAAATGAGATTCATGCTCCATGCAGTGGCTGTGGACAGAGCAGACGCTTACAATGATCCCAGCCCAGTGAGGCGTCTCCCTGGCCAGGAGCGAGGGGCTGATAGCCAACGTGAGGAAGGCCATGGCTGTGACAGCCACCCCCAACAGGAGCTGCAGCAGGGCGACGAGCAGAGGGAAACGACACACTCTGCACTTATCACCGTCCTCTGGTGGCGGGCTGTCATCCCTCCTCTTGCTCCCCTTCTTGTCTTTGAAACCTTTCTGTCCCTGTCCCATTCTTCCTCCAGGCTTCCACTCTCTTCTCTCTGTTTTGTCTTCACCACTTTTTTCTTCCTGTTACTCTCTTTGGAGTGGGCGAGTCTGACTGCTGGCTGCCTCTCACCCTCCCTGCCTGCTTTTTTCACCAAGCCCAGCTCAGCTGCTGTTTGAAAACAGACACGGCTCTGAACTAATATGGAAAACATTTGGACCCGATTCTTACAGCAGCTCCAGTGCCACATATAGAGCCAGCAGCATAGAAGAGGAAGAGGAGGGAAGGGAAGGCTCAAAGGAGGGGGGAGGTTTCCAACACAGACACAGGAGTGTTTTTCTCCTGTACAGAGGCAGAAAGAGAAACTCCAGCAGGTTAATGAGAAGCTAAGAGAGGAGGTCACACTTGGTCAGCAGCAGGAGTGACTGGATGACTTTTTGTCAGCACCGTTACACAAGACGGCCATATGCTGCCTGCCAGGAACAATCACATGACTAACAGGAAGGAGTAATGTGATCAGAAGGCATGTGAGAACATTAACGCAGGCGTTCTGGAACATTCAGAGAGGAGCAGGTGTCACTGACTTCGACAAACAAACTTGCTGAAGTTGATCAAAATTAAACTTAAGTCTTATTTTGATCAAATGTTCTTGATTGAACGATAGAATGACTCACTTTCTTTTAAGGTGGGAGTTAAATGCTGTCATATTTATAGACAAGTGGCGCTCATGGTGAAGCGCGACGCACGTATTTGCGCACACAGCTGGGCTGGTGCCATGGTTACTGAGGACACATCTGGCCTGCATGTTTCAGACCCCCACAGTAGAGCAACAGGCTGCGAGGCTCCACATTAACATCTCTTCTAAAGAGTTTTTAGTTCATTTTAAGAGTTAATTTTTTTTTTACTTATTTGTCTTCACCCTGGTGAGTCAGACGGTTTAATGATTTATGTCGCAGTGGAGCAGCCAGGCTACACAATCAGGGGGATAAACCGCTGAAATAAACAAACACTGGCATGGAAGAATCTGTGCTGACATTTTGAGACGTGGACCTTAAATACATCCAGAATGGCTGCAGATCATAAATGTAAAATCAAATATCCGAAACTCACCTTTGGCATCCAGTGCCATTAATTGTCATAATCACTGAAGCCTGCACTTCACAAAATGTGGCATCTCGTTTTATCAGTGAGCATTACGTCATATTTGGTCATAATTCATTAAAAAATGTGACCTTTTCAGTTTTTACCTTCATGGTGCATGCATGCTAGAGTAAAATACTTCATGAATCAAAATACATATATGCTATCATAAATAATATACAACTGCAATCCAGAATTAAATACAATCCTTTCAGTTTCTTTAGAAGTATCAGTTCATTCAGTTTCAGCACCCTTTTAATCCAGAATCAACCCAGTGGGGCAGATGTGTAGTGCACTGACTGGTATGCACAGAAAACACACGCCCAGCTGTTTTTAGTGTCAGTAACACTTGCCCTGTATTACAGAATTCAAATGTAGATGCAGTGGTGTAATCCAGTGTGTCTGTCGATCACATAAAGTCTGCAGCTAACTTGTTGACTGTTTGCAGTCACTGCACCGAGCAGAGCCATTTCAGCCCCAAAGGGCCATAATGGTAAATTAATACTAAATCATCAATTTCAGTTTCCCAAACCAGTACAGGGACCAGACAGATACCATTCACCGATGGGGGAATGGCCTGGTGACAACAGATATTGCTATGCAGTGAAGATTTTACTGATGTTAGACAAAAGAGTCTGGCTCTGAAAACCAGCAGGTATAGGGGACTTCTTGGACAGGTCAGAAGTCCATCACAGGGACACACAGAGACAACCATTCTCACTCACACCTGGGGACAATGTAGTCACTAATTAACTTAACGTGCGACACCCACACGTGCACAGGAAGAACAAACTCCACATAGAAATGCCAGGAAGCCAACCTGCGAACTTTTTGCTGTGAGGCAACAGCTATAGCCACTTCACTACCGTGCCGCCAACACATACATATTTATTTTATTTTATGTCTTCCTCTTCAGTTTGGAAAACAGGTTTCACTTTTTCCTAACATGTAAAACTCAAAAAAACTGTCAAAAAATCCATTTGAAATTTGCTATTAAATTAGAATAATTGTTTTTCTGTAAAAAAAAAAAAAAAAAAAGTTGTTTAAAATGTTGGCTATCGTCCTCCTCAAGTCTCTAGTTTCACTTTCTCAGTACTCTCTGGTTAGACTAAGACACACAAAGTACTTAATTATTTAAGGTGCGTGGAGTTATGTTCTGGTCAGGTTACAATGATCGCACTAGTTGATCATTTTAGAGCAGAGTACTGAGTCGGCATTTTGCTCGCAGTAATGTTTGACCAAGCTTGTTGGGAGGTTCATAACAGAATACTATTTTCTGTTTTTAACAAACATGTAAGCAAAATGAGAATGAATTTTTTTAGCACTCTGATGATTCGGCAAACTCCACATACAAGGCATTAACATTTAAACTGTATAGAATGATACCAGGGGCACCATTAAAGGGGAAAAAGAGGGGGCAATGACCACCCCTAAAAACCTGGAGCCCCTTCCCCACACAGGTTACCCTTGGCCAGACAGTTTACACCTTTTGAGCTTTTGCTTTGTGTGCATTTTAAATTTCCCGTAGTCGGATTAGAACCTCAACATTGTATTTGAGCAATTAGGAGTTAAAAATACAAAATGACATATTTAAAGTTAAAGATCAAACTTAAAATATGTTTCCCTTGAATAAGGACAACTGGCCTAAAACCAGTGTCCTCAACATTAGGATGTAGGGGCCCAGGCGGCTCTTTTATTTTTTTATAAATAAATGTGAATGTCAAGGTCAATTTTACATACAATGCCTTGCGAAAGTATTCGGCCCCCTTGAACTTTTCAACCTTTTGCCACATTTCAGGCTTCAAACATAAAGATATAAAATGTTAATTTTTTGTGAAGAATCAACAACAAGTGGGACACAATAGTGAAGTGGAATGAAATTTATTGGATGTTTCAAACTTTTTTAACAAATAAAAAACTGAAAAGTGGGCGTGCAATATTATTCGGCCCCTTTACTTTCAGTGCATCAAACTCACTCCAGAAGTTCAGTGAGGATCTATGAATGATCCAATGTTGTCCCAAATGACTGATCATGATAAATAGAATCCACCTGTGTGTAATCAAGTCTTCATATAAATGCACCTGCTCTGTGATAGTCTCAGGGTTCTGTTCAAAGCACAGAGAGCATCATGAAGACCAAGGAACACACCAGGCAGGTCCGAGATACTGTTGTGGGGAAGTTTAAAGCCGGATTTGGATCCAAAAAGATTTCCCAAGCTTTAAACATCCCAAGGAGCACTGTGCAAGCAATCATATTGAAATGGAAGCAGTTTCAGGCCACTGCAAATCTACCAAGACCCGGCCGTCCCTCTAAACTTTCATCTCGAACAAGGAGAAGACTGATCAGAGATGCAGCCAAGAGGCCCATGATCACTCTGGATGAACTGCAGAGATCTACAGCTGAGGTGGGAGAGTCTGTCCATAGGACAACAATCAGTCGTACACTGCACAAATCTGACTTTATGGAAGAGTGGCAAGAAGAAAGCCATTTCTCAAAGATATCCATAAAAAGTGTTGTTTAAAGTTAGTCACAAGCACCTGGGAGACACACCAAACATGTGGAATAAGGTGCTCTGGTCACATGAAACCAAAATACAACTGTTTGGCCACAATGCAAAACGATATGTTTGGTGTAAAAGCAACACAACTCATCACCCTGAACACACCATCCCCACTGTCAAACATGGTGGTGGCAGCATCATGGTTTGGGCCTGCTTTTCGTCAGCAGGGACAGGGAAGATGGTCAGAATTGATGGGAAGATGGATGGGGCCAAATACAGGACCATTCTGGAAGAAAACCTGTTTGAGTCTGCAAGAGACCTGAGACTGGGACGGAGATTTATCTTCCAGCAAGACAATGATCCAAAACATAAAGACACATCTACAATGGAATGGTTCACAAATAAACGTATCCAGGTGTTGGAATGGCCAAGTCAAAGTCCAGACCTGACTCCAATCGAGAATCTGTGGAAAGAGCTGAAGACTGCTGTTCACAAACGCTCTCCATCCAACCTCACTGACCTTGAGCTGTTTTGCAAGAAAGAATGGGCAAGAACTTCAGTCTCTCCATGGGCAAAACTGATAGAGACAAACCCCAAGAGACTTGCAGCTGGAACTGCAGCAAAAGGCAGCGCTACAAAGTATTAACGCAAGGGGGCCGAATAATATTGCACGCCCCACTTTTCAGTTTTTTATTTGTTAAAAAAGTTCGACACATCCAATAAATTTCATTCCACTTCATGATGGTGTCCCACTTGTTGATTCTTCACAAAAAACAAAAAATTTATATCTATGTTTGAAGCCTGAAATGTGGCAAAAGGTTGAAAAGTTCAAGGGGGCCGAATACTTTCACAAGGCACTGTATTTAGCACATTTAAACAACGTTGAGCAAAGTGCTTCACAAGGAGGTTAAGAACAAAAAGGAACAAATAACAATATAATAAATTAAAATATTAGGACTTGAATAGTTCACAAATATATAAAGAAATAGCTAAAAACAAACTAAAACAATAAAATATCACAATTTCAAACTTCTCATGGAACTACCCGTAATACAAAGTTAGGAAAGGACGAGCTTCAATACCTTGTGACAATGCTTTTCTGAAACTAATGTGACCTGAAAAATCAAATAAACAAATAAAATGATAAAGTAAAATGGACAGTTCATAATTGCTGATTGTGATTTGTTTTTAAAATATTTTTATTTACAGCTTTAGACATTTACACACACACACAAAATCACACACAACAGGACCACCCCATTTAAACATTTCTGGAGGCGGCCCTGAGTGAAACCTATAGCACTTTACAAGATGGCGACCAAAATCTCACCCAACGCCGTCTGCGCCCATTCCAGTGTTTGTCTACTCCAGTGAAAAATACTATCTGGCCAGTTGGGGGGTTGCGGACAGGTGGAACCCCCCTTTGGTGGTGCCCCTGAGAACAGCCCACTCAGCTGCTCATAAATAAGAGCAGTAAGTTTGATTTATTTTTTTATTTGTTACAGTCTCTTGTGTGTGCGCGCACCTGCAGCATAACCGCGCTTCAGCAGTCAGATGCTGACGGCTCCATCTCTATAGGAACAGCACACACACACACACGCTCGCGCGCGCACACACGCGCGGTCTAATTACTGGACTTTGTGCTGGTGCAGCCTACACGTGAGACGGAAGCTGCTCCCCGACCAGAGGCGCGCGTGCGCTCTAACAAAACAGAGCCGACAGCTTCGCGAAGTGGCAGCTCGGGCTTCCACCGACACCAGTGAATCGCAGCTCGGCTGGAGGACGCACGCTCCGCTCCACCGTCTCCCTCAGTGCGCGCGCGCACGTGTGTTGGTGTGTGTGTGTGTGTGTGTGGCAGCAGGAGCAGCAAACATCTCTCCACCCAAAGTAAAGCAGCTCAGAAGCAGCTCGGCGGCGGAGAAGTGATGGATGAAAGGCAGTTCATGGAGCACGCGGACTTCTTGGGGTAAGCGCAGCTTCTTTCTGAAAGTGAAGCATGATGGCAGCCTCATCATCCCTCTCTGTTTGTCTGCAGGGTGGATTTCCCGCCGCTCTACATGTGCAAATCTAAAAGAGGCATAAAGCGGGAGGACGGTGGGAAGGTGCGCACTTCATGTTCCATTTAAACACTTCCGTTTCCAAGCTAAGAACCTAACTTTTTATTATTTCTTTTTACACTTTTGGGCCATATTTCTGTTTAATGCTTGTATTTTTTTTTGGCACCAGGACGCGTACAAGTTACCGCACCGGCTGATAGAGAAGAAGAGGAGAGACAGGATTAATGAATGTATTGGGCAGCTGAAGGACTTGTTACCAGAAAACCTGAAGCTGTCGGTGAGGTTTTATTTAAATTAAAAAGTTGATTTTATTTTATTGATCAGAGAAAGGTTTGGAACGGTCCAAGCAGACAGATGACTGTTTTTCTTTCCTCCACAGACGCTCGGACACTTGGAGAAAGCTGTGGTTCTGGAGCTCACGCTGAAACATTTAAACGCACTGACTGCTGTCACGGAGCAGCAGCACCAGAAGATCCTCGCGCTGCAGAACGGTGAGCTCCAGACCAGTTAAAGCAACTGGGTTTAAAGTAACTTTGTTTCAGCTTAGACTTCAAGGACAGATCATTTACATGGATAAAAATGCAGCTTCTAAACGTTGTGGCCACTTCTATCCGTCTGCGCAGGAGACCGCTGCATGAAGCCCCCCGTACACGCGGATCTGGATGCGTTCCACTCCGGGTTCCAGACGTGCGCCAAGGAGGTCCTGCAGTACCTGAGTCAGTCCGAGAACTGGGCTGCGAGGGAGCAGAGGTGCGCGCAGCTCATCAGCCACCTCCACAAGGCGCTGGCGCAGTTTCAGCCTGACGCGCCGGCGCAGCACCAGCTGCCCGCAGCCGGGGACGCGCACAAGCCCGACGGCCAGGCTAACTGCGTGCCGGTGATCCAGAGGACCCAGGGCGGGGAGCTGAACGAGAACGACACGGACACGGACAGCGGGTACGGCGGGGAGGCGGAGAAGAGCGACGGGAAGGAGAGGGAGTGCGCGCGCAAGGCTCCGGGCGCCAGGGCGGTGAAGGTGAAGCAGGAGTTTGGAGACGACAGGGCGGCCAAAAAGACTAAAACGTGCTGGTCTGGGAACGGGATGGGCGGCGCGGAGCAAAGCAGGCCAGATGTGGCGTTCATGAACTCTCTGATGGGAGTGAACTCGGCGGGACAGCAGACACCGATCTGCATGCCTTTCTACTTCATCAACCCGTCGGCCGCGGCGCCGTATCTGCCTTTTTTCGACAAGAACAGCCTTGAGAAGTACATGTACCCCGCGGCGGCGGCGGCGGCTCTGGCCTCTCCTTTCCCATGGCTGTATCCGGCGCACGCGGCCGCGGCTGCTGCCGCCGCCTTCCCCGGCCTGTCCGCGCACCTCGGAGCCCCCCCTCAGTCCAGAGACTCCGGACCGCACGAGGCAGAGACGGGCTCAGCTGAGGAGCTCGAGGAAAGTCCCGTTAGTGACGGAGAGGGTGACGCAGGCGACGCGTCCCCGGAGCGGAACAGTCCGGCTCACGCGCAGTTCACCGCGTGCCAGAGCAGCTAATGAGGCAAACCGAGGAGCTGCACAGCATGTGTACAAACCTTATTGTGACTGACTGCGCGTGCCTTTTGCACAAACAATCTGAACGACCAATGATTGACACTTCACAGCTGGAAGGAGTTTTTATATCCTCTTTGATAAAAACGTTTTGACATCGGTGCCAAAACAACAAGCCCCTTTGCTCAACGGCAGCAGGGCAGCAGAACCCTCACGACCTGACCTCTGTCTGTAAGAAGCTGCAGGCTGACTGTAAATATTAGCTCCGAGGTAGTCTCGTTCATTAAATGGGCCCAGAGGAGAACCCTCATTACCTCACTCCAAGTTTGCACGGAGGCAGGCTGGTTCAGGGAGTGGGGGGGGGGGGACACATTACTGCCCCTCCTGAAAACAACTGATTGGTCCCTGCTTCCCAACAAAAAGCTGATTTAACATCAGTCCCTCTTCAAAAGAAGTTTTATTTGCTTGTGATGTAAGAAAAGAGTTTCCAGGAACATTGTAGGATAGCACCTTAGAGAGCTTTCTTATTGAATGTACTTATATTTTCCCAGCTAGGATGAGGCATAAAAGTGCACTTTTTTCTGCCCCCACCCCTCCAGTTGGTCATTTTGAAAGTTAATCACTGTACTTCTCTTTGTTGAGCTGTCTTGATATGATCCAGTTTCATCCGGAAGATGCTTTGTGAGGATTTCATGCATCAACCTGAACCCTAAAAAACTGACAACTTGTGTTTATTACCGCCATGTGAAGAACTTTTTCTTGGCCTCTTTTTTGTAACGGATTACCTCCAACATCTAACCACTTTTTAACTTTAACACGTGACTAAATGAGCACAAACGTCGTATTTGGCAGACATTCAAATGCTTTTGTAGTTTTAAGTCAGCTGGTTTTGCCTCGCGTCTCTTATCAAAGTGGCATGTATGTTTGTACATATTTTACCATTAAGTAAACATGTCTTATTGTTGTAGTTTATGAATTTTTTTCCCCCTTCTCTTTTTTTTTTTTTAAGATTTAACTGAGCAACTGTTGCACCTTTCATTGATGCTGTATGCTGTTCTAAATTATTGCTGATGAGTTGTAAAATAAATATCAAAAACTCAACTTTGCAGCCGTTTTCTTGCTCTGCATGTATGTCGTCACCGTAACGTTGGTTAGTTTGGGGTGAATCTGTTAGAAACGGGCCATGAGAGGAAACAAAAAAAACTAGCTTAAAACAGAAGAATTCAAAAGAAGAGCGGTGATGGTTCAGTGGTTCAGTGGATGGAAGGAGTTTTAACATCGGCTGACGGCTCGCAGCAGAAGAATGAACAATAAGCCGAAGTTTTGAACAAAAGTCATGTGATGAAAAGCCCATGAAGATGAAAAACTGAAAGACCTCCTAACTTTTCAAAAGCTTTACACAGAATCAAAACCAGACGTTTTTTATTTAAAGTCTTAATAAAATGAAAGTAGAATGAGGCATTTTCAGTTTTATTTTAGGTAAGACACCAGTTCTGAGGTTCACAAAACCTTCTGATTATTAAAAACATTAGTAAATATATGTATTATTAAAAATAGACCTATCCTGTGGTCTTTCTTTTCATTGTTATGCTGATGATTGCCAGATTTATCTGCTCTTAAAACCTAAAAGTTCTTGCTCCATTCACCCTCTGTTAAAATGTCTTGACGTTAAAGCTTGATGGATTCAGATTTTTTAAGTTTTAACGATAATAAAACTGGAGAAAAGAGTCCACGCCTTCATTACAACCAGACTTGATTATTGTAACTTACTTTATGGCGGGGTTAGTCTGGTCTTTCACGTCTCCAGCTCATCCAAAATGCTGCAGCTTGGCTATTAATAACTCGTAGGTTTGATCATACTTCACCAGTTTTGTCCTCCTTTCACTGGCTCCCTCTACAAATACATTTTAAAATTCTCCTGTTTACTATTAAGCACCTAAATGGTCTCTCACCCTCATACCTCTCTGAGCTATCCATCCATTTATCCATTTTCTTCGCTTATCCGGGGATGGGTCGCGGGGGTAGCAGCTTAAGTAGGGAGGCCCAGACTTCCCTCTCCCTAGCCACTTGGTCCAGCTCCTCCGGGGGAATCCTGAGGCGTTCCCAGGCCAGCCGAGAAACATAGTCCCTCCAGCATGTCCTGGGTCTTCCGCTGGGTCTCCTCCCGGTGGGACGTGCTCGGAACACCTCACCAGGGAGGCGTCCAGGAGGCATCCTAACCAGATGCCCGAGCCACCTCAACTGGCTCCTCTCGACATGGAGCAGCAGTGGCTCTACTCCGAGTCCCTCCTGGATGACCGAGCTTCTCACCCCATCTCTAAGGGAGAGCCCAGACACCCTGCGGTGAAAACTCATTTCAGCCGCCTGTATCTGTGATCTCGTTCTTTTGGTCACAACCCAAAGCTCATGACCATAGATGATGGTAGGAACGTAGATCGACTGGTAAATTGAGAGCTTCACCTTTTGACTCAGCTCTCTCTTCACCACGACAGACCGGTACAACGCCCGCTTCACTGCAGGTGCTGCACCTATTCACCTATCGGATCTCTCGCTCCATTTTCCCCTCATTCGTGAACAAGACCCCGAGATACTTGAACTCCTGCACTCTCCGAGTTACTTCAACCATATGTTACTTCTCGAGCACTGAGATAATCTGACTATAACTGCTTTGGTCTTCCTGAAAGCTAGGTTGAAGTTCAGAGGAGATTGGGCTTTTTCAGTCGTGGCTCCAACATTGGGTCAGGTCCGGTTTAAAGCATGCGGTCACAAATGAGCTCATCATCTTTGTAGAAGAATAGATTCTTTTTTTTTACCAACTTAACCGTGCTCAGGTTACTGGTGCCTAACTCCATCAGTCAGCAGGTGAAAGGTGACCTGGACTGGTCACCAGCACATCACAGGGACACAAACCGTACAAGACACAGTCTGCAGACACAAACTCACATTTAGGATAAGACTGTGAGAACATTTAGACAAAACCCATCAGAGAAAGCCGACCAACTTTAATCACAACTAATGAAATTACATTTCCTGCAAAAATGCAGTGTGAATACTTATTGTGCACTTGCTGAAATTTAGCTGAAATGGAAGAACAAGCCCAAGTTAGCAGAAGAAAGCAGAAAGAACACGTATTTGCTGAATTAGGTTTAAATAAATAAGCAGAAATGAGCAAAGAAAATTAGCTAAAAAAGCTGAAATTAGCAAAAAATAAACATCTGAAAAGTAGCTGAAAAGACAGAAAGAAGCTTAAATTGCAAGAACGAAGTGGAAGGAGCTGAGATGAGCTGAAAAATGTGGAATTAGCGGAAAAAGCTCAATTTAGTACAAAACAGCTAAAAAGTAGCTGAAATTGCAAAAAGGGCAGAAACTAGCTGAAAGGAGCATAAGTTGAATTTATCAGAAAGAAGTTAATTAGGCTGAAAGTAGCAGAAATTACCATAAAATGTCGAATTTATCTGAAAACAGCTGAAATTAGCTAAAAATGCTAAAAAGAAAAAAGGTAGCTGAACAGGTAGAACAAGCTTAAATTAGCAATAGAACAAACATGTTTGTTGAAAGAAGCAGAAATGAGCACAAAAAGTGGAAATTATCTGAAAAAAGCTGAAATTAGCAAAAAAATACAAGTGAAAAGTAGCTTAAAAAGCAGAAAGAAGCTGAAATTTCAAAAAGGTAGAGAGCACATTTTTGCTGAATTCTGCTGATAAAAGTTGAAAGAAGTGCAAAAAATGTGGAATTAGCTGAAAAAGCTTAAATTAACATGAAAACAGCTAAATAATAGAAAAAGCTGAAACTTGCAGAAATAAGCTGAAAGGAGCATAACAAGCCGAAATTATCAGAAAGACGTTAGGACAAGAATGTTGTAGTTAGCAGAAATAATCTAAAAGGAGCACAAAAGTTAAAAAAAAAAAAAAAAAAAAAATCAGCTGAAATTTGCTGAAAGTAGCCGAAAAAAGTTTAAATTTGCACAAAGAAGCTGAACCAGAACAAAATGTGAAAGTAAAAGGTTGTAAACAGATCTAAAGATTTGAAGGATGTAAAATGAGCTCAATTCATTTTATATAAGGAAAAAGTGGCAGAAAAGGTTTAATATTTCAGAAAGCTGAAGCTGCACCAATACCAAAAGTCAAAGCACCCTTCTCCTGAACGTTTTGACATTATTTGTTGAAATAGCTTAAAATCTGCGGGACGAGAAAGACACCGAAAAAATGTATGGAAGAAAAATGGATCACAATAGTGGTAATGCTTCATAAACATTCACCCCATGAAGCCACAGCTGAGATTCAAAACTTCACCTTCCTGCTGAAAGTCCACACTGCTGCGCAATAGAAGACAATCTGAACAGAACAGAGTTTTTTTTTTTTTACTTTAAACCATTTTAAACAAATATATTTATGTTTTGGAATAGTGACTTTATTCAAATAACGATTTGTTAGTGCCAGATGAAAATAATGACTCTCAGATAAACAACATGGAGCAACACTTATCTGAACATATTGTTGCAAAAACACCTACTTAAAGCAGAAGTTCACATTTCTTTCAAACACACACGTGCTATACTGGACCAGTTTCTTAACAGGTTGTTAAAGAAGCATATTTTTTAGCATCTTCCTCTTGATTCCACATCAGTGTGTAAATGTCTCCCTCTGCTGGTGTAAAACTGGACACGGTTTTCTTTCACTGCATCTACAAATATTTTTATGCAGTTTCAGCAAGCATCAGTCATGAGACAGCTGGTTTCATCAGATGGTTTATTGAACCATGCGATCCACGTCACATCAGCAGCCTGTTGCAGCCACACACACACATTCACACACACAGACACGTCAACAATCTGCAGTTGATTAAGGCAAGGAAAAATAGAATACATACAAAAAAAAATCAAGGTTATTTAAAGTTGACATCTTAAAGTTTTCTAGAAGACGTGAAGATGTAAACAGTGACCACGATCCAAGTTACAGTACACGTGATGTACGACGAGGAGGGAAAAAGATCCACTTCAGTTTGAGTACATTTCAGAGTGTGTAGGTTTGTAGTGACGAGACAGTGGCAAAGTTCAGAGCAATCAAAGTTTCTCCTTCAACATTTCTATAAAACACCAACAGAAAAAAAAAATGCCATGCTGAAGTTATCTGTTGCAGATCAGAACGTTTTGATCCTGATTTATATTCCTTCAGGTTCTCACCAAATATTTACTGTACAGTATTTGAACGCACCATTTGTGGAATGAGTGTAAGGCACTTTGAAGTGTTTAGCAGCTGGACTACAACCTTAAAAGGAGCTTCATAAATTGGCTTTTCTGAGACTCACACACAGACATAAACACACACATCAGCTGATTATCTAGAGTCGAGGAGGTGCTGCAAACCTTCGACTAATCTATGTGTGAACGCATGCTGACAAACGCACACAGGCCATTTTAATCAGCTGGAACTAACCGTGTGACATGCTGCCATCGGGAGCTCATCTAACAGACTCAACGGACTGCGAGTACTCTGCACATTCACATACGGCCATCATGATCATGCAACTAGACCTGCAAATCTTTGGCCGAAGATCATTCAGAGAAACAAGCACGATACATTCAGGAAAAAAATAGACTTTGTAGCTCTTTAACAAACTAAATTCAGCTACAGAAGATTGTTAACACTGTTTTAATCTGCAGCTTTTTATACGTTGCTAACTGTATACGCACCCTTTTTATAATAAAATAAAACTCCCTACATAAAGCTAAAAAGTGTTAAACGTTTACAGTAAGCCATCGTTTTGGTAAATATGGACTGAAACATTCATCAGTCAGAAAAATATTAAGCATTTTGTGCATAGTTTCAACTTGAACCGAGCACAGAGAAAGAGTGTTCACAGTTCTACAACAGACGACATGGATCCTTCACTTCTATAAGAGCCAGCTGTTAACGCTGGAGAGATAATAATACAGATACATTTATCAAGATTCTCAAGAATACTGTCTGGAAGGCAGGTTTTTAAATCAAGATGCTGAAGAGAGAAGAATGCAGATCATTCAGCAGGTGCTGAAGTAAAACTACACCACGTGTTGATTAAGAAAACCCACAACAGACAGGTGTTTAAGAGAGTTCTGTGAGCCTCAGAATGTGAGGCCGTGTTTTTTTTTTTTTAGTGAATGCCATCACCGCAAATCATTGTTTCTTTCCACCAAGTGCTCAGTAACTTCTCTTCAGAGATTGTTGATTCACTGCATCTTCACACTAAACATTAAAAAAACAGAATGCATAGTCCAGGCGTCCTGCACTTTCCGTGTTGACTCACACATCAGTTATGTTTGTGTGTGTGTGTAGTGGTGGGTGTGTGTGGAGGGGGGGGGGGGGGGGGGGGGGTCAAACGTAGATCCCTTCTGGGTTCAGACCAGAGGTCAGAGGGTTGTGGAGGACACGGAGATGGCTGGACGACCCGGGACGCTTCAGTGAGCCGGTCAGCTGAACCAAATCTGACGAGGAAACTGAGGAGAGAGGAAAGAAAGTTTCATTTTATGTCAATATTTGACCAAATTAAATTTCTGACTTGCATTACAAGAAACTCAACATGAAGATAAGATCTCCTGAAAAACAAGTGTACTAAAATAAAAGGTCTATCGGTCTGTAACTTGTGTAGTTATCAGATGTACTTCTACTACTGAGCCACTAGAGGGCAGAACAGAGCTTTCAAAATAGAGAGACAGAAAAAAATGAGAATTTGAAGGAAAGGCACAAAGACCCCTCCTCATCTCCACACATGAACTGGAAGGTTACTAAAGGGTAATCACGCACTTATTGCTTCACATAATTGGAAACCATCACCATGAACTGGTATTAAGACGCCTCATGCAACAAAAACATTTGTGCCGAGAACAAAAACAGCTTTTCACACTGCCATGATTTCAACAGCTTAGATTTAAATAAATGCAAAAATACAAGAACTATTAAACCAAGACTGCATCATGCATAAAACCTCTATACTTTTTTTTTTCTCGCTCACCCAACCATTACTGTTAATAAAACGATTTTCAAATCAGTACTGCGTTCAAGTTTTGAACAACCAGTTGGTTTTTATCCGTGCGCCTCATTTTGAACAGTTCTTGCCGTTCGTGTCAGCTCCCTGTTGGGGTTTTGTTGGATAACAGCGCTGCGGTCAGAGGAGACCATCACAGAAACTGCAGAGTGCATCAGAGGGACAGCATGACGGGCAAGAGAAAGACAAAATGAAGGAGCTGTTCTCAGGCAGCTTGTAAGCAGAAAAGCAGAAAAACAACTTTATTCCAAAAATTTTCTCCTCATTTCCGTGGATCACAAAGTGACAAACAGATCTGAGAACAAAGCTGAGGCAGAAGTCTGTGGAGAAACGAGGCCACAGAACAATGAGCACCTCGACGGACAGAATGGTCACAGTAACGCACAGAAGGAACGACACAAACCTGTGATTTAAGCCGATGTGAGGCTTATTGTTTTAATCAAAGAGCAGACTCATTTTCTAACAGCCTGTAGTCTGGCATACCATAATTACCACTTGCTGCTCAAAGGAGAAGGCAGACAATGCTTCTGTCTGTGTGCTCCATGAGTCAACGTCGTTTGTCTACAGTAGTCCATCAATACTTCATGGTTCAACTTTCACGGACTCGCTCTTTCACGGCTTTTCAGTGATTGTCAACTTTAATATTACTCACGTGTTTGAGACGATACGGGATAAAAAAAATTAACGAAAAAAACAATACTTTGGAAAGGCGCCGTCATTTTGTAGTTTCCTTTCAATAAGCCTACACTGCAACACCAGTCAAAAGAACTACACTACCCAGAAGCCAACAGTGCTTCCGGCCGCTGCGATCTGCAGAAATGAAGAGAAAGTTTTTAACGATCCATCTATGAATCTCTCAGAACTGACAGGAAAGTTCAAATAATCCTGAAGCTTCCTGAAACTCAATTATCCACGTGCACGTCAACCTGGACGGAGCGGTGGGCTTTGTTGCTGCAGGGTAGGTCTGATGAACCAGAACCGAGCCTGACCGGAACAGAGCTGCTGGTCTGCAGAGCTGGTGAGGAAAATTTTGCAATACTGTGCAATACATACAGTGAGGAAAATAAGTATTTGAACACCCTGCGACTTTGCAAATTCTCCCACTTAGAAATCATGGAGGGGTCGGAAATTTTCATCTTAGGTGCAAGTCCACTGTGAGAGACATAATCTAAAAAATTTAAAAAAAATCAGAAATCACAATGTAAGATGCTTAAATAATTTATTTGTGTGTTATTGCTGCAAATAAGTATTTGAACACCTGCCAATCAGCAATAATTCTGGTCCTCAAAGACCTGTTAGTCCACCTCTAAAAAGTCCACCTCCACTCCACTTATTATTCTAAATTAGAAGCACCTGTTTGAGGTGGTTAGCTGCATAAAGACACCTGTCCACCCCACACAATCTGTAAGACTCCAACTACTAACATGGCTAAGACCAAAGAGCTGTCCAAAGACACCAGAGACAGAATTGTAGATCTCCACAAGGCTGGAAAGGGCTACGGGGCAAGTGCCAAGCAGCTTGGTGAAAAAAGATCAACTGTTGGAGCAATTATTAGAAAATGGAAGAAGCTAAACATGACTGTCAATCTCCCTCGGACTGGGGCTCCATGCAAGATCTCACCTCGTGGCATATCAATGATCCTAAGAAAGGTGAGGAATCAGCCCAGAACTACATGGGAGGAGCTGGTCAATGACCCGAAGAGAGCTGGCATCACTGTTTCCAAGGTTACTGTGATGTCATATTTTAAAATCATGCATGGCACGGAAGGTTCCCCTGCTTAAATCAGCACACGTCCAGGCCCGTCCTAAGTTTGCCCATGACCATTTGGATGATCCAGAGGAGTCGTGGGAGAAAGTCCTGTAATCAGATGAGACCAAAATAGAATTTTTTGGTCTTAATTCCACTCGCCGTGTTTGGAGGATGAAGAAAGATGAGTACCATCCCAAAAACACCATCCCTACTGTGAAGCATGGGGGTGGAAGCATCATGCTTTGGGGTGTTTTTCTGCACATGGGACAGGACGACTGCACTGTATTAAGGAGAGGATGACCGGGGCCATGTATTGTGAGATTTTGAGGAACAACCTCCTTCCCTCAGTGAGAGCATTGAAGATGAGTCGTGGCTGGATCTTCCAACATGACAATGACCCGAAGCACACAGCCAGGAGAACCAAGGAGTGGCTCCGTAAGAAGCATATCAAGGTTCTGGAGTGTCCTAGCCAGTCTCCAGACCTAAACCCTATAGAAAATCTTTGGAGGGAGCTCAAACTCCGTGTTTCTCAGCAACAGCCCAGGAACCTGGCTGATCTAGAGAAGATCTGTGTGGAGGAATGGGTCAAAATCTCTGCTGCAGTGTGAGCACACCTGGTGAAACACTACAGGAAACCTTTGACCTCTGTAACTGTAAACAAAGGATGCTGTACCAAATATTAACATTGATTTTCACAGGAGTTCAAATACTTATTTGCAGCAGTAACACACAAATAAATTATTTTAAAAATCATTGTTATTTCAGGATTTATTTTTTAGATTATGTCTCTCACAGTGGACATGCACCTAAGATGAAAACTTCAGACCCCTCCATGATTTCTAAGTGGGAGAACTTGCAAAGTTGCAGGGTGTTCAGATTTTCCTCACTGTATATGTATATTAAAATGACGTAGGTTTAAGAGTTTAGAACATTGCAAGAGTGTGGGAAGGGTTTATAAAGCCATATA
>NC_056507.1:21757935-21768126 GCF_014905685.2 Nematolebias whitei | reverse complement strand
ATATATATATATATATATATATATATATATATATACACACACATATAAAAATACTAAAATAAATATAGTGTTCCTACTTGGCGGTTTTTCACCTATCACGGTGATGTGTGGAACGTAACCCCTGCGATAATCGAGGGACTACTGTACTAGCAAAATATTTTATAAATCACTCAATGGATTTGAAAATAATAAAAATCAGAAAATTACTGGATGTACATCTACACCTCTGGAAGTGGATCCCATTCAAGATGGCTTCAGCTAATCAACTCGATTAACTGATTAATCAACATTGATTGAACACAAAAAATGGCTTCAACTCAATTTTACAGACATTAAAATCTGAGGCAGTAGCTGAGAGTCATGCGCAACACATACTCTGAGAGTGGCATCTTCCAATATTGTGATTGAAATAAAGAAACTGATTTGAGGAACAGAAACAGTTTGTCGTACCACGACTGCTGTTGGTGTTGTCGTCTTCGGTGGGTTCGGCTGGCAGCACGGTGACCTTGGCACCAGTCTGCTTGATGAACTGCTGCAGGTTAACCTGCCTCAGCTCTTTGGTCAGCTGCTCCAGCTCCTGCTGCATATCCTTCAAGAAATCACCAGAAAGAGTTTTCACAATAAAGAACAGAGTTTTGTGTTTTAATGTTTAGCTGTTTTAAATATTTCTATATATTCTGTATAAGGTTATCTTTAGGCTACTCCCTTTTTCACAAACTCAATTCGAAAGATTTGGTAATTGTTTTATGCTGGATGCTCTTCCTGATGCAGCCTGGGCTCCAACCTGCAGTTGAAGGATGACAAGACTGCAGCACTGACCTGCAAACTACTACACCCCCCCCCACCACACACACACACACACACACACACACACACACACACACACACACACACACACACCAGAATACACACATTCACATTGTGCCTCACACCTCTCATGAAACATCACAAGCTACATACAGTAATTATTTCTTCTTTATTATACTTTATTAGCATTGTTTATTTAAAGGTGCTCAGAAAATGAAATAGCACTGCATGCACTTTAAGACCAGTAAACAGACCAAAACAAAGGCTTGAACAATAATTCAGAACCAGGGTGTGTGATGATTTAGCTTAGTTACATCCCAGCTGATTACTGGTCTGTCATCAGGACATTATGGATCATCAGTACAGGTAACATGTTGATGAGCTGTCACTTCATGCATTAACCCCACCTGCAGTTTCTTACTGCTTTGTCCCAGCGATCTGTCCACAGCCCTGCAGCTGCTCTCCAGCTGGATGGCCTGCCTCTCCTGAGCCTTTAACTCTGCTTTGACCCTGAGCAGCTGAGCCCGAGCCTCGGCCTCACTGACCCACTGGTCCTCCTGACGCTCTCTTTGCAGTTTCTCCTCCTGCAGACCTGCTTCGACTCCCTGATGGGGTGAACAGAATAAAAAGTTTAAACATAAAAAAAAAAAAAAGAATCGCCTACAAAATTAAACCCATTTCTAGGCCTGTCGCAATAAACAATAAATCAATTAATAGCATGATAAATGAAAATTATGAACCTCATTTTCATTCATCATTTCTTCGTGTCTCTCTTTCTACTGAAGACACTGGATGACAAAAGGTTAAACTCGGGTGACCCCCTCCCTTTCTCTTTTTTCTTTAAAATCCATTTTAGCCGTCCAAAATCGTGTTTTTGGACGGTTAAAAGCAGCTAAGCTGTGAAGCTAAGCTAACAGGCCGACCTCATGGAAAAACCTCCGTCTTGTTGAAGCTCCAAAATTCACAGTTTAAACCCGTGCCTTCGTGTAAAAAGTTGTTTTTCTCTGCAAAAAGAAGCTGAGAACTTGTTTACTGATTTTTTTTAATTAAAAGCTTTGTGTGAAAAATGCTATGCTAAAGAGCTCAAACCACACCGAGCATCCAACATTTTGAGAACTGAAAAAAAGGAAGGAGAGAGAGAGCCCATGTCACATCAAGGGGCCTCCCTCCCATTTTTCTTAGAGAGACACGCTGCTCACTCCCTCACTATCCATCCTTCAGTTCAAACAGTCTTATACTGCCATCCGGTGGATGAAAAAGGTACTACATGCAAAACAAAGTAACCAACATTTCTTTTAAAATTTGACAATAATTGTTAATTATTGTCACATTTTAAACAATATTATCGTTTATCGCAATAATTTCTGAGATAATTAATCGCTCAGCAAATTTGTTATTGTGACAGGCCTACCCATATCACAATTTTCCTACTATATAGATTAATATTTACTAACGGCCCACCTGCACTATTGCCAGCTTCTCCTCAATGTCTTGCTCGCAGCTCTGCAGACGCCCCTGAAGCTCCAGGAGTCTTTCCTCCAGCTGTCTCTCACTTTCCAACTCAATTTGTAGCTCAGTGGCCCAAAACTCTTCCTCCTCCATTTCCACCTCGTTCTTTCTGAGATGCTTTTCCAACCTCAGGATCTCCTCTATCAAGCCTCCACCAAAGTCTGCAGTGCATCCACCTCCTTGGTTCCCCCGCAGCTCAGGCCATGCTTGGAGCTCTGCCTCATATGCCTCCAGCTTCTTCTCCAGCATGTTCAGAGTCTCTCTCTGCAGGCTGACCAGTCTGACCAGCTCCTCCATGCGACAGGCCCACAGGCCAGGGGAAGCTGTCCCAACAGTTGACCCCGCATGGTGGCGACTGCCGCCGTTCCCTAGAAGTCTTCGCTTGCCCTCAGCCTCTGAGACCCGACCTCCCCCCAGGATCTCCCTCAGGCTTCTGGGTGCACCTGTGAAGGTCAGCGACTTGCGGCGCGGTTCACGGCGGTGGAGCGAGCCGTCAACGGGGTGACGAAGCTTCGCAAGAGGAGGGAGACTTTGACGATGAAGCCCACGTTCAGGACCTCTGAGCGGGGGGCCCTCTGAGGGGGGTCGCTCAGTCAGTGAGGGGCCTGTGCGGTGAAGGATCAGCTGGACGTCACCGGCATACTGACCCCAGGTGTTTAGAGAAGCAACGGGGCTCTCGTGGGGGGCGAGGTGACGTTCTGTGTCCCGCCATTTCTCTACCAGAGTGTATCTCCCTGTACGACCTGTAAACAAACATAAAAAAAAAAAATAAAAAAAAGATTTTAATGGTTGATGGTTGTAAAAACTGAAAGGATTGTAAAATGGGTTTAAGAAATTTTAAGCAATTCTGGCCCCTAGAAAAATACTTATTTTACCCTGAAACACTCATGATTTCAAAGTGAGTGCTCTCAAACACAAATTTAAAAATTAAAAACTTTTTTCCTGCAAGTGCTTCATGACTAACTTTCATTTTGTAAGAGAGGTGAGCTTTAAAGTCTGAAACAGCTGAAAATACAGAATGGGATCCAGAACAATCCAACAAAAGAGGGTGTAGGCACTACAGATCTGTAGCATATTCTATTTGTTAGATTTTAGCACAATGAACATCTGGGGGCACGTTTTGTAACATAATTTTTATTCTTTGAAAAGATAATTCTATGAACACCGTTCGAGGTGTACTGACAGCAGCGTGTCTTAAGTGTCGAAGAACACGATCAATATTGATGCTGAATCACTTAGGATGGTGTCTATGTGTTGAATAAGGAGGGGGCTCTGAAAGAAGTGCTGCTTTCACAGTTTGGCAGTCGACTAAGAGATGAGTCAGACTTTCCCTCCTCCTCCCCTGCGCTCAGTGGGAAGTGATGTCAATATATTATGCTCAAGTGCCCCCAGCCATATGGGAAAGTGGGGTGCTTAGATCCAAAAAAGTACCAATAGAACCCCTGAATCTGATCCACTGTACAGACAGCGACAGTTTTTTAAAAACTTTGTTAGGACCTCTTTTCTGTTTAAAAATGACAGCTTGGCATTTTAGAGAGAACTAAACTGTGATTAGAACTGTGGGCTGGTGATTGTGTAGCAGTGTGTTTGATGAAAATGTTTTTTCTACCGAGTCTGAAGTTATGTACATATCAGTCACATGATTATTTGGCCAACACACAAAAAATTGTTTACTGTTTATCAATTACAAGAGGTGGAATTTTATTCTTACTGTTCAACAATCAAGGTTCAAACAGTGATTGTAACTTTTTTCTGTTTTCAGACAGATTCAAATATGTGAGTTAGGAACAAGTTGCAGGAAACATTCTGGTTATAAGAGCTAAAGATTAGAAAACACCCAAGAGATTTGTAAGCAGACAGTCAGATACTAACGGCTGCATGGCACATCACATTTCATATTTATCAAAAGGAGGACAGACCAGCAATGGAGACATTGTTCAAGATTTTTTAAAAGGGGTTGAAGTCGCTGCCAAAAACACCCAGAACTACTTTATTTGGGGCAACTCTGTGGATTATGAGAAGTTCAGATTTTCTGATGCTAGTAGTAAATCTGACTTTAGCCATTAATTCTTATTTCCTCCAAGCTTCCAATTCATATGACCTCCAAAATGAAAGTCATATAGTTTTTTTTTCTTGCATGTTTGCTTATTAATACATTTAATATAAATATTTACTGATAATATATTTGATACATTTACTGAAAAACAAAGGTTTTGGGCATTTTTTTCTTGCCTTGCTGATGATTCAAAGGGACTACACATCATTCACCCTTTCACTTAGATCATAATTTTAAATGGTCTTAGGATCACTAATGCACCCACACGGGGTTGTTGAAGGACACCTCGACAAGCAGTGAACCAATCCAACTTCAACCTTATTAGATCAATTTATAACCAGATGAGTCACAATTGCTCTTAAGAACACTCTGTCAGCTCTTTGGCTCATGCTGTAGATATCATTATGGTGATTTGGCTTTTTATTTCTTTATTTTTTTAAAGTTTTCTTTGATTTATTTAGGGACATAAATCAAATATTTTCTAATTTAATTTAAATGCAACTATGACAAAAAACAAACACTGCAAAAGCTTTGCTCAAAAAAGCAACAGTTCTGAACATTAAACTAAAAAACTTGAACAAAACAGAAAAATTACCTGAAAGTGAAGTGTTCAGGGTTTATGGGGCTAGTAATGGATTGGTGTCTGACTGACTGGTGGTCTGGAAGTTTTTAACCATGCACACAATTTGTGACAAAAACTGGTTGAAAAATGAATCAATTCCAGCTGACCATGGTCAAAATACTGCAAGGAAAATGTACGTCTTTGAGAATGATGCTGCCAATCAAGAAATCAGTCTGGAGTATGATTGTTTATGAGCTCAGGCTATGGTACACATGGGCCCACAGGAAGTCAGTGAAAAATCTGAAATTAAAATCATTCACACAAATCCAAAATCTCTCTTTTTATTTTGAAACTGGCTTTTGGACTGTTTTTATTTTGTCAAGTCAAATCAAGACAACTATTTATAAAGTTTATAAATTTATAACAATGAAATGAAAGACACTGTTTCCTCAAGATAGACCCCAAAGGGAGCAGTTAAGAGTGAAAACATAAGGGGTCCAAGAATCGAGCCCTGTGGTACCCCGCAGGAAAAAGGCATTGAAGCAGACACTATCCTTAACACAGAAACTCCTGTCACTCAGATAAGAACAGAACCACTCTAATGCTGCACCTGTAATCCCAACCCAGTGTTCTAACCTTGATATAAGGATACTGTGGTCAACGGTATCAAAAGCAACGGTAAGGGCCAGGAGTGCATGTATCACAAACTGACCAGAATCATTTGATAACAGAATGTTGTAACAAACACTTACTAAAGCCGTTTTGACGCTGTGTAATCATTTAAATCCAGACTGAAAGATCTCAAAAATTCCATTCTCATTCAAAAACTTGTTTAGTTGAATAAAAACTATCTTCTCCAGGATTTTAGAAAGAAAGATAAGTTTTGAGTTTGGTTTGAAATTTGAGCAAGATGAAGGGTCAAGTCCAGGTTTTTTTTTTAATTAATGGATTTCATGGATTTTTGAAGGCAGGCTCTATAATGTTTATATTTGGTGCTTCCTGTACGTGCACTAGTTTACTAGTAGCATTAACAATTCTGTTTAGGTGTTATCACGTCAGCACACCATAAAAAAGACTGACGCAGAACACAGAGTTTTAACAAGATGAGGAGAGATGGATCACTGAATTTAGTGAAAACAGTGAGCTTAGTCTGAGGAGAACAGAACGCTGTTGATTAGTTTAGTGATATCTCAAACAAAAGCAAACAAGCTGTTCTCTGCTGGAGTTTATCAGAGAACTCAGCTGGGGCAACGTGCCCTGAGAAAACAGAAACAAGGAGAAAACTGTCCATGCATGAGAAGATAACATCCAGATGAAGCTTCTGTCACTGACACCCCCTGTAGCCGTCCTTCCATCCATCAGGTGTGCAACATGGCCTCTGTCTACATATTTAACCCAACAAAAACTAGATTTATTTTGATGGAGGAAAAAAAAGTACAAAAATAGACACTTTGTTATGAACTTGTTGCTTGTGTTTGTGAAAAAAAATGCTGTTGAAGCATTTCAAATGTTTTTATGACTATTCATTATTTATAATAACTATATAGCCTTTAAAATTTTAGCACGACTTGATCAATTTTTTATAGTCCAGCTGCAGCATATACTATCAGAGGCCAATAAAGACTGGCAGAATTTTGTTTTGTCTGATGGTCTGGTCCTTTTTAACAGTCCTGGTTCTGTATGTGGCCCTTTAGAGGGGGTGCAGGATCAATATGCCATAAAAATTTGCTCAATGGATTGTCGAAAACTACAAACCTCCAAAGAAGCCAATTTTGTTGAACAAATGTTCCATCCACAACCTAAACCTGGAAACTTTCCTTAAAAAAGGAGCTACTTCAGAATGTCTTTATTTATTTTTGTAACCAAAGCATTTTTAATTTACCTCATTATGACCTCATTGTGTATAAAAAAAAACTCCACAGTATGTGTCTCACAAAGATTAGAAAACAGGTTGTGTCCCAGGTGTGTTTTCTGTAGCTGTTAAAAAATTGGGATAATTACCGATGGCCTGGGCCAAAGCAATCACCACTTCCTGGCAGGTGGTTGCCTCTGTGACTCCACATACGACCCTCTGGACGCCATCCACCCAGACCTTGAGCTCCATGTTGGGTCAGAAGTGAGGGGGCCGGTTATGGCGTGTTGGCCCCAACATGATTCAAGGCTGGAATGATGCAGGTTAGCTGAAGCCCCGCTGGCTAATTCACTGAGGAGGAAACAGAAAGAAAAAACAGGAAGCGGTCAGGCAGGATGTAATCAAGGCCAAAGTTAGAAGGAGCCTGCGCTCATTACCACTGGTGGTTCATCTAAAAGCAATGCATATGGTACAAACCCACCAGGGGACACAAGTTATAGGCAGCAACATAAATTAAACTACAGTCCTGTTGAGAACAGACCAGGCAGGTCAGGTCCAACATGCTCTAATAGTTTATATTCTGAAACTGGTGGAGGTGCAGGAACAATCTGCCAGCAGACATTCTCCAGCTCAGTTCCTGCTTTTGTACAGAGAATTAGAAAGAACAAGTGATGGCAGCTCAGTTCCAATAAAAGAACAAAAACAAAGAAGGAATGAAAATATGCAGAGCCAGAAGAATCTCAACACACAGGAGAGGGACTGGTTCGCTTGATTATATGACAGATTATGTTTTTTTTTCCTGATTTCTTACATCATTTACAATTTAGTCTCCATTCTGAACAGAAAAAAAAATATTGCACTCTATTGTGTATGGAAACAGCAAAAACAAACGTTCTAAACGTTTTCAGAAAATCTGTCTGACATTCACGTAACCGACAAGTAGCAAAACCACAAAAAATTTGAAAAACATTTGCACAGCGTGTGACGGTGGTTAATCATTTATAATATGCATTTTATTTTTATTTGTGTGATTTGTTAAATGCCATTACAGCTTCTGTTTTACCTTCTGTTACCCTTACCCTCACTAGGATCCTCGAGGGGTCATGGGAGTTTGCTCATCCAGTCTATATGTGTTTTTGTGGACTTAGAGGTACACTGTGGGGGGTGCTCCGTGAGTATGGGGTTGGGGGCTGTTGCTACGGACTATTCAGTTCCTAAAAGTGGTGCGAGAGTTTGGTTTGCATTGCTGGAAGTAAGTCGGACCCCTTCAGGGTGGGAGTTGGACTCCACCAGGGCTGCCCGTAGTCACAGATTCTGTTCATAACTTTTATGGACAGAATTTCTCGGTGAAGCCAGGGGGTGGAGGAAGTCCGGTTCGGTGGCCTCAGGATTCCATCTCTGCTCTTTACAGATGAGGTGGTCCTGTTGGCGTCATCGTGCTGTGATCTTCAGCTCTCACTGGAGCGGTTCACAACTGAGTGTGAAGAGGCTGGGATGAAAATCAGCACCTCCAAATCTGAGGCCAAGGGTGGGTTGCTCTCTTCAGGTCGAGGGTGAGGTCCTGCCTCAAGTGGAGGAGTTCAAGTATCTTGGGGTTTTGTTCACAAGTGAGGGAAGAATGGAGCGTGAGATTGACAGACTGATTGGTGCAGCATCTGCAATATTGCAGACTCTGTGCTGGTCCGTTGTGGTGAAGAGGGAGCTGAGCTGTAAGATGAAGCTCTCCGTTTACAGTTTGGTCTACGTTCCTATTCACCTATGGTCACGAGCTCTGGGTAGTGACTGAAAGAATGAGATCTCGGATACAGGCAATAGAAATGAGTTTTCTCTGCAGGGTAGCTGGACTCTCTTACAGAGGGGATGAGAAGTTCAGTTATCTGGGTGAGACTCGGAGTAGAACCGCTGCTCCTCCACATCGAAAGAAGCCAGTTGAGGTGATTCAGGCATCTTGTAAGGATGCTTCCTGGGCGCCCTCTCTTGGGCATGTCCGATTGGGAGGAGACCCCAAGGAGACACGCTGGAGAGACCATGTCTCTTGGTTGGCCTGGGAACACCTTGGAATCATCCCAGAAGAAATGGAACAAGATGTTTGGACCTTTCTGCTCAAGCTGCTGCTCCCACGACCAGACTTCGGAACAAGCAGAAGACGGGTTCTGTTTTATTGTTTTGATCTAAAAAACTGATTGTTGTGTCATCTAATATTTTCTTTTCTGTTTTGTTGTCGTGATTTAAAGATGTATAATATCAGCCTTTAAATTTGAAAACTAAAACAGTAATGCCATAATTTGAACTGAAAAAGTAGAAATTAACTGGTTGAACACAACGTCTGATCTAGGTGAAGGGATTCTTTAAAATATTCCTCAAGGACGGTCAGTTGGGACAGACTGAATGAGCGATCTGTATCGCTCTGTGGATCTAATCTTCACTTCACTACACCTACGCTGCTGTGTCAAAAAGCCCTTTTGTTTGCTAACCCCCCAGCAATTACACCTTCCCCCCAGCTCAGGTATTCCAGATCCACGTTTGCAAAGTCATCCACAGAAGTCGTCTGTCCTTTCCAGTGGTTTTTCTAAAACGTAGCCAAGACACAAAGCAGCACGACAAGGCACCAACTGCAGGATAAGGCAAACAGAGATGGAATAATTATTTTAACTCTTGTAAAAAGGACTAAAAATACACCTTAAAGTGAGACCTACAAATTTCTTGTTTTTCCATGCAAGATCCAGCTGTGCAATTTTTCTACCCATTAGACAAACAAAAGAAAACCTTGACTGGTTTCATTCCAATGAAGGCTCAGAGCGCATATGTCCAGTGAGGGAAATTATTATTGCTGTGAATTTGTAGGTACAAGTGTCACGTTTATCGGTTGCCTGCTCACTCTATTCCTGGCACACAGCTGGTTAGAAAGTGCTTTCATCCCTCTTTCCAACAGCCCTTAAATGGTAGTAAAGCACTGAAGGATGGAAAGAAGCTGGAAAAATCTGCACAGACAAACCAAGGGGGGGTTTGTACCGTAATCGAAAACGCAGTCATCATTTTGTTCATCTCCTTTTAAAAAGGTGCTGTTAAAACACTACGGGTGTTTGGGTCCTGAGGCAAAGTGGACAAAGTGAGCCAGGGTTTAATTTAGATAAACTGAGGGTGGAACGTAATGAAGAAATACTGACTGCAACATGAGCAGGGCAGATTCAAATATTTTATTCTGGTGTTAGAAAAACTTGTCAGAATCAGAGTCAGAATGACTCAAATGTCATTTCTTTGTTTGATTGTAATCGTTAACATTAACCCAAACCCAAACCCAAATGATGATGCAGGCACAGTGGTGCAGAGAAGATTGCCATTCTGAGTTCTCCTTTCGCCGGCCCATCAAAGCCTCAGCCTTGTGTGTGTGTGTGTGTGGGGGGG
>NC_056507.1:21707260-21757835 GCF_014905685.2 Nematolebias whitei | reverse complement strand
GCTCCTGATTTGTGCTGCTCGCCTTTTGCCAGAAAGGCACTTCATGAAGCTGATGGGCATGTGCTTTTCTGTGAGTTCTATTTAAGCTCAGCTGAGACGGTAAACTTCTCTGAAACCTCAAGTCCAAATGATTTCAGTGTAGGCACACATTTGTTTTGTGTTTCGTGCATTCTTGTGAACGTGGAGGTGTGTTTATGAGAAGAAGTGAACAGCCTGCCTCCCCGGCTGCTGATGACAATTCTCCAGACTTACAGGAGGAGCAGAGCAAGCTGGCAGAGAAAAGGCTTCAGCTGGCTGCGGGAGTGAACATTCGACCATATGCTCATGTGGGTGTTTGAAAAACAAACCGTACAGAAATACTTGGGGAGTATTTACTTTTACAGTGCACTCAGTTGAATTTACAAGCATCAAAAACTGGCCATGCATTGTTCTGTTCAGTGCTTTACTGAACACATGGGAATGCAACATAAAATGGGTGTTCATTACATTAAAGTGAACAGAAAGCCTGGAGAAAAATGATCTCAGTGGAAACCATCATCTCACAAGCACATGCTATTCAATAATGACGCTCGATATTATCGGCATGGTATCGGCCAATATTAGCAATAAAATTAAATATCGGACATTGGCCATTCCATCAAAATAACACCAATATAAAAGGCTTCTGTTTTAAGTTCATTTTTAATTTAAGAAACTGTCAAGTATATCTATTAATGCACTACTACTGATATGCTTTTTACATGTCGCTTGTGAATAGGTTGAGCTTAGATTTGTGAAAATGTACAAATTTGCACTGTTTGAGTGTTGTCATTGTGTTAGAGAGAGTAAAAGTCATGAATGAATTTGACTTTACACATAATTCAAGTTGAAGTGTTTCATCATTTTCAAACCCCTTTTTGGCATCTGCATTTGATAGCGGCCAAACTGACAAAGATTATGCAGAGTAATGTAGTATTTTAACTCCACAGCAGAGAAAGCTCTCTGTAAATAAGTCTAGGTGGAAAAAATATTGGTATTGGTATCGATCAAATAAGTTTTAACATAATAGCATATCGGTTATCGACCGAAAATCCAATATTGTGCATCCCTACTATTCAAGTGTCTGTTCACATTTGTTAACTATTGTTCACAATGAAAATATTGAAACAGGCAAACAATATGTGCAGATTATAATTCTAAAGGAATTCATAAGGAATACACCAATCAGCTAACATCTGGAATTAAACCATTTTCAGATTGACTAACCAGTTGATCAAACAATTGCTTTTTGGTTTGTGAACACACCACAACCATTAATTTGCAGCATTAACTTGTGTTAACAAATGTTGTCTTCAGTGTGGAAGTTTTTACAGAGTGAAGAAGACAATTTCAGTGTAACTTGACATGACGTGGATTTTCTACTAATGTGTGGAGGTGGGAGGTAAAATGTATTTTTTGATGCACTGCATCACAGACATAGGCTTCTGAATGATAATACATAATTCAATGTACATGTTAATCTGTGCTGCCACTTTAGGAGAGGCAGCGGAGTAGATGCTACTCTGTAGTTACTGAAGCTTTCTGTAGTACAAAAATGTTGCAGTAGATATGTGTTTTCACATCTTTTAAACCTTTTCTTTACTGAACCCCAAAGATCATGTCTGTAAAAAACTGTTTAAGTAGTCATTACATAATTGTTTCCAGTGTAGATGAACATATACCTGTGATATATTCATAAATTAAACGGATTCATTCATTTTTCTGGACTGAATAATATTGTGCATTGAATAATTAAAATGTAACGTGAGACGTTAATTTTCTTTGACCCATCAAATGAATGCGGTCATTTATTAACAGAATCAAAGTTTAACATCAAACATTTACATTAATTTACAGTAATAACACTGACACATTTTATTTGTGTATACAGTGATAGACAGGATCAGCTCTTCTATGGTGTTTTTAATGTTACGTTAGCATCGATGCTATTTTTGGGTCAACAGCCTGTGTTGAATAGTTTTTTGACACATTATTGTGCACTCTTTTAGTTGGGAAAATAAATGATGAATTCATGTAAAATAACCCATAGACATTTATGTGTCAAGATAGTTATAATGCATCAAGAATTATTTTACAGCTCTCTAAATTCTAATTAAATCAAGTCATGAGATTCCCATTCCTAATAAGTTATGTAAACTGTTCAATTTGCTACTAAACCCGAGAGTTTCTATTAAAACATTAGCTCCTGCTTAAACAAAAGACATATGTGAACCTAGCAGTTGCATAAAAAAACAATGTGGCTTGCTGCATTTCTCTTCTGTAAAAGTAGCAAAAAAAAAGAAAGAACTGACAACAAAAACGTTAGGACCTTGAAGGTCAAATCTGAACAATATACAGTTTCCACCAAAGTCAAAAAAATCCTAACTGTAGATTTCAACAAAAATGGTAAGAACAGAAGAACCTGGCAGGCAGGTTATAGACACAGCATTCGGACAGATGGATGAAAGCTGCAAGCTTGCACGTAGGTATGAGGCCTAACACCTAAAAACTTGAACTACTTTTGCTTCTAGCTGTAAGAAATAAATGTGCATTGGCTAAAATCTAATTTAGCAGCTCAGAGCTTTACAAAATCGGAACCTAGAATAATCTGATGGATGAGAATATACAGCTCAACAAAACTACAGTGAAGGTTTCTCGTCTTCTGAAACTCTAGCTTAATGAAAAACAAAAGGAGATTCCTTACAAACTTGAGCAACATCAGTCTACAGCCCAAGTCCTCTTGTCAATTACCAAACTGTGCACGCAGTAGAGTACCATGTAATTACTAGCGATTTATACTGTGCTGTAATTGGCAACAGATCTGTTGTGAAATAGGATCTCTGCGAGCAACAAGAGCCAGACGCTGATTTTATTGTGGAGGCACTGGTGGCGGCTGTGTTGGAACAAACTGCAGAAATCATTTTCGGTTCTTTTCAATGCTCCTTGGCTGTGATGACTACGCAAACGCCTCTAATCTCAAGATGTAAATCAGTAAAGAATTGCAACAATTTGCGATCATTGCACACCATGTTGACAGTTTAACATCCTGCATGACTAACTGGGCCGCAAAGTTCTTCATGCCAGCCCAGTGTGTACACAATGCCCTCTACAAGTGTAAGCATTACAGAGCATGGTAAAGACCAGAAGAAAACCTTGATCCTGCAGAGTGGGACCTGATAACAACCAGGCGATGCATTCCTGCGCCGTGAGAAAGCTACTGGCCGTGACTACGAGATAAGAAAGTTATGGGTCTGTCTCTGCTTGGCGATCGTAGCTCACGGAGTGAAAGGTAATGACACTAAAAGAATGCACTGAATCACATGGATTTAAGATTATCTAATACTAGGATAGTGATTAGGACTTTGGCGCTGTTTTGTCTAAAACTATCAGAATAGATTAAATCGGAATCCACTTCTTTTTAAAGTAAAAACAAATGTAGAATAATTTTTTTAATGGCATCAATGATTTTCACACACTTTACCAGATGTGTCTATAGATCAAATGTTTGGCATGAAAATTGCCGGTAGTAGCAAAGAAAGGTGACACTGTGCCTTAATAAACTGGACCAAACCGTATCAAAATTATCTGCCTTGAAGAAGTTAAAATACACTTTTTTTGTGCATAAATCTTGCCCTTTCCCAAAGATCTAAAGCAGCGGCTCCTAACGTTGGGGTTGAGAACTCATTATTGGTCAAAACACTAAGCGAGGGGTTCTTAAGATCTACAGAAATCCCATTATTTAAAAAAAATAAATGACTGTCAATAGTGTACTTATTCTTAACCATTTCAAAAAGATAGAAACAGTATTAACAAATGGAAAGTGTTTTTTTTTTTGTTAAACAGCTTATCAATGTTTACTTCAACTAACAAAAGACATGGTCACGAGTCTTTGCCACTTTTGATTCATAGGCCCATCTGAAAGGTTTGGAAGCCACTGATCTAAAGCCTAAACGAGAGAGTAAGTTCCCTAAAGACTCGAGTGTTTGAGATTAAACCCACATCCTGTCACGCTACACGCAACTCCTACAGCTGAGCTCTTGAGGGGCCCCCACCCTGGAGCTAGACTCGTCTCCTCAGTCTGCATGGCAGATATTTAACTATTAGGAGCCGAAGCAGCCTTCCCCCACTCGATAGGTCAACGCTGGCTGGATCTCCAACATCTGGACGGCACGCTCAGCCAGCAATAATGCCGCCTTTGTTCCCTTGCCATGTTCACTGCTCACTGGCCAGCTTTGTAGAAGCAGCAGGCTCCTGGAGCAGAGCAGAGGCACTGCAAGCAGCTCTACGACAGGCATCTGGCCAATTTATACGTTACTGAGGTTTGTAAAACATCGTCTGGTGCCGACTTACTAAACTAAAAGCTTTGACACAAGCAGTGCCACACAGTCCATGCTAACTGCAGCACAGACATGCTTGAAGTGTTTGGGGACATCAAACCTGAAGTCTGAATGCCACAGCTCTACAGGTGGATCCTGCAGCACTGTGTGTGCATTTGTAGGTCAGACAGTGGTGTGGAAAGAAACTAATCTGGATCCACAAAACCAGCACTAACCCAGAACTCTTCCATGAAATCTGGTAAAGGATGAGGACTTTTAGGATGAAAGTGTGAGGGTGCTGTAAGAAATGGGAGAAGCAGCGTTAAAAATAAGAGCAAAGCAACATTTTTGGCCTGTTCTGAAACTCTCCAAGATCCAACAACAGAACATCAAAAAGTCCCGAGTTGGACTTAGAAATGGGGACTAATTAAAAGCATGATATCTTGAGATTAAACGGTGATTGTATCAAGTTAGGAGACTGGAGGAGCCCAATGGCGTTAAAGAAGAAGGCTGTAGCTGGTTTCAGAGATACCCCTCTAAATGTTTCCGTTATTTCTGCCTCATCCTACAACCAGCTCAGCTGAGGCTCATTCTGCTAAAGAACATTTTAAAAGGTCGTCATTTTACCTTTCAGGTGCGAACAGGACCGGGTTCAGTTCTCTCCTCTCAGGGTGGAAGTTTCGGAAGAAAAACACAAAATATTAGCGTGAATTGATTCCGCAAAAAAAAAAAAAAGAAAAAGAAAAATGTGTCCTTCTCCTCCGTTTGCTCGATAAATCACTTCCAGAGGAGAACTGCGTCAAAAGAAAAGAAAAGCGCGTTCAGAAATCAGAGCAGGAGGACACGGACGGTTCGGCAAAACAAGAAAATGACGTTGGGAGGTGCTGTCTGAAAGTTTGTGTTTGTCCTGTCGGCGGTGAGAGCAGAGAGCTGCGGAAAAATACCCCCTCTCCTCCTCCTCTCCTCCTCCCCGGCTCAGTGCTCCTGCTGCTCCGCCGCCTGCCTGGAACTGGGACACCGCAAGGCATCATGGACTGTTTAAAGCTGCAACGCACGAGGATAACTTTTAAACATCAAACACGACGCTGTTGTCTCGAGACTCCTGCTGAATTAATATCATGTAGGCTATCCAACAATTTTCAGTCAGGACAGTGTCCTTTTTTTTTGTTGGTGCTGAAACGTTTCACCTTCCATCCAGAAGGCTTCTTCAGTCAAGGAAACACACAACACAAAACTGATTATTCCCCCAACAGCTTACTCCAAAGTGGAACAAACCAGTTATGTTGGTGCTAAGATGGTCTCTTTGGCACGCCCCCTCCTCCGGTGCTGGCCCTCTCCCTCGTGACAGTCATGTCAAACGGGTTCAAAACCAACAAAGTCCATGCTCAATAATCCAGGTATACAATCCAGCTATTTTCAGTCAGGTCACCTGGACAGTTTTTTTTTTTGTTTGTTTTTTTCTGAAACGTTGGTTTTGAACCAGTTTGACATGACTGTCCACGAGGAAGAGAGCTTATTTATCAAAAGCCAGCAAAGACTGATGACGTGTTTGCGTTTTGTCAGAAAAATATCACATGAACCAGTGGACGGATTTCAATAAAACTTTTAATTGAGTTTGCAACTTATTGTGTGAATATGCATTCACACTATTGTTTTCCTGTTTATATTTATTATTCATGGCTGTTATCCCTATTCCATATGGGTTTTTTTCTGGCATCTTTCTCGTTCCACAATTTTTGTGCTATTTCAACAAATATATCAAAACATTTAGCTTTTTCAGGATATCCTGCTGTAACTTTTGGTATTGGTGCAGCTTTTTGAAAAATATTTCTGCTACTTTCAGCCTAATTAACTTCTTTCTGCTAATTTAAGCTTTTTTCTCCTTTCAGCTTATTTCTTCTAGTTTGTTATTTAAGTTTTTATTTAGCTGTTTTATGCTACAGTATTTTTAGCCTTTTCAGCTAATTTCACATTTTTTAGGTTATTTTTCGGCTCTTTCCACTTCCTTTTGGTAGTTTAAGCCTGCGTCTGCCTTTTCAGCTACGTTTCAGCTATTTTTGCTAATTTCAAAAAGCTAATTAGCTAATTTCGTATGCTGCTTGTTTAAACCTAATTCAGCAAATATGTGTTCTTTCTACTTTATTCTGCTAATTTAGGCTTGTTCTTTCTTTTCAGCTAAAATTCAGCATGTTTTTAGCTGATTTCAGCTGTTTTTTAGCAAGTTCTTCAGCAAGCATTCACACTGCATTTTCGCAGGAAATGCAGTTTCTCTAGTTAACTTTCGGGGGTTAGCCACATTTGAAGAAGACTACCGTAGTTTAAAAATGGTTACACAACAGTCGAATGTAAATATATTAAGCTAAAATTAGATATAGTAGTAGCTGACATCCCCAACACATAATCAGAGCACTAACTGATATCACAAGTTCATTTTTTAAAACACTGCCATTAACTATTGGAGACTTTTAGGTTGGACTGTTAGCAAAATATCATGATCCACTGCACAAATTATATTAAAACTTTATGAAAGTTTTCATTACAATTGATTTTTTTAAGTCAGTCCAGTCCAAGATGGTTTCCACAAAGCAACTCAGTCATTTCTGCAGCTTTTGAGTTGAACCTGGTGTGGTAGTAGTTGAGCATCATTTGCAACAAATTTGTGTATAATGATGAAGTTAAGCAGCAAGACATTTATCTGAAAGTTTGTTTCAGAAAATTAAATTATAGAAGAAAAACAAATAAAAATATAATAATTTTTCTTCTACATCGCGAATAATCAAACAGTAACCATGAGGTGCAAAATGTGACAGCATTAGAAAAAGCACATTGAACACGTGTTTGTTCCTGAACTCAAGTATCCATGTTTTTCACCATATCTTGGCAGAGTAGAATGCAAAAATTGATAGTCCAAAACTTTTGGAAAATGCATTAGATTTTGAATAAACAAATAAAAAACAACAATAATTTTTCTTGTGGGCCCACCACTTGCACGAGGGGCCATACAAGTCAGGTGTTTGATGCCATGGACATTGGTCGAAGACAGGGGCCTTGGCGCTCTGACACTGGCTTACCAAAAGCTGTCTCTTGGGACATAGAATGTGACCTCTCTGGTGGGGAAGGTGCCTGAGCTTGTGCGTGAGGTTGAGAGGTACCAACTAGATATAGTTGGGCTCACCTCAACATACAGCATGGGCTCTGGAACCAATCTCCTTGATGAACTTTATTCCACTCTGGAGTCGCACATAGTGAGAGGTGTCGAGCTGTTGTGGGTATACTCTTAACCCCCTGACTTGGTGCCTGTGTGTTAGAGTTTTCCCCAGTGGTTGGTGGTTTCCCTGTGCCTTCGGGTGGGGGGTTGGGCTCTGACTGTTTGTGCCTACGCGCGAATTAGCAATATCTGGCCTCTTGGAGTCCTTGGTGGGAGTGCTGGAAGGTACGTCAGCTGGGGACCTGTATTCAGCTGGGGGACTTCAATGCCCACGTGGGTATTGACTGTGACCTGGAGAGGCATATTGTTGTTGGACTTCTGTGCTAGTCATAGTTTGTCCATCACGAACACCATGTTATAAGGGTGTCCATCAGTGCAATTGGCACCAGGACTCCCTAGGTCGTAGATCGATGATTGACTTTGTAGCTCTGTCATCTGATTTGTGGCCATTTGTTTTGGAAACTCAAGTGAAGAGAGGAGCTGAGCTGTCAACTGATCACCACCTAGTAGTGAGTTAGGTCAGATGGTGGGGTAAGATGTCAGACAGACCAGGTAGACACAAATGTGTAGTGAGGGTTTGCTGGGAACGCCTGGCAGAAGAATTCATCAAAAAGATCTTCAACTCGCACATCCGAGAGAGCTTTAACCGCATCCCAGCTGAGGCAGGGGACATTGAGTCTGAGTGCCATGTTCTGTGCTTCAGTTGTTGAAGTAGCTGCCTTGAGCTGTGGCCGCAAGGTTGTTGGTGCTTCTCACGGTAGCCATCCTCGAACTCAGTGGTGGACACCTCGGGTTAGGGAGGCTATCAAGCTGAAGAAGGAGTCCTATTGGGCCTTGTTGGCTGGTGGGACTCCAAAGGCAGCTGAGGAGTACTGGAGGGCCAAGCATTTTGCAGCCTTGGCTTTTGCTGAGGATAAAGCTTGAATGTGTGAGGAGTTCAGTGAGGCCTTGGATAAAGACTCTCAGTCGTCTCTGAGGAGATTCTGGCAAACCATCAAGTAGTTGAGGAGAGGAAAGCAGCTCTGAACTAACGCTGTATTCAATGAAGGTGGGGTGCTGTTGACCTCAACCAATGATGTTGTTGGGAAGTGAAATAAATATTTCTTGGACCTTCTCAATCCCACCGGCACGTCTTCCATGGAGGAAGTAGAGACTGGGATTTCGCTGATCTATCCATCACTGTGGTTGAGGTCGCCGAGGTAGTGAAAAAGCTCTGCAGCGGCAGGGCTCCGGGAAAGAATGAGATTCAACATGATTTAAAAAGGCTCTGAATGTTGCTGGGCTGTCTTGGTTGACACGCCTTTGCAACATCCTGGGGTGGGGTGTGCTCCAATCACAAGGGCATTATCATAATCACTTATTATTATTATTATTATTATTATTATTATTATTATTATTATTATTATTATTATTATTATTATTATTATTATTATTATTATTATCACTCTTTGTTAAAATCCAGGTCTCTCTTGTAAATGAGTCATCATGGCTCAATGGGACTAACCTGTTTAAATAAAGGTTAAATGAAAGTGACTCTCCTTAGCCTCCCTGATAAGGTTTATTTAGGGGTACTGGGGAAGCTAGTTAGATCGTTGGTCGAACCTCACATCCAGGGAGAACAATGCGGGTTCCGTCCTGGCCATAGAACAGTGGACCAGCTCTTTATCCTGACTAGAGTCCTCGAGGTGTCATGGGAGTTTGCCCATCCAGTCTACATGTGTTTTGTGGACTTGGAGAGGGCTTTCGACCGTGTTCCTCGGGGTACATTGTGGGGCATTCTTTGTGAGTATGGGATTGGGGCCCGTTGCTGTGGGGTATTCCAGCCGTATACAAGTGGTGCAAGGGTTTGGTTCGCATTGCCAGTAGTAAGTCTGACCCCTTCAGGGTGGGAGTTAGACTCAGCCAGGGCCGCCCATTGTCACCGATTCTGTTCATGACTTTTTTGGACAGAATTTCTCGGTGCAGCCAGGGGGTGGAGGGATTCTGGTTTGGCGACCTCAGGATTCCATCTCTGCTCTTTTCAGATGATGTGGTCCTGTTGGCGTCATTGTGCCGTGACCTCCAGCTCTCAATGGAGCGGTTCGCAGCCAAGTGTGAAGTGGCTGGAATGAGAATCAGCACCTCCAAATCTGAGGCCATGGTCCTCAACCGGAAAATGATGGATTGCTCATTTTGGGTCAAGGGTGATGTTCTGCCTAAAGTGGAGGACTTCAAGTATCTCGGGGTTTTGTTTATGAGTGAGGGAAGAATGAAGTGTGCAATTGACAGATGGATTAGTGCAGCATTTTGCAGTATTGCGGACTTTGTGCCGGTCCATTGTGGTAAAGACGGAGTTGAGCTGTAAGGCAAAGCTCTCTGTTTACTGTTAGGTCTATGTTCCTACCCTTACCTATGGTCACAAACTCTGGGTAGGGCCCGAAAGAATGAGATCACAGATACAAGCGGTTGAAATTAGTTTCCTCCGCAGGGTAACTGGACTCTCCCTTAGAGATAGGGTGAGAAGTTCAGTCATCCGGGAGGGATTTGGAGTAGAACCGCCACCACTCTTTTACACTGAAAGGAGCCAATTGAGGTGGTTAGGGCATCTGGTAAAGACTCCCACATACTCGGGCATACTTCACTCCACAGAGGTCCGTGTTCATACAAAGCTCAATTTTTACAACTGCGTACGCGTACTCGGTGTCGCACAATAATTTGCCCGGCAACAGACTGTTTTGTATGCGACATCAATGTATTAAATTCCCCTTCTTCATCCCTGGTCTGGTTTAATGGCTTTTTCTTTTTTGCCAAGATGTAAGCGATCTCTTCCTCCTTGTCCATTGATGCCATGAGTGAAATTGTGAGGAATTAAGGAATTTGTCACAAGAAAATTAAAATCAGGCCCGGCGTGGCTGCGGGAGGATCTGGAGATTTTTCGGTGAGCTGGTCTGCTGTGTGGGCTGCAGGGCCAACGCTCCCTGTTTTTTTTTTTAGAATTTTTTATTAACA
Organism: Nematolebias whitei; assembly: GCF_014905685.2. Classification (NCBI taxonomy): domain Eukaryota; kingdom Metazoa; phylum Chordata; class Actinopteri; order Cyprinodontiformes; family Rivulidae; genus Nematolebias; species Nematolebias whitei. The sequence continues at coordinate 21,747,305 of NC_056507.1, read as the reverse complement.
ACATATAAACACAGAACACTGCGACTGGGGCTGCCAGCTCTCATTTTTTTGTTGTTTTTTTTGTGACCTGTCAGTCACTCTAGTAGGCGTGTCAGCAAATGACCAATCAGCAACCTCAATTTGTCCCAAAGGTAAACGCACCTTGCCTGCAGCGCTGGGCTGCAGCCCATCAGGGTGCATGCTCGAGTATGAAGTCTCAACCGTCTGCGGATAGTGTGCGCAGTGTCCGTGCGGCTCACGGAGTACACACAGTACAACCGAATATGTGGGAGCCTTAAGGATGTTTCGGGTTGGGCATGTTCATCTGGGAGGAAACCCTGGGGAAGACCCAGGACATGCTGGAGAGACCATTATTTCTCTCAGTTGGCCTGGGAACACCTTGGGGTCCTCCCAGAAGAGCTGGAAGAGGTGGCTGTGTAAAGAGATGTCTGGGCCTCCCTGCTCAAGCTGCTGCCCCCGCGACCCGCTTTCAGAATAAGTGGAAGATAATGGATGAATGGATGCGAACTTTAAAATTTAAAGCAAGAAAAACATCTAAAATAAAAACAACAGTCCTTGCCTTCTGTCTTTGTGTTTTTGTTTTCATACCCACACACGAAGCATGTATTTTAAAATCTTGATACCTGTAGATGACCTTTCACCTTTTGTTGTTTCTTTGGATTTAAAGTCTTAACAAATTCTCATTGAAAGATTCTGATCACACGATAAAAATTGCTACGCAGTGGAAACAAACCAATGAATTTGCTCATTATGTAATAAAATAAAGCTGTAAGATACCACTGAAACACTGGACACTAAATACTTTTAAATGATTATGTTTTTCGATGCATCTGATTAAACTGAGCTCTGTGCAAACAAAACATTCAGCTTGAGCTGCATTGAAAGATGTAAACAGAATAGCACTGCCCTCTTGTGACAGAAAATACTTTAAACCAAACTGAACCTTTCATCCAAACATTTTCTGATGACGTCATGTGCAGAGCAGTGGTATTCTTGGTATTTCTTCATCCGAAGTCACCTGTTCAGCTTCAGGGTTCCTTTAGTTTAATTGCGGCGCATAAAATGAAGCAATTATTTTAATAACCATTGTTCCTTTTTGACGCAGGAGACATAGGAACAAGAATTTTACTTTAGAGCTGAAAAGCACAACGGCAAGTAATAACTTTGATGATGGCTGTTAGAATCAAAAATGTTTCTGTGAACTATTTTAGTACCACTCCATCTAAATGTGATCATTGTTACTGTTCTCAGTTTCTCCTGCACTGAAACCATCACACACAGTAAAAGTCAACGTCTCATAGATGTGCTATGTATAAATCTAAAAATTTCCACAAAAAACAAACACACACAGTCACTTATTGACTATAGATAAATAAGTATTTCACAACTAACTCTGGATCAATACCAAATGATGAAGTTTTCTAACTCTTGTATGAAAATCGATACTTTTATCTTTTTAACAGGAGAATTATAAACTTGTCTGCTTTTTGTTTCTGTCTTAAGATCTGATGTGAACAGACCTCGATTGTTTAAATATATATATTTTAAACAAGGACAACATACATTATCATTATATAAACAAGAAAAATATTAGCACACCAAAATTAGTTTTACATGTAAAAGTTAAAATTGTATTTAAAGCCCCTTTAACTTATAAAACAAGATTAAAACAGCAATAAAAGTTAATTAATAATATGCATTTTTATAAATACACACAAAAACTTAATACAGTACATAATATGATTAACAACAATTATTACAGTCCATACTTTAATAATTTATACAGTTTAATTTATTTATACTCTAATAGCAATTTTCTCAAAGTCTGAGCAAAAAGATAATTTTGTGATTTTTTTTGTTTTTTGTTTTTTTGGCATTCATCGTTTTCAGCTGCTCCTCAGTGTAATAAGACGATGGGTGCAGATAAAAATCCAGTCAAAATTATACTAAAGTTTGATATTTGCATCTCAAAACTCTGTGCTTGTGGAATAAAACTAAACCAATCAAACAAACAAAAGCAAAGTTAGTAAAAAAAAGTAAATGCTTGATGTTAATGTGAAAACGTGTTGTTACGACAATCACAATGGTGGCAACACACTGCCCTACACTGAGATCCATGATACACAACTAATTACTGCTGGATAAACTCCATTTTAGGTATTCATTCATGTCGTCAGTTGATTATTTTGAGCTTTAATCTCTTGTATTTTATTCTGTCATGTGCCAGTGCTTTGTTAACATATCTCAGCACCAGGCGTTGGATTAAACGTTACCTGTAGATAGTAGATACTTTGCAATGACAGACTTGTGAATCCCACACCTTTTGTCTTTTGACCCACAAAACAGGGTTGACAAACTTACAGCCCTATTTGTTGAAGTACAAAACACTCCTAATAGACCATTTAAATAAGAACGTTTTATTTATGGAGCACTTAAAACAGCTACAAGGCCAACCAAAGTGCTGTATAGACAGAACAACAGGTAACCCACGAAGCAATATACAAAATGAAGTAAATCAAAAATATAGACATAAAAACAATGTAGATAATAAATATGATGACAAACCAGTGTGGAGCGTACAGGTTCAAAACAGATCATCTGGTGTTGAAAGCTACTGAATAGTAGTGAGTTTTTAAATGGGATTTGAAAACTGAGAGGGAGGGGGCCTGTCTGACAAGCAGAGGTAACTCGTTCCAAAGTCTTGGTCCTGCTACAGAGAAGACCCTGTCACCTCTGCGCTTAAGACAAGTTCCTGGAACTGTGAGGAGCAACTGGTCCGCTGACCTCAGGGAATGTGGTGGGACATACGGTTGTAGCAGATCAGAGAGATGGGGGGCGATCGTGGGGGACTGTTCAGTGATTTGTAGACATACAGGAGTATTTTGAACTGGATTCAAAGGTGAACCGGTAACCAGTGCAGTGAGGCCAAAACTGGTGTAATGTGCTCTCTTTTGCCTGTACTGGTTAAAAATCGGGCTGCTGCATTCTGGACCAGTTGTAGTCGTGCAATGGAGGTCTGACTGATACCAAACAGGAGTGAATTGCAGTAATCAAGCCTAGATGTAATTAATAGTATTACTGTCTCCAGGTTCTTTTTGGACAATATGGGCTTCAGTTTAGACAGCCGCCTCAGTTGGAAGAAGCATGATTTAACAATCATGTTTACATGATTGTTAAGTTTCAGGGAAGGGTCCATTATCACTCCCAGATTGGTGACTCTTTGTTTTTCTGACAGGGTTAGATTGGAGAGGTCGATACAGTGGTTTGTGATCGTGTCATTGGGAGGGAACAACATGACTTCAGACTTCTTTTCATTGAAACTTAAGAAGTTTAAAGCCATCCAGTCCCTGATGTCAGCCAGGCAGTCGAGCAGCGGTTGAATAGAGCATGTATTGTAGTGACATGATGGACTGATTAATGTGCATCCCATATACTTTCAATTCAATTCAGTTTATATACCACCAAGTCACAACAGAAGTTTTCTGCAGTGTACATTCACATACAAAAAAAGTAAGTTAATAACATTTATCTGAGGAACCAGCAGACTGCTATGAGTCTTAACTTCGTTGCATATGTGTATATATAATATATATAATATGATATGTCGTAGACTCTCATCCTGAGCAAGCACAAAGGCGACAGTGGAAAGTAAAAACTCCTTCATGAGGAAGAAACTTCTAGCAGAATCAGGCTCAGGACAAACGGCCATCTGCTTCGACCAGCTGGGATTGAGAGAACAGGAAGGAGGAACAGATACACAATGGCAGGTCAAGAATCACATGTTCAGATATGAATAGTATCAAATGCAAACTATTCACTTGTATAAATATTAATTTGAATAAATGAAGTCAATTTGTCCTCCGGTAATGTAAACCTATAGCAGCATAACAAGCTAACTCTAATTATAGGATTTATTAAAAAGGAAAGCCTTAAGCCCAGTCTTGAAACTGGACAATGTGTCAGCCTCATGGACAGAAACTGGAAGTTGGTTCCACAAGAGAGGAGCCTGATAACTGAAAGATCTGCCTCCCATTCTGCTTTTGGAAACTCTAGGAACCACAAGTAAGCCTGCAGTCAGAGAGCGAAGTGCTCTGTTAGGAAAATATAGGACAATATGATCTGTATGATGGAGCTAGGTTGTTGAGCGCTTTGTAGGTTAGAAGTAAGATTTTGAATTAAATTCTGGATTTGACAGGGAGCCAGTGGAGAGAAGCTAAAACTTGAGAGATATGATCTCTCCTACTAACTCCGGTTAAGACTCTGGCAGCAACATTTCGGATTAATTGAAGACTTTTTAAAGAAGTATTCGAACACCCAGATAACAAACCATTGCAATAGTCCAGTCTAGACGTGACAAATGCATGAACCAGTTTTTCTGCATCATTGTTAGACAAGATATTTCTAATTTCACTTTCTCGATTAAAAACACATTTAACTTTAACTCGTGCGATTTCTTTCCGCTTACAGTCTTCACTTTTTTGACTCTGGATCAGGAGCTTGTGTCCGGCTGCAAACATTGAACGCATCTTTATGCGTTTGTGTTGCGCAGCAGCAGCCCCAGTGAGCACTCAGGAAAACTGACATGGGTTTGCCAAATCATGTCCCTGCCTGGGAATGACGTTCCTCCTGCACATTCCAGTTATATTTAGAGCCTATATATACTGCAGTCGCCCCCTAGGCTTTGTTGACTCTGCAGCAGAAGGCTGCAGCACTGAAGGCATGAAACTGTGCGATAGTGCATAAGATCACACAATATTCTGAGGTGAATAAAACAAATCAGACCTCACGGTTGGTTTCAGTTTTAATAAATAGCGTCTAAGACTGGTGATAATGGCGCATTCAATGGAGGCACTTAGAAGTTGAAAATGAGGTCAAAAGCTGGCGTAAATGAGTAGCGAACACATAAAGGAGCGCAGATAAGAGCTCGAGTTGCGACACTGCTCAGCGGCCTGACCCAGAGCAGCTAGGCCTTGTGGGTAAAGTGCGCGCTGGTATCCGCCCATATTCTGGATCACCACACGGAGGAGCGGCGGCAGCGACAAGGCCGGGGGGGACGCTGGATCAGATGGAAAGTTCAATCGATTAATTTCTCCACTTTGTTTTCCTCCCTTCCTCCCCCCCTCCCCCCCTTCCAATCCCCTCCACGTTTCTCGCATGTTCCCGTTTGGCTTCCGAGACGGCGTTAGACCGATTTGAACGCGGGCATTTTTCGACGAGAAGTAGGAAATGCAGAGATCGCGTGAAGCCAGAGGATCTGTCTGACTCTTCCGACGCGGAACTCCACTCGCTGAAAACAAGGTAAATCAAACCCGACGACACGCTTTCATTCGTGGGCCCCCCCAGTTTATTCACATTTATTACATCATCACCCACCCGCTCCCGCTGATAAGTGCAGGTAATCGTGTAGGGGGTTATAAACTTTGAGCTAAGTAGTTTTTATTTTTAGAACAAACTACGCCCAGTTGTTAAACTACAGTCTGGCCCTGCACTGCAGAGCTTTGCTAGCTTGACGATGGCGGCGTCTCTTTCCTTTTGAATGAACGATAGCGGCTGTGTCGGGCACAAACTGCACACAATACAGGTTTATCGGCTTATTTTTGCTAAACACAACAGGACAGTGTAGATAAGGCTGCTGTGTGTTCACTTTTAGCCTGCGGGCGACCTTAAAGCTAAGCTAGCTAACGGCTGAGCCGACCGGTGTTCCGAGGCTTCCTCTCCATTCAGGTCAGGGCGCAGGATTTAAATTAAATTCCTTTCAACTTTTTTTTCTTCTTTTCTTTTTAAAAAAAAGTCTACCCCAGGTGTCCCTGTCTGCTTGAACAAACTGCTTCCATTGAAAAGCCTCGGATGCTGCAGGCAGCAAACTGTTTTCAAAGTAGCATTTTGTTGATATGGCTGCTAATCAATCTCCATTAGTCTTCGGGTTTGTGCTGAGATATCGAGCAGTTTTTCCGATGTAAGATGAGGTTTTAAGTGAAAACAGTGTCCAGGAGTCAACTTTGAATCCACAACATCAATAGTTAGAAGCCACAAAAAAGCAACCCATACGGAAAATGTGAGTTTTAGTTTTAAATGTCCCTCTCTGCTGCTCCAGTAATGATAGACATGACAACACAAAGAGACTTGTTCACCTCCCTGAATGTTGCTGAAGTCATCTGAACAAGTCCTTTCAGTTACAGCTTTCATCATCTACAAACATGACATGCAGGTACCAGATGAGCATCATTACTGTGGTTTTTGAGGTTCTTTTCCATAGCTGAGTGCTTTAAATATATTTTTGTGAATAAGTGCCCACTACAACATGTAGTTTTGCCTGTTTCTACACATGGAATCGATACGTAGTGGCTTTGTGCTGTAACTTCTGAAAAGGCCAGCTGCCTCTATTGATGGATGTTGATCCACAAAGCAGTCAGACAGCAGAAAGCTTCCCTGCTGGCTGTCACTTTTGGAGATTTTATGTAATCTTATAGATTTATGCCTGTGGTTAGATTCAGTTCCTGAGCTGGTACTATTTTAAAAATAGGACTCAAAGGGCTTGTTCAGACTTTTCTTTATGTGTGCATGTGTTTACAACTGAACAATGTCTAAATTTAGTCAGTTTCAACTTTTACTTTAAGTTTTCCTGAATTCAGATGCTTCCCCCCCCCCCCCAATACTATATGTAGATTATTCACCAGATTCTATTTCTGATGTCTGAATGGTTTTTTCTCTCCTTGTGCTTCTTGTACAATCTAACCCCCCTCAGCAGTATGAAGTCTAATTTTCCAACGATTCAGCAGTGTTTTTAACTGTCAGTCCGGCAATCTTGAGCGCACACATTTCACAGTTTATCAGAGAAAAATAACAAACACTAACTGGATGTAGAAACAGAAATCACACTTGGAAATTTCTACCAAGCTTTAAAAATAAATGCATTTTAAATGAATTTATTTATATTAAATAAAAATGCTTTTTATTATAGTATTTATTTATTTATTTATTAACGTTTTAAAAAGAAAACAATGCTTTGCAGACTTTCTAAATTATTTAAAAAAAAATAGAATATTTTTTTTTTTTTTAGGATAATTGTTTGCATTTTTAAAAAGTGGACTAATGCTTTTATATCTGACATATTTTAAATAATCCATTGCTAAAAACGACTGGTTAACATTTATATACTGCGGTTTATAAAGCTTGAGAAATGTATTTTAGTTTTACTATGTTGTGTATGCTTTTTGTTTTTCACGTCTGTTAACAACCCCACAACAAAAGTTTAGTTACAGCATCGAACATCTGATTTTCTGTGGAAATGAATAATTCTCAGTTGATATTATCACTTTGGGAAAAACTACTGAATCACCACAATAAAGTGCTAAAAAAGTTTTGAAATTTGCCTCAAACTACTTGAATTTGCCTTTAGGAAAGATGTAAGAAAACTTGTTTCAAGGTGAAAACAATAGAAAAACACATTTTTCCTTCCGAGGTTTTGATGATGCCTCGGGTGAATCGATGATGTGACACTCGACTGCTCATGTCTGTGTAAATATTCTGAAATCTTCTTTTTTTTTTCTGATGTTTCAGGTAAATCATGACAGAATATAAGCTGGTTGTGGTGGGAGCTGGTGGCGTAGGCAAGAGCGCACTAACTATTCAACTCATCCAGAATCACTTTGTGGATGAATACGACCCGACGATCGAGGTAAAGAAACTGAGCTGCTACACCCGTACACACCCTCCCGTTCTCTCAGGTCAGCAGACCAGCGGCTCCTGAGCGTCCCAAAAACAAAATGAGAGCTTCGAGGGGATCGTGTTTTCTCTGCTGTTGCTCCTAAAATGTGGAACAACCAGCCTTTGAGTATCAGATAGGCGCCCTCCCTGTCTGTTTTAAAATCACTTTTTTAAACTCATCTCTTTCTCCTTGGCTTTTGGCACCACCTGAGATGTTGATTTTCAATCCAATTTTAGATTAATTGGACCTAAATTAATTTAAATGATTGATCTATTTGTTTTTGTTTAATATAAGGCTGTTTTTGGTTTGCTGTCTTATATTTTTATTATGTATTGTGACTGCTATTTGGTTTTATTGACTGTAACTGTGCAGCACTTTGGTCCTAAGGTTGTTTAAAGTGCTTTATAAATAAAGCTGGTAAGAAAAGCTGTAAAGCATATTCACTTAACTTCGCAACTGTCTCTGACATTTTGCTTCTGTGCCAAGATACAGGAGTACAATTAAAAAAACACACAGAAACTTTAAAAAGCTGGAACTTGCAACAGGCTCTACTGGTTTTAAGTAAAAAAACAAAAAAAAGACACCAAACGGGTTTATAATGCCTTTTCATGCCTGGCTACCTGCCCAGTTTCTCAGAGTGCCATTCTGTGGCGTGTGAACAGTCTCATTATGATTTCAATCAATTATTGAAATGCTGTGGCAGGTCGGAGCTCTACCATAGATTAGTTGGACACAAGATAGCATCTGAAAGTACGGCTGCTCATTGGATGAGTCTGTAATTATTGCTGTTGGGTCCAATTGAATGTAGCCATCGGTTCAATGAAGAACCGGAGTACTTTGACACTGGCTGGAACCTTTTTGTAATATGAGCTCTGCAAGAAAACCGTGCCCCTTTGCAGATGGAGAGGGGCAATACTTTAAGTGGTGTCTTGTTTGTAAACATGGGATTGTAATTTATTAATGTCCAGTTGGAACAATGGGAAAAAAACCAGCTTTGTTTTTGTTGCTCCAAAACACGATGAACAGATATTGAATAATGTTAACTAGAATAGGCATTTGTACACCGTTTCATTTTTCCCAATCACTTACTGTTGAATATAGTTATCTGGACATTCTTGAGGCTGCAAAATTCTATCCATTGTAAAAGAATCCTTATTATTTTTATTGTTTAAAACTCTCATTCTTTTTTTTTTTTGTATCTAATAATGGAAATTTAGGCTTTTTTTGTGTGTCCGGCTTCTGATAATTTTTTTAAACGTTTACTGTTCCAGGACTCCTACAGAAAGCAGGTAGTTATTGACGGGGAGACATGTCTGCTGGACATCCTCGACACAGCAGGTCAGGAGGAGTACAGCGCCATGAGGGATCAGTACATGAGGACAGGGGAGGGTTTCCTCTGTGTCTTTGCCATCAACAACACCAAGTCCTTCGAGGACATTCACCACTATAGGTGAGTGAGGGGTCCAGCCTTCCCACCTGGTGTGAATTTTTTAAATCTCACTTAAGTGATCCTAAAAACATTATAGGTGTGATTTTTGTAGCTTTAATCAACCGTGTGATAAATATTTATGCTGTCCCAGTGTCTGATTTGAGAAAGAAGGCTTCTACATGGCTATAAATATATACCGGTACAATAATCGTTTTATAACACCATTAAAAGTGTACGTCTTTTTCATGACGGTTTATAAATATACTAAATATAAACCTACAGAAAAACTGTTTAGGTATTACAGAATATGTTTTAAAGTCTTAATTACTGCAACATTCAGCTAAAGTTTTTTTTTTTAACCTATTAAAGTATAATTACAGAGCTTTACTGACAAAACCAACAGTCTGCTCAGGACTGTCTGCTCATCTGTTTCTCTTACTCCATCGGTGCTTCTTGTGCTTTCCAGACAACTTAGTTCATAGATTTTAATGAGTATCAAACTAAATTCATCATAGCACATCAAATTAGATACTATCATACATGTTGTGCCAATTAAAAAAGAAAAAAAAGAAGAATTTACTCATCGTTATTATTTTTTTCAATGCACTTGGATGTGTGCCTCTGAAAAATGTCAGTTTTTAGTTTTTAAGGTCTAATAGCTTCACCAATTTATCTTCAGCCTATATTACAAAAAGAAGGAGGATGTGTCTGTCTTGGTATGAAAATGTAAATTGTAGGGGAATGGTGGAACTATGTCTGTGCTGGGATTATGTACCATATTAACTCTGAACTACAATCGACCTGTTTTCCAAACGCTTTTTTGTTCTTTAACTTGAAAATATCTAGAATAGTCAAATCACTGCATTTATGTCTCTTTGCATCTTTTGTAGCTGCATTGGTGTAGTCAATTACCTAATGACTGTTACTTAGATTTTTTTTTTTTCTTTTTGAACATCCAGAGAACAAATTAAACGGGTGAAGGACTCTGAGGATGTCCCCATGGTGTTGGTAGGGAATAAGTGTGACCTGCCGACCCGGACGGTGGATACAAAGCAGGCTCATGACTTAGCACGCAGCTACAACATTCCCTTTATCGAGACCTCAGCCAAAACAAGACAGGTGAGTTCCCACCCACAGCTTCCTTAGTACAGCTGCCTAGTTTAATTTTGATTACATGTTCGTGTTTATGTTCCCAGAGAAATTCAGATCTGTGTAATTTTAACAGGTGTCCTTGGGAGGGGTTAATACATTTTGCAAGAAATGTGATTCTATCATGTGGTCCTGTTGATTTGTGTCACTTTACTCTCTCTAATGGTGTTTTTTTTATAATAATATTGCTGGGAAATTTACCAGCTAATGTGTTGAGCTTCATTAAATCCTCTTTGGATAATTGAATTTTTTATTTATGGGGGATAGTGTGATCATTGCATGCTAATTTGTCATGTGTATGTGAAATTACATCATCATTAGGCCCACCTGCAAAGGGTCCCACACAATAAATAATCAGCAAATCAGTTGATTTGTGTCAAGGTGTCTGCATGAAAGGACAAACTGTCGGTAATTACTCGGCGGGTAATGATTCTGCTTACTGGTCACTGTCACTGGGTGCTGGAAGATTTGCTGTGGTGTCACCTCCTGTGGTGTGTGTTGTGAGCATGGCCTTAGGAAACTGACTGATGGAGCAATCTATAAACGCATTATTCCTGGTTTCTTACGTGGGGGAGTGAATCATGGTTCTTTCTGGTGTGGGGAAATTAATGTCACAGTGACTAATTTCTTGCAGCTTTACTATTCAGTTCGCCCAGTTTTGTCCACCTATCCCAACCTGAGTGGACCAGTAATTTCTGTCCATGTGGTGCTGTTTCTGTTCATTAGGCAACGGTTGCTTTCATTAGAAGCAAGTTGTTGTTTTTCCCAGATATTTTCTGTTGACTTCTCTGGATTATTATTTTTTTTTCACCTCTTATTGCCCAACACACAACTTGTATGGTAAATACATGCACCCTTCACATGTATTGAGCTCCATGAAAGTGATATTTCACTCAATTATTCACTTATTGCAGGCTTGGAAAGTGTTTTATCTTTTAAAAAAAAAACTTCTTACACTGGCCGTTCCACCATCTTTGGCTGCGTTCACGCTGCAGGTTTGAACGCTCGATAACTATTTTTTGCTCTGTATGATTTGGATCTGCTTTTGCCTGCAGTGTGAATGTAGCCAAAGTTTGTTTTGTCTATATTAAAAACCACGACCTCCTCCCTGTTGTCAGGACTGCACACACTTGTGCACATGTATACGCCAGTGCAGTACCAAAAATAGTTGTGATTTTATTTGCAAACCTCACCAGAAGATCTTTCCTTAAAAACCGTCCCTTTGATGTTCCATACATTTGTGAAACCATTAACTTTTCATTACAAGACACTGGTCTCAGACAGGTAGCTGAACAGAATGACCTGAAATGTTTTTGACCAGAGTTCAATGTTTTGTCCTCAACAATCCAAAAGTTTTGTTTGTGCTTTTCTAAAAATATGTTTGACACAGCTTAAAGCAGGTGACTTCTTAGTCAAAGCTAAAATATTTTAGATCCTCAGAGCTGAAAATGGGGAAATCCAACAACTTGGGATTACTTTTATAAGTATGCCAGCAACGGTATAAATTTTCATTTTGACACATTTTCAATCTGTGTGTAAAAAAAAATGTGAAGATTTGTTGAACTGTTTCATCTGCACGGATGCAGCTTCTCTCCGACATGTTTTACAATTCTTTTTCCGGTCTGTGCACAACGATTCAGGAAGCTGCTCTCTCAGGTCTTATTGTAAAGATCAATCTACTCGACGTTTACCGATGCCTTTTGCTTTGTAGGGATTTACATCATTTTATTTTTTTACATCATCACATTTTAAATCATTGTATATTTGCTTTTTAGTGCTAAACTTGTACAATTTTCCCTCAGATTTTCACATCTTCTCTTTCTCCATGTTTTGCATCAGTAATAACGTCCTTATAAAACACATTAACCGCTGAGCCGTACAGTTACAGATTAAACAAAGCTTCAAAATAAATAAATTTTTTTGTAGAAGTTATTCATATGTGTGATTTTAAGCAAAAAAATAAATAAATAGAAATTACTGTTGCAAAAAGCTAGTGTGACGGAGCAGGCAAGTTGCATTATGGAGGATAAAGCAAAGCTGTAGAGAGCCTGCAATCCAGAGATGATGGAAATCTTCCAACACCCCCTTTTTGTGTGTGCTGCAAGCAGACTTACAGTTAAACTTTTCAAAAGTTGTTTGCTGCTTCTCTAACCTGAGAAATAAAGGTGAAAATCTTTGAGAAGTCCTTTTAAAATCCCTTAAAATACATGTAGTAAGAAGAAATGACAAGCCATTCTAAGCGGACAGTGATACTGTGCACCAAGGTGTAACTTGAGGTAAAAAAAATTATCGTTCATCCCCCTTAAGGAGGAAATGGTCCGATCCTTTCCAAGCCTGCAAAGTAAATGTTTTTTTTTCAATTACTGTACGCTGTGCGTGATTAACAATGCAACCACTACACATATCAAGAAGACTCACCTTGAAACAGACCACTCATCTCTCAAGCTCTGTGTATCTGTAGATGATAGCACATGCACCATACAGTATGACCCCCCCTGCATTCCTCAGCATTGAGGAAAGTTGTGTCTTATACTGCAGAAAGTGGAAGATGCCTTTTACACTCTGGTACGGGAGATCAGGCAGTACCGGCACAATAAGATCAGCAAGGAAGAAAAGACTCCAGGCTGTGTCCAGCTTAAAAAGTGTGTTGTGATGTGAGAGGGGTAAGTGTACGCAGCATCCACCAGCTCTATTTGTGTTGTTAGTGGGGCGTCTGGAAAGACCGTGGAAGACGACAACCAGTGGGAGCTGGAGCTTTTAACTGTTCTCAAAGCTAACCTGCTGGTTTCTACGAGGGCTGTGGTGAGGCGCTAACATGAGGCTGAAATGTTTTCTTCTTCTCTCAGTGTTTCTGAGTATTGTGGTTGATTATGATCCGAGGCCATTTTCACACTGAGGTCATTTATTGAGCCAGGGTGCTTTCAAACACATCTTTAAAAAAAATATATATTTTTCTTGTGATGGTGAATGAGTGTCATCAAATTTAGTAAAATTACTTTTGGTTTGTAGTTCTGTATAAAAATGTATTCTTATGATCAAAGTTCATTTAAATTCAGATGAAAGTATCAGTGTGAAAATGACCAAATAGGCTGAAATGAGCTCAGGGGTTTTGGCTGGTTAGTCATCTTTTGTGATTAAAGGATGTTATTGTATATGTGGGTTTAAATCATGCTGAAATGTGTTAACTACATGGAATGTGTTCATCTCACAGACTTGAATTTTTCTGTTTTTTGTCCTGTCTTTGTGGCGACCTGAATGTATCACGTTGTTTCCTCAACAGCTCTTTGCAGATCATCACTTAAATTGCTTTTTGTCAACCAATCACGTGCGTGTACAGTGACAGCGTGGCATCAACATGACACTAGCTGCATTGCCATGAAGCCTTTTTTTACTTCTGTGATAGAGGAGCTCCATCTTAATAATTTGACATTTTATGGGGGTTTACGTAGTTTATTTATGTTCCTATTACCAGGAAGGTCCAACTGAGATAAACCGTACTTCTTGTAGGGTGTCCAGGTCAAGATGGCAGCGTGTTTTTAGTTTTACATAAAAGCTGTATACTTTCAATCTACTTACCTGAGCGTCACTCTGCTTTTAATTTGTTGCTCCATGAGAGGTGACTGGCGCTTGTTTCAGTGAGACATCTAGCGTTGGATGTTAGAAACAAAATAATCAGAATGTATTTCCAAAACTGTTAACACAAGCGAACTTGCAGTTGTTGTGTGTAACCAACTTTTCTGAATTGGGTTGATGAAATGCTCAAAATAAATGTTTTTTAATTTACTTTTTAATTTACTGGCAAGTTTTCTTTAGCCACAATTTGTGAGTGGATTTCTTTAAAAAAAAAGAAAGAAAATGGCTTGTATAACTGCAGCTCCTGTTTGTGTTGGTGCCGGACACTGATTGTTTTTACTCTGAAATGCATATTTAATTGCATCATTCACCATCGTCCTGCTCGTCACTGGCCTGCAACTGTCAGAGACTAGTTCATGAATCAAAACTGTTTGAAAATAAATCACATTTTTGTTGCAGTCACTGAATTCTGAATGTCTTCTCTGTGAGCTGTTCAGCCACTGTTTGTGCTGCCAGTTTAAAAAAATAATAAAATTACGGCCTTTGTTTTTGTTTGCAAGGCTCACAAAGCTGTATTCCAGGTCATGCACATTATTTTGTTGGCCACCTCTGCCTACATCTTATCCACCCTGGACCGTTTTGTACTCGGCCTAGCAGTTGCCCCCACGTTTATGATTTAATCCACTGGAGTTCAGTCATAATCTGCAAAAAGAGCAGCTTTTTAAATACTTTTTATTCATTCTTTATCGTTGACGTAGTTTTTAGATCTGGACTTTTTGTCAAAGAAGAGTTGCTGCGCTTGTGTCAAAAGAACACTAGCTCTAGAGACCCTGTGGAAATGCCCACAAAGTACTATAACAATTTAGATGGAGAAATTTAACTAATTTTCTATAAAAATGTTCACAGTTCACTTCACAGGATTGCACTCACGAGGAACACAAAAGCTCCCATAAATGTTTCAAGACATTTTGGACTCCCGAGTGTTTTTTAGTGACATTAACTGAATTGGTCATGTTAAAAATCTCCATTTTTGTTTTCCTTTTTTTAATTTCTCTGGCGTTTTAAGTTAAACATGCTTAAAGGAAAAGCTCAGATGGTTTGAAGTGGGGCTCTGTGTAAAGGTTTGATACCGTTCCTGTTGTAAAAAGCTTTTTGAACAACCTCAGTTTGGAGAAATGTTTTAATTCTGACCTGATTTGAGCGAACTGCTAGTGTGAGAGAGGCCATGACCTAAAGTGGATTTCTGCTGCTTGGTTTAAATAAAAAAACCAACAAATCAGAGCAGTTCATTAGAACGATGATCATTAAAACAGCAGCCAGTTTTACATAAGATTTACTTAGTTACCCGAAGACATCAAACCAGCTAGTTGTGGCACCTCGAGTGCAGCCTGGGTCTTTCCCATCAGGAATATAATATTTCTGCTGGATGCAATGCAAAACTGACAAATGGTGTAAAAGTTGAGAAAATGGCATTTTAAGGAACTGGTAAGAATATTTTCTTTAGATTGGAGTTGGTTAAAGTTAGCTTTGTTCTTGGCCTTGCTTAACCGTTAGCTCATGACTCTGATCAGATTTAAACGTCATCTCTCCAGAGGTAATTTAAAATCCATCTACGACGGGTGTATTTATGTTTCACAGTGTTTTCACAAAACTACACCTCAAAAAATTTAAACCATTGTAAATTAAATACTGTCTTTTGAAAAGCTTTTTTTTTTTTTTTTTTTTTTTTAACAACATCCGTTTGTTTTGTCTTTTTGTTTCCAGGGTGTTGATGATGCCTTTTACACATTAGTCCGAGAAATCCGGAAGCACAAGGAGAAGATGAGCAAGGAGGGCAAAAAGAAGAAAAAGAAGTCCAAGACAAAGTGTATACTCATGTGAATAACCTTCCTTTTGAAGACGGAGTAAACAAAACAACAAGTTGAACAGTTCAAGTAATACGTTTTGTACATCACACTAAATTATTAGCTTTTTCCCCCCATTACCGTACTTGATGAATATTAAAACTGACCTGAGTTTTCTGCCCTTTTTTTTATTTGGACTCCAATAAGCTTAATTTTTTTTAGTGTAGTGCCAGATGCTGACGTGTTGGTCTTAGAGCCGGATGAGCCAGACTTAAAAAAATGAATAAATAAAATGGTGATAATTTGGCGTTAATGGCATCAGTAATAACTTTTGACAAATTAATAATTATTATTCATGCCTCTTTGCTTGAAATGCCACAACCTGCAAATGTTCTGTAATGCCCTTTTTAAAGATGGGATGCCAAAGAATGAATATTCATCCCGCTCGCGTCGACAAAAGCGATCTGAGGACCAACGTTGAGCCAGATGAGCTCCAAATGTCCCAGCCACTGTGTAATTTCCCCGTTCCTGACCTTTAGGCGTGACTTTGTTTTGTCACTGATAAGTATGCATGCAAACTCTTTTCAGAACGTTTTATTACCCTAGTTAGCCATTGATTAATTGCTTTGTATTGTGTGGGGACTGATTTGTCATTACTAAATGAAAAGATGTTTTTTTTCTTCTTTTTGCATGATTTGTGTCCTTAATGACATGGAGATTGCAAATTGCCTCCAGTTGATGCATTTAACAGAGCCAGCAAGGAGGAAGTCAGACTTGAGTCTGATTTTCAGGTTTATATAAAGCAGTCAATATTTGCTTTTGTGAAAATATTTTTTGATAAATAACAAACTCAAAGATCCATAATCATTTTTAATAATTTTTGTCTTATTTGTTGCAGAGATTTGTTTGACTCTTGTAGAATTGTTCTGAATGATTCTGACAAAAATAACTTCCTTCGTGTTACTAAAACCTTAAATGTGCTCCACGGGAGGGGCTTCACGTTCGATCCAGATGTTTAGTTCAATGTAAAGAGGGTTTGTGTGCGAGTTGGCATTTCTTTTTAATTGCTTCTGAAAGCAGAATGCAATGTTTGGTTGCAGGTTATAAAGAATTATTGGTGTGAAGGCTCCGAGGTTGTTCAAAAATATAGTCCAAATACAGTTGTAGATGATTTGCCATGCAGATGTTTTCAAACACTTTAGGACTAGTGTGCAGAAATGTTGGAAGTAGCTTGCTGGCCCCGCCTTGCAACAGAAATGATTGTGTAATGTGCAATTGGAAATGATGTTTGTATTTGTTTTTAGAGGAGGCATAAATTGCCTTAAATGTTTTTTTTAAAGTCAAATATCTGAATAGTTATAAAAATGACACCTAGTTTCTCTCATGGGTCAGCCCATATATCACCCTGTTAACTGTATTTACAGACTGGTTGCCTGGAGGGTTTTTATTTGCCTTTTATCTTTATGCTGAGTGCTGCATTTAGACATTAAAAAGAGGCTAAACCACAATTAATTAGCCTCAAGTGCACACGGTGCTGTTTTGTGGGAGAAAGGAATGGGGGGTGAGAAGCTATTGTCACAAATAATTAAGATTTGAAACATTTTGCTTTCAGGAGTAATGAGTTTTGACCTGGTTTGTTATTACCTCTTCGTTTTCATGAAGTAGATAATTAGCTGTTGCTGCAATTTTAATTTTGGAACCCTCTTGTTAACGAAACTGTTAAAAACAAACAAAAAAAACCCCTAGTTTTACTGTAATATTTGAAATGTTTCTCTTCCTTTTATTGCGTGCCAACAGCTGATTTCTTAAATGTATCGTTTGTACCTGGATCATATTTTAACAACCTTTGTATAGTTGTGATACTGAAAGGTGCATATTTTGTAAATTGTGCTTCGTTGCGTCGGTGTGTCTAAATGAATGTTGCTTTCATGGAGTTTCACTCAGCTCCGTGTACGTGATTAGAGTGTGTGACTGGGTCCAGGTCTGTGGGGGGGTGTGAATGAACGACCGCTTTACAACACGCCTGTTGTAGAGCGATGATCTGATCTCAGATGAGTCTATTTTTTTTGCCATAAGTCTCACCACTCCTATTTAATGTGTAATAAAGAACAAAGTAAAGAGGATCCAGACTTCGTCTAATGACTTAATTTTTACCTCCAGATTAGTTTCTAAAATCATGTTTGCTGCATCTCTGAACTCCTGGGGATTTGTTGTTTGCGTCAGAGCGCAGCATGTTTGTTTCCCAGCAGGTGGCACTGTTGACTTACGTCTGTCCGCATCACTGTGGGAGGCAAACTTTTTGTTTGGGATCAAAATGTTCATGAGAGAGGAAGAAACGTCTAATAATCAGCCTAAACCACTCATTTAATTCATTACTATGCAAAACTAATGTAAAGTATTTACTAGTTAGACTGGAAAAGGAAACTAACAGAGTTAACTTGCATCCTGAAAGAGGAAGATGGTTACCCTTTAAAGCTACTGAGCCGTAATATCTCGATTAAAAACGAATTGATGCACCAGTACAGGAGAGAATAAGACTTTTGTTATGGTAACAATACATCTGCTTTAATTTTATCTAACGTTTGTTCTTTCAATGAACCCTGAGCAAAATGTCAGAAGATGATTTAAAAAAAAAAAGTGTTTTGATGCAGGAAGACCATAAAAAAGACAAATTTACATGTAAAATCATGGTTCAAAACAGGAGAATAAAAAAAAAAAAAGTTTAATGGGTTTTGTTACCATTTAAAGAAGTTTGTATAAATGATAATGTATTTAAATGCTGTGGCAAAATTTGTTTAATAACTGATAAGTTACAAAAACATGGTTTTTGAGTTGCTTTTTAAATGCCAAACATTTAATTTAAGGTAAACTAAGCAATGCCGTACACCTACCCAATTCCTGTGCGGGATGACGGAAACATGCCTGACATTCCCGCCCATCCATCTGACCCTCAAGGAAAAAATCTGGACTGGCTTAAAGATTTTTAATATGATTGACCACCTTTGCTTCTCTTGTCCCCTCGATTGCCACAATAAAGATGCAATTTAATTCTAAAAAAAAAAAAAGGTAAATTAATTTAATTATATTTAGCCGGCAGTTCAGAACTTTTGATTCAACATAATTTAATGTTTTAGGAGCTTAATGTTGTAGTAGTCTGCTTCACTTCGTGCACAGAACGTCTCCGTCCAACATCTATCCATCCATCCCTCCCTCCCTCCCTCCCCCCCTCCCCCCCTCCCTCCCTCCCTCCCTCCCTCCCTCTGCTTGTTCTGAAGTCTGGTCTCGGGGGCAGCAGCTTGAGCAGGGAGACAGACCTCTCCACAGCCACCTCTTCTGGGGGAGCCCAAGGCGTTCGCAGGCCAACCAAGAGACATAGACTCCAGTGTGTCCTGGATGTTCCCCGGGGACTCCTCCCAGTCAGACATGTCCGAAGCACCTCCCTATGAGGCACCCAGGGAGCATTCTTACCAGATGCCCAAACTACCTCAACTGGCTCCTCTCGATGTGGAGAAGCAGCGGTTCAACTCCAAGTCTCTCCTGGATAACTGAACTTCTCACCCTATCTCATGAACAAAACAAAGATACTTGAACTCCTCCACTTGAGGCAGAACCTCACCCTGGACCTGAAGAGAGCAATCCACCGTTTTCTGGTTGAGGACCATGGCCTCAGATTTGGGGGTGCTTATTCTCATCCCAGCCGCTTCACACTCGGCTGCGAACTGCTCCATTGAGAGCTGGAGATCACGACACGATGAGCTAACAGGACCACTTCATCTGCAAAGAGCAGAGATGGAATCCTGAGGCCACCGAACCAGAATCCCCCCCCCCCCCCCCCGCCAACTTACTACCAGCAATGCGAATAGAACTCTCACACTGCTTGTATAGGGGCCGACAAGGCCATAGCAACGGGCCCCCAATCCCATACGGAGCACCCCCCACAGTGTAACTCAAGGAACACGGTCAAACACCTTCTCCAAGTCCACAAAACACATGTAGACTGGATGGGCAAACTCCCATGACCCCTCCAGGACCCTAGTGAGGGTAAAGAGCTGGTCCAGTGTTCCACAGCCTGGATGGAACCTGCATTGTTCCTCCTGGATCTGAAGTTCGACCAGCGATCGGACTTGTTTCTCCAGTACACCTGAGTAGACCTTACCAGGACTTCAGTCCAACATGCCGGAGTAAATGGAGTTTCTGAACTGAGGGTCTGTTCAGCATCTGTCTTTGAACAGGAGAAAGCAGCAGATTTGAAAAATAATTATAAAACTTTTAAGACTAGTTCTACAATTCTGTAGCTTTTAGAATATTGAAACAGTTCTGTTTGTTGGATCCTCCTTTGATTAGATCTGAGTTGATGTGTTAATGTCACTCCAGCTTCTGATATCAGATTAGGAGATTTAGGAAGCAGATTGACTCATCGTTCTGACTTTTATTTCTTATTCATGTTTTTACTCCAGCGCTCTTGCCTTCAGCCTCTGATAAGATGGAAACAGTTTAGTCTTATTAATAATAACGTTAGATGTTAGAATTAGCCAATTTCCAGTGGAAACCGATGATCAGGTGTTCTTCACAGCAATTGTGTTTGAAGGATCATTTTAAAACGAGGTCCCTTTGGAATTAAACTCTTATGTTTATCATCATCCAACAACCAAGTTGTCATTTTTATTTTTAAATCCTTTGAAACACAACTTGTTGAGCTTCTCAAGCTCATTTATTCACGTTGGGCGTTAAACAACACAGGAAAGTGAAGATGTTTAATTCAGCTGGTAAAAGTAATTCATGACTTTAAATGAGAAACCATGGATTTTTTTTCCTCCTTTATGTCTGATCAGAATACTAATACAAGGCTGTAAACTTGAAAAAAAAAAAAAAAAAATCACTTTGCTTTCAAACGAACGTGCAGATTTTGGCTGCATATCTGTAGAACTTCCCCCTCGGGCACATTTGATTCCATTTATCAGCTCTTCAATAATAATAATAAAGTTTACCTTTGTACCGGGCTTACATTATGACCTTTCTGTCACATTAAAACCAAACTCCTGATCAAAAAGATTAATCTTTACAAGAGCTGACGGGTAATATTCAAAGAATGCTCACGAAAGCTCAAAAACAGATCAAAGACGGTAATATACCTGAAGCTGGGGGCGGAAAAATCCATTTTTCTTTTTCAATAAAAGACAAAGTGTCTAAAGACATCACAGATGACGACATAGTTTCAGATTTTTTGGATATACGTGTACCAAAAGGTGTTGCAGAGGCCAACATGACACAGACACATTTCCTTAGAAAGTCTTGGCTTTATTTACAGCCACACTGACAGGATTTGCCCTCTGGCTTCAGTTTGCAACACTGTTTGCTGAAGGATGTGCTTGTTTAGTCATATTTTGTAAAGGAGGATGTCAAAAATGAGATATTTTCCATTGCAGATTTGCAGGAAGTAAATGCCAGCCAGGTCATGACAATAGACAGTATACACGCTTCAAAAGGACAGCAGGCACTGCTGCGGTAATTGGCTGCAAAACAGTGTTTTGTGGCGACAACCTCACTTGTTATGTCCTGTTTTGGACCACAAACTAATAGCCAAGCTTTTGTTGTTGTTGACATCGCAGCTGAAATCATCAGTAATTAATCGCTTTCTCCTGTTCGCCGTTTCTGAAAAATAAGGCCAGGGTTTTAAGCTGTGTTGCTTCAATAGCTCATTTGAATAGCTCCTATCAGAAGTTAATTTGTTTCCAAACTGTTGCTGTGAACAATAAACTATGTGAAGATATTGTGACAAGCTCCATTACTCTGTCTTCCAAAACAATGGCGCTACAGTGGCTGCCACACAGCCGCCAAGAGTGAAAAAGAGGGAAGATCTAATGAATTATGCAGAGAGAGACAGAGCTTTCCCTCAGCCTGACAGTCTGAAACCTGCCTGGAGAAAATTGTAAGAGAAGTACGAGTCGGTGCAGCCATCACAAATCCCTCTCCCCTTCCCCCGAGGGACCGTCAAGGCCAAGGCCTGTCAGTCAAAGCACCCTTTTCCTAAACTGTAATCTGGGGACAGCACTTAGAAGCCTGCAGGTCTGATAAAGCGCCGAAAAGATGCAGCAGAGACCATCAAAACTGTGGGCTGCTGACAGTGAGAACGTTGGCGGAGGAGAGTGTTTTCAGGTTTTTAGTTGCGCTGCTCAGATCCCACCTGACCACAAACCGGAGAAGAAACCTCATTCATGATCACTAATTCTGACCCCTGTGAGCGCTCGCTCACTGTCTCACCTTTGCCTTGTTAGTGCACGGAACGGGAGAATTTCCCTTTTATTTTAATGAAGTGTGGCTTTCCTCCCTGGCAGGTAGCTGAGCGCTAGGCAGCAAGAGCGCAGTCTGGTAATGAGAGGCCAGAAGGTTTAGGTGTCTTCAAACCGCAACACATTGAGGAGACTTAATACAGACGTGTTCCCAGCAGCCCCCGGAGGAAACGGAGAGCTGGATGAATATTCATGGAGCGGTGATGAATTGTGTTGCCTACAGCACGGTGCCACTTTGAAAGCCCTCGTGCGGCTTCTTTTATCACAGGAGGTCCTTGGCACCGCACCTCACGGGGCCACAACACGGGCGCTGCAGCCTCCAACTACCAATTATCATCTGCGATCATTAACTTATGTTGACACAAACACTGCAATTTCAGATGCCCCTCTTTATTCAAACGACCCCGTTCACGAGGAGTGGCTGGTTGAGTTGATTGGATTTTTTTCCCCTTGCAATCACTCGTCAAGTTTGGACACAAAATTAATGAACCGCGCGCAGTCCTTTGAACTGGGCGCATGCTGCGTTTGTGAATGGATAAACAGGCCTTTCTGAGGATGCATCAGCACAAATGGGTGCAGTGACGGCACGCTGTTGCTCCGCTCGGGCAGAATTCTCCTCGTGATGACGGCAGGTCACAGGGCAGAGAGATAAAAGAACCGAGGGACGGAGGCAGAGTTGGGTGGCAAAGCTCGGGAATGAGCAGCGCCACGTTCCGCATCCTCAGACGGGTGATTCATACCAGCTTCATCACGAGCAACAGACAGGACATCCAGGCCTTTATTACCTCCATCCATCACCATCACTTCATCAATCTGAGCTGCTGTGAGCCAGCTCCTCAACCAGTCCCCAAACACCCATCGAAACATGCTGCCCGACAGAGATTTACACCCACCCACTAACATCCTCTGCCTCTTTCGCTTTAACACACACACGCAAAACAAGAGAGATGAGCTTCCGTGTCAACTTTGGACACGCACACACTCGCGCAGAGTGAAACAGAATGAAAAGTGTGTGTGTGTAAAGGCCATTCTGCATGGTGTGAAGCCGTTCCCCTAAGGGCGTCTGGCTGACAGGCTATCCTACATTGTGAAAGCCACTTACACTCCAGCCACATCACACCACCTGCTGCTGCTGACCACTGTGTCAGAGAGGCATATCATGATGGATACACTGAACTGTGGGAGAATTCATTAAATCACTCCCACTGCTCCCACCATTAAAAAAAACAATCTCCCCCATACACACATAACACAGGACTTAATTTTCCTTTAGCTGGACACTTTTACAGTCTGATGCAATCAATAGCCGAGTCCTGCAATAAATGTTTCCTTGACTCTGTCAGAGGGGCATCGAAGGAACACAAAGACAAGGCTGACATTAAACATCAATGCCTATATTTCATTACCAGTCAGGGCTCCTACATCCTCTCAGGCACAAGTCTAATTATGCATTGAATAAAGAATCATGTAAGTCTCTTCTACCTAAAGAAAAAAAAAACAAGTAAACCTATAAAACCTGAAGATAATGTTCTTTGGCTGTTTGGAGATGACAAAACAAGTAAAAACTACAATAATGACGCATTAACACTTACAATGCTGATAATATATCTAACCAGTTTATGTTGCTAAGGATAAGCACACCCTGGGACCCACCGTGGCCTGCACCTAACCTTCACAGCTCTTCTCAGGTGGTGGGATTGTTGGGAAGCTAGCTTCCTGTCTTTTTATTGAACTTGGCTTGGCTGACCCCAGGAGCGTCCCCGGCTGGCCTGGCTCCAGAAGCGTTACTCAGTTTTCCTAAACTAGGCCAAGCATCCAGCAAATGGGATCTTTCCTCATTAAGGCCACTCAGTTTGACCTCCTCCCCTGTGGGGCCAGCTTGTCATGGAAGATCTTACCAATGGCTGAAACCCTACATAGCATTTGCCCCTCGCAGTCGTAGAGGCGCTCAAACTCTTCCACCTCGTTAATGTGGCAATTCCAGGTAGAGCGGATAGACCTGCTGCTCCTCCACATGGAAAGAAGTCATCTGATGTGGTTTGGGTATCTGAATGCCTCCTGGACGCATTTCCTTAAAGGTTTTACAGGAATGTCTCACTGGGAGTCCCCGAGCAGACCCAGCAATAGCTGGAAAAATGCATCCTTTTTAGCCTGGGAATGACTTGAGGTGTCTTAGTTTCCCATTCGGACCTGTTTCCTCCACAACCTGCGTGAACAAGGGACAGAAAATGAATGGATGGATGGACAAAGCTGATATGATAAAAACATGTCAGTAAAAACTAACAGAATCATGTGATCGTGATAAATATGTTGATATTTCTACCACATCATTGTAAGCTCACTACCGACTGTCTTTTCATTTCAGTTGTTGTGTCCTCCACCTCCTCTCCTTTCAGAGCAATTACAGTTTCTCATGTTTGATCATGTTTCTGACACATCTCAGAAAAGATAAAGTTGATTCCTTTTTTCTAACAGCCTGCTTCACAGTGTCCCAAAAAAACAAACACGCCTGAATCATTCATTAAGTAGTTGAATAATTAAATACTGAAATCTCCTCTCGGAGTTGATTTCTGGTGATTTTGAACATTTTCAGTCGTTCTTGAGACGCTTGTAAATTCAGCCCAACTCCAGAGGTGTCCTATCAGATTTTATGGCCATCATTAGAAAGACACACGTCTGTTTACTGAAAGTTTCTAAGTCGAGGATGTGTGTCTGTGAAAACCAAACCACGACATCGGGAGAGTTTTCAACAGACCTTCAAGGTAAGATTGTCTCAAAGGACAGATTTATAGAAAACCAATCAAAACAAGCACAAACATTTAATCTAACAGGAGTGCAGCCTCGCTCGTTTCGATAGAAATTAAATAGAGAGAAACAGCAGAATTCATGGTGGACTTTGTGCACACGGATGTGCAATGAGCCAATGATTGTTATTAATGGGAAGACTAGAGATGGATGCTGGCGCAGCACCTCCAACCATCAGTCTTTAATGGTAGAGTTAATCAGCAGAAGTCTGTCCTCACTGAATGTTTGAAACAGTTCTTCTTGTTTCAGCTTCTCCTTCTTCAGGGGTCACCACAGCGAACCAACTCACATGAAGATTTGGAAATTGATGTCCTTCCTGATGCAACCACAGACCACCGAGCTACCACAGCCCTCTGTGTGGAGCAGAGAACTGTCATCTGGGGTGCCTGGGGGAGCAGATGGTGGGGGTCTTGCTCAAAGGCCCAGAGTAGCATTGCTCACTGTCTGCTTGCCATAACTAGTGTAAATAATAATTTTTTTTTGTTTCATTTCAAATATCTTAGATTTTGTGGCCCAACAGACTTGTCTACAAAATAAAATAATTGCCAAATTAGAGTTGCATTAAAAATTTTGAGTAGTGAGAAACATCGTCTGAAAAACCACCTTCAGGTTGAGAAGGACAAATGGAAACCAATCACTTTTGGACGCTGTGTCATCTTGATTTATGGTTGCTATTACAGCCTCCTCTACCTGTTCTGTACACTCGTGTACGAAGACCTTTATCGTATGATGGGATGCAGAGGGGGCCATTAGAGAGTATGAATATTACCAACTTGGGAGAGATAAATAAATGTTCTCCGCAGAGGAACATTTTACTCTCGACCTTGTTACGTTATTGATTTATGCTCCAGACATTGTCCCACCAGTGGTTTTAATTTATCTGGGAAAGACTTAAAAAAAAAAAAAAAAACTTTCAGCTTGGGCTTTATTTTTTTCCATACAAGATTCAGAGCATAGGAAATAAAAAGTATCAAGTGTGGGAGGAACAGACATTCTCAGAGATGTTTACCTGCTTGGCCGCATGATAAGCAATGACAGGAAAGGGAGATGAAAGAGACGGAGGAAAGTAAGGGGTTTAACAGAGGGAGAGACTGGAAGACACTTAATGTAGGTGTCCGTCAGTGTGGGGATGTTTGGGCAGTGGTGGTTTCCTTGGAGACAAAGCAAACACCAAATATAGCCAAAGAGAGCGACGGTTTCTGCTTTTGGAAACACAAGTGAAGAATCTGCTGCAACAAATGCCTTTTTGAGCCGTTTACAGACGTAATCGCTGCTGTTTGTTCACATTCTGTTATCATGCGTGTTTGTTGAGTTACATCTCCATGCACTCCTGTGTGTGTGGGTTTTAGATGAATCAGGAATATTATGCTCACACCCTCACAGACGGATATAAATAGGCAAAGCCGGAATAGAGTGGAAACTGAAAAATAATTTGTTTCACTGGCAGCTATTCAAACTTACAGTCTGTCAAACTAGTGTTATGCAGAGCAAGCAGAATACACAGTCTCTGGGCAAATGATTGGTATGCAGAGCAATAAATTTCACCTCCAATATGATTTTTTTTTTTTTTTGCTCGTACAGATGAGATTTACTGTAGGACCAATTGAAGATCACGACATAAATCATAAGATTTCATCTGTTATCTGCATTGCTTCTCAGATAGCTGTTCCACAGATCAAATCCACTCACTTGTTTGGGTTAGAAATGAGAGCATAGTTTTGGCTTTGCTTTTCTGTGTCATAAGCACCTACACTATGTGTGTATGTGTGTGTGTGTGTGATAGTGGTGTCTTCTCCTCATTCAAGTCATGTCACAGGCCAGACACTTCATTGTCAGGAGGGGCTTTCATCGGCTGACTTCAGATGTGCCTGTCATCCAGTCCAATTATACAGAGAGAAATAGGTATTGTTACACTCCGGGGATTGATTCAAGACAAAATAGAAAAGTGGAGAAAAGACTACACAGTCATCTACAGCCACTTGCTTGGAGTTATACACACACACACGCAGTCCTGCTTGTGCACACAGGTTCAAAATCATCTGGACGAGCGACTTCAATCCCTCAGTGATAACAAATCCTTACAAGGTAACACGGCCTCACTTGTGGCGGCCGTGGAAAGTGTCTGGCAGGTGGGTTACAGTAATTTGAAACGGTGAGGGATTGAGTGCTGCTCCTCCACCTTAGCCACCCTCCCGCACTCAGGTTGGGGGTGATAGACCTTCTTTTTATGGAGATAACTGCGAGTTGATGGAGCAGCTGTGCGATGCCAGAGCTTAACGACGACTTCAACCTGCTGTCGAGAGCAGCTCCGAGACGCTCAAGAACCAGTCAACGCTGCTGACACCAACAGTTCTCTCTCAACAATTTCTGTTTTTTTCTACTTGTCTGATCTCCCCCCCCCCCCCTCCAAACCACCAACCCTTGAACCTACACCTCTTTCTGTCTTTTACACCAAAACCAGAATGGGTGTCGAGAACCACTCATGGTGAACAGCTCCAACATACGTTGCATTCGCAGGATGCTGCTCTGTCATCATAATCATATCGTACCACTTTATTTATAAAGCACTTAAAACAGCAACAAGTCCAACCAAAGTGCTGTACAACAAAAACAAGCAAAGGACACAAGATAAAATACATAGAGCCAAATAGATAAAGATAGGAACTAAATGACTAACATTATAGAATATAGACAAGTTAAAATCAACTCACAGTGTCAAAAGCCAGGGAATAAAAGTGAGTTTTTAAATGTGACTTAAAAACAGTAAAAGAGGGAGCCTGCCTGACATGTAGTGGTAACTCAGTCCACAGTTTTGGACCTGCAACAGAGAAGGCCCTGTCACCTCTGAGCTTAAAACGAGTGCTTGGAACCAATATATTTAGAAGCATCTGGTCTGCTGACCTCAGAGAGCGCTGCATATGGCTGCAGCAGATCAGTGAGATAGGAGGGGGCACAACTGTTCAGAGATTTAAAGATTTCAATAATCATAAAGTCTAATCAAATTTATTTATAAAGCACATTTAAAACAGCAGCTGTTACCAAAGGGCTTAACAATAAGATTAAAGGCAGTATATAAAAAAAGACGTAATTAAAAGCATCAAAAGTAAAAAATAAAAACACAAAAACATTGAAACAGTAAATCAAATCACACTGTGTTAAATGTAATTGAAAACAGGTGTGTTTTCTGAAGAGATTTAAGAGCAGGGCGTGAAGTGGTATGTCTAATGTTCGGGGGCAGATAGTTCCAGAGTTTAGGGCCCACGACTGAAAAAGACATCTCCTCTGAGCTTCAGCCTGGTTTTTTGAGTACAACCAAAAGCAGCTAAACAGATGATCTTAGCGCCCAAGAAGGAACATATGGTTGAAGTAAATCAGAGAGATATGAGGGTGCAAGATCATTCATGCACTTTAAGGTCAACAGGAGAATTTTAAAATCTATTCTGACACGTACAGGGAGCCAGTGAAGGGAGGACAAAACTGGTGAAATATGTTCAAACCTATGAGTTCCTGTTAAGAGCTGAGCTGCAGACAACACAAGCTGGGGATGTGAATGGACACCTGACTGACCCCAACACAAAGCGAGTTACAGAAGTCCATCTAGAACAGTGAACCATGGGGAGCAGACTGGTTCTGGTTCTGCCCATTCTTTTAGGTCCGGTTCTTGTTTGTTTTCTGGCTTCATTATTAGGACGATTCATGACCGAGACAATAGTTTTGTTCGAAGGATCTACCAACAATTATGATTTCATTAGGTTTGTCACACATATCTTTGTTTATACGCTGCAGTTGTGACAGCTCAAGATGGCAGACGTCTCAGTTTAGACAATCCCCTTATGTGTAGTCAACCCTGCGTCTCAGCAAAGCCTCCAGTGTCCTTGCTTCTGAATCAGGCTCACTGATGTGGAACTCAGCTGGCTGAGATGCTGGAGGGCATGGGGAGAAGGGATTTGCTCCTCGCCTGAGTCTTTTCTCTGTGCAGATTCCTACTGGGCCAAGAGAGGAGATTTAAACTCATATTTCGATCGCATTGGCGCGTGCACACACACTCATACACATGGTAGTTTTTCTATCTTATTGAGGACTTAACACTAAAATAATTTATTCCCCAACTTCCGGCTCTTAACCGAGATTACAGTCTGTTGCAAGAATCCAGATTTATTTCATTATTTTTTATTCAAGCAAAGTGTAAAGCATGATTAAATACACTCAGAAAAGGAAAATGAAAAAAATAAATTGACTTAGTAAAGAATATTTATAAACTAATTAAAACCTTAAATACATCTTGACAGTTTTGAAGTCAGAACAAATGCAGTTAAACTTAAAGAAGGTCGAAAACAACAAACAAAACCAGTGTTACTTAAGATTATGGAGAATAGCAGAATACGCACTAAAAAACTTGTTTTTGTCCTGTACTTTCCTTCAACTGACATTATAAGTATTTGAACAACCGGTACTTGTCAAATTTTGTCAAATTCAGAATAGAATTCAAAACCTTACTTCAAACCTACAAAGCTCTCAACAACCTAGATCCATCTTATATTACATATTTTATTGTCCTATATTTTCCTAACAGAGCACTTCACTCTCAGACTGCAGGTTTACTTGTGGTTCCTAGAGTTTCCAAAAGCAGAATGGGATGAAGATCTTTCAGTTATCAGGCTCCTCTCTTGTGGAACCAACTTCCAGTTTCTGTCCATGAGGCTGACACATTGTCCAGTTTTAAAACTGGGATTAAGACTTTCCTTTTTGATAAATCCTATAGTTAGGGTTGGCTTGTTATGCTGCTATAGACTTAAACTACTGGAGGACAAATTGACTTAATTTCCTTAAATGAATTATTAAAATTTAATAGTTTTCATTTGATATTATTTCTATCTTAACATGTGATTCCCGTCCTGCCATTGTGTATCTGTTCTTCCTTCCTGTTCCTCTCAAACCCAGCTGGTTGAAGCAGATGGCCGCTTGTCCTGAGCCTGGTTCTGCTAAAAGTTTCTTCCTCATGAGGGAGTTTTTCCTTTCCACTGTCGCCTTCATGCTTGCTCAAAATGAGAGTCTGCGATGGAGTTAAACTCAAAGCAGTCTGCTCCTCAGATAATTCATGTTATTAATTTACTGTTTATGTATGTGAATGTTTCTGTTCTGTGTCCTGAGATGACTTTTGCTGTGACTTGGTGCTGTATAAATAAACTGAATTGAACACTGGATGCTCTGTCACCATGCTACTCTCTTTGCTCTTTGGTTTTGAATTTGAGTCTTTTAAGCAAAGATTTAAATGTGAGCAAATGTTGGACTTTGCAGGAAACTGACGTTGCAGTGACAGCGTCTGTGAGGATCTGTGCCTTTTGATGGGTTTTAATGGTCTTTGTACTTTATGATTAGGCTTGTATGTTTTGTGTTTATTACGTGTTTTCATTTTTTCAGTTCCTCTGTGCCAACAGCTCCTCGGTCCTGCCACGCCCATCACACCTGCATCTCCTTGTCAGCCTGAACTCTGCGTTCAGTCCAGAAGTCGGGTGCATTGTTGGTTCTAATGCCACAGTCCTCTAACACTCCTTGTGTTCCCCTTTTGGCTTTTTATAATTTCTCAAATTTCTGTTTTTTTATTTTTAATTTTGACTTCCTCATGTTCAAGTCTGCGTTCTGGGTTTAAACATCCTACTGACTGTGCCACGGTCAGGGTAAAGGTTTAGCAAACAGGTAAACTTTTGTAAGAATGAGCCTTTTCACAGAATACTAGAGTTTTCTCTTTTCACTGAAAATCAAAATAGAGAACTGGTATCATGCGATGCAGTGAGTCTATTGTTTACAATCTATTTTTATCTTTTTAAGACATAAAAATATACATTCACAGTTGCATTATTTCTAATGATGAGATACCATTAAATAAAAGTAAAGTATCTTTCAGACTTTTAAGTATGGGGCCATTGGGAATGCAGGGGGCTAACAGGGTTGGCCCTCACCCTCCTGTGGAGGATTAAAACTTAACAGTGACTTTACTCAAGCAGCCATTTGCTTCAAAAATAAGACAATAACCTGAGGGGTTATTTATGATCAATGTATTGATTTTTGCAAGTGTGAACCATTTCAGCAGATAAATATAGAGTTTTACAGAGTTTTGTTACTGGTTTAGCTAAGAATGTTTCTTGAATACCAGCAATTAGTTGCCCCAGACATAAACATCCTTCTGGGAATGAATGATATTTTGCCAGTATTCAGCCTACATGTAATCCTGTGAAAGGCCATAGGATGGTTTTATATTACTATTGGCTAATATATTGAACAGACTGTGTTGTGTGACAGTAAATGCAGCATTTATCCACAGTCTCAGTGGAAAAAATGGTCATCTGAATGTATTTCAATCATTAAAGTGGAGCGCAACACTGAACTGGGCTTTTTATCTCAGCACAGTTGTGATTTTTGACCTAACCTTTCATGGTCAGAGTCCTCATAAAGGTCAAAAACCAAGAATACACACAAACATTCACACCTTACAAACTTAAATATCTGATCAGAATCCAGCAAACAAACTTGTAGATGACTCAGGATGACCTTTGGTCCCCATAAGAACTACTGGGTCCACTAAAGTTGTGTTTTAAACTGGAAAAACTCTCGATACCAGAACAAAAGTGTGTCGAAGCGCTCAGCACACACACATCTGTTTTCCTGCCATCAATCTCCGATCTCCACCCCGGTTGTTTTGAAAGTGATAAATTCAGCCATTTAATGTCTATAATTAATAATTTATTACACGCAGTGCACCACAGATTAGGTAGTATTTTATCTAGGTGATAGTCGAACCCTCCAAGGTCATTGCAAATGTTTTTTATAATCCTTTGAGTAAATTTCAGTACAGCTGCTCAGAAACATCTCATGGCTGTTGAGTAAAAAAGAAATAAAACGAAAGCTCGTGAGCAAAGTCGTGCGATGCTTGTTTACTATAGCTTTGTCTAATTATGTCAAGTGTGAGAAGTGCCGTATGGTTTCAGTCGCAGTATGTTCCCACTGTCGATGAGACTCCAAATCTCAGAGGAATAAACAGTTTCTCTGGAAGGTGTTAAAAGGTGCAGTCCCACGCAGCAAATGAAGAAGTGTTAAGTCTCAGCCCCCAACAGTTAGCACTTCACACAATGAGTAATCTATTAAAGATTTTCTTAAAAAATAATAAAATAAAAAAACCAGCAACTTCTATTGTTAGAAACCCAGAGAAACCATTATCTTCGCAAAGCCACCAGTCAAAAGTTAAGCAACTTAATGGTCCAATGAAAGGAGACACAAAAGACTTTTCTTCATGTTGAAAACCGGCTGTGTGGACTTATTTTTCTTTTCTCCTGTTTGCAGTGAATAAATGTAAGTGAACCAAGTTATCTTGCTGTCATCCCCCTCCTCTTTCCCTCCCCACGCTTGTCTTTTCCCTCTCTGTGTGTCTCTGAAATACACACATACTCCCTTGCACAAAGGAGGGAAAGTGTCACTATGGAAACAAGGAGGCAAGATTCTAAAAGCTACCTCTTGAGACGAGAGTTAAGACAACAAAAGGAGTCCACTGTGTGAGTGGCAGGAAAGCGGCAACACACACAGCATCTATATACTTCTCCCCCCGTTCTGATACTGTGCATACCATCATCAAGCCTTTTCTTACCTTCACCCTGCTGCTCCCGCCTACCAGCCTGTATACTTACATGCATGTTAAATTGTTTTTACTCCTGCATTTTGTGTTTTATTCTGCCCCTGCAGCTGACTTTGTGAGGCTCTGTGGATAACTCTCTGTGTGTTCGTGTGGCTTAGGTGTAATATGCACCGCGCATTTCTTTAATAGGGCTAATCCATTTTAATCCCACCTGCCACAGTTACCTTACAATGATGAATGTAAGCCTAAATGAGTTGAGACGCAGAGAAATGCCCGCGGGAGGCAGAGGAGGAGGCTGCGAGGTAGATTTAAAGTCTCTATATGTGTGCTTTTTGTCTCATCGTGCATTGTGTGTGTGTGTGTGTTTGTGTTTTCTGCAGTGGCTGGAGCAGGTCCCCCCCCCACCCCACCCCCCGCTCTGCTGAAGGCTATTTTCTCAGGGTCTGCAGGGTCACCGCTGTCCTTAGTGATGTCTCCTTCAGCTGTAATCAGCACCATGGACAGCGACAACAATCTCCCACCCTTGCAGGCTCCACGGCAGGCATCCATCTCAATACACTTAAAAGTGGCTCCCCGTGCTTGGCTTCTTTTCTTTCTCATTCTCACTGATTGAAAAGAATTGAACTGGTAAGAGCGGGCTGCCCATTAGGCTTTGTGTGCTCCTTGATCTTTACCAGGAGTTGGAATGAAGAGAAAGAAGGACGTGCAGAAACTAATTGGCAGGCAACAACTTCTATTAATAAACCCCCCAATGTAAACCTCCTGATGGGGTTAAACATAACACAAAAACAGGATGATATTAATAGTAGAGCCATTGAGGACATTTTTTTTGTTTTGTGGAGAACCTTGTTTAACTTTAGTGGCTTTAAAATGTAGCAGCAATAACAAAAAAGAGAGATAAAACAGAAGCGTAAGAGGGAGAGAGAGGGATAGGAGGAGTATACTACTGTACGGAGTGTGAGGCTGAGACAGTGCAAGGGAGGGATGGGGAGAGTGAAACACACACACACACTCACACACATGGAAGGAGCAGATAGCGGGAGGGGAAAACCTCCTCTCTGAAAGGGATGATGTCAGTCTCTGCAGCTGAGCCCCAGTTCCCGACTCGTCAGGGTGAAGACTCCTCCTGAAGCCCACCGGCAGGCTCGGGCTGAGCTACAAAGAGGGGAGGCAGGCAAACTTAGGGGTGGGGGCGATCCTGGCGACTGAATCCCTGCAGGTACGTATGCCACATTATCACCCATCCGAGTTCATTCTCAAGCGTCTTTTGTTGCGCGCCGCCTGCCATTACGCTTCAAACTCACCTTTTCAAGCATCTTCTCGCAGCGTGTCACAGCAAACATGGGGAGTGTGTTTAGTGTAGCGCAGTCCTGGTGTGAATTTGTGAGGGTGTGTGTATTTTTTTCAGAGGTGTGAATGGAAGGAGAGTGTTTACTGTATGAAGAGGCACACACACACACACACACACACACACACATACACATTCAGATTGGTGGAAAGTTTCTCATGAAAGCAAAATGCCTTTTGCAGTCCTCCAGGGAGGGAAACATTTTCCTTTATTTAAATCTAAATCAGGTGGAGGATCCCCTGAGTAGATTTAAGATTAAAATATGGGGAACTTGTGCAAAGATAAAACATTGCCTTAAAAAAATCCTCTTTTCTGATCTGATGAGCCAGTGTTTGAGAGCTCTTTCTGTTTGCACAAGGCTTGTTTAAAGCAGTGCCTGTTGGGATAGTGCTGGTCAGACAGGTAGCTGTGGTGAGTCATCCTGAAACATCTGTCACTGACACCTCTGGTTCCCACTTTAGAACTCAGCTTTGCTTATAGGATAATGTTACAGTCCAATTAATGCACCCAATCACACACGCTTCAGAGAAAAATTGATCTTCTGTTGCTGAGATTAGATGTGAATGTCACGGACAAGCCAGGCGACAACGAGAGCCAGGTCACATTCAATACCCAACAGCAAGAGGCGACGCCGACAAAGGCTGAAATTTGTCTTTTTTATTGGAGAATTGTGGCCAGCTAACAATCTGTGTAGGTGTGGATCATTTCCCATCTGTGTCTAATGAACTCCACGGCCATCTGAATAAAAAAAGAGCAGGTCACAGCCACATTTCACCTGCAACCATCTATTTACACACTCCGGCTGCTGGCACGCCACTCAATTAGTCACAGCGTGGATCACACTCCACGAGGGGCTCGGGGAGAAAATTGCAGCGGAAATCCAATTTAGTGTCAGCTCAAATGTCAGGTTAGTTTCCTCAGATTCTCAGAGGTAACCGCAGAGACGGGGAGGAGGAGAGGAAGCCGAGGAGGTGGAGGGTGGAGAAGAGGGATGAAGGTTTTAGAGAAGCAATGGGAGAGGAGGTGGATGAGTGAGGAGGGTCTTTGAGGGATCCCCATTGGCCACCAGACTGGATCATCCTCAGTCTTAATGGTCAGAGAGTTTCTTTTATCTCACCTGTCTAGAACTTTATTATTTATTTTTATAAAAAACATGGTCAAAAACTAAATTATGATCAAAATCAGCACAAATTCCACCAGTTAAAACCAGTGGTAAGCCAAGGCCAGCAGCTCTCTACACCTGGGTACACACACACTAAAAGCCTCTCGTTTGTTTGCAGAGCTCCTGCAAAGCAACCCTCATTCATTTCTGTAAACCTGGAACATTGAGCAGGCACTTTGAGCTTTTGTGTACAGCCTGTTCCCTCTCGTCACCTGACTGGAATGACAAATGGTTGAGTTGATAAAGGCTCTGTTGGCAGGAAAGGACCATGACTTCCTGGAGAGAGGCCATTAGTTTGGATTTCCAAAGTGTGCTTGGCATCACTTTAATGTTTTGCCTCACTAATTTCCATTTAACTTCTTTTGGAGAAGCAGTTTATTTTGATCCAATAATTGCCCTTGTTCAGTTGAAAAGCATTGCTTGGTCCTTTCTTCTGGGAGTTTTGAAGCCTTGAAAGGTTTTTGACTCGTTTTAAAGGCCCAAACATTTTTCTTTCACCTATCAGTTAATTTTGAGATTGGGGGATTCCTGAGATTTACTAAACTTTATCTATTATGAAAGCAAATTACCACTAACTGCATAAAATGACAGTTTTTCTTTTCTTTCTTCATACCTTTTTTAAATATTTGCACAACAAGTAGTGATTATCTATCCACCCTTACTCAAGCCAAGGAAGTTTTTGTGAAATAAATCAATATTTTTGCTTTAAAGCTTTGAAGCATTTGTTCCTCTTTGTTCACAGCAGGGAAACTTCTTTCTGCTAAATTATTCATGCCCATTCTCACCATTAAACACAAATTATTTCAGATATCATCTCGGTGGAAATGCATCATGACCTCTTTCCCCCCTCCGTGTTTGCTGACAGGGATGCTCAGTCATCCCTTCCCTTTTGTGCAACAAATTCCTGCCCATCTTTCTACCCATTTATTTCCCTGCAATGGCTAAAACCCTCACATTCCCAAGAGAGGCGACCCGGGCGGCCTCTCAGCCTGTGTGTCATTACCGCTGACCAGCAGCCCATCTCTATCTGCCCCTGATCTCACGACCTCCCCGAGAGGCAGCCAGCAGCACGATCCACAGTGAGATGGCACGAGATAGGGAGGGAGGTTGAAGAAATGTGAGGAGGTGCGTGCAAAAATGGGGGAGATGCTGGGAAAAAATAAAAAAGGTGAAGGACTGAAGAATGGAAGAAGATAATGTAGAAAGGCAGGAGCGAAATCTGGTAAAAGGGATGCTGAGATGGAAATTGATGCTGAGGAGAGAAGGAAATCGAGACTGAAGGAGGAGCTGGAGAAAAACGAGGGTGGCGGCTGAGAAAAATAGATGCAGGGGAAGAAGGACGGAGAACAGCTGAGGCAGGGAGCGAGATTCAGAAATGGGAGAGTGGGGGGTAGGGGGAGACGAAGAGATGCTATTTCAAGACCGTACTTACTGATAATGTCACTCTACTTCAAAGTGCAAAGCGCTCCTGTCATGCTCCTGCATCACCGTGTCTCTGGAGGATTTCTGCCTAGATCAGATGATAAAAGATGCCTGACAGCGGGGTGCACGGGGCTCCTGCTCGCTCTCTGTGACACGTTCTGGGCTAAACTGTGACAAAACACACTGAAGCTCTCTGCTTTAATTCTTTCTTAATCAACCACAGCTCCTGACCCAAGGCCCAGGGGAGGGGAGGATTTTCACACGTGGAGAGAAGGCGAGCACGCGTCAAAGGCTCAGGTAAAATCCAGGTGCGCAAAAAAAATTATGAACAGAAATAGAAGCCTTTCATCTTTGATAATATAAAAAAAACTTATAGAAAATAACTTTTAAACGTATAAAAAGCACACACGTGTAATATTGACCTTCTTTTATAATTGCACAGTTTGACACGGTAATCACCTGCATGTCCTGATGGCTCTGACGTCACCAAAGTCATCAATCATGCTGCCTTCAGGCACCGTGCTCATGAATGAGTCCTTGAATTGCCAAGATTCCTGTGGTGCGATGTATTTTAATCCCAGCTTGAATAGAGAATGAGCCGTGCATTTTCTCTTTAAGTAATGATGGAGATTGTAGACGTGGCAACATTCACATAAAGAAAACCTGGCAACTTGAAGCATTGGTTTAGAGCACATTTTTCACCAAACGGTGCTCATTTATCAAGCTGTTTCATGTGTTTATATTGAACAAGGTGTTTTTTTTTTTACGCTGAAGTGTCTAATTTGAGCAATCAAACTAAACCACATAATAAACCCCAGCCAGTCTTTTTTTAAATTATTGTTGATATAATTACATTCAATCAGTGGTGTCCATTTACAGCAGCAGTGCAGACACACACAGAAAAACACACACTACCAGATGGATCTCCATCCTTCCTGACCCTTGTTTATGCTGTGAGGGGTTTTAAAAATGGTTTGAATAAAGAGAATTACAGCAAAGCTAAACTTTTTTTTTTTTTTTTGAGACACGCTGGTTGTTTCTCAACACATCAGCAGACACATGACAACTTGTCAGCTCATATCAGCTGAAAATCACTAAGGTATGTCAAAGTAATCAGCAAAGGCTTCGTAAAGTTTTTTTGTTGCAATTATTACCCTGACAATCAGCGCTTGTTCACACCATCAGACGCCTGGAGGCATTTTTTTTAATCCTGGGGAAAGGCAGACTAAAACTTCTTTAATTAATTACAGATTTCCATATTTTTAAAAGACAAAATATGTGTGTTGAGCCTTACTTAAAAAAAATGGGTTTAATGACAAAGTATCTTGAAACTTGGGTTTAATGCTAAAATTATGTAGATTTTGTTTAATTGTGATGAATTTGCAACTATAGTTCCAAAACTTTAAAGCAACATTAAAAAAAAATGTCCTGAAGGCATTTTAAATATCAATGTTAAAATGAGTGAAAACAATTTCATCTTTAAAGCCTGAATGTATTTTCTGCCTCGTTCATTTGAATTGTTTTAAACGTGCATCACACATTTGTTTAAGGCTTTAAATCAAATTTTGATTTGAACACAAAACGGGAGCTATCTGTAATGATTTTATCTCAGCGAAAGGTCTCGTGAACAGCTGTCTCCCTGAAGGAAACAGTGACTGCTCACTCTTTTTCTGAACCGTAACAAAGGTCAAGACGCAACACAACCGCCAACATGCTGCACAGAATTTTAATTCCATCTTTTAGGAAAGAGTTTGGAAGAGGAAAACGAGCCCAGCTCTGTAAGCGTTGGGTTTGCTTGTCCAGAAATGTGTTTGTTGGTGCTGCCAAACCATTATTCCCACTAAATTAATTAAGAGTTATTATACTGTTTTTTCCACCACACACCTTTGAATTAACACCCAGTTAGCTGATGGTTTCGTTTACACAGCAGTGTGGTCACTACAACTGGAAGCAATAGTAACTACATTCCATCTATGTGCATAAACTGTGTTTTGATGAGGCTGCTGATGACTCCATCATTGCACCTATTTTGTAGCACGTCTCAGTATCAGGCAGGCAGCGTAGCTTCTCCTTTTATTTTGCACAAATGAATGTCTGAGCTGCTAGAAAATAACCTCCCGTTTCTCTTTCCGCTTCTTTCCCCACAGGTGAATTCAGAGGAAGCTGTGAGGAGACGCTACCCCTCGTTGTGTTCTCTTTGTGTTTTCACATATGAGCCATGGTGTAATATGGCTTTTTATTCCTATGTGATGGTGCAAAATGTTCACGTAGGAATCGAAGCCACTTTACATGTGGTGAGAGAGCAGCGCGACACAACGGAGAGCTTCTGGCTGCCTTCTCGACAGACGACGAACACGGAGAAATAGATCTGGATAAATATGTCTCCTGTTAAATGCTTTCCCTGTAGTAAAGGTACATTTATGCTCATCTTTCAGATGATGAGCGAACTCACTGATGTGCTCATCTGAGAGTGTGGGGAGAAAAGAAAAAAGGAGTCAGACTTTGTTGTGTGTGCACCTGTTTTTGCCTCAAGGCACAAGCAGCTTCCAATGCTTCCCCA
The DNA here is from genome assembly GCF_014905685.2 of Nematolebias whitei. Lineage (NCBI taxonomy): Eukaryota > Metazoa > Chordata > Actinopteri > Cyprinodontiformes > Rivulidae > Nematolebias > Nematolebias whitei. The sequence goes on along the minus strand of NC_056507.1, from coordinate 21,708,388 downwards.
GTTTGATGCATGTGGTGACAGATGCAGTCCGCAGGGAACATTTGCAAAACATCCCATTTAAAAAAAAGGCAAGAGCAACGAGAGACCAGTACAGATCTTTAATAACAAACTGTAAAGGAGGCACTTAGTGAACCACTTTACAAACTTACAAGGAGGCATGGCATTTCCCTTTCTTGTCCATCTCATTCATTTTGCACGTTATTAAAATAAAACTTTGTCATGAAGCATTACACCGAACAATAATCTACCTACAATATCATACAATGAAGGTACATACAGTATAAACAAGATAAAGCACCTTTGTTGTCCTAGTAAATACTTTTAATAATTAAACATTTGGAGTTACAGACAGATAAACGAGTTTGTCATTTGTGTGGTATTATCAGTGCATGGAAAGAACTCCAATTACAGGTCTTTGGTTTTGTGTGCACCTGAGTTTATACACCAGAAGCTGTCCTAATTATGAGATACGTATGAATGACTTGGTTTTATACAGTATATTCAATAAAGTACAGAGAGCCAGTAAAAAACAGCTGGGTGTATGAACTGTAACTGCTACAGATCTCGTGTTCCCTTCTGAGAACGTTAGCATTCACATTAAACATGTAGCACCAGGTGATGTTTATACAACAGGTTGATGATAATGAATGTCAACGCAGTACAGTAAAGCTAAAAAAATACATAATACATGTATGTTGGAAGCATGTATGAAAGGTGCACAAAACATTTGTCCGAATAAAGTCTGGCATAATTTAGTCATTTAGCAGGAAGGCTGAAAGAACTGTGTAATAAATGCAACAATGCATTTTTTTTTGTTTGTTTTTAAAAGAACGTGAGTTTTCAAGTATTCTTTTTTATTCTTTCTCCTTTAGGTAAGTGAAGGATAATCTCTGCTTTCCCCAAATAGACAATCTCATTTTTGCCATTTGTCCTCACATTTGTGTAATAACAACACATTGTACAAAGAAGACATAAAGTGACTATGGAAATATTAAAATATAACATTTCACAGAAAACAGCTGTGCAATCTCATTCACCATAAGGAATTTTCTTAGACATTTATAACTGTGGAAATTTACAGTCCCCCATATTCACAGATTCCCCCTCACCGCCCCCCACCCCCCCCCC
>NC_056507.1:21686350-21707160 GCF_014905685.2 Nematolebias whitei | reverse complement strand
TACAAAAAAAACATTTTTTCAGAATTCTATAAGCTGGGGATAATAAACTCCCCCCAATCTAACGTACCCCCCCCCCCCCCCCCCCCCCCCCCTCAGTTAATAGATTCTGATGTGTCCTTCCTTAAAGGAATCTTGAAGCTGGTGAGTTTTTGGCCAAACAGCTGACTCAGAAGGTGATTCTGGGACTCGGCTGTCCGGTAAGAGTTACTCTCCACTGACCTGACCCCCATCTTTGGTCTTGGTTTATTCAAAGAGTTGTTCATGGGAACTGAAGACACTTTAGACACAGGAGAGTGCACGGATCTCCCAAGAGGTCCCTTTTTAATAATGTCCGCTTTCCTTGGTAAACAGCTTTCCAGCAAACCTCTCTTTGACGACAAGCTCAAGCTTCCATTCTTGCACTTGGAAACTATTTTGTTGCCGACGACGTCGTCCCGCACCGAGGACAGCACTGGGTACTCGTTGGATCCGTCGGACTTTCTTTGCAGGGAGGGGTTTGCACACTTGCTTGGGCGAATTTTCTTTTTGGCTTTCGAATCGACGGCAAAGTTTTCCTGTGTGACCGGAGAGGAAAGTCTCTGCAGAATGTGTGCGGACTTCATTTCTTTTCGTCTCTTCTGTGGTTTGACTACATCCTTGTCCTCATTGGTAGCAGATGCCAGAGGGGGAACCTTGGAGTGGATGACTGGAGTTGATTCTGTGGCCTTTGCACAGCTGGGTATAGAGCTGGTTTTCACGCTGTCGGCCGCTGTAGCCGGGGCAGCGTTGTTTTTCATCTGACTGCTACTTTGCTGCTCAGCACCATGAGATACCTGCTGTTTACTGCCATTACTGAACAATGTGTGATGCCTCGGCTCATCATCCCCCCGTTGGTTCATCTCATCAACAGCTAATTTATGCTTTGCCGACTCAGATGTCTTCCGAAGGATTTGCTTTTCTGTTGAGACGGCAGATTTCTCACTAGCTGGAGGCAAATTTGATTTATCTTCAGTTTGTGTTGTGTCACATTCCTTGGCTTTAATGATCTCCTCTTCCACGTTACAACTTTCTTTAGATGCAGTCCAGGAGGTCACCTCTGGTCTAATGCAGACTGACTCATTCTCCTCTTTTACGCCGGATGGTTCAGTAACTGGTTTTTCGCTGCCATCCTTGTGAGGTGAAGGAGTCAAGTCGGTTTCCTCCTTCTTGGGTGAAGCAGACTCAGCTGAGCTTAAACGAACACAGTTCTCCAGCTCTGCTAGTTGAGAGCAGTCTGCAGAAATGTCCTCCGTCTTCACATTTGTGTCACTGTGGTCCCCATTTGTGAATGTCTGTGTGGAATCATCAGCTGTGGGTACGGAGGGCTTTGACGACTGAGCTTCAGGGTTCTGACTTAAATGCAGTGAGCTCAAACTTGCGATGCCGCTGTCCGAACTGTTCTCTGGCAGACTGTCAGAGAGAAGTCTCCTCTTCTTACTCGCAGGTGAATCACATTCATTTTCTTTGGAGCCAGACACTTTGACAGGTCTGAGAACGCCTCGAAACTTGAAGATTTTGTTCCCGCCTGACAGGTGCTTTTCCATGTGGCGATCAAACTGCTCCTTCTTAGAGAATGTGTAGTTGCAGGTGCTGCAGATGAAAGACTTCTTAATCACGTGCATGACGTCGGCGCAGAGCTCGCAGGTGTACAGTGTTGTGTGTTTGGAGTCCAGCTCATCCACCTCCCCGTGAGCTCTCCTCAGATGCTCTTTGAACTCCTGGGCCTCCTGATAAGAGACGGGGCACTTGTGACACAGGAAAATCCTCTCCAGGTTGTGCACCACGAGATGCCTCTGGAGCTTGAAAGGTTTGGGGAACTGTTTCCCGCAGTGGTGGCAGTCTCGCGAGGGGTCTTTGCAGTTGGGATGCATTTCCACACTTCTAGGAGCTTCTGTTTTGTGCAGTACCTCGAGTGGTGTTAATGAGCTCTGCTTCCCACTTCCTCCGTTGCTGCTTTTAGTTTTGTGCAGCTTGACCTCAGCCCCCTCAGAACTTTCTGCAGCAGCTGATTTTTCCTGTTCTTTAGTACATTTGCTGGACTCTCTGTTGGTTTTGCTGGGACGCTGCTGCATGATTGAGGATATGAAGTTCTTCACCGCTGTCTCTTGCATGAAGCTCCCTGGAAGGCCCAGCATGGAGCCTTGAGTCTGACCTCTCCTGGCGAACTGAGTGGCGTGCTCTCGTAAGTGTTCGTTGTACATCCACACATCTGATATCTCCTTCAGGCACATGCCACAGGTCCAGATACCCGTCTTGTTCTTGGCATGCTTCTCCCTTAGGTGGTCCCTCAGCTGCTCCCGGGAGCTGAACTTGCGCTGGACACACATGTAGCAGGTTGGAGGGGGAGAGGGATTGTGGGAAAGTTTGTGAAAGTTCAGCTCGCCCAGGGTGAGGAACCAGGTGAAACACACTTTGCATTTGTACTGCTTGTCTTTGACTTTCATTCCTCCATCTTGGCGTTTCCTGCCTCGCCGCTCCGTCACTTTCTTTGGCTTTTCATCGTCTCTGCTCTCCGTGTCTGCAGGACTGATTTCAGGAGGGGGAGCTACTGAGATTTCTTTACTGGAGTCAAAGAACTGAATGTCAGGAAGCTGGAATGTGGTGTTGATGTTTTGGATGTCAATGCTGTGGAAGGTTTGGGGACCCTCTGTGGTGCAGGGATTCACAGCACAGGGAGAAGCTGGGGGAGGCAGAGGGGAGGACGAGCTCAGCCCTTCTTCTGGTTTACAGAGGCTGGGTTCAGGGGTCACAGACGAGCCACCATTTAAGTCAGTGAAATTGCTGGATTCTTTCCATTCAGCTCCAGATTTATCATCAGTGCTCCCCAGGGCATTAATATCACCAAGCTGATCACTTTGTTCACCATCTGGTAACGGCTTCCCATCAGCCTTTACAGTGCCGTTGTGGCACATGTTCAACATGATGGCATCATCAATAGAAATGGTCTCAAATTCACAGTGGTTGGTTTGATTGTCGGTGATGTTCTGCTCAGCTCGGGCTTCCACGTACTGATTACTGTTTTGCATGAAAGCTTCAGGAGGAAGATAGTCCACGGTTTCATCTGAATGGAGGGATAATTTTGGCCTTTTGTTTCTTTTGCTGTAAACCCTCTGACATTTTTTCCTTTTTGCCTCCTCATCTCTTGGGAACAGTTGAGAAAATGTGTCATCATCCAGCAAAGTTCTCAGGTCTGGGCTCATGCTGGGCGGACTGGGAGGGGATGGACTCAAACAGGAAATGGGGTTTAGATTGTCAGAAGGGCTCCTGTTTTGCCCACATTTAATCTCTGCTGACACGTTTCTAAGAATGTCCAGGCCGGGGCTGTCGTCTGATCCTTTCACTTTGCACATCTCCCCCACAGAGCACACAGTCTGTCTGGTTTCATCACTTTCTCCAGTAATATTCTCCTCCATAGACTCAACGTTACTGTCCACACACACTTCCAAATACGGCCTCTTTGTTGCGCTCACACACTTCATCACCTCTGTGTCACCAAACTGATCGTATCCCACAGGTTCACCGAGTGCATTTGGCTCTTTTGTTGCAGTTTGAGTTGTATTGTTAAAGGCTGCATCTGAAGAAACAAAGTGAGGGACTTCTTCTGTTCGAGCAGCACTTCTGTCATTGATTTTCCCCTCGGGGGATTTGCAGAGCTCTTGCAGAGTGCTGTTTTTAAATTCAGGAGTTATGGCTTGAAGAATGTCTGTTTTTAATAAATGCAGGAGCTCATCAGAGAAAGGGTCAGGATTGAGCTCACTGTTCTTGTTCTTTCTGGCTTTGTTGTTCTTTTTTGCCTTTGCTGGCAGCGGGGTGTTTTGATGGGTTTTCTCCTCTGCTGCCACTTCCTCCAGGACTGACTCTGTCTCTGCTGCTTTAGATGCAAGAGAGCTACTTATCTCAGGAAGCCCATCTACTTTTGCTGGGAAACAAGTCTGTGAATCATCTTTATGCTTTTTCTCTGTAGTTTGCGATGCTTCATAAATAAGCATAGTCCCCTGATGGCTTGATGTTGTGCTCTGTGGGCCAGCACATTTTTCAGCTCTGACCGAATGTTTCATGGCCTTGTGTCTCTTTAAGCCTGGCACTGTTCTGAAACACATAAAACAAATCTCGCAGAGCACTTTACCCTGTTGATCGCTGCTCTGCGTCTTCTTCTGCGTCGTTTCTTTGTGTATTTGGTGAAATGTTTTTAGCTGCTTCTCTGACTGGTCTGCTGGAAGGGGCATCTGGTCATTTTCACAGATGGTGAGTGGTTTAGAAGTGGGCAGATTATCTGAAAATTCTTTTTTGAGAATGTCCTCATCAGCAGAAGCCTTGTGAGGAACTAAAATCTCTGTTTCAGCTTTGCTCAGGAGGTCAGCATGGATGTGCAACTCCTCAGCAGGTTCAACTGGGTCATGGAAAGCCTCCAAGCTTGTCTTCACATCATCATCGGCGAAGTCGATTTTTTTTAGTCCGTCTGTGAGACCCAATGAAAAGCATGTAAATTTCAGCGCTTCATCTGATGGATGCAGTTTAGCTCTGGGATTTGTGTCCAGCGCCATCGCTGTTTCTGTCTCAGTTTGGTGGAAAATCAGTGCTGGGTTGATGCTCAAGTCACATGATTCACACTCTCCTGCTCTCTGCTCTGTGTGGAGATTCTCCTCGGGTTTGCTGGCAGGTGATATTGGAATGTAGTCGAACTGATTCAGCTGCGGAGGTTCATCTGACAGGACACTGTAGTTGAGAGGGCTGAGCTTTAAATCATACATCAGATCACTTTTTTCAAGACCGTCTGTCACCTCTGGTGGTTCTGCTGTGCTGCTCACAGGAAGTGGAGAGGAGCGGACCGCCTCAGAGAGCTTACACTCCGTGACTCCTAAATCCAGCTGAGATATCAGAGAGCACTCCGTCCCAGCCTTTTCCTTTAACGAATCATTGTTTACAGCATCTTGGAGGATTTGGTTGTCATCTTTGATTGTGGGAGATTTTACATTTTCAGAGCCTTGGTCGATAAATCTTTTTGGCCGGCACAAGTCCTCTCCCGAAACTAATTTCTGCAAGGGTTGTTGAGGAGAGATTAATAAAAGGGGACTGGTGGATGAGGCGGAGTTTAAAAAAATGCAGTGACTTTCTTCTGCTGCCTCTCTGCAGGGGGAGTTTTGCTGACTTGCCATGAAATTGACAGGAAGATGCTCTTTGATATCTTGGACATTCAAAATCTCCTCCTGTTTCGGAGCAGACTCAAAGTTGAGACCTGTGTCGGTTTTTAACGACTCATTAAACGGGGTCATTTTACGGGAATCACTGGTAACGATGCCATCAGACTGTGACAGGAGCAGCGGATTGTTTTGTCCCTCTGCAGACTGGGTGTCGTGGAGGGGTGAGCAGCAGCTTTCTGTATTTGTTTTCACCAGTATAGGACTGCAGGGCTTGACTGCAACAACCATCTCCGATGACATATTTGTTTCACTGAACGTTTTTGAAGGACTGGAGTTTCTCGATGAAGAAATTAAGCTCAAGTGATTTTGTTTTGACGTTTCAACCGTTATTTCCTCAGCTGCATTGTCTGGGCAGGTCACTGTCAGTTCAGCCCCTTGTGATGAAGTGATATCAGGATTGTCATTAGTGGATTGTTGTTCCAGTGCAGACAGAATCACATCTGCTATCTTCTCACCAATCATTTGAGCAGGGTCAACTAGAGCTGGTGGAGAAGGGTGACCCACAGGTTCATGAGTGATTTCCTTCACAGCCTCTGCTTCCTCACAGCCTTCTGTAAATACATAATTGCTGCCATCATCCTTCTTTTTATTCAGCTTATTTAAATTGTCTTCTGCATCACTGTCCCTGGAAGACTTTTCAAACTCGTGTGGACAATGGGTCATCACACTCGAGCAGCGAGCAGACTCAGCCAAATGACTGTTTGCTGCAGTATCCTCTTCTGATGTGACTTCAGCCTCCGCCTTGTAATCCCTGTTCTCTGCAGGTTGTGATGAGATTGGCTGGTTGCTACAGACTGAAGGGTCAGTCTCGTTGGAGAAAAACGACTGTGACTCATTGAGAATGAATTCAATTTCATCCTTCCGCTCATTGATATGTGGGAGCGATGGAATAGTCTCCTTTACGGTAATTGCTTCCTTTTCGCTGCGATCTTCTCTCTCACCTGCATCAGTGATCTGACATTCAGTTTCTTCGTGTTGTTGACTTGTGAAAGAGTTGACATTTGGCTTCTGAGGTGCTGATATAATGGGTTCTTTTTTGAATATGGAGTCTGAAATCACCTCCAGGCTTTTCATGAGGTTTTCTGTGTATCGTCTCTGTTCTAAAATGTCCTCCTTTGTTTCGACAAGGGTCTCATTTTCAGCACATCTCTCTTTTAATTTTGGGTCCAGGTGAAGCTTATCTTTGAGTTCAGCCCGCTCACTGGGAACTGGAGTGTCAGTGCTATGATTTTCACCAATTAACTCAAACTGGAATGTGCCTGGCCATGGAAGTTCTGGTTCAGTGAAATGCTCTGAGGGTATTCTTGAAACTTGTAGATTTATTCCTTGCACTGGGCATTTGACATTTAAACCATTGCCCTCTTCAGACTCCTCCACCAGTTGTAAAGGTGAAAACTTGCTCATCTGCAGCTGCTTGGAGGTATCCTGATCCAGTAGTGATGTACTTTCCAGCTTAGTTGTCTGCAGCTGAGTTTCAAGCTCATTCACTATTCTCTTTATCTCCAACTCATCCTCTGACACGCAGCTGTTGAGAGTTGCACTGTAGTCAATTATTTTGTCTGGCAGAGACAAAGAAATGTGATTATAGTCCGACTTCTTGTCATTTGTTTTTTCAGAACTGTCTTTGTATGGAGATATCTCATCTTGTAGCACGGGGTTCACCATCAGGTTCCAGTCTCTGTGTTCCATAAAAGTGGAAAAAGATGAGACAAACTCTTCCTTTTTATCAGCTGTGCTCTCTAAAGAAGGGAAACCCTCTTTCTGAATGGGGATCTCAGAATAAAGACTGCTGTCAAATCCTGCGAGATCCCCAAATATTGATGAGGTGTCAAATGAAAGCGGGGATTTCATGAGTCCTTGCTCTTGGTCCAGTGGGTAGGGCATGAGGTGGAGTGCATCTTTGTGGCTTTCAGTCGGGGACAGGCACACCTCATCCATCAAAGATGTGTAAAGAGATGCAGGTTGGTGTGTGTCTAGGTCATTGACTAAAGTAATGGCCTCTTTCACCGTACAGACACTGTCGCTCTGTTTCTCCAATGTGGCGCTGCCTGATAGCTTGTGCAGCGTTGCTTCTGACCCTTCTTCTCTTTTTCTCTTTGTGCTTCTGTCAATGTTAAAGTCAGTTTCTTTGGTGATGGTGGGAGAATGCGAGTCAACCTTTAGTGTCTTATTTGTGTAGCTGCTCTGCGTTGGTTTTACTTCTGTCTTTGTTCTCTGCAGGTTTTGTCTTTCCGAGCTGATGGTAGAGTCAAATTCCCTTTTATGAGATACAAGTTTCTCTTTTGGTTTTGCATGAGAACTTCCTCTTTTCTCAACATTCTTTGTCGTGTCTCTAGCCTTTTGCGGCGAAGTCAGTGGATCAGCAACTTCTGGATGAGTTTTCTTTGGTTCCTCTGCGCTCACTTTGTTATCAGAATGAGCAGCCTTGTCTGCGTTATATTTCTTGACAGGTTTAGTGAATGTCAGTGCGAGAGTGTTGGACTCTTTAAATAACTTCTGTGGGGTAGACCTGTCATGGCTTTTTGGCTCTGCAGACTCTTTCGTTTTGTCTGCCTTCTTCTCACTGTCTGAGTCGGTGCGATCAGTGCTTTTGGGGCTGTTGAGGCCGTCGCTTGAAATGCTCACAGATGTGCTGAGGTCACTGCTCGTAGATGACCTGCTGCCTCGCCGCCTAAGTTTTTGGTGAGACCCGTGTTTCTCGGGTGTGACGGACAGCTCCTCGCTTTTCTTCATCTCAAAGCTCTCCTTCGGCTCGTGTCTCCACGCCGCCGTGTCCCTCTCGCTCCTCGCACGCCATTTGCACTGTTTGGTGTACGTGTATTTACAGCGGCTGCTTTGATTCAGTCGGCCCTGGCTCGCTATCTTCACAGGCTCACATTCATCATCCGAGTCAGAGACGTAGTCGTATTCTCCGAATGCAGGATTCTGCACAGTGGGAGTGAGTCTCTCCATCACCAAGGAAAACTGAAGGTTTTTCGTACCTTTCACATGGAGCTTGTGGAGTTTGTTTTTTTGCTGAACTATTTTGTGAATGAGTTCTTTGCTCCAGGTGCCCCCTCCAGTGCTTTTCCTCTTGCTTTCTTTAGCTGCAGTTTTTGAGTTTGGAGATGTGGAGGCCTGCAAAGGCGCCGACCCTCGAAGTGAAGGGTTGTCCTTAAAGCTTTTTACACCGGCATGCTCGGAAAAGTTGCTGGATAAGAGAAATCTTTGTGCGCTCGTGTTTTTGTCCTCGCTCTTACACAGCTTTCTTGCCTCCTTTACTATGCTCTCTCTTTCCCACGTCTTCTCCCTCAAGGCGATTCTTGAATTTTTATGAGAGATTTCTTTTTTAATGTTAATTTTCTCATCTTCCTCCAAATTCATAGACATTTTCTTGTGGCTTTCAACATCAGAGTCATAACAATACTTTCCTTGTGTGAAAGATCTGTCATCAGCTGATGGTTTGTGTTTGCTCTCGTAGACCATAGACTCTTTTGTTTTCACACATTGTTTGCTTGATGATGTTTTGACAGTGGTTAGGTCATCATCAACAAACGCATCAATAAAGCTGCTGTCTATCTCTGCGTTGTCTGACTGGTTAGCCAGACCGTTTAAAGCTTCTGTTATTAGGCGGTCTAGTTTGGCATCTTCCATTTCCAGCTCTGACAGAGGGACAGGAAGGTTACCTGGACCAGAGAACAGACAGAGTTTCAGCGGGTCATCCTTATGTTCTCCTTTCGTGTCGCTTTCACACATCAGCTCTCCGTTTTTGTTGAGGCCCAACAACGACAGGTGAAGATCAGATGGACATCTCGACAGCGAAACGTTTGTTGGAGCTGCTTTAACTGGTTCTACGTGAAGCTTATGATTCTCCTCCATCTTTGATACATCTTTGAGGTCATTATGTGCAAACGTTTGTTGAGCGCAGTATTGCTTATGGCCTAAAAACGAAGCCAGGTTGTTGAAATTCTGATCACACTGTTTGCAGGTCAGAAGCACGTCCAACTGGTCGAGATTTGCTGTGGCCAATGAGCTGGCCAAGAGCTGATGGGCAGAGTATGACGGCGGAGGCTGGTGATGCTCCACTCCAAAACTATCCACATAACCTTTCCCTTTATCCATAGCCGTCTTCGATTGTGTGTTGTTCTGCAGGTAGCTCATCATATCGTCTTTGGGCCTGTCTGATATGAAGGGAAGAGTCATTGAAGCATCAGGATGAAACTGGTGAGGGTGTGTGTTCAAGTGATCTGAAGGTAACTGAGCTTTACTTTGTGGCTGGTGATAGAACGAGTGAGGCAGGGATGATTTTGATATCTGGCTGTCCTCTGAGCTGACGTTAACCGGGCTGGTGGATGCCGGTGAGAGGGAGGAGCAAGTGCTACTAGATGCAGGGTTATGAACTGGGGAGGGCAAAGGGGATTCATATGGTGACACCCTCATAAGCCCTAAAGGTGGGACTTGTAATGGTGGATAGTTGTAGTGTTGTGCTGGTGCTGCTGAAAGAGCCTGATTGAGTCCAAAGTACAGAGACTTATTCTTGGACTCGCACACTTTCGTGTGGTTTATCTCCACTTTAAAAGCGGAGACGGTGTTACCGTTATGTTTTACATGTTCTTGTCTTTGGTTTGACAGCACGTCACTTCTGTTGCTCTGAAAATGGCCCAGGTTTTTTAAAGAGTTATTTTTACATGATTTACTCTCATCCTGCCAGTCAGAGGAGGACACGATGTAAGCCAGTTTTTGATTGCTTATTTGACTTGATGACTCCATCCTGTTTGGGCTTGGCAGGGCAGAGCTCGGTCGTATTTGCTGCCAGGGCATTCTGCTACTTTTAGATGAATTGGGCTTATGGTCAGTAGCCGTCTGGCTTTGAAACTGAAACTTCTCATTTATATCAGCGTACTGAATTGTGTTTAGATCACCTGGTAAATACGTCTTGTTCGGCCCCTCCCAAGAGTGTGGTATCCTGTTCAGAACTTTATTGTTGATGCTTTTATCAAAAGGACTTGAGTTTGTGCAAACAATATTCACTGTAGGATTGTTAAATGTTCTGTTAGGAAAGTGCATTGGAGAGCCTGGGCCTTGTGAAACATTTCTTGTGTGCATACCACCTTGGATGAGTGTTCTTTGGCTGGCAGCTGTGTCTTTGGAGTGACAGTTTCTTTTACTCCCAGAGGTGATGGCTCCATCCTGACCGTCCGCCTGTGCAATATTTTCTGTGCTCTCAGGTAGAGCGGGCTTCCCCTGCTCCGACTGCTGTGAGCTGGAGCCAGAGCTGTCACTGCTGGGTGAGTTCTCACTCAGATTCCTGGGACATTGGATGGATGAAGCCACTGCCTGAATAAATTGGGACTGTGGGGGATGGGGATAAGAGCTTCTATCCTCTGGCTGATGTTCATTACTGAACTGAGTGCTGTTGTGAGCAATGTTTTGTCCTGCTCCTGGGGTGAAAGGAAAAGAGCTGTGGGTGACATGAACAGAGCCCAGTGAAGAGTTTGCAATGTCTTGGGATTGGGGGTTCTGTTCACAAGGAAAAGAGTCAGAGGTTGATTGTTCCAGTAAATGATATCCGTATTGAAATGGACCAGGCACAAATGAAATTGCCTTACTGGTTTCTGGGAGAGCAGAAGATTTTTGTGATGGAAGTCCATAATTAGCACCATTAAAAGTCCGTTTAGGAGACTGCCAAGCATTTGAGCTGCTTAGCTGACAGTCAGTCAAAATGAGAGAGCTACCAGTCTGTGCACTGTTGTTCTCCATTGAAACGGGTTGCTGTGACAGGGGTGGATGTGGGTGGGATGTTGTTCCAGTCGAGGAACCCAGAGGCTGTGAGGTATAGTTTGGGGAGGTAATGTTAGGGGGATTTTCCTGGAAGAAGCGACTGTAGCTGAGCTCTTCCTGTTGAAGTTCAACCTCTCTCTCTGGCATACTGGAAACGTGGAATCTGTAGCTGCTTGAGACTGGGTCACTACTGGTTTCCAACTTCTTGGGTGGCAAAACTTTCTGTTGTGGATAGGCAATGCCAACGGTGCGTGGACTTGTAATGCTTAGTCTGTACAGCTGCTGTGGGTTGCCACGCTCTGCCTTTCCTGACCGCTTCCCTTTCTCTCGGCTGCGGCCCTTTCCACTCGGTGACTGGGGACTACCTTTCCCACTCGACCAAGTCCCGTCAGTGACAAACTTTGATCTGTTGTGCAATGATTTGAAGTCAATCTTCCCTGTCTGCTGCGGCCGTATGACAGCTTCACGCTGCTGAGGACAGTCCCTTTCTTTCTCTATGTTTTCTGCGTTGGCCTCTCTGTTGCCGAGTCTGGCCTCAGTGCCTGTGCTTGAAAAGTGCTCAGAAGACTTCCTTGTGGCTTTGTCACTCTGGTGTTCCAGTGCTGTATCCTCATGCTGCTGTTTGGACCCTGCATCCAGCTCTTTGACTGTATGCATCTGTTGAGTCTCTCCTGCCATGGTGCACAGTCTGTGCTGTGAAGTCCTGGTCCTCAGAATTGCTATCTGGGATTCGGGAACGTCATCTTCTGGGCAATGGGATTTAGTAAACGTCCAGTGGCAGGAACCGCAGGGACAGGGCTGCTTGCTGCATGTTCATCTCTTCACCCTCATTGTGGACTGAGGATCTGGCACTGAAGCAAAGTCAACCTGGAAGAACAAAACAAAAAACAAAGAAGAAGAATTTAATAAAATGCTTTTACTTTGAAAATGTATGAATTAATAATTTCAGACAATAACATATGAATGTGTTTTGCTAAATATTAAGACATTAGACACCACTTGTAAGAGAATTATGCACACTGGAAATAACTTAAGATATAATGAACATTTTCACAAAAAGCAACACATTTAAAAATAAAGTTATCATGCTAATATGTCAAAACACACATTTTAAATAAAATAATCATAATTTTACACTTTTTAAACAGACAATATGCTCCCTGTTTCTGCCAGCAGAGAGCACTGTTGGATCAGAGCACCAGAATGCTGCTGAAGCCCAAAAATTAACTGACCCATTGGGGATTTAAAATAAAACTTATGTTCTTATTCATGCTTGTCTTTAGGAAATGACTAAGTTAACAACTTTTGACTATAAGACTCTTCTTAAATATATATTTTTGAGTACATCAACTCGCACACCACCAGCCTAAAAAAAATCCCAGCTCCTTTTTGAAAAGATGGATTTGAATATAGTACTGAATGTTAAAAATACAGTGCATGAACCCAAAAAGGTCTGCCAGTAAATGAATCACAAAGTCCCTAAGAGCAGAGACACAATGCCACAGTGTTCTGTTGCTACAGAGGACTTCAGGTTTAGATCATGGAGGAATATTGAGGATTAGTCAGACAGCTTTTAGACGGTGAGAACTGTGAGCATGCTGACATTTGTTGCTTTCCTCCCAAGTATCCCAGACACAACTTCTCAGGTCTGGGTTTACTTTGGCCTTTTGCTTCCTTTGAGGTCCAACCAAATGAAGCCTGGAGTTAGCACCAAAATGTAATTTCTAGGCCTGGTAACTAAACTTCCATCCAACGCTCCAGTCTGCCTCCCCCAGTCATTACCAAAGCTGGGGGAGGCCTGTGGTTGGAAAAGCTACAATTTATCTCTGTTTCAGCTACTGTCCATCATACTGAAGAGTCTCTGCTTGTGCTTTAACTGAAAAAAGTCTTCACCTGAAGGAGTGAGCATCAGTTTCATTAATTTAATTGATGAAATGGCGGTTCTGCCGTATAAGAATCTGGCATGTGGACACCGCTGCGCAGGGCCTCTCCCTCGGGCGATGACTACTCCCAAGACTGTCAAGCACACCTACTGCAAGATGCATTTTCTCATCTGCACCATAAATTTTAAGACCATTTGAGGGCTGGTCAAACGTGCAAAGATAAAAAGATGCTGTAAATATATCCATCCCCATAAATCTCTTGAAAGATTTAATTTTTTTCAAAGTCTCAGGGTCATTTTGGGCTCAGCACTTTATTTTGTTTCCTTCCAAAAAGGCTCTTTATCAGTCCAGAGGATTACATTTTAACAGCTAACTTAAGGTAGTAACTGAATTACATAAATGGTCTTGTGGTTTCCCTTTTATAGAACCAAAACTGTTTTTACAAAACCCACTCAGGAAGCTCAACACATGAATTACCTAAATTTAGTCATTTGAGCAATAATTGTCAGCTGTGCATTTGACCTCATAAAAGGATAAGACATATCTTTATAAGTGGAGATCTTGTAAAATCATCTTAGCATCAGTGATAAAGGCTAATTCTTGTTGCCTTTGTAATAACCTCTTGCAGAGGTCAAGAAATACTGACAGGGTTTAGAGACGCAGATGTCAATAGATGGTGGGCATATTGTATCAGTTCTCAGAGTATCCAGATACAAATTCACAGCTAAATATTTAAGTATCTCTCCATTTTTACTGAAAGGATCATGCTCTGGCATGTGTTTCCTAGTCTCATCCTCTGGTTCTGAAGGTATTTAACATATTGCAAGGGACGCTTGAAGCAGAGACCAGGCTGGGTTTTGGCCTGGTTGTGAAAAATCACATCTCCTGTACACCTCTACAGATTCTAAAAAGTCAGTGTCTGCTGCCATCTCTGCCACAGGTTGGGTTAAAGGCCCTGCCAACATCTCCAGCGGGTAATGCTTGATCCAGCTCTTTAAAGTCAACAGTTAGAACCATGAATCATAGAGTCCATTGTATTTGCCTAGACTCTGGGTTGTGGTTAGGGCCGTGGAATGAATGCCTTCGACAACAAAAAGAGGAGCACGGGTATCACAAGGACCTTAGAGAAGTAGCACCAAAGCCCGAGCTGTCAGTTTGCAAAGAGTTAGAGGTCATTGATGTCCTTACAAACGCCTTGTCCACTTCCCCTACAGCGGTGTGCGGATCAGTAAATCTTCTCTTGCTTCTGTCTCCTCCACATAAGTCAAAGTTATTTCATACACAAACTTTAGACGTTATAATCTGCCGACTTTGTGGCAACTTTGACAAGGCTTGTTCAGTTTTATCTTCAAAAGCATAAACTGCCGTTGGACTGTGTGCAAAGAAACTGCAGTGGTGGCAAAATTGCAAGCTGGGCACAATCTGATATCAAATCCCCAGCGACTAGTCTAAAATTTATTCCATAAAATTGTGTTTAGTGGAGCTTTACAAGTCAATTAAGACTGAGTGTATGTGTGTTCTTTTGGGCTTCTGTCAAATCACCAAGTTTTTCAGTGGCGCCCCATATGGCTTGACCACAACACCACCCTGATGCGTGAGACTGCTGAGTGTTTAAGAACTGGTGTATTTGTGGTAAAGACCCATATAAACTTTTCCCCCTTTTTCTTTATTACTTGCACAGGGGTCTGTGTTGGTTTTTCACAGGAATGAGGGAGTAGGTAAAAGGTGCTTGAATGAAAACATAATTTCCTGAAAGTCTTTTTCCTGTCATTTTTCTGCAGGATGTATATGGTGTTGGCTTGAGTGAATAAATGGTGGTAGCACTGTGAAAATCTCTGTTCATTCATCACATCTGTGCCTTACGTAACTGCTTTTGCACTTTCTTTCTGTCTTTTTTTTTGTGTGTGGGGCAAATCCCCTAAGTAGGTTCCGTAACTCTTACAGATGGCAAAATTCAAAGACGATAAACTCAGAATCTCTTTTTCTGACGTATTCACCATTTCAGCATTGTTGTTGTTGTGTGTTTTTAACCATTACCATGTTTGTGAAACGATAAAAGGTACATAATGAGCACCAATTAAACCTTTGCATAGATCGTTTTAAAACATGCTAAAGAGAAAATCTCTCCACAGGCACTTTAGGAACCAATAAAGACGCAGCTACAAGTTACAAACAACGACTTTCTTTATAATAATCTGAATTAATAACTGGAACTAGTAAAAGCTTCCCAATTTTCATCTTTTCCAGATGTTTGTACACTGAAATATCATCACAAAGTGGTCTCAGAGATCAGAGAGAAGGAGAAGACAGCTGAAGATGAGAGATGATGAGGTCAGTGACAACAAAGACGAGAGGAAATGCAGGGAATGCCATTAAAGAGTGAGACAAGAGTGCAAGAGGATACTTTTCAGAAAACAAAAAGAGAGGGGTGTCGGGGTCTGTATAATTGAAGGGATACAGAGGGGGAAGAGGATGAGGCGGCAGAGTGAAGGATGCCTGCATGCTCTCATCACACCTCTTCCAGCATGCGTGGTCCAGTGAAGGGAATGCACAGCGCGAACGGCTGGCCCAGGGCCCGTGGCTGGGGCGCGCCGCCAAAACCTCGGTCAACCCGCCTGCCTACTCCTCTGTATTTTTGGAAACATCCATTATGCAAGCATTTTGCCTGTAAGATCTCAGCACTTAAATCAGTTTAAAGGCAAGATGAGGAGGAGAGAAATGTCAGGGAACCGGCCTAGCTTTCACAACTCGACCACACATTTATTAAAACAGAGGCTCTTGATGTGGACGTGCTGCCGCTCAGTTGTTTGGAATCCTTAGTTTTCAGTTTCTTTAACTGATACAATAATTATCGACTCGTCTGTATTCAGTGCCGGTGACGTTTTGCCAGTAGCCTTCAGAATATTCCAGAGATGTCTCAGCACTTGAAATGAAAACAGTGAGCGCAGTTATACTCGTGCCTCCAACCCAAACCCCACCCTTCACACCGTGTGGTTAGCTGCGCGGAGGGGAAGATGCAGGGAGCACAGGAGTGTGTCTGCACGGTTCTCTCTTGCTGTGTGCACGTCCAAGGGATTTTGGTGTGTAATTCCAGAGGCTCCCCTCACCCCCACCCAAGATTTTCCTCCTTCTCAGACAAACTTTTATTTTTTTTTTTCTAGCCACTGGATTCTGGACTCAGTCTGTTTCCATATTGCAAACCACAGCATTCCACAAACATGATGGAATCTTTGTTTTAAAGCACTTAAAGGTTATTTTTTCCTCTTTTTGACACAATTTCCCAGATTTCTGCAGGTCTATGGAATATGACTTGTGCGGCCATTAAAGAAATAGGTATTGAGTGATAGACTGTAAAACATGACTGAGTAGATAAGGATATTAGGAAGTGAATATCCTGGACAAAGTTTCCTGGCTCCTACTTATAACCACAGTAATATTATCCTTAAAGGACAAAAACCCTTCTTTCAGCCCTTTTTCTTCCTTAAATCTGTTTTCAGTGAGTCAATATTTGCTCGTCCTTTATTCTCCCTGGGTAAAGGTATTTGGTTGCCTTACAAAATCATCACAATTTTATTAAATGAGAAAGAAACTCCAAATAAGAACAAAAAGGGTTTCATTAACAAGTGGTGTGCAACATCCAAAGTAATTACTGCGGTGATGACTGTGGCTGCACTCACACACATGAGGGGTGAATTTAATCAGATTAACTTGGTATTAAACCACACACTAAGGAGACAAAACAAAAACCTTACAAGCAAAGGCTGCACACATTTCCGCATTGATAAAGGGCACAAATCAATATTTTCTTCACAGGTACATATCAATGACATTCTGAAATAATTAAAGACAGTGTCTTGCTACCTTTTTTATATTTTAATTGGTTTTCTTTTATTTGTTAGGAAACACATGTGAAAAATGAAGTCAACTTAAATTTTAAGCAACATTTCATCCGTTTTAAAATAATAACAATGAATATTCTGCTGCTTTTTTATTAAGCATATAAAAGTAAAAAATAAAAAAAATAAAATAATCTTGTAGAATTCTGATAGGGCAGGTGAAATCAGGGTTTAAACCAAATTTGCTTTCTGCACCATGACGTTGTGCACTAGTGTTAAACAAATTTATGTCCATTCTTAAGCTCTTTATCTCCATATTTTCACATGCATTTGTGAGTGTCTCTGCTCAGAACGTGTTTGACCTTGATCAGCGGGTTCTTCTTCCTGCATATCTGTCAGCCATCGCGTACAAAAAGACTAAAGGACAGCTATTATCCACAAGCTGTCAGATTAGTAAACTCTCCATAAATAACATTGAACAACTGGCAATAACAATGCACTAAGCAATGCATCTGTGACAAGTAATATGACTAATATTAGCTTGTGACACCTAAGATGTTTATTGCTGCTGCACTATGTAGGCTGTATCATGTATGATACAGTATCTATGTATCCATCTTACCATCATACCGATAATTAAATCTCAATGTCAGTCACTACCTGTGCAGTAACCTGTCACACAACCTGTGTATTACATGTTAATTATGCGATATATATATATATATATATATATATATATATATATATATATATGTATCATGTGCATTTTAGCTTATATTACTACTTTGAAATACTTATTCATTCAAATTCATCCTGCTTGCACCGTTAAAATTCAACCTTGTTGTTGTTTACCATCTCTCTTTAGGACCTTGTAAATATTGTATTACTTTTTCACTTTTTGGTACATTATTTTTGTACCCTTATTGCAAGCTTTATTATTTCTTGTTTGTTTGTTCTTTGATTTTTGTAGCAAGCCAAATCAGTTCTTCTCATCCTAAGCATTTCATTGTACTGTTGACCTTGTGTTAACCTTGCATATGACAAATAAACACAACTTGAACTTGAACATATGGCTCTGGACCACTTCAGCAGCTTTTTCTCTGCCTTGTCAGAGCAGCACACAGACATATTCCTTAGTGTTAGAGATATGGAGATAATCTACAAACAAGATTTGAGACTAGTTTGTATATTAATAGGTCCCAAAATGCTCATAAAACAAAAACTGACTCCTATCTAAACTGTATTAGGGATTAATATGGATTGTTATAGAGAAAAATGCGCTTAACTCTTAACATTGATTAAAAGGTAGCATATCTGTTATTTTAAAGTGGTCAATGGGTCTAAAATAACAAAGTCATATTTAACGGATGGAGCCCCTCACACATGTTAACGATGAGCGAAGGATAAAATATGGGAACCTCTTCTTCAAGCGTTTCAAGCACTCTCTGCACGGAAGCAATAAATCATTAGCTCAAATTGTCCATCAAATCGTTGAAGAGAACTGAAGCAGAGAATGACAACAGAGAGGAGAGAAATCTATTTGACATCCTTAACTGAAATATTCTGCTGTGGCAAACAAAATGAAAACTTGTTTTATTTCATCAACTGTTTACATAGTTTGTTTAATAACTAGAGATGAGATAAATATTACTCCTAATCTCCTTGTGTCATTCTATTCAGTTATATGTTAATATAAATATATGTATCCATGTACATACACCTACAAGAACTGTAACTGTATGAACCTTGTGTTTATCTTTTATCTAATGTAAATGTTTGTGCAGCTCCATGGACACAGTAATTTCTACATGCATTACTTCACAGTCCCCACTTGATCAACGCTGCTTCAGAAATGCATCACGGAGGAAGCATTTTATTTATGAAGGAACTGCACGTTTTGCTCCATTACCTGTAGGAAGCCAGAGGCAGCGAGTGCAGCGTGGGGCCACCTCCACATAGGTGAAAGTCCAGAAATGAGACTGGACCTGCAGAGGCAGAGTTACAGCCCGGGTGTCAGTGGCCTCTAGGGACTCACTGACCCGTCACCCTGCTGACCATGAATCACTGAGAAAACTCACTGTAGAGAAGCATGCACCAACAGGCTGCGTTGTGGAAAACCGCATCCTCGTGCCACTCCTACACATACACACACACTCCACACACATACAATGTGTACATGGCAAAATAATCACTCAACACTAAATTTGATACTATTTGTGCAACATCACAAAGGTTCAGTAATGATTTTCACATGTGATGTGTGGTTGGTGCGTCCAAGCAGGAGCTAATGCTTTAAGCAGTTGGGAAGTTTTACCTTCATCGAAGAAAGAACTGACTATAATCCCACTATTAGCTAGAATTTAAAACATGTTTGAGAGAAATTAAAAAGTTGCAATAAATTCCAGACTAATGAAGCTTAATTTTTCTGAAGCAAAAGCAACCCAGCACGATTTGCTTCTTCGTATAACACTTCTTATAAATCAAGTTTTATTGCTTCTTCTGCAGGTTGACAGTTGCCAATACCCAATGAAGAATATCAGGAGAAAGTTTTTAGACCTCAGTGTCCCTTCAGGCAACCCTCCTAACCTTTCACCTTCAGGTGAGACTTTTCCTTGTAAGACAGAGCTTTCCTTGCATTCAACAAACAGTCAAGTCTTAACGTGACCATGGAAGGGATTTTCCCCTTAAATGATGAGAAAATGGGCTATGCAAAAGCACCAATTCCAAATTCAACAAGCTAATTGTCATAAAACGTAGTTTTCCTGTGAGATTACAGAACTGACAAAAGTACACAAGCACCGTTTGTAAATGAACCTTTGGTCTAAATTCATGTTGGCCATTAAGAATGCCTTGAGCTTTATGTAACTTCACTGTGTGTGACTGCATTTCATTCCAGCGTGTATAATTCTACATACGTGAAAGAGGCTTGCTGTCTTGAAGCAAGCAAGTGCTTTCATGTATAATTTCACTGTACGTTCTGTGACTGACTTGCATTTTGGTTTGGCAAGGGGAAATTCAAGGAGTCGTAAGTATACTGTTTCTGTATTAACCCAGCGGATGAAGCCAAGTGTTTAAGTCTAATTTAATGCCTGGGTCACAGAATGGCACATAGACGTCAAAAATCAAAGGGGGGTCGGATTCATTTCACATAAACTTGGCACAAGATAAGTCGCAATGTATGCCGAGACACAGATTGGAAAAATGACAATAAGAGACAGAGACAAGATGAATACCTGAAAATCATAATGAAAAAAATAAAAACTACTTGTTTCTCTACTTCAACCCAAACTGTCACATCTCTCATCTTCCTCCATTTCTTTCTGTTTATCTTTACACTTTCCTTCTTTCGCCAACTTACTTTCACATGAAAGCCCATTTCTAGAGTTTGGCAAAAGGCCACAGGAAACTGAAGGGCAGGTGGGGGTTGGTGCTGGGAGGAAACAAAAACATTTATAGAAGATTTAGGGTGAATGTTAGTGGAGCAGGCAAATGACTGGCAGTCATGGCTTAATGCTAGAGGCAACAGAGCTAACGCAAAGAATAAGACCGTGAGCTGAGGATATTTAGAGCTAAGTGGTGCGGGGGCGAACCTGAGAAGTTTTTCCTTCACAGCTTAATTCTCAATCTTATTGTAATAGATGGGTGGAAAGGACAGAAGAAAAAAAAAAACAGGAATGTTTTTTCTCCTTTTTTTATTTTTGTGTCCGATTTGCACCGATGCCAAGGTCAGTATTCCTCTGGCCAGAGGTAAAAAGGGAATTCCAGGCACCGTCTGTGTGAGTCAGTACCAACATTTTCCAAACTCGCTTGGCCTGCTTCTCCTTAAATAGCCCAAGGAAATGTCCAAATGACCTAATTACGACTCAGGCTTTCCTAAGTAGCCTGTGTCAATGCATGACATGGTTTGTAAAAATATACACGACCACAGAACAGCAGGGTCTTGGCGGCATTTACACTTTTCATATGATTGATTTTTATTGGTAGGACAGTGAGCTGGATTTTGTCCATCCTGTGTTTCTCAGGCCGTCCTTGGTCAGGACACTCCTTTACTATAATCTACAAGCAAAAACACAGAGTTGACTGAACCGTTTATTTTCTTCACTGCAAAAAAA
>NC_056507.1:21681861-21685950 GCF_014905685.2 Nematolebias whitei | reverse complement strand
TTGAACACAAGGTAAAAAAAGTCCCCCCCCCCCCCCCCCAATAATAAAAAAAAATAAAACCCTTACATGGCATAAACAGGTCCATCAACAAAGGTTAGTTTAGATAAGAAGTGTATAAACAGTGGAAATTTTCAGGTATAAAATAAACTGAACAGATAAAACAGTAGCAGATACTGCTATTGTATCTCAAAAGTTTAAACGTTGAGATAGAGAACAACATGTGGAGCTGTAAATAAATTTAAGAGTCAAATGATCATTTTTTCAGTCTTACATTTAGCAAATTTCATAAATGAGACAAGAAAATGTCTTACATGTGTATTTTACTTTGTGAACCCAAACATGACTGAGAAAGAAATCAAACTCAACCTGATAATTCAACAATCCTCACCTAAAACATTACAGAGACATGAGCGTGAACAAACATGCTTGTCTGCTTTTCTGTGTTACGTCTCTGATAGACAAGGAGTGTAGCAGGGTTCAACACCCCATCTTTAAAACAGACTCCATCTTCCTCATGATCAAACATACAATCAAGTGGGCATAGAGAATGGATGGAAATACGCTCCATCAAAGTAGTATTTTCAAGCTTGAGTAATGATGTCCCCCATCTCATAAATCATACTTTCCTTCTCCTTCCTATTTTTACAGCTGTACACAGCTAGATCTGTTGCAATGCTTTAATTCCTAGTGAACAAGAAAGGCAAGAAATCCAGAAACTCAGGTTCTCACAGTAAGTCAATCAGTGATTTCCTCTTTACCTTGAAAACACACAAGTATTCAGGCCCATACATACATACGTATGTGTAGTTCGATTAAAAAATGATTAGTTGAATTTCTATTTAACAAAAAATGGAAACTTTTATGCTGCATAAGACTTGTGAGTCACTGAAACCAGGAGTTATGATATGAAATGAGGTATTATTATCTGTTTAGAAATTGTGCTGTTTGCCACCGTTGTTATTTATAAA
The DNA here is from genome assembly GCF_014905685.2 of Nematolebias whitei. Classification (NCBI taxonomy): domain Eukaryota; kingdom Metazoa; phylum Chordata; class Actinopteri; order Cyprinodontiformes; family Rivulidae; genus Nematolebias; species Nematolebias whitei. The sequence continues at coordinate 21,684,982 of NC_056507.1, read as the reverse complement.
GCTATAACTAGGTATTACACATGGAGTCTCACATTTCTGATGTCTTGTAATCTCACTTTCAATAACTCAAACAAAGTGAGTACTTTGATCTTTGCAGCACAGTTGGTTAGGTTTTTCCTTCCAGATCTTTGTACCCCAGATGGAAACATTTCCATTCGCACAAACTGAAGCCAGGATAACTATCATAACTGTGACTGCAAATACCCAGAGCAGAAGAACTGAGAGTAACAGAGTAACAGAACTCAAACAACTCAGGATAAAAGATAAGTGGCGTTTATTTACAAGTGGTGGTACTGGGAAGATCTGCAATAGAGGGAGATGGGTAAGTATGGCTTCCAGGTAGTATAGAGTCTGAATTTATGTTAAATATTATTTTCCTTACAGGTTCCTTGTTGTTCATTGGCTCTGAGAGGAGGGCAGAGGATTCCAGGTATGTATGTTGGCAGAGATGGAGATAATGAAGTAGGTAGCACTGGTACTGTTGTGGATTGTAGGCAGGCAGGTTGAAGTCAGGCTGGCAGGCAAGTGAGCAGCAGGACAAGCTTAGCCTGAAGCTCAGAGGCACCAGTGGTTCCAGGGGTGGTTTCAGCTTGTAGACACGGAGAAGAACAGATACGTCCAGGAAGATCCTTCAGGAATCAAACTAAGAGGGCACCGAGAAAGTCTGATAAGTATAGTTCTTATCTTTATGAATGCACAAGAAGACCGTCACAAATACTCATTGGTATCCAATGTTCCATCGGAGAAGAGAACACTTCAGCAGTCCTTTAGTCCCTGGAGCTCATTACAGGAATTGGCCACAGATGCTGCTCATTGGCACTGCCTTGCCACTCAAGAAGCTGCAGGAGGAAAAACACTGGAATCCCACTATAGCTCGCTGTAATTTATGTGTCAGCCTCCGTAAGCGTTAAATGTGCAAGTGTTGCACCCCGAGTGGCTCTGATGAATAAACCATTTGGCCAGGCTGTCGGGATCGGAAGCTCTGTCACAGTCCATTAAAAGACTGACGCAGAGCAACAAGCGAGGGGGATGTAAACCTGCGCTGCTGACCTCTCAGCTCAGTGTTGTGATCCTCTTGCTGTACTCATGCAACTACATGAGGTAAACTGCCAGTATGAGTTGCTCCTTTGCTCAGTTTTCTTCTTGCCATGGCAGAATCACATGCCCAGCCATTTGGGTTGGCACTCTCTGCATCTCTGGGCCAGGAAAGTCATTAATCTAGGGTTAGTGAGTCTTTAGGGGCCATGTGAGGACCACTGGTCACTAAAACACATACTGAGCTGGCCAAAGATTTGGTCAAAAACAGGATCCAAGATTTAAGAAACACATAAAAACAAAACATTCTTACTAAGAATAACTTTGATTCTGCTTTCCCATTTTGGTTCCTCTAACTAAAAGCCAATTATACTGAATATTTCTTAAATGTACTTAACATTCAGGCACTGACACACCTATAAGAATAGTTTTTTATACTCATCTGCTCTTACAGGAAATGAAACACCAACAACAACTAAGAATTATAGCACCTTCCTTTTAGTTTTACTAAAAGAAACATTTAAAGTTCATGTACTGAAAACTATGTGGGGGAGTATTTATTGCAACAGTTCTAGGACAGATAAAAAAAATGAACATATTTTTATGTGATAGTTGTATTTTCTCCTGTGACTGAGCAGAGAAATCCTTACTCATAATGTGAATACTCAAAAGGGGCAAAGGAGCAGAAAGCAATTAAAATGATATATAAGACTAAGTTTTGAGAAGACTTTAAACATTAAAAAGTTTAAACAACCTCTGAGAGCAGGAAAGAAAATCTGTTTTGATGATCTGAAGAGTCAGTAAAAACAAACCTGCCGAGATGTGTACAGGAAATCTGTCCAAGGATACGCTCTTACCTTACAGTAAAATACCTTGCTTTCTATGGTGAGGTAAACTACCATTCCTTCAAACCAGCAACAACAGCATTTACAGTCAAAAACGTCACTAGGTCTCAGTCTTGGCAGTAATCGAGGAGGAATTTATGAATGGTCTTTGGTTTGTCTGGTCAGGGGCTTGGCTATTTTTCTCCTATTCCATTTCCCGCAGACTGCTCTTGCTCCAACAGACGTGAATAACCTCAGTGATGCAATCTCTCCACAGATGCAGACTTGATGTTCCATTGTTAAAGCAAGAAGAAAAAAAACGTGTTGGATGGGGTGGGTGCAGGGGGCAGTTGTTTCCCTGCATAAAGTGGGAAAAATGACATCACAGTAGTAAAAAAAAAAATGGGCACAGCTGATAAGACGTTCAACCGCAGCATTCTTATGTGATTTCCCTCTGAAGTCTGGGGGTCCATATGTTGTTTATCAGCTATACTGTGTAATTGCACCATGGCAACTGTGCATTTGGCAGCCAGCACTTTATGCCATCTGAGTGAAAATCTGGAGGAAAGTGATGCTGGAGAAGAAATGACGAGATGTCTTTATTAGACTCATTAAAGCTAAAATACACCAAGAGTTTTTTACTGTGGGTCAGAAGAAAGAAATATGACACATGGTAGAATCACTTTTTTAAAGCACTGGAAAGACTTGCTTTCAACACATTCTTACTCATAACAATGACTGATTACTGGTCAGAAAATTCACATGCTAACAAACTAAATACCCTTTTAGCTGTATTTTTGTAAGAACCTTTAATGACAAAATGCACATTTGGAAGTGGCAGAGGGATCTAGGAAAAAGCAGTCATTTTAAGCAAATATTTCCTCTTGGCTGTCATCTCAGGAAAATATTTAGTTTTAAAGAAGTCCAGACTCTTGAGCTGAAGAATGGAGAGAGAATCATGGCTGGGATGGCAAAAGTTACACACGCACAAAACTGCACACATTATTTAGTTTGGGTTATAACAAACAATCTCACTTATCATCTTAGGTTACCAAGTAGCAGGTAACTCGATATTTTCAGACTGTGCCCGTCTGTTACGAGTGTGTCTGAAGTCTGCCATCTAACAGCTGGAAATGACTCACTGACTGCATTTTCTGGGTATTTTTCCAGGTATAGAAAACACTTTTTTTTTTTTTTTTTGGGGGGGGGGGGGGGGGGGGGGGAAAAAAAAAGTAATATTTACCCTTATTTCAACTTGTAAT
>NC_056507.1:21592267-21681761 GCF_014905685.2 Nematolebias whitei | reverse complement strand
CAAAAGAATAGCAATTTTCTCAGCCATTTCAAAATGTATATTTATCTTTCTTTTTATGTTATTTGTTTATGTGTAAAAAAAATTTGTGATTGACTTGTCCACCTTCCTCCTTCTCTTTTAGCACACAGCACACAACATGCTGTCATGGTCAGGCACAAAGAACAGGTGGAAAATGAGTGAAAATCGGCCAAAGCCTGAAGAATATTTTAAAAGACCTTTAGAAAGGCTGGAAAGCTATTAAGACCACTTTAGAAACATTACAAGAATGTCTGGCTCCTTGGAAGGAAACTATAGCTAAATGTAAGTAGGAAAGTATTTTGCTGACCACCTTAATAGATTTAATAAAAATCTTATAGAATGCTAACCTTTAAAGTATGTGTTGAGGATGACTCTTAGCTACTACCACACCAAACTTTAGCTCAGTAATTCTAAATCTGACTGAGATATTAACGCTTGTGTTTGCTAAAGTTGATTAGCTGTGGCGGTCATTTTAGATCAGGTTGACTCCGTGTGTTTATAATTTGTAAATATGGGTTAAGTGATTATTTTCACTATGCTTCCCTTTGCTTCAAGTTTGTCTTTTTGTCCTCCATCGCAGAATGAAGAGGGGAATTGGAAATACCATCCATCCATCTTGTGAGCAAATACCTTCAAAAAAAAAAAAAAAAAAGTGAGGCACCAACTTCTATTTTGGTTTGTGGCTGCATCTAGGACAGGGGTCTGCATCCTTTATGATCAAAAGAGCTATTTTTAAACCTTCTTTCAATATATTAAATGTGTCCAGATCCATAACAACCTGCTACAACTGTGATTATCAACTGGTGTCACATGGGCCACCTTAGGTTTGCTGGAGTACACGTTTGTGGCCAGTAGGGGTGACATTATAAAGTTAAAAAGATCAAATGATTTTTAATATTTATTGATATTTCAACAAATTAAGGCAAATAAAAAGTCCAGATTCTTTTAAGGGGGGGAGGATATTTTTTAAAATAAAAACAATATGAACTATGCAGACCTATGTGATTTTTTTAATTGTGGAAAAAATAAGTATGGAAATAAAGTAAAAAAGTTTGAGTATTTGCAAAATAAAAAAACAGGAAAACAGCTAAAACTAGTACTTTTTTGTTGTTTGTATAACAACCAATAAAATTCAGTTTTATGTTAGTATTGGTCAAAGCTTGAAAGAGATGCTACAGAGGGACCAAAGAGCCGTATGTGGCTCCAGAGCCGCAGGTTGCAGACCTATGATCTAGGCATAAGGAAGGTCCCTATCGAAAATTTGCTTGTCACAATCTAAGATGGCTACCACCTTATATGAATATATGTAAACATTGTGAGCTGGATAATTAGGAAAATAGGAATGGTGCCAATTTCCATTTTGGTTTGTGGCTGCATCTATGCATAAGGAAGGTCCCTATTGAAAATTTGTCATGTCAAAATGTAAGAAGACAGCTGCCATCTATGGTGATCAAGGCCACCATTGGCAAACCCCTGGTTCTGCCTGGTAGTGGATACAATTTCTCCCTCCACTCATCAGGATCCATCACTCTGCATCACCTCAGACAAGCAAAAGAAAAACCAACCTCTCTTCTTATACACAGTGCAACTCATACCCACTTAAATATTTTGCACCAAAACATTAAGGATTACTTACATTCCTCTCTTCATTTCAGTCCAAAAAAACAATCTCAAAAACAGCCAAAATTAATTATTTAAATCCCTCAGTTACGGGGGGCATCGGAAAACTGCTTGTAAATTTTTATTTGCTACAGTGACAAGTTCCTGGATGATAGTGTCATCAGCAGACATTTGTTTGAAGTTTCATGTTTGTTATCAGTCATTAATGATTTTTTGCTGAAGTCTGGCTCACTGTCATTTAAAGGCAACATTTGTACACTGTCTTTGAAAAACAACTTCAAGAGGTCTGGAGTGGAAAATGGTTGCAAAATAATCAAAAAATTGTAAGCAGACAGAAGAAGTCCTCCACCATGAGGAGAGATGACTGTTAGTCGTAAGAAAGTCAAGGATTGTTTTTGTTTCCGAGGGAAACGTCTACAAATTGCAGAGACAGTGTCTAGTATTTCTGGAACTTCTCATCCATTGTTAGATGGTTCTTAATCTTTGGTACAAATCACCTAATCCTACTAAAAGCAAACACCGTCTCCTTCCACTCATTTCCCTGGTAGTTAAGGGGAAAAGAACAACATAACAGTAACAGATGAGGATGATGCAAACCCATTCTTCAGATAGAGGCATCTGAAGAATGGGTTTGGTATGTGAGTGAATCACTGGATGTGTGGTGAGTTTGGACCATGCCAAAGGGCCCTAAAGCTCCTCTGTTATTTCACATTACTGAGCACCAGGTGCTTTTATTGCAGCACCAACACTAACATAAACCTTGAGGTCAAACACAGAGGATGTGTAAGAGCGCTGAGCTGGATCCAGCTGGTTGATTGGTGCAGCTTTGAAGGACTCTCTCAGATTGAGCCTAATGAATTTATTGTTAATTTTTTGAAGATTCACTTGGTCCTGGGGCTCTCACCTATTTTGCTGTTACTACCCTCCCAGACGAGCACATTTTTCATTTCAATCCCTCCCTCTCGTCTTGACTCTTCTTTTTGTTTAGTCCTCCGCAGCTCTTTGACACTCCCTTTCAGAGACAGACGTTTTAACAAGCCTGCCTCAGTGGGCAGTAGACAGAAAGGGGAAGCTATTTTTAGATTGCGCACAGATTAAAAGTGGAACTTTTTTTTCCTTCAACCTTGTAAAAAGTTCCCTTCCTCTCTCTCACTGTCTGTAATGGAGTTTAGCATCTCTGTGGGGGATTACTTGTTGCCTCCCCCACACAAACTCTTCTCTTCCCAGACTCATCTGTCCCCCCACCACCACCGTCACACTCATCCTCTCCAAACACTGACATCATTTGACAGACTGAACTCTTTCCTCTGCCTGTGGGGGCTGCTCTGTTCCGTCTGTACACCATGAAACGGGTGAGTTTAGGCTCTTGACACAAATCAAGCAACAAGAGAGAAAAAACAAGCTGTCAGAAAACACACATCTGCTGCAGGAAAACAAGCCTGATCCATCATTACATCGGTACTGCAGCTCTCCTCGCATGACCTTCTCCTCACCAGCACAGCTGTTTTAAACTTGATGGTGACTTGTACATTTTTAAATGGGAACTAAACATATACACATCACACATCTGTATCACATCTCTGGAAATTAGGCTAAAGATTTATCCAGGAGGTGACGGGTGTTCTCACTTCAGTGTTCTCCTGTCTTGAACCCAAATCCGAGGCGGACTTGTTCCGCCTATCTCTGTAACTACAAGCACACACACATGCACACACACCATGTGGATCACATCATCTCTGGGCTGGACTGGTGAAGTTCAAAGAGGGAGACACGGTCTTCCGGGTTTTTACTAGTCTTGCCCTCATTGACCCATACCAGGGTCTGAAGTCGGCTCTAGCTCCTGTTGCTTTTCTTGAAACTGGGCCAATTTCTTTGAAAATATTCTGTTTTTAGAAATGTACATTTTCCTTCACCCTTAATTTGAAGGAGAAACTTCTTAAGGAGCGAGAGCTATTGCGTGGTAGCAGGCCTGGCAGGGACCACGCAGGAAATCTTTCATTAAAACTCGCTCACGGTCCATGACTTCAAAACGTAAAGCCGTGTGTTAGGTTGTGAATGTCAAGAGACACAACGTAGTTCAACTGAAAGGTTCTCAATGTCTCACAGCAAAACCAAATCAATGGCCATGCCTGGAAACTCTTTTGAAAACAAACAACGTGGTAAAATCATAGATCAAGCTCTGGGATTTAAAGCGTCTGACAGACAGCGGTGTTTGAAGTGCTCTCCTTGACTACTATGAGAGGCTGATCAAAGACTTTTTTTACTCATGAACTTTCAAAATATTCTCACAAAGAGTAAAGGCAGTGAACTAGTAAAAAAAGAAGAAGAAAAAAAATAGAGCGTAAAGTGATAAAGACAAACCCAAGGACCAAATGAAGTCTAATCACAAAACACTTTGGAGAGTGGCACTGCATCAAACCACTTCAAATTGTTCCTCCTCGAGCCTATTTAGGAGCTGCAGTCAGAAAACATGGAACACATCGGAGCTAATTGTTAATTGCATGTAAAAATATCTATGTGGGATAAGTTACTTTATCCAAAGCATATGGTGCTGATGAGAGAAGCAGCTCTCCAACCAAAATCCAACTTCTCCACCAAAATACTGCCACCCTCGCTCTCTCTTTATCCTTCATCTCTCCCCTTCACGAAACCCACGGAAAACAAAATGTCAGCAATAATGGTCATTTTTCTTCCATGAAAAAGAGTAGCAGAGGCCAAGCAAGTTGTTTCACAAGCAAAGTACACACAAGTACCCCTGACAAAAAGCCCAATGACAGGGCTGGCGGACTCCCAGTCTTTGCCATAGTTAACAAGAAACCTGAGAGATGCACTTCTTGATTCAAAGCTGCTTTCCTGTGAGAGTGCCATAATTGTAGGAGGTGCTTAGACCACAGTGGCAGGACAGGGTTTCTCAGAGCCATGAGGATTTAAAATGTATAGAAGGAGTTGAGACCACAGGTAGATTCCCCCTACATGCATGTCAGCAAAGTCAGGACAAGGAAGAAATAGTGCCAAAGGTGGGAAGAAGAGGGAAAAAGACTTTTCAGAAGTAGAGGCAGTGAAAAAGGCAATATTAGTGCTCTTTGTTGATAGTGAAGCAGGGGATTCCCCTCTCCCTGGTGTACATCTCTGTCAGTAAGACAGCTAAGCTACTTTGAAGTGTTTAGGCTTCTTGAATAAAAGTGAAAATAGTAAATCCTTTGTGATCCTGGTGATAATCTGCTCATTAAACTCTTCTACCATAACAAGAAATCTGAAGGGTATAACAAAGCAACTCTTCCTACTTTTAAGTCACTCAGATGAAGTCACTTTTAGCTTTGTGTGTGTGGATACCTTCCATAATCCTAATCCATTTGAGTTTTCTCGTACTTAATAGTCTTGTGACGTTTTTCATAACCAGATCAAACTACATTGTTGCAACGATGATGTCCTTGTTTGCTGCCACAGTTTGCTGCATCTTGTTTACTGACTAACGAGGGGCAGGTGATCCAAATGTGTATTTTTAAAACCGTATTTGCGTCACATAATGAGAGGAACAACACAATCTAAGTTTAGTGCAAATTGTTCATTTTATACTTCAGCATTATATTCATGTAACAACAATAAGGGAGTATAAGTAGTCTACACCAATGCATTTTCATTTCTCTATATGTATCGGTGTCACAGCTTTTCTTGGTAGCTAGGTTTATAATTCTACTTTAGTAAATAAAAAATGTTAAGGTGCTGGATTTAACTTTAATTTATTGGGAGTGTGACGTTTGAACAAATGTTGAATTTTATTTTACTGAAACTATGCAACACAGAAATTCAGAAAAAAACATCAGAGAAACTGAAGTGTATGAAACTAGAGTGACAGGTTTAAAAATAAGGAAAAAGCTGCAGGCAGAAAACATTTATTGTTGCTTATTGCTGCTATTGAGGTGGTACTATTGCAAAGCTCGAGTTTGTTCCAGCCATTTCAAATTCAGTTCAATTCAAAAATACTTTATTCATCCCCAAAGGGAAATTAAATGTTGTTGTAACTCATTATACTCGTTTCATTAAGAGATGTTATATACTGATGGCTGTAAGCAGGAAGGGTCTTTTGTAAAGGTCTGTCCCACAGCAGATACGATGAACCTGGCCATCTGATCCGTCCACCCAGACTCGGCTGGCCTCTCGGTTCCCCTGGGCTATAGGACCCCCCGAAAATTTACATTTTACAATAGTGCGCCTTGTGAATATGTACTATTCAGATAATTTACTCTTTAACAATTTGAACTACCACTAAGGTAAAAGTCAGATTTAATGTAGGCACATGATTATGCCACAGGTTTTACGTTGATCTGATGCTGAAGCATATTTTGGGCTTTACATAGTGGCTCATATTATGCTATAACTATCTTCATCCCTAACTTAGCCGTACAGTACATCAACTCATAAATCTTATTCAGTAAAGGTTTCAGTTTACTGTAGACTTAAACAGAATTAAGAAGTTTAAAATAAATATGAGGGCTTTTGTAAGAATTAGACTGGAAAATAATTTAATTTCCACCAAACATAGCTAGAGAGAATAGTTTTTTTTTTTCTTTCTTCTTCTTTTGGCTGCTCCATTCCTCAAGGATCGCCATTAACTCGCACGAAGAGTTGGCATTTGTTTTAACGCCGGATGCCCTTCCTGACGCAACCACAGATCACTGAGCTGCCACAGCCCTCTGTGTGGAGCAGGGAGCTGCCAACTAGGGTGCCTGGGGGAGCAGATGGTGAGGTTAAGGGAGGGCCTTGCTCAAGGGCCCAGAGCGGGGCAAATGAGGGTGGAGGCAGGCATGGGTGCTTCACCTTTCCCACCCACATTTTGATCTTGTTGGTCTGGAGGATCAAACTGGCGATCTTCCGATGGCAAGCTCACAAAAAATAATATTGAGAAGCATAAAATGACAGAAATCATGAGCATATTTTTTGCAATATAAAAAAAATTGCTCTTGTGACTTCAGAGAAAACCTACAAGTCCAATCCAAAGTAAAACGACTCCTATCTCCAGAATCAGAAGTCATTTACTTCCTCGGCGGGTGTCTAGGACCTGCTAACATCTCACAGACTGTCAGTCTGATGTCTGACGTTCGAAGGAGAGTGAAAGAGATTGGCAGATGAAGCCAGACTCTTTAACTTGTCTGCTGCTTTAACATTTCCCATCTGCATCAGCAATCACATATGGTTCACATAGAAAGTCCTTTTCTTCTGTCTGCCAGGCAGTTAAGGGTTACATGCAAACACGGAAATGAGATATACACTACTGTGCTGAGGCTGACTCTTGAGGGGTGGCATTGGCTTTATGCTACAGAAATAAAACCAAGAAATAGAAACCACAAAGAGCAATTTAAACAAAAGCACATGTAAGTGAGCTTAAATACACACATGGAGACGGCCGCAGATAAGCCTGAACGTAACGTCTCTCTAGGAGTAAAACGTTCTTAAATTAAAGATCTAGCATTCTTTGAAGGAATGCGTATCGCCTTTCACTCAGTGTTTTAGACTGAGATCATCTCACAGATCATTTCTCTGAGAAATGACAGAATTGACCATTTTGGTCAAACCTCGGAAATAATACAGTCTCACGATATCACGAGATGTCACACTCAGAGTACTGTTTGTGAATGACTCTCAGTGGCTACCACATCAAATTAGCTCCATTCCTGTTAAAATGATTGAGCTCTAGACATTTTATTGTGTTGGCTAATGTTGATTAGCCACCTTGAATTGGGATGATTTCAAAAGGAAATCAGCAGTAGATGTTCATGCAATGATTTCTTTAACAGACAGCAGCTGATGGTCTTTTTCTTCTTCTTGTGGCTTTTCCCTCTTCAGGGGACGCCACAGTGAGTCATCCTCCTCCATCTCACTCTGTCCTCTGCATCCTCTGTCCTCACTCCAACTACCTCCATGTCCTCTCTAACTGCATTCTACTTTCTCTTTATCTTTTTCCTGGCAGCTGCATTTCTAACATCCTTCTACCAATAAACCCACTGTCCCTTCTCTGGACATGTTCAAACCATCTCAGCCTGGTCTCTCTAACTTTATCTCCCAGTTGTTCAACCTGTGCTGTACCTCTGATGATCTCATTCCTAATCTTATCCATCCTTGTCACTCCTAAGGAGAACCTCAAAATCTTCATTTCTGCCACTTCCAGTTCTTTCTCCTGTCTTCTTGTCAATGTCTCTGTCTCCAAACCATACAACATAGCTGGTCTCACCACTGTCTTGTAAATTTTTCCTTTGACCTTTGCTGCCACTCATGTCACAAATCACTCCTGAAACTTTTCTCTCCATCCACTCCATCCTTCCTGGACTCTCTTTTTCATCTCTTTACCACACTCTCAATTTTCTTGGACAGTGGAATCCAAGAACTTTAAGTCCTGCACCTTTGTGACCTCTGCTCCTTGTAGTTTCACTGTTCCACAGACCTCCCTCTCATTCACACATGTACTCTGTCTTACTACGGCTGACTTTCATTCCTATACTTTCAAGTGCATACCTCCACCTCTTCAAGTTCTCTTCCACCTGTTCCCTGTTCTCATCACAGATCACAATGTCATCTGCAAATATCATAGTCCACGGGGATTCCTGCCTGACCTCATCTGCTAGTTGGTCCATCACCAGAGCAAACAAGAAGGGTCTCAGAGCCAAATGATAAGGGGGGGGATCTGTGATTTAACCCCCCCCCCCCCCCCCACACACACACACACACAAGAGCACCTCATATGTACACACAAATAGAAGTAGCAGACAAATTAAGAGACTTTTCAGCGAATATGACACTTCCACAGTAAATGATAATGTTTAAATCCATTGTTTTATGTTTTGTCATTACCCCGCCCAGTCACTACTTCCATCTGCACCTCAGTTTCCACAGCCCTGCCACCTGTTTTAGCTTTATGAAAACAAGTTCATTCATTGCCCATGAAAAGTCAGTTTTTGAGAAAAAAAACTGCGCATTCTGTTCACAGAGTACTTAGGCCTTTAGTAAAACTTCTATGTTTCCTGGAAAAACTGCGTCAAACTATACTTCAGCATGCACAGCATCCTGCAAATGTTAAAGCTTTTTAGGAAGAACTTGAGGCGGTCATCGATCAAAGATAGAGGAGGAGGCAGAACGATGTGGAACATTCTGTTAGCATCGAGGTCAGACTCTATGCTCATGATTGTGTGTGTTTATGCTAGAGTTGAAGTGTGTGTCAGTGGAATATTAGTTAAGTTAAACAAGTTCACAAATGCCCCCCCCCCCCCCCCCACACACACACACACACACACAAGCAATGCCTAGGCCACACACTCACACACAGACACTTTGTTGTTTGCACGTCCTTTACTCCAGAGGAGATTCCATTGATTCATTTCTGGGAGACGTAACCCTCACCCTAACTAACCCTGACCATAATCACCACCTGCTCAACCCCAAACCTTACAGTTACTTCAGGTTTTCGCTCTGAGACGTCATAATTTATATGACGGGGACCTATTGCCCACAAAAAAGTCCCCACAATTGGACTGTGTGAATATATTTAGGTCCACACAATATGATATACATAGACACACACCCTGAGTCCTCCCCCCGTTCCTAAAACAGACTGTGTGAATGTTTGGCTGTGGCAGCTGTGTGAGCTTCAGCCTGGGTGTGGGGTGTATACAACTGTCTGACAGACTGCACGGTGTGTATACACGCACTCATAAACAGTATCTAAAGCGGAAGCAGTGATCATCTATGTGCTTGACCTCCTGACCCCTGGGGTAAGCTGTTATCATCTCACGGTGTGTAATATTTGGCCTCGTGCAGCCGCAGGAAACTCTAGGTGCTGCGCTGGACAGCAGCCAGACAAACGACTCGTGCACAAGAGTGAGACCTTCGTGAGGGTTTATCTGAAGCAAACAAGAGCTCACAAACTTTAGTATGATGATTTGACTATTATGAATGAGGCCTAAAATTTGGAGTGATAGTAGCCAAGTCTGATTTTCAACACTCGATTTGTTTGTTAACAGATTGTGCAAGACCTTTGTTTAAAACTACTTAAGATCAACTCTGTTCGTCTGTTAGCAAAATATTTCATCGCCCACTGCACAGATTTGACTGAAACCTTTAGGCAATATTCCTTGTATGTGTCTCTACAACAGATTAACCTTCAAAGTAAAACTCATTCAATATGGCTTACACAGCCGACTGAAATTTGATAACACAAAAATGGCTATAATTTAGTCAGTTTAAAAAATACCGTGCTACAATTGGGTATTTGTATTTGAGAGTCGTTAACAACACATACCGGTACTCCCAGTGCTACACATTATGTAAAATATTTGCGTAAAACTTTAGAAGAAAGTGTTTGAGTCAACCCTATTTGTCTGTTAGCCAAATATCTCATGAACCACAGGATGGATTTTAATGAAAGTTTCCCAACATACTTTACATTAATGTATTTATATCTGCAACTAATTAACTTTTATACTCAATCCAAGTTGGCTGTCACAGCTAATCAACATTAGGGTTAGCATCATAACACAAAAATGTCTATAACTTCAGTTTTACTGAGGTTGGTGTGGTAGTAGCTGAGAGTCATTAACAGCACATACTTTGGGTGGGACATCTAGCGACATCACATGACACTGAGCATAAAGCTGCGTTCAAGGTTTGACCAAAATTGCTACAACTTTGTCATTCTGACATTTCTCAACACAAGACAATTATAATCTTAAACTGACATGAAAGGCGATATGCATTTTTTTAAGGAATGCTAGGCCTTTTATTGTTTATGTTCATATAGTGAAGTAAATATATATTATCCAAAACTCTGCCTCTGTGTCTGCACATGAAGAACTGTAAACATGCCTTTGAAGTTCCCCACAGTGGCATTTAACTTTGGATCCAGAGAGAAAGGCACCCACAGACACACATTTTATGAGACAGAAACATCTGCCTTCATGTATAGCTCTTAAAATAATACAAAAACAAAAAAATATATATGCGAGCTGAAAAAAATGGAAAAAAACTCCAATTGTGCAGTAAAGTGGAGCTGCTTAAGTATTCCTGGAATGAAGAAGATGGATGTAAGACAAACATGGGGGAGAACAAATGGACAGCTTACCTGGTTTCTGAAATCTGTCATGCCATGCAGGTGAAGCAAGCAAAGCTTTTAAAAACATTCAGGTCACTGTTTTTACTGGATGACAGTTTCAACTTTTAACCTGAATGAATCTGTACTTCTCTTGTGTGTTTTAGGAGCAATGCTTTGGGAAAAAAAAAACAACCCACAATGGATTTCAGGAAGTGAAGTAAGTTTTTGAGATGCCATGAGATTTATTGACCAACGACTATAGTATCCAAATGCAACGTTCCTCTTTTTCGTCATCTGCAAGCGTGTGACTACGAGGGATTGAATGAATGGAAATATACCAGTCGTCTGCTGCAGCTTCGTGACATTCTTTCCAACTTTTAACTGCTGCAAAAAAGGCCAAGAAGCCACTGTGAACTCCTTTGTCAAACACCAAGGAGTAAAGAGAGAGAGTTGAGAGAATCTAGTAAACATGCCCATTTGACCCGGAAATATTCAGAGGGTTTAGAACTTTGAGCTATTTGAACCAGGGACGCTGCAGCGGACCTGACAAATACATGTGTTTGAAAACCAAACAGTACTGGAGGCAGAGCTCCTATGGGGAATCTGACAGTAGAGGCTGATAATAAGCTGCTGCTGAGTCTCCAGCACATAGACAGTGTCAATGAACAAGGAGCTCAGTCTCCAAAGAGGACTGCTTTTCCATCCCCTAAAGCTAAAAAAAAAAAAAATCAATGTGTGAATTTGTATTTAAAATGGAAAACAGCTGAGACATGCAACATATACAGAGAGCGTTTGAAAATTAAAATATCGTGACATTTTTTTTTTGTCAGTCATTTCAGAAAGTGAAACTCATGTTACATACATTTATTACACATAGTGAAATATTTCAAGCCTTTATTTCTTGTAATTTTGATGAATATGGCTGACAGATAATAATAAAAAATAAAAGATTCAGTGTCTCAGAAAATTTGAATATTGTGAAGAGGTTCAGTATTGTAAACTCCTGGTGTCACACCCTGATCAGATGATTAACTCCTAGACATGAGCTGCAAATGTCTCATTCCACAAGTCCAGTCACTCCTGAACCAGAGGCATCAGAGCCGTCTCACCTGGCTGAAGAGAAGAACTGGACTGTTGCTCAGTGGTCCAACATCCTCCTTTCAGATGAAAGTTAATGTTCATGTCATTTGTAAATCAAGGTCCCAGAGTCTGGAGGAAGAGTGAAGAGGACCAGAGTCCACGTTGCTTGAAGTCCAGAGTGAAGTTTCCACAGTCGGTGATGGTTTGGCTCCATGTCCTCTGCTGGTGTTGGTCCACTGTGTTCTCTGACTCAGTCCACGCAGCATCCACCAGGACATTTTAGAGACTTCATGCTTCCTTCTGCTCACCAGCTTTATGGAGATGATGATTTCATTTTCCAGCAGGACTTGGCTCCTGCCCACACTGACAAAGGTGCAAAAAGCTGGCTATATAATATTCCAGTATTCTGAGACACTGAATTTTGTTTTTTCATTATTTATTAACCATAATCATCAAAATTACAAGAAATGAAGGCTTGAAATATTTCACTCATGTGTAATAAATGTATGTAATACGAGTTTCACTTTATGAAATCACTGACCAAAATAAAATAACAATAGAAGAACTTTTTCCATGATATCTAATTTTTTTTAGTTGTACCTGTATATCTAATACATCAAAGACAAATTATTATTTCATTCTTTATTGCTTAAAAAATTGGTATTAACTTCTAGACTCCACACTGTCTGTTTATTGAGAACCATTTGATAGATTTTAGTGACAACTTCACCTTAGCTTACACAAAAACTGCTAAACCTCAGTCAATTCTACAGGCATTGAGATAAACTTGCAGTGGTAGTAGCTGATAGTCATCCCCATGATAGAACCAACACAACATTCACATTTTTCATGAGATTGCTAACAAAGTAATTTCAAGCTTTGACCAAAACATATATATTTTTTTGTCCCTTGTCAGTATGAGATGATTTCAGTTTAAATTTCTGCCACGAAAGGTGGTGGGCAATATGAATGCTAGGCCTTTAATTCCATTCTGGTTACCAGGCTTTCTCTCACTTGAACCATAACCAGTTATGAAATGCAGTGATGCTGTCAAAGAAATGAAAACATTTCCAAAATGACCATACTTATTTCTCTGAATTATGCATGTTATAAGATAAAGGTCAAAACCTAAAAGTTTCTGACTTTTGCAAAATTTTTTAAAAAATAACAAAAAACTTGGTTCTCTCTGAACTTTTTTCAAAATAACTCGTCTGTCAGCGGCTGAAATGAATGTGGTCATCGGTCCGTGACCCAGAACGCTGGGACCATGGATGACAGTCATCAGTAAGTCGTAGACAGAAGCTTTGATGTGAAACCACAACGCGTTCGTTTCCACCCAGTTCTCCCTGCTTTTCTTTAAATAGAGCATGACATCAGGCTGTGCTCAGGTCTACCAGCCCAAGCCTAAAATAAACGTCCAAAACAATGCCACATCTGGAGCACAATGTAGGAGGGAGAAGGAATGCAGCAAAAAGGAGTTGAAACTGAAAGGTGAACCTGAAGCAGCTTAGCTCTCAGAACTAGGCCAAAGCATCTGGAGACGTGTCTCACCTGTAATTAACTGGTGATTCCCTTCATTCCTTCCACCAAAGACATGTGTCAGAACTACAGACGTAAACACTGAAAGTCACCTTGAGCCTGTCAGCTTTTAATAACGTTCCCTTCAAACCCACATCAATCATTCCTCTTATTTTCTATTGTGGCAAAATAACTTGCAGTTCTATCTCCAAGTTTCAGCAGAAACGATTTTTAATGAACTCGGACGTTTCCCTTGAAAGTCCGTTCATGTTGTTAGTGTCAAAAACAATCAGAGACTGCAGAAACCCAGGACAGTTTTTTGCCTATTGGACAAAGGGTCTAATAAACACACAAAGACTGATCCAGCAGTTATTTGTCAGTGGACACGCAGTGCACCGCCCACAGTCTGACAGACATTTGAACTCTCAGTGGAGGATATGTAAAATGTGCAGCCTTACACACATGCATACAGTATAATAACACACATATATATTAGTCAGAAGATTTGTGTGGGAGCCCCGCTGAGTGAAAGCGTGACCTGCTGAACTGAAATATAGGGTATGATGGAAAATATGCAGAATGTGTCCCGCTTAAAGAAGAGGGTGTAGAAGTGGAAGAGAAAAATATGACATGGATCCTGGGAGACATATGTGTTTTACATACAGCATAACTGAGCTAAGAATGTTCATTTTCAGACACTAAAGCTCGTGTTCAGGCCTGAAGTTCTGTGTAGACTGCGAAGTTTGTTAGTAAGGCTGCCGCTAAACACGACTGGGACACTAAGAGGATGGACCGTGCAGCAGATAATGATGCTGAGCTTATTAAAGTGTGGTAATAAGCTGAAAAGTTACAGTTGCAGCAGATTTAATCTGAAAAAGACAAAGACGGGAGCTCGAGCAGTTCAGTTATGGGCCTGTCTTAATGTTAAATGCTGTGATTGTTGCCCTTCCAGTTCACCTCATCTGTACTGCAGCTTTTATACAATAAAACAGGCTAAATTTAGCAGGTCCCTCAATAGATATCTTTTAAAGAGGGGTTCTGTGGAAAGGTTCTAAAAAATAAACATCTTACCTGCTGTAGGTAACTCTATGAATGAGCTCAATTTAGAGCAAAAGAGTTTAACTTTGACCAGACTGATGAGCTAACAGCTAATCTGGGGGGCAAGATTGGAGTGGATTGCTGTCTTCTTAAAGCAAATACAATCCTAAATATTTCACAGCCTCTGGTTTATTAACCTTTAAAACACAGTCAGTTTTAAATTGCACAAATATTCAGGAAAATCTTATAATATTATTGCTGGAAGGGCCCCAGGAAGTGCTACAGCTAGCTGTTATACTTTTTTACACTTTCAAATAACCGCAGTATCCATTTAAATTATTGGGTAATGTGAAACTGGTTGTGATGAACAGGTTTAAACACTATTGTTCAATGACACCAACTCACTTTGGTTCCATTCAGACTTGCTGTTAGCACATCAACTGGATCAGAACAAAACTATTTCTCCAAATAGAGGTCATTCAAATAGTTGTCTACAACAGGTAAGATATTAATTGTTTCTAACCTTTCCACAGAACTCCACCTGAACACAGCTGAACTTTCACTTTAACAGAAAATACAGGAATAGGAAGAAAAACAACAGTTTAATTAGCATTATGCTACATTTTGTCCCTAAAAGTTCATTTGTACAACACAGCAATCAGAACTAAAACAGAAAAATGTCATGCTGCTACATCATCAGAGATTTAACTGTTTTAAACAGTTACACATAACATTTACATTTTGAATCAAGGAGACATCTCTTTAATTACATATACAAATTTAGCAGAAAATTACAAGGACTATAAAACTGAGGTTTGGCCTTCTAATGGATCCATTTGTAAAAAAAAATCTAACTGGAAGGTTCTCATAGTTTTAATGACTGGGAGCAAATCTCAGCAGGCTGTTATTTACAACTCGAGGTCAATAATTTAGATGCGCGACAGGTAAGATCATTCTAGGCTTTCAGCTTCCTCTTGGTGGCGTTGGGTTTATGCTAACATTGAAGAGTAACCAATTCAAACTTGTGTTTTCAAAATTAAAAAAAATGAAACGAGGAGGACGGAGAGCGATCATTCCCACGGTCTGCATGATGCATTTTACATTTCAAAGTATTCTCATTATGGCAAATGTTCATGGTTAAATGCTACAGGAGTTCTGTCAGACTTTAGTAGATAATTTGATAGTAAGTCTGAAAAGGAGCTAAAGCTGCAATGTATATTTAACCAAGAAAAAATAAAACATTTACAAATGTCACTTGGGAAAAGCTGAAATGTTTTTTTCTCAGATTTTTTTAGTTTGAAATATGACAATTATATCAGGTATGTACAATGTTGTTGTTTTTTCCAACATTCATATTCTAGACAATAAGGTCATCTGGATGGTTTCTTTTGTTGCTGAGACGTTTCGTCCTTCATCTGAAAGACTTCTTCAGTCTGAGGAGCCACCAGACCAAACTGAAGCAAAATGTTTTCTTCCAGATGACCTGACTGAACATTGTTGGATTTATAGCTGGATTATTGAACATGAACTTTGGGATTATTGACAATAATAAAACAATTATTACTAATAACAATCCATCCATCCATCCATCCATTTTCTTTACCCGTTTATTCCATTTTGGGTCACGGGGGTCGCTGGTGCCCATGTCCAGCAATCACTGTGCGAGGGGCGGGGTACACCCTGGACGGGTCGCAAGTCCATCACAGGGCCACATAGAGACAAACGAGACAAACAACCATTCACTCTCTCACTCACACCTAGGGGCAATTTTAGAGTTACCAATCAGCCTAACATGCATGTTTTTGGACTGTGGGAGGAAACCGGAGTACCCGGAGAAAACCCACACATGCACGGAGAGAACATGCAAACTCCACCCAGAAAGGCCCCTGGACCGGGGTTTGAACCAGGGACCTGCTCGCTGAGAGGCAGCAGCTCTACCAGTTGCGCCACCGTGCTGCCTAATAACAATCCTAATGATTGAAAATAAAAATAACCTAATGCTGCACATCATTTTACTATGGGTTTTGCTGTCCTTTGCTTTACAGCTAAATAACAGATTCAGAGGACCAAATGCAAAAAGAGGTTTAAAGCTCACATTTTAATGGGGATATCAGGCAAATGAAAGCATCCAAATGTTTTTCCCATCACTTTTAGACATAGTCTGGAATTTATCAGATTGACAGGAGGAGGAGGATTAGTAGTTTTCAAACAAACAGACTAGGTGGCTACCACAAGCATACCATTTAGGTTAACGACATGCTATAAATTCTTGTTTATTTTTATCCTTTTCTTGATAAATCACACTGTGCACACTGTAATCCTGTGTGTGTATATGTGACACAAACTTACTAACAAACTAGAGAAATTGCATTTCTTGTGAAAATGCAGTGTGAATGCTTATTGCAGAAGAACTTGCTGAAAAACTGCTGAAATTAGCAACCAAAAAAAAAAAACCATGCTGAAATGTAGCTAAAACGGAAGACTAAGCCTACTTTATCATAAGAAAGCAGAAAGAACACATATTTCCTGGATTAGGTTTAAATAAGTAGAAAAGAGCACAAAAATTAGGGAATTAGATAAAAAATATATAAAAAAGCTGAAATTAGCAAGAGATTGCTGAAAAGTAGCAGAAAAGGCAGAAAGAAGATAACCTACAAGAAGGAAGCAGAAAGAGCTCAAAAATGTGGACTCACTACAGCTGAAAATGCAAAAATTAGCATAACAGCTAAATAGTGGCTGAAATAGCAGAAAACGCTGAAACTAGAATAAAAAGCTGAAATGATCATAAGCTGAAACTGGCATGAAGAAGTTAATTAGACTAAAAGTAGCAGAAATTATCACGGAAAACTTGAATTTATCTGAAACAGCTGAAATGAGTTAAAACATGCTAAAAAGTTAAGCTGAAATTCTAGAATAAGCTTAAATAAGCAAAAAAACCACAATTGTGCCAGTTAGGCTTAAAGAAGCAGAAATGAGCACAAAAAAGTAGAAATTATCAGAAAAAAGCTGAAATTAGCAAAAACACATTTGAAAAGTAGCTAAAAAGGCAAGAAAGAAGCTTAAATTACCAGAAGGAAGTGGAGAGAGCACATTTTTACTGAATTAGGCTGAAAAAGTTTGAAATGAGTGCAAAAAAAGCGGAATTAGCTGAAAAAGCTAAAATTAGCACAAGAACAGTTAAATATTAGCTGAAATAGCAGAAAATGCTGAAACTTGCAAAAATAAGATGAAAGGAGCTTAACAAGCTGAAATTAGCAGAAAGAAGTTAGAAGAAGCACAAAAATGTTGAAGTTAGCAGAAAGAAGTTAGAAGAAGCACAAAAAATGTTGAAATTAGCAGAAAGAAGTTAGAAGAAGCACAAAAATGTTGAAGTTAGCAGAAAGAAGTTAGAAGAAGCACAAAAATGTTGAAATTAGCAGAAAGATTCTGAAAGGAGCACAAAACAGCTGAAAAAAAGAGCTGAAATAAGCTGAAAGTAGCTGAAAAAAAGTTTCATTTGCCCAAGGAAGGTGAAAGAAGCTGAACCAGAACAAAAAGCTAAAGTTGCACCAATACCAAAAGTCACAGCAGGATTGTCCTGAAAGAGCTGAACATTTTGATATATGAATTGTTGAAATAGCTTGAAAACTGCAGGATGAGAATTGAGCCAAAAAACGTATGGAAGAAAAATTGGATCACATCAGATCAGATGTCAAACTAGGCAAAAAATAAAATAAATGCAAAAGACTGCCATGACTTCAAGATGACTGGCTTTATCTGATGTAACAAATCTTGTCCAGCTGCCAATTTACACTCAAGACTCCAAGAAAAATGTCAAAAAAAAAAATAGTTAAGGATTACATGCTTTAGCTACAGTTAGACAAGCTAATTATCCTAAATCATATTTACACACAACTTGATTTACTCATCAGAGTTTTCAAATAAAATCTAATATCTAATCAAATATAGAAGTTGAAATTGTCCTCACAGCTTTGACTATCAGAGTTCACTGAAGTCAGCTCAGATAGAAGAGAATGAGCGAGGTCAAAGGTCAAGACGCCGTCATTTAACGTGGGAATTTAGTGATGAACAACATCCTCAGTGTTATGTAACTATATTACTCCTGTGTGAACAGTACCTGCAGATAATTATCAAGCCTCAGAGCCGGAATGAGGCTCATTTTAGGTTTAACTAACTTGTAACTTTTAAACTGAGCGGTCATTAAATCTGTGCTGTTGGGTTAATTAATTGCTAAATTCAACTAGCGCTCCTTGGTGGAATGCTGTTCGCCCACTTCCTTGCACACCAACATTTTAAACGAAGTTCTTCTGTGACCAGTTAGTGCTCAGAGTATGTGTTAGGGATGACTCTTGGCTACTGCCACACAGTCTTTTAGCTCAATATATGTCATATGGACTCAAATATAGTCATTTTTGTGTTTTCTAAGGTCATTAGAAAATATAAAAATGCAGCCAAGTTTTTTTGTGTTTTATCATTTAGCTGCGATGGACGTCTTGAATCCGGTTGTATGAGTCCAAAAGGTAATTAGTTGTAGATGTATATCTAAGGATATCATTTTAAAAGTTTGTTAAAATTATTTCCTGTGGTTCATGAGATATTTTACTAACAAAGGAACACAAAGACAAACACACACAAGAGATAGTATTGTTTCCCCATCTTCCATGACAGTGGGCACGAATATTACAAATTTAAAATCAAGTTCCCATAATAGCTACTAAAATGTATGTACTGGTATGTGACTTTAAATGCTAACACTTGTCTGTCATCTGTCTTTTTACACATTTTCCACACAATTTAAAAAAAATGAAGTCATCCAGCAATCATGACAAAGATTCAGCAGATAGAAAAGTACTTTCTGTCCTCACATTTCTCTCTGTTAGCAATCATGGACGAGTGCGGTGTTGAAACGTTGGGCGGTGGTGGGAATGCCTGAAGCTGCGTTGAGTTAAATTAATTGGTAGTGTCAGAAACAGGAGGTGGTGGCGGGGTCAGAAGTCATGGTACCCTCACAAACAAATGAGCCACCCAGCGAGGAAGTCAACAGAAGATGCTTTCCTGTGAAGCCCTGGCAACAGCAGCTGCTGGCAAACATGTGTGTGACAAATGTACCATCAGAACCAATGGTAGGGCCTCTATCATCACCATATGGGGGCAGACACACAAACACACCAGAGAGGGTGAGGGGACCAAGGAGAAACAGTTGCAGCAGGCACAGTCAAAGATAACAACACTGATAAGACATGTACAGCATCGTCTATATGGGAAACGAAGCTCTGGTTGTTCTGTAGAATCTGCTCTGTAAGCTGACTGCTTCATTAGGAATCATTAAGGTTAAACGTAATGAGGACTCCCTGTTGAGAAAATCATGGGAGAGATACTGCTGTTGGCTAGGCTGCAATCAAGCAGGTTTTACTGTAGTTTCCCTTCGGGGCCCAATGATTTACGATGGTCTCTTTCTGCCATTCTTCCACTGAAATCCCATTTTATACAAACTCCCATAAGAAACTAAATTAAGCCAAACTGGGGGTCCTAACATGCTGCTCTCCATTTTCCTATCACTTAAAACTTGATGATTTGTCTCCTTTGCGTCTACATCTACTTGATTTTCCACACTTTCATTTCCTAATTTTATTTGCCTCAGCCTTCTGTCTGTCCTCCATCTCATGCTCTGTTTGTATTTTTCTTTCTCCTTCTCTTCCCCTCGCCTGCTCTGGAAAGTACATTCACACAGCTCCGCAGTGACACAAGGACCGTCTCCTTCATGGCAGACCCTGCTTGTGTTTTTTCAATTAAGCCCAGCTCCTGTACATTTGGGAAACCATAACTCTCATGGTCCAGCAGAAAGTAGTGGAAAGTCGCTTTGGCTTTTATTTTTTATTTTTTGTACTTTTCTTTCTTTTGGGATGGGGGCGGGTGGAGGTATCGGAAAGACACATTCCCCTGAAGCATGTCAAAGTCGTGAGGTTGGAGGATAAAACCATAGGAAAACGGTCTATGAGAATCCAGGAGGTGTTGATAGGAACTGAAGGCCTCACTGAGGGGTAACAACCCGTTGGGTGAAAAAGGATCAAGAAGGAGGTGAGGAAAAGAATACAGATGGATTGATTTCCCAGGGAATGTGGATAAAAATGAGCGAGTTACAGGCCGGATCTGAATTGCCCAGCGGGGAGGAGGATGGATCCACTGAAATCACTTCAAAGCCTGGCGTCACTGGACTGCAGATGCTTCTTGTCGATTATATTTACAGAGATGAGCCCCAGTAGCCTGCTGCATCCATCTGCTTTCAACAGAAATCAACAGTGCAAATGAACTCTACCACAATGTACAACAATTAACACCTCGTTAAAACCTACAGTATATCACGCTGTAAATTAACACTTATCCAAACCAAGAATGAGAGAACACATTTTTCATACAGACCTGGATGCTGAAGTCCCTAATTATGGAATAAATAACTGATTCTTAGTTGTAACAACCAAACAAAATTTGTCTCCATGTTGCCTTAAAGAGTCCTAACATTTATGGGAATAGACTGCCAAGGAAATGACACTAACAAAAAGAAAAAATAGCCTCAACGAAACAAATAACCCAATTAAACAAGCAACCACAGAGGTACAACTTCCAGCGGAAGAAAAACTGTCAAAAATAAGTTTGGGGATTTTTTTAAAATAAAACTACACAGAGAAACTAAAGAACTTTCTGAAGAAAGAATATATCTGATAAACTTTTAACTTTAGGCCTAATCTTTCTCCAAAGGTTGCACAGTCAAATACAATAATTTGAACCCTGCGAGTGCCACACAAACTTGGCAACAAACCTGGGAAATAAAGCTTTGTGCAGGAAAATTGAGTTTAAGTTTGCCACAGCGACTCTATGATTTCACTCTCTGGTTTCCAACCAAATGAGAACCTCAGGAAAAGAAACAAAAAGCCAACAGAGTTGAAGAAAACTACAAATTTTAAAGTAACCATTTCAAGCTGGCACAAAAAAGTAGGTCAGTCCTTATCAAGCTTTATTTTGACCCTTGATGTGGGTTTGGTCTGTAACATTATTGGAGTGGGATTTATGAGTGACAGGTAGATTGTAGTGTCTCCTGTTCTTGTATGGATTTAGCATAATCTCCAGAAATTTACTGTTTTAATTTTTTAATAAAATAGTATAGTTAGATTTACATCACCATCTGGGATAACTAGAGAGAAGAAGATAGCTGCAACAAACTCTCCCACTGGCTGTTCCAATTTGGATTGACTGTTGCTGCACTAACATCCACCTTCATTGTAAATTACCATACCATACCATACCATACCATACCATACCACACCACACCATACCACACCAAACCATACCACACCAAACCATACCATGCCACACCACACCATACCATGCCACACCATACCATGCCACACCATACCATACCACAACACACCAAACCATGCCACACCAAACCATACCATACCATACCATACCATACCACACCACACCATACCACACCAAACCATACCATGCCACACCAAACCATACCACACCACACCACACTCCACCATGCCACACCGCACCATACCACACCATGCCACATCACACCATACCATACCATACCATGCCACACCACACCATACCATACCATGCCACACCACACCATACCATACCATACCACACCATACCACACCAAACCATACCATACCATGCCACACCAAACCACACCACACCATACCATACCAAACCACACCATACCCACTTTATTTATAGAGCCCCTTAAACACCCACAGGACCAAAGTGCTGTACAATACACATAATAAAACAATCATACAGTCAGATAATAAAAAGCTAATAAAATTAAAATTAAT
Organism: Nematolebias whitei; assembly: GCF_014905685.2. Taxonomy (NCBI): domain Eukaryota; kingdom Metazoa; phylum Chordata; class Actinopteri; order Cyprinodontiformes; family Rivulidae; genus Nematolebias; species Nematolebias whitei. The sequence goes on along the minus strand of NC_056507.1, from coordinate 21,659,564 downwards.
ATGAAGTAGTTGCTTTTAGACAACCCTCTTCATGGAACTTGTGTGTGGCTGTATGGAGCTGAAGCCTAAATTGCATTGAAATGACTTTGCTAACTTTTGTCAGTAAATTTCCCATTTTATTCAACTCTTCATTATTTCAAGAGATGGCAATTTATTGATGTCAACTTTCTGCTGTTCGTTGCTTCACCGGTTATAATGATAAAGTATGGTCATTTGTGCGTGCTCACATGAGCACACACAAACAAACACAAACAATAACACCAACACATGCATCCTGAAAGTGGGAGGGACCTAAACAGGTCAGCCCCCAGCCCCCACCCCCCACAACAATCAACCCAGACAGACAGTGAAGCAGGGCTCCATTAGGGAGAATCACAGGAGCAGCAAGTGAGGAACTCTTACCTCAAGAGTGACTCTGTGAAGCCGACACAGGCAGAAGACTCATGATTGTAGCCGTTTCCTTAAGTCTCGGTCTCTTTTTGTGTCTCTCAGCTGGAGTCGACAGGAGCTGGGAGTCATAGGCGGCGCAGAGCGGAGCAGCTTTCAACACGTTTCACAGACAGAGGGCTGTGGAGCAGCGCAGATCCAGGCCCGTCTGCTCTCACTCTGCCTTCTGAGGATGAAAAGAGAAGACTTCATTACCAGCACAAACCACGCCTCCACCCCTCTTGGTCTCCCTCCTCCTTCTCCACTACCTCCTGGTTTCCCTTCCATGCTCCCAGGCAGTAGCACGCTCCAGGGCCTGTCCCGACCAAGAGAGGGTGATCAGACTGCCAAAAGACAAAAAAAAAAAAAAAAAAAAAAAAAAAGAAAGAAAGAAGGAAAGAAAAACTCCTCCTATCCCACCGCCTGCCAGTGTGTGTAGTGGAAAGGCAGAGAGGGACACAGGAGTTGGAGAAACAGAGAGCCAGCACATATAACTCCATCCACAAACTGTTACGAGGAGTTTTACATTAATTATATCGTCTCTGACTTGTTTCTGCTCAGTAGTTCTGCCAGTGAAGCATGACAGAATGAAATTATAGGTATGAGATGTGAGTGACAGTGAGAGAAGCTGCAGCTGAGAACGTTAAAGTGAAACAACGAGGTGGGGGAACAGAAGAAGGAAAATTAAATTTGGAACAAGGAAATATTGTTGAGGTGTGAGGGTGAGGAGACAGACAGGAAGACAGAAAGAAAACCCCAGACAGACGGAGACACACGATCAATTATAAAGTTTCAGAGAATAAAGCTGAAGGAAAAAAGGCTTGTTCAACCAGAGATGGTTGGAAGGTCTAATTAAAACTTACTGTAAGAAATATCACATCAAAAGACTGTTACTCAAGTGTGTGTGTGTGTGTGTGCATCTATAAACGTAACTTTACACCAGCTTTTTGCAAGCTGTTTCCACAGTCAACACCCCGAATAAATCTGAAAACTCCTGTCCTTCCTCAAAGTGTCCTTCTCCTCCTTGTCATCATCTCCTCTGCTTTCTCCTCATGCGACAGAGTGAACTCTCTCCCCATCAAATGGGGGTAAAATGGGCCTAAAAGCATTAGCTGTTTACTGTCTGTAATTATAAGGGGCTGGGTACCGTCGCCTCAGGCAGGCAGGCTCTGCACCCTGCCCCCAGTGCCACCACATGCAAACTGAGCGCTACCAGCTCTGCCAATTTAAACTGGGTTTTGGAACAGAAAGGAAGACTGAAAAAAAATTAGACTAAAGTAAAAAACAAAAATAAAAACTTTAATTTAAACGTGGTTTTAAACTGTTCGACACAAACCGATGAAACACGAGTTTATTGGATATTTTTGAGCTAAACTAAAACAAAATGACACATGCCCATCATGGGATAACACCTGTAGTTTCTTGAATGCTCAACACAAATAAGCACATTATTAACAGAGGATGACACTTATACTTATCAAAAACATCACAAAGCAGGTAAAAGTTTGCAGGAAAGAGTGAAATATCACAAAAAAGAGAAGGTGGATGGAAGTGATGTAGGAAAAAGGCCACTTTTTTCCCTTTTGGGCTGCACATAATAAAGTAAACAGGGATTATACAGATCTCTGGCAATCCTTCACACTAACATTAACACCTACATAGACCCTCTCTGTGGTATAATAGTGTCAAATTTACACAGGTCCACTAAACAGTACTTAACGTTATGAGCTGCCTTCATTGTAGGTTAGGAAAGCTCAGGTCTGGGGTTGGGGTTTGAGACAGCTGGAAGAATGACGAAGAAAGGAGAGATTAACTAATTTTAGTCTGCTTTATTGCTAAGATACACTAATTCTCCCAAACCAGAGACACAGACAGCCCTCATGTGGGGTTTTATGACTTTAATCAAGGGACTTAGAGTCAGAGAAAAGACTAATCCAACATCTGAAAGTAGTTGTTTGTTTACTGTCTGCTAAATGATCAAATATTTTAAACACTGTAATAACAGTAAATTGATAAAAATAGCACAAAGTGGCCATGTAATAAGGGAAAATAGAAGCTTAGAGACAGGCGAACGGAGAAATGATCAAGTCTCAGTATTTAAATGTGGGATTTGAGAAATTTGGTAAAAGGATTGAATGTTCATTTCAGCCACTAGAGGCTGAAGAACCCTGCAATGTAAAGTTACAGACTGCAACAAGTCTGACAATAAAGCTGTAGTGCAACACTGCTCTCTCCTTTAGTTTTGAGCAGATGATTGAAGTTATTTTAACTTTTAGAGTTTTGACGAATGCAGCACAGCAACTCTTCAGAAAGATTAAAGGTTATTGCAGCAAATTATAATCATAGTCTGCACGTGCAAGGAGAATAAGTTGTGCTTTTTGTGTTAAAATGTGTGTAGTACAGGTGAGAAAAGCAAATGAGAGATTTCTATATACATTTGAAAACCTTAAGTACCATATACATATTAAAATAGCAATAAAATAAACAAGTTTAAAGGATTTATTGGTAAGAAAACTAAATAGAAATACCTTTAAAACAACTTGATTAGTATTAAAACTGTTATATGAAGACATCTGACAATAGGACAAAAATTCTGATCTCACAGTTACAGAAAAAATACAGTCTTTTTGATAGGATTTCCTGCAGACATCAAATTAATAAAGTATTTTTGCATTGAATTGAAATTATTTTTAAGCAAAAATGCAAACAATTTCACTTGCAAATAATCTAAATGTAAAAAATGAACAAAAATAAAAAGCAGAATATAAAATTTAGAGTACTTTGCCAGTTTCCATTTGGATGATGATGCGATTATATCAGATTTCAAGATACAGCTTCAGGATGTTGAAATTGAAATTTTACACTTGATGGACTAAATTAGAAGCTGAATGAATGCAGATGAAAAGAAAGAAGACTTTATGTGTTCGGCACAGTGAAAACGTTTGTGAGATGTATATTAGTGTAGCACTGAAATTTCCAGGATGAATATGGAAATTATCTGAAGCGGAGGAATGTGTCTATCAGAACAGAACGTGTTTGTATTTTATGAGTCCAAATAAGAGTTTAATTTTACTATTTACTTTTAAAAGACATGAATACACTGTCTGACTGCCAGGGTGTCGAAAAAGCCCTTCTCTCTCACTAATATGCTAAAAAAAAAATTGAAACTGAGCTGTTTAACCTATAAATGGCTTTAATGGTCTTGGAATATCCTAACCTCTCCTCTGGGAGCTATAAATTGCTCAGAAAACTAATTAAACCATGACTTTTATAAGTAATATCTGTTTGCTGTCCTAAATAAGTGTTACTAAAAAGGTTTCCCCAGAAGTAGTTCATGATTTTTCCAAACATATATTGCACTTTTTAAAATTTGTTTCATGCTTGATGTTTTAAAGACAAAACTCGGCAATAAGTGTCTTAACTACTAAAACGGACATCAAGCCTCTGCTTTGTGTTTCTATAAATTACTACAGCTTGATGTGCATGCAACGTTTCATTCAACTACAACAAAGTTCTGCTTTACTTTCAAGTTGTAAAATGATGTGTTCAACCTGACTTTGCCTGAGCTGCGGTAAGGTTTTAGAATACCAAGGTTATTCCAGGTCACGTTGGTGACACACCCAGTACCCCAATGAAAGGCTTCTCCATCGCCACCAACACAAGCGCTCCTGCAATTGTCAATTAGTGAGTGTAGGCACTGGCTGCATGTGGTGACTCAATGCCATGACTCAGTGACCGGTAAATACCCGAAATGGGCAATAAAAACAATTCCATTGAGGCCCGACAGCAGGAATAGACAGTTTTTACACACATAGACTGGTTTTGTGCCAAAACAAGAAAGCACCACAAGACTGTGGGTTTCAAGCCAGACACAGGTGACTGTAGCAAACCAAAAGGTCTAACAGATCCATTCAGTCCCTCTGTCTGGGTAACAGCCAGGTTCTGGAGCTTCTGGACTGAGTGGACCTGAGTGAACTCAGGGAATCTCACACATGTGATGGCACTGACCAGGGATAGGCAAAGACCATCACACCCTGGTGTTCCATTTTTGACCCAGAAAGCCCGACGGCCATGAAAACACACTCCCTCCCAACCCGCCGAGGCAAACAGGGGGAACCCTAGCCAGTGTAGACTTAGCAGCTTGGCGTTGTGTACTCTCTGTCATGTGGACCATGAGTGATTTTATTCCCAGAGAGTCAATGTCTGGGGCGTTTGGGTTAGAAGAAGGTGGAATAGAATTGATATATTTTAGTTGAAAGAAGAAGAAATCAAAGAGAAAGAGACAATTTTAGGCACGTTGGGTTCTGATGGGAACAAAGGCTGATTTAGAGCTGGACAACTTCCTCCTGGAGACACACATGACAGCTCTGGATGTCACAAACACACAAAGGCTGCTTGGGGATGCGTTTTATAGAACTATGATCACTACCTATCGATATAGCTTTAAATTACGCAGCTCTCGAACCAGTTTTTATATATTATGAACTATCTTTTTAAAATGACATTTTGGTGCAGGCATCTGACATTGTCTGGTAGCTTCATTTGAAGATCACTTCCAAACAATCCACTCAAACTTGACAAATCAGCTACAGAATTAAAAAAAAAAAAAAAAAAAAAAAAAAATCTATGTTTTGATTTAAACATTCTTAAAAATATAGCTTGTAACAATTATACCAGCATATTAAGAATGTTGTTATTTTCAGTATACAAACTATATCCTTAAGGTATGGGTAAAACCATGTAAAATGTCCTTGCACTGTTGGAAACATACAAAGAAGGTTTAGCACTTTGTTTTTATTTGATGTAATTGTCTGAGTGTTTTAATTTTTTATTACAGCTGCTGTTTTTACTGCCTCGCACAGTGACTGCTGGATGTGGGCACCAGTGACCTCTGTGACCTGAAAAAGAAGAAGCGGGCAAAGAAAATGGATGGATGGATGCCTTATTTTTTATTTATTTTTGTTCAGACAAGGTATCCAAGAAAAAGGGGAAATGAATTATCTCCTACGTAGGAAGGGTATTTCTTGCAAAGTGCATTTTCTGAATCTTGGCCTACACAAGTCACTCATTTACCCTTCTGAGTGGACTGTGAAAAGTTCAGAGCAAGACAAACATGGACAAGATTCCTGAGAGAAACGTTCATTTCAAGACTGATGAGGGTCTCCTTCAACCACCAGAACCACCTAAACCTCTGGAAACAGGAAATGAAATTAACCTGTTTTATCAACTGAGGGTTTGGTCCTACCATTACTGTCAACCTTTTCCATAAAGATTATTTGTGCTTGTGTTTTGTACAATTTCATTGCATTTTACACATCAGGGACACAATACCATCTTTAATATTTGTAACCACATGAGCATGTTCATTCTTGGACACTTCAAAAGCCAAAGTAACCACACTCTGCCTCATTAGGCAGAATAAACCACAGCCAATGGACAAGATGCTGATTTGAAATGTCGTTTGTCTTTAAAAATTAGATACAGTAAAATAACCAAAAGCATTTCATACTTTATCTCTGAGCTTTAGTGTCTTAATAATGTCCAACTTGAAGTGTCTGGTTTAAAATAGAGAAGGGTGGATAGAGCTCACATTGAACAGCTGCAGAGCCACAGCACAGCAAACACTGATGCCTGGCTCTCATCCGCACAAATAAGCCTTTCAATCCTTTCCCTCACTTTTGTCCCATCAATACCTGAACTCTTCAGCGAGACCAAAGCCACCAACTCCAACATTCCCTTTGCCCACTGCAAACACACGGATACGTGAATGGTGTCCACTGTACCTTGTGCCACTCCCCTCTCTGTGGGGTAAAACACATTTTGACAGGCCTGTATTTATGGCCCACCGGATTCGTGTTGGAATGAATCATGAAAAGGACCAAAATCTTCCGTCTGGATGCTCATTTAAATCAAATGTTGGTCAGCTGGGAGGATCTGGCTTTGTGTGTGGCCCATGTAGAAAGAATGGGGCTTGTATGGATGACAGCATGTTTGGAAAAATTAAGATAAGCCGTCTAATGAGGAGCAAACTGTGTTTATTATTCTGCTGTTGTTATCCGTTTGTGTCTGTGAGGATGAATACGTCAGACTTTAACTGCTGAAAGTTGGTGAGAAACATTGAAAGCCTTATGCAAAAAAAAAAAAAAAGAGAAATCATGTAATAAAGTTCATGCTCAATAATACAGGTAGAGAATCCAACAAAGTTGTCAGGTCATCTGGACGGTTTCTTTTTTTCTTTTTTCATTCTTTCTTTTTTTATTTTTGGGTTGAAATGTTTCAACCTTCATCCAAAAGACTTCATCATCCAAGGAGCCACAACAAACTGAGTCCCACAAGCAGCACATCCGCATAGTGGTCCAACCAGTTTGCTGGTGATAAGAAAGTTTCTGGGGCCCGCCCTCTCCCCTGTCGACTCCTCTGAGGCAGCCATAGCAAAGTGGTTCAAAACATCTAAGTTCATGCTCAATAATCCTGGTACAAGTTCAGTCAGGTCATCTGGACGGTTTCTTTTTTATTGTTGTTGAGACGTTTTGTCCATCATCCAAAGGACTTTATCAGTTCAAGGAGCCACAACAAACTGAGTCCCACAAGCAGCACTCTAACATAGTGGACCAACCAGTTTGACGGTGATCAGATGGTTTCTGGGGCCTGCCCTCTCCCCCGTCAACTTCTCCGAGGTAGCTTTAGCCAAAGTGGTTCAAAACCAGGGCAGCACGGTGGTGCAACTGGTAGAGCTGCTGCCTCTGAGCGAGCAGGTCCTTGGTTCAAACCCTGGTCCAAGGGCCTTTCTGGGTGGAGTTTGCATGTTCTCTCCGTGCATGCGTGGGTTTTCTCCGGGTACTCCGGTTTCCTCCCACAGACCAAAAACATGCATGTTAGGCTGATTGGTAACTCTAAATTGTCCCTAGGTGTGAGTGAAAGAGTGAATGGTTGTTTGTCTCGTTTGTCTCTATGTGGCCCTGTGATGGACTTGCGACCCGTCCAGGGTGTACCCCGCCTCTCGCACCGTGATTGCTGGACATGGGCACCGGCGACCCCCGTGACCCAAAATGGAACAAGCGGGTAAAGATAATGGATGGATGGATGGATGGATGGTTCAAAACCATCTTATCACCAGCAAACTGGTTGATCCACTATGTGAGTGTGCTGCTTGTGGGACTCAGTTTGTTGTGGCTCTTTGGACTGATGAAGTGCTTTGGATGAAGGATGAAACATCTCAACAAAAAAAGAAACCGTCCAGATGACCTGACTGAACTTTGTTGCTTATAATAAAGTGTTCATTAAATTCATTTTTAATGAACAGCTGAGTACTTGAATCAATGTTGCCTATAAGATCAATTTGGTCTTAATCAACTTCTGGATCAACTGGTCCAGAATGCAGCAGCCCGATTTGCTACAACCGTATGTCCCACCACGCTCCCTGAGGTCAGCGGACCAGTTGCTCCTCACAGTTCCAGGAACTCGACTTAAGCGCAGAGGTGATAGGGCCTTCTCTGTAGCAGGACCAAGACTCTGGAACGAGTTACCTCTGCTTGTCAGACAGGCCCCCTCCCTCTCGGTTTTCAAGTCCTGTTTAAAAACTCACTACTATTCAATAGCTTTCAACACCAGATGATCTGTGTTTTGATCCTGTATGCTCCACACTGGTTTGTCGTCATTATCTTCATCATTTTTTGCCTATATTCTGATTTACCTCATTTTGTATTTTGCTTTGTGTGTTACCTGTTGTTTTGTCTGTACAGCACTTTGGTTGGCCTTGTTGCTGTTTTTAGTGCTTTATAAATAAAGTGGTATGGTATGGTATTTGTTTTATTGTGCAAATTCAGCATTTTCATTATTTACATGCATCTTGATAAAAATGTGTACAAAAAATTCTATGAACAATCATCCTCCATAGTGTTGGAATATTGTTGTGATAAGTAAAAACAACTGATGCAAAAAAAAAAAGACTGCAAAGAAAAAAAAGGACTTTGTTTTCTTTCCCACACGTGCTGCACATACTGTGTCACCCCAGGACACACCGTCTCAGTGGGTGTGTGGTAACAATGGATGCTGGGGTGAGCTAGGGCAAAGATCTCTGGTCCTTCTCCACATAAACCTTTTAATATGAGGCCTCCTCAGAACCAGTCGGCCATCTAAAAGCCCTATACCCTGTAATTGACCTTAAAAATACTTTCCGTGGAGGTCGGCAGTCATGTCATTGGCCTTCGGCCCAAACAGCGGCCGCATCTCCTCAGCCCAAAGGAGCCTGAGAAGGCCTCAGAGGGTATATTTAGTGGCCCTGTCCTTTGAGAGGAGCAGGAGATGCAGATAATGCCAGTCTGAGTATAAAACCACTCTACCGCCCACGAGTGGGCCTCTGATAGTGATGTTTTTTTTGCTCCCACGGGGTTATGTTTCCTGAGGTCACAGTTTAATTACACAAAAGCCAGGTGAATGTACAGGTGGTACTGAAATTTAATGCAGACATTAGTCCAAGTTAACTGTACATTCCAGGCACAGGATTGAGAGAAATCAATGTACAGTAGCTGGGATTTAAAATTAAGCTGCTACATCTATCAAGAGCTGTTATGCATCACAAGCAAGAAATACAAGATGTGAAAAATCCAACAAAATAACAAGCCAGACAATAGTGGTTTGTGATTTTATTATTTTTATTTACTTTGTGTTTTTCCTTTCGGCTGCTCTCTTCTTCAGGGGTCGCCACAGCGAACTAACTCTCACGAAGATTTGGCGATTGTTTTTAAGCCGGATGCCCTTCCTGACACAACCACAGACCACAGAGTTACCGCAGCCCTCTGTGTGGAGATGAACCGGTGGCCTTCCAATCACAGGCTCACCTTCTCTAACCTCTGTGCCACCACTCCCATTTTATATCTTTTTAAAATAATAATATCTTTATAGTTTACAATATGATCATACTTTTTAGTCAAAATGACTACTATCAGGCATAATGTGTGGAAAAAGTGAACAGTTTTGCCTTAAATGAATCCAATTTGGTTTTAAAGAATGACATTCAAAACAATTGAAACATTTTCAATTAATTCATATTTCTAGGTTGTAAAGAGACTGAGGTTTTTCATGAAACGATGCTTTTGACCCCAACTGAATCTGAGCTTCTCAATTTGTTATTTTTGATCAAATCACCTATCACTGTTGTCTCCATACCTACTAATTATGATGGAACTTTTGCAGTCAATAGATGTAAAGCTACATATAGTGGCATTGTATTCAAAACATTAAAAGGGCTTAACCCTCTTCACCTATTGCCACTCAGGTAAAATACCTGCAGGCTTCTATTAGCGACTGAAGCTAGGTGCAGCTGGATGGATTTTAAAGTTTCTGTCATGAGTAAAGTTTGCGATGAATCACAGCTTTTATCTGCCTTTAAATATTCCTTTGCAAGAACAAAAACAGCCCAGTTTTCCTTTTGAGTTGAATGCCCCAGTCTGACAGACACTCAGTAAAATAAAAGTCTCTTAAAGGCCATTACTTAGACGAGGACAGAGCTGCGACGCAACACACTTTCATGTCAGAAGAGTGCAACAACTGAATATGGTTATTATTAAAACAGAATGGTCATCATATAAGCAACTGGAGCAACAAGCGCTGCTCAACTCTTTGCCAATGGCCATTGAGAGACAAGATGAGCTAATGTTCTCTCATAAGAACTGGAATCTCACCTTTAAATTATTTCCAGTGAGAAGCTGCTTGTGCTTTAGAACTGGAAGCTACAAGCCTTGGCAAGCTTTAACAAACCCCCTAAAGACAGCTTCACTCTTCAAACTATAGATGTCATGGCCTTCAGCGATGTACACTAAGATATTAAACACTAACCAGGCATCATTTTCACTTTAAATGATCTATAAAATTCACTAAATTGTGGTTACAAACCTTCAAACCCTTGTTAAAAGTATTTTTTTCAACAGATGTGGAAATCCATGAACACATTACATAGGAAGACAAAGAAACAGTCTCAAAATGTTGCTGCTAGAGTCCCTACCCCTGAGTATAAAATCCCAGCCCAACAATAATAAAGGAACACTTTTGATCCTCTGTATAAAAAGACAGCTACAGAGCTCGACAAACCAGGGGTTCGTGTGCTCGCTGTGGTCACAGTGACAGATCTGCTGACCACTCCTTGCCCATCTGGGCTGCCGGTGGTGCTCTGCCTGCTCTCTGAGGACACAGAGTTCAGACCAGTAATTTAGTTCAGCTGAGCTACAGTGATATTTCCAGATTAATATGAGCCATATTCTTTTAGAACTGTCCTTTCTTTCTTCTTCTTTTTACATCTTACATGCTCAAAAACGTCTGGCTGAGGATAAAAGAAAGAAACAGGAATGAAAAATAAAAAAAAGATGGACTTGTTTTATGCTTTGTGAGGCAAACATATGGGATAACTTGCTGCAGAATGGCATGCTCTTACATTTTCTGATAACCTCCATAACAACCAGTGGGCACTTTCAATACATTTCCAGTGCTTTGTGTCAACATCCACTTCAGTTTTAGGTTATCAGAGCACAAAATGGATTTACATTTTAATGTTACTTTTTGGGTGGAATGGTGGATCAGTTAGTAGAGCTGTTGCCTCACAGCAAGAAGGTTGCTGGATTGAATCCCGGCCGGGGACCTTTCTTGGTGGAGTTTGCATGTTGTCTCTGTGCATGAGTGGGTTTTCTCCAGGTACTCCGGTTTCCTCCCACAGACCAAAAACATGCATGTTAGGCTGATTGGTAACTCTAAATTGTCCCTAGGTGTGAGTGAGAGAGTGAATGGTTGTTTGTCTCATTTGTCTCTATGTGTCACTGTGATGGACTTGCGACCCGTCCAGGGTGTCCCCCACCTCTCGCACAGTGATGGCTGGACATGGGCACCAGTGATCCCCGCTACCCAAAATGGAAGAAGCGGGTAAAAGATAATGGATGGATAGACTTTGACAGAAACTATTTAGTTAGCCGTTTAGTTCAATAATATGTTACTTGCATTTCAAATAGATTTGGACAGAACAGTTTTAGATAAACCTTGAAAAAGACGCTTGATCCAGAGCAATATTACAAGATCTTGTGGAATCTGTTGGAACTTAAAATATGTGTTGAGGAAGACTGTCAGACACTACCACACCAAACTTCAGTTGAAGAGCTGTAAATTTAATTGCTATAATTTTGTGTTGGTAACTGATTAGCTGTAATGACTGTTTTTAATTAGATCAACTCCAAACATTATTCAGTTGTAAATGTACATCCAAAGCCAACAAAGCCCATGCTCAATAATCCAGGTATACAATCCAACAATTTTCAGTCAGGTCTATCCAAAGATTGCTTTCTAAAGGTTTATTTCAAATCGATCTTGTAGTTTATGAGATAACTATGTACTAGACAGGGCTAACGCCAATGGTCATTGTAAAATATTAAAAACAAAAACATTCATGCATTCATGCGCTCAAAAGCATCTTTTTCCATTTTAAAAGAATATCCCTGATATACCCGAGTTTGAACTTGATGCTGACGCACTACATCCCATCATGTTGGAAGGACATTTCTGCAGCTGTTATCTCAACTGTCCCCGACTCATAGCAGTGGATTCAACATGCCACTGGTTATACAATAAGCCTATCCAAATGAACACTCCTAACTCTGCAGGGTTAAAAAAAAAAAGATGAATTAGCTTGTAATATTTTTATAGTGTATGTGTTCTGACAAAGGTAAAACCTTAAGTTGGCAGAAAGAAGCTAAACCCAGGGATTAATTTCCAACTGAGTAGTTGGCTGGTGTTGCTGTTGGAACACAACCAGCTGGATGAATGAAAACTTTGCAGATCCTTTCATCAGCTAGCCATTTTGTTAATGCACTTAGTAGAGATTAATCTCCCCCCGCCTCAGAAGTCCCTAGAAAAATATATTAGCTCTATAGCTGATGTGCAATATTTCTCTTAGTCTTCAAATATTTTCTACAGGATCTCCGTTATTTACTTCATAAGCACAGGATAAGGCAAGCTGCCACTTTGGCTGCGGTCCTCGTAGCATCATGGAAGAAGCATACCAATGAAGGACTGATGATGGATGAATGATGGATGAGGATGAACTGCAACGACATTCTCCAGAGATGTGATTGTTTTATGGTTTTCTCATCCTAAAGCAACTGAATAACACTGTTTCTGGATCAACAGCAACACTTATTGGTTGGGTGGGTGCTCATAACCAATGAAATACAATCCTCACTTAATGTACAATAAAATAAACTTTAATTCCTACATGCACTGCTGTGTTCCCAAGTTTTTTTTTTTTTTTTTTTTTCCCCCAAAAGTGTTTCCCGTCTCTTATCCATCTGCCACACTGCGTGCCTGTGATGTCTGAGCTGGGAAATCTTGTTGGCTGGGGTTTCTTCACCCAAAGTGCTCGAACATAAGAACTGAACAGTGGGTTTGAAAGAAAACATGAAATTAGTGGTGAGTCATCTTTGGCTACTATGTTATTAAATAATTTCTTGACCAGAAATGTTTTCAATTAATTTAAAGTTCCATGAAGTCAGATGAAAAGAAAAAATAAAACTCCCCAAAAATATGCCTGTATTGTACAGCAAAGATGGAAAAGAGGATTTACTTTATGAAAGTGGTTTTCTTTTAGATCTTTAAACTGTGCACAAAAAGTTGTCTAGGGAGATAAATGTCACATGTGGAAGGTATTCAACAAAATAAAATGCCAGTTAACTCCAAAACCAAAAGCAACTAACCTGAAAGGACATTTGCTCAAGACTAATTTGTTAGTGGTGCTGTTATGATTGTGATGAGGTGCCATGTGAGACATGACAAGGAAATTCTAGTTATTGACTAAGTGAGAAATTTTGTGGAAATTTAGTGGCTTTAAAAGACCGTATGGTTAGTTTTATAGACAGGAATAGATTTATTTTCTATGTGGAACCTTCAGAGCTCCTGAAGTTCAAATGTCACTTTCTACAAGTTACATACAAGGTGTGAGTTTGGAAACTTTTGCTCAAAAGCAAAACATGATAGCTAGAAGTCAAGAAAAGAACTTGTGCATTTTTTCAACAACAAAACAAAACTTAGTCCCAATTAAAATAATTGGTTTTATTACTTTTCTTTTTCCCATTACGATTGGACCAACATCTTAAACACCAGCATTTAACTGCTGCCGTTATAGCCATCTTCACAGAAACCTCAACTTTTAAAGATGGTGGGAAGAATCAACTTTGCAAGAGTCCAGCTCATCCAAACAGCAAAGTTAACACCCGAGTCATCCACACATTCCCATGCTTTGAGCTTGCCATTAACCCTGGTGACCTGTAACTGTGCGTGTTTGTGTGAGTGTGCCCTGTGTGTTTGCATATCTACTGCTCCTTATGTAGCGCAAGGCCAGAGACCACACCAGCAGAACAGAGGAGCTCTTCCATTATAAACAACTTTTGAATCAGACACTGCATGGCCAAAGTATTTTTCCTACACATTTCTAGCCAATAGTTGGAGCTGGAATTTAATGATGTACGGTAAAAGTGCAGCGTTATTCACTTTTTATGTTGGCAAGATGTTGGTTAAATAAGCCAATCGTGATTCACTTAATAACAGAGAAAGAAGATTGATTTCTGCAACATCTAAAAGATCAATTGTTTTGGTTTATCTGTGTTTCATCTTAACCTCTTCTGATACGGTATAATCCATCAGTGACTGGGACCTGAATGCAGCATGAGCTGCAGATTACTGCTTGATGTAACCAGCCAGTGCACGTTTAGCTTGGTGAAATGTAGCTTTGCATTGCTGAGTGTGGTTCAGATTTATGTTACTGCTGTGGGGCGTGCATGTGGCTAACAGATGGTGGCATCCTGCTTGTCTTTCCTCTGTTGACACAGAACTGCTTACGCAGTCCCTCAGTCCTTCCCTACAGTATCTTCAAACTCCAGTTCAACTCTGTAATGACTGGAGGGTTTTAAACTTTTCATTTCTTTAAATTGCTCCTTTATCCAAGAGTGTTTTGTTATAAATATATATATTTGGTTTATTAAAATACACACACGTTACAAGATACACGATACACGATACACGATTTGAGTTGTTTAATTGAACTGAATGATAACTGAATTCAACTTAGACTTTAATAGAATTAGAATATAATTAGATTGAACTGGGCAGTGATTGATTTGAAAGAATGACTCAAATGAATTTGATCTGGATTATATCCATGGATTGATAATCACATGGACATTCATTACAGTCTCAGCAGAGACATCTGCAACACAACTTCTAGACAAACCATTGGTACGCAGCAAACTCTGACCATGTTAAACTTTCAGTTTGAGTGACAAAAGGATAGGCAGGAGTGGTAATAAACAAACAAACACGATGAAATGATAACTTCAATATTATTCTACTCTTATAAAATTTTCGAAGCTGACAGCATGAATCCAAAACCAAATCTGAGCTTTCTGACTTTAATTGTTGTCATGAATATTAATTGGCAATACTCCAAACACAACAAAAACCTTCTCATAACCATATAGTACACGTTACAGAAATTATCCCAGTGTTTTAACACTGACTTCAGGCTAGTGTGTGTAATTATGAAGCATGTCTGAGACATGTGTGATGTTTGAATGGCTCCAGTTTGAGAAATCTTGATCTTTTCAAGTGTGTTAAATTTACTTTTTGGTGATATAAGGCTCAAACAAGATTCAGAAGAAGATGGTGTTCGTTTGGAAACATTATGCTGAAAGAAAATTATGATGTGCTGTGGTTTTATAATCCTGAGGCTGCAGGTTTGAGTCCAGGTTGTGTCAGGGAGGACCAAAAAAAGTGCCAAATTGATTGTGAAAGTTTGCTCGCTATGGTGACACCTACAGACAGGGAGAAGTTCAAATAAATAACTAAACAACATGCTGGAGGAAAATTATAATAAAAAAAACAATTACCGTAATTAATCTTAATCTCAAACCAGATTAGACTTTCCTAGTTTTTTTAAAGTATGCTGGTTCATGTAAAGTTAACTCAACAAATCATCAAAGTTCATGCTCAATAATCCAGGTAATAATCCAACAATGTTCAGTCAGGTCATCTGGACGGTTTCTTTTTTTGCTGAGACATTTCGTCCTTCATTCGAAGGACTTTTTCAATCTGAGGCGCCAGTCACCAAAACACTCAACAAAGATGGACCAACACCAAATATCCCTCCAGCTTCTGATCATTCCCATGGCTGCCTTGATAAAAGCTCTTTTGGACTCACTGGCTTTCTTTTGAATGTTTGAAAAGTTTTGATGAAACTCGGACCTAAAGATCTTCTAGTTTCAAGCCTTCCCAGCACGACCTCACCAGGTACTTGTATACATCACGTCACTCCATCTTCTACTGCCACCTCATTTAAGTAGTAAAAATCTTGGTGTTACTTTTGATCAGAACATGTCTTTGAACCCCCACATTAAAAACGTTACTAGAACCACCTTCTTCCGCCTGCGTAATATCAATAAAATTAGAAACATCTTATCTAAAGATGATGCAGAAAAAGTGGTTCATGCATTTGTCATGTCTAGACTGGACTATTGTGATGGTTTGTTATCTGGGTGTCCAAAAACTTCTTTAAAACGTCTTCAGTTGATCCAAAATGCTGCTGCCAGAGTCTTAACTGGAGTTAGTGGGACAGATCATCTCTCTCCAGTTTTAGTTTCTCTCCACTGGCTCCATGTCGAATTCAGAATTTAATTCAAAATCTTACTTCTAACCTACAAAGTTCTCAACAACCTAGCTCCATCTTATATTACAGATCTTATTGTTCCATATTTTCCTAACAGAGCACTTCACCTCAGACTGCAGGTTTATTTGCGGTTCCTAGGGTTTCCAATGACAGAATGTGAGGAAGATCTTTCAGTTATCAGGCTCCTCTCTTGTGAAACAAACTTCCAGTTTCTGTCCATGAGGCTGACACATTGTCCAGTTTTAAGACTGGTCTTTAGACTTTCCTTTTTGATAAATTCTATAGTTAGGGTTGGCTTGTTATGTTGCTATAAGCCTTAAGCCTACTAGAGGACAAATTGACCTAATTTCTTAAAATTAATTGTTAAAATTGAATAGTTTCCATTTGATATTATTTATATCTTAACATGTGATTCTCGACCTGCCATTGTGTATCTGTTCCTCCTTCCTGTTCCTCTCAAACAGCCGGTCGAAGCAGATGACCGCTTGTCTTGAGCCTGGTTCTGTTAAAGGTTTCTTCCTCTTGAGGTAGTTTTTCCTTTCCACTGTCGCCTTCATGCTCAAGATGAGAGTTCTGTGATGGAGTTAAACTCAAAGCAGTCTGCTCCTCAGATAAATAATGTTAAATTATTATTTTTATATATGAATGTTTCTGTTCAGTGTCCTGAGACGACTTCTGTTGTGACTTGGTGCTATATAAATAAACTGAATTGAACTGAATCATCACCCTCTGGTTAGTGGTTGACATTTTAGTTCTCTGATTGAACATATGTTTAATCTTCTTCTTCTTTCGGCTTTTCTCTCTTCAGTGGTCACCACAGTGAGTCATCCTCTTCCATCTCACTCTGTCCTCTGCATCCTCTGTCTTCACTCCAACTACCTCCATGTCCTCTATAACTTCATCCATATATCTCCTCTTTGATCTTCATCTTTGGTTTTTCCTGGCAGCTGCATTTCTAACATCCTTCTACCAGTATACCCACTGTCCCTCCTTTGGACATGTCTCATAATGTGATTAAAATATTGACCCATTAACCTATTGAGATCCCAATAAAACTGCAGCTATGACCACTTCTCTACTTGAACAACATGTTTATAAATATTTTACTATTTAATACCACTCATGCTCAGACTGGTCAATGCCTCCCTCCTAATCACACCATTAATTCACCATCAACGCCATCCCAGAAGGCACATTGCTCTCCATTATTCTGCTGGGTAACTTTAAGTCATGTGAGTGATCATAGTGAAAGGTGTTCTTTGAGTACTTGAAAGACTTGAAAGTAGACGTAAGAATTATCACTAGAAAGCATTTCAGTCATCCATCAAGTACTTTATTTATGAACTGAAGTTATTGAAGTTCCATGATTTGGTAGATTATAGTATTTTATCAGTTATGTATAGGGCTCATAATAATACATTTCCTTTAAATATCCAAATCAATTTTGTTAAAAGAGAAAGTTGTTATAATCTTAAGGGGATAGAGATATTTGTGAAACAAAAATTCAGAACTAGTTTGAAGGGACGGTCTACCTCAATCCAGGAAACTGATTTGTGGAATGGTCTGGAGAGTGATGTTAAAAATGCCAAATCAATGTATACGTTTAAGAAAGTGACCAAAGTTGAATTGTTAAAAAAAATATATGAAGTAGCTTAATGTGTATTGTATGAATTGTCCTTCAAGAAGGAGTTATTTATTTTGTTTTGTTACTTGACGATTATTATTGTAATTGTTTGGAAAAAAAAGGGGCAGATATAATAAGATTTTTTTCTTCCTTCTGCTGCCTTTCATTTTATTTTTTTTATTGTATTTCTTATTGTTTATGGAATTGTTTTGTTTTGTTTTAAAAAATGCATAAATTTTATAAAAATAAAAAAACAACTGAATGTTGCGTCACTACGTATAAGAAAGGAAAGCAATAACTTATAACACTGATATACTCAGTAAATGCAACTGTCAGTTCAGTTCTGTTTTTTTAATATGTAATATTTACCAGTAGCAATATTTCTGCTGCTTAAAAAAAAAAAATTGTTTTAAATTTTGTGCATAATCTGTTTACAACTTATACAAGGTCACATGAACCACTATCAAAGTCCCGACGTGTCATCTTAAGAAGACATTCAGTGCAAAATGGGCACACTGTAATAAGTTATTTACACATCCCTGTTGTGCTGATGGATGGGAGCTTACGAGAGACACTGACATGATCTTATAAAAATCCAGGCAAAGCAGAGCGTTCCTTCCCACACACCTTGAGCTGGCACGAGTTAAACAGATCATATTTATGTGCAGACACAGATAAACACACAGATGCAATCAGACAAGAGCACGGCTTGCAACTACATTTTGCAAGTGTTAGACTTTTCTTCAATCTGATCAAACTCTCAGAGTCTGGGAATGCTCAGTGATGTGGTTTCGTGTCACATGTTGTACCGTGATTTTTGGAATCACCTCGAGGTGTTCTGCATCATCTCTGGGTGTTTGTGTGTGTCTAATGTCTGAGTGCATCGAGTCAATGAGACCACAAGGGTGAAACCACAACGAGTTAAGGACTTCATCTGTTGACAAAACGCTTGCTTGCAGGCACATGTGCAGTCACAACCACACAACAGATTTGCACATGAACTTTCACACAGCTGGACAAGTCAGAAATCACATTTATCTGCATGCTCTATTTAGGTCTCTTTCTTGCTTATATTTTAGAAATCAAACAGAGTGTAGTCAAAGTGGCTTCATAGGTTTCGTTTTTTGTTCACTTAATTAACTCTTGTTAGCACAAACTATCAGGAGACACTGCGATGGTGGTGAGATTAGGTTTACTTTATTAGCCAGTATTGGTGTTCAGTAATTATATTTCTAAGTTGATTACGCCGCTTGGATAACATCTCACTAAATGTAGATTGATAAAGCTAATGTATTCAGAGTTTTTTTTTGTCATTTCTAATTAATCTACAACAAAATAGTTAGACTAAAATGTTCTATGAAATTGTAGCCATATTTGTAGCTTGTTGCTATACTTCCTCTCGTGCACTTCTTGTGACAAAAATGATTTTACACCAAAAGATCTTTGTTATTCTTATATTTTTACTAATAATAAACATGTTTCCAGTTTGTGGGTCCTAACCAGTTATTGTCTCAATGACAGCATCATTGGGGACCTGCGTATCATTTAATCATCACCGATACAAGCAGCGGATGGTGCAGTAATAATAATTATTATTATCATTGAAAGACTAACTGATGCAAACCAGTTGGTTCTGAGCCACAATATGTTCCTGCAACAACCTGTCACACATTTTGCTTATAACATCTTCAGTCACTATTTGTCTTGAATGTTTAGTACTGTGTTGAAGTATGTATTATACTATAATTATGGGGCAAAAATAGGAAATTGGCTTCATAAAGTAAATAAGTCATCGGCTGCCCTGGCGTTTAAAAATGTGCATCTCCACCGGCTAATGAAATACTTTAATTGATCAACGTACTCGCCTGGCACAAAACGTTACTCTCTTTTATCAGTCTGATTAATCAAATCAACCTAATGATTTTTAAAAAATCTCATTAAAAACAGCATAGATTGACCAAAAAGTCACATAAAGTGCAACATACAAAACAAATAATTAGCACATCAATAATAAAAAATGAACTACAAAACAGACAGTCCAACTTGATCCTCAGAAACAATGTATTTGTGTTATCATTGCAGTATGTATGAGTATTTTGAACAAACAAACAAACAGTAACATAAATGCAGCGATTAGCTGTAAATGTGCCCATGATCAGTGCAGTGTGTTTTATCTATTCACACCCATTTTGGCCCCTGTTGGCACCCCTGCCTTCACCCACCTCCCCCCTTTCCCCCAAGCTGGGAGGCTCTATGACCTCAGAGTATTGCGTCTGAACCAGGTGAGTTTGTTGATACAAGGTGAAGTTCAACATGTGCCATAATTTGTTCTTCTCACTAAAAGTGCCTGTGGTTTATAAATTTTAAACACAAAAAATAATAAACACAAAAACTGATACGAGAAGTGAATTGGCTAAAGGTTCTGGCAGGAATTCGGTTTATTACATTTTGTGCTTTCAAACAGCTAAAAATCATAGCAGTTGTCAGGAGATGATTATCCCCCACGCCCACGCCTCTGGTTCTTCTCTGAGATTTGTAAGACAGTCTTAAAATGTGTTACAAGCTGCAATTGATAGTTTCATACTTTAGGTGTGAAAGCTGCAGCGCTTATGAAAAGATTTTCACAACATAAATACTTACATTCACAGCATATTTTACATCAAGTTATTGTTTATTAACTTACATGAAAATATATTCTTTATTTGTATAGATAATTTATGTTCAAACGAAGCATTGGCTAGAAACAAAACACCCCCAACCTTGAATTAGAAAGTTAATTTCCTATTTCTCATCATGTAACTGTTTTTTTAACAGTTTTAAATCTTTCCCATCCAAAGTAGCCAAGACTTAAAAGCACTGCATGTGATTGGTTACTCATTCTGCAGAGTTCACAGTGATTTATACTCTAAACTCAATCAATAAAGCATTATAGAGTGATAAACTTGAGTGAGGTGTTTTTGATGAGATGAGTATAAAGTTGTGAGGGGAATTGAAAAAAAACCTCAGGACAAGGAGAACATTTCAAAGTGTGGCACCTTGACAATACATTTTGAGTACCAGTAGATAAAAATCTGAGATCAGCATCATAAACCATTGTTGAATTGATAATACTGTAGTTAAGAGCCCATGGTAATTTAGTTTATATGGGTGGATTAGAGTATTCTCTGTGAGGAAGAGCTCTGTCAATCCTAATGTAGGTTTTGTTGTGTAATATGATAAATAAATAAAAAAATTAAAAAAAAGATCATTTTACCTCTTAATCAACTGTTAATTGGGGTAAGGATGCAGACCACATGTCAAAAGTGGATTCACATCATTTACATGCAGATGCATGTTTGAGTACACCAAATAAAAAGCAGAGTTAGAGATTGCACATTATTTGAAGCGGTGTATTGGTTGGCACATCACTGGTGAGTCTGTTGTCATGTCCTGGTTATCTGCACCAAGAATACATGGACTCGGTGACGGTCAGTGCAACATGGTCAACATGGACAGAGAAAAAATATATTGCTTATTTGTTTGCAGTGAAACAAGCTGCTTTCTCCTGCAATTACAAATATTTGTTCCTATATTGCCATCATACGCATTAATTTGTTTGAACTATCCATCTATCCGCTTCATTTCCTTGTATTTTTCCATGCAGAGGGTCACCGAGAGAAGATGTGCCTATTCCAACAATCATTGGGCAAAATGCAAGTCTCTTCAGATTATATATTCAACAGTAAAAGTACTGTAATGTTTTACTGAGGGTAGTGCTTATCTTTTTAAAGTAATGTGTAAGTAGATCTAAAAAAGTTAAATCTGGTCCTCTGGACATTCAAAAAAACAAAACAAAGCAAAACAACAAAAAATGTAGAAACGTTTCGTCTCTCATCCAAGAGACTTCCTCAGTCTGAGGTGCTGTATTCAGCTCAGTCTCTTAAATAGCACCTTCTCAGAGTGGATCAACCAGTTTTGCTGCTGACAACCAAAACCAGCTGATCACATGGTCAAGAAGGACCATCAGCCTAACAATGGATCATTAGCACACTGATGGCTGTTTACTGTTCACAGAGGGCTGAGTGATACTAGCAATCACAGCATTGTAAGAGAAATCTGAGACGTTTATTTTCTAAACATAACGTCCCAGTGGCTTTTAAACCCCAAAATACATTACGGCAAAGACTGGTTCATCCCAAAGATCCAGTCCCCCGGCACAAACAGAGTAATGTTGTGTATGCTGTTCAGTGTCAGGAGGGCTGTGATCAGTCTTACATCGGGGAAACTAAACAGCCACTGGCCAAAAGGATGGCCCAGCACAGAAGATCAACATCATCAGGCCAGGATTCTGCGGTCTACACTCATATCCAGGCCAGCGGTCACTCTTTCAGGGATGAAGATGTTCACATCCTGGACAGAGAGGAACGATGGTTTGAGAGAGGAGTAAAGGAGGCCATCTTTGTGAAAATAAATCGTCCATCATTAAACAGGGGTGGAGGCCTCCGTGTTCAACTGTCCCCCTCTTACAATGCTGTGATTGCTAGTATCACTCAGCCCTCTGTGAACAGTAAACAGCCAACAGTGTGCTAATGATCCATTGTTAGGCTGATGGTCCTTCTTGACCATGTGATCAGCTGGTTTTGGTTGTCAGCAGCAAAACTGGTTGATCCACTCTGAGACGGTGCTATTTAAGAGACTGAGCTGAATACAGCTCCTCAGACTGAGGAAGTCTCTTGGATGAGAGACGAAACGTTTCTACATTTTTTTTTTTGTTGATTTGCTTTGTTTTGTTTTTTTGAATGTCCAGAGGACCAGATTTAACTTTTTTAGATTTTTCTACCTGGATTATTGAGCATGCATCAGGATATGTGTAAGTAGATGTTAACACATCTTTGAAAAGTTCTTTTAAATGATACCCCCAAAAAATTATGTGATGTTATTTGCTGTCTTCTTGCAAGTCAAGAATATGAAAGACATTCTACATATTTTGAACTTTGCCCAGGAAATGTTAAATCATTTGTAATCTTTAAGGCCTTGTTGAGGTACCCTCATATCTGCCGGGATATGCGCAAGAGAGCAGGCGAGGGCTTGCATGTGTTGGTTTTTCCAATATGTGAGAAGGCAATGTGTATCTTGCTCTGAAAATACACCACATGAACTCACAAATGCAAGAGGTCAGTCAGTGTTTAGGTATTTTCAGAAATTGACCTGACTATCAAGTAAAAAACACTTCAATTTAAGAATGGCAGTTTGCCAAAAGGTTGTCAGGGTGGCTGTGAGGAGTCTATGAAACACTTGGTTCATAACGTTCTGCACTGGGTGAGCTTTTATATGAAGTAAAATGAGACAGAACATATATATGAAAAACAATCTTCAGCAAGAACTTAGGAAAGAAGTGTTTCAGACATCAGAGGTTGTGACTAATAAAAAACATACCTTTGCTAGTTGAACCCATGGAGGACATAATGCAGATATCATGGGGTGGGGGGCATGCTGGGGGTGTGGTGGTATTGAATAAAGGGGGAGAAGTAGAATGGAGTCAGTTGATGTGAGTTAAAAAGTCTAATGTGCTGATATGGTTTTCATCCCAGCAGCATTTACTGGATGAGCGTAAAGTTTAATATAACAGGCCAAAATTTCTGTCATACAGCTGGATGGGGGAATTTCTTTCACTTTTTTTTGCTCCACAGAGCCTTTTCTTTCCATCCGCCACACTATTTTGGCATATGTTCTTGCATTAGGCTATCAGTGACACCCTTTATTTTTTTAATTATAGACAGCCAATGTTTTCAGTGCATACAAAGTTCATGTCAAAAATCCTTTGCATATCATTTTATTCTCAATTAATTCTGTGAATCTGTCTTTGTGCATCTGCATTCCTGATGTTCCGATGCAGCCAGTCTTGTAAATCAATCAGTTCTCTCATAAAGGTTTTAAAAGAATACCTAGTAAGTCTCTTGTGCTGGAAACAAGATTCTGATTCCTGGCTAATGGAAAAATCCGACAACTTGTTATAATTGCATCCTCTGACACTGTAATTATGCTCCTATTGTAAGTTTAAGAGTTAAAATTGGAGGGTAATGCAGGATATATAAAGCAGACCTCAATGTCTATACATTGCATTATATTTTATTCATGCCCACAAGACTGCAGAGTATTAAACAAGGTTTATAGCTTTATAACTCTTCAGATTGTCTCAGACAAATGCACACACAAAACCACACACACATACACTTCCTGTTTCTCTTGAACACAGAACACAGTAATCCAAGTTAATTATCTTCAACACTACAAGTATTTGGAAGAAACTTTGTAATGTGCACACATATGATGGAACAAAGAGCCCATCAGTACAGGCAGCCAATCCGTTTATATCATTGGCTTAAAGCAGTCTCCACAGGCCAGGAAACCACCCCCCACCACCACCACCACCAAACACACACATACACACGTGCACGCACACACATTTTTACTCAGACATGCTGATGACACACCTAGCAAAACACAGCATTGCACTTTATATGGGGAATGCCACACCTGGCAGGAGTAGGTATGATTTTCCCCCTTTTAAATGTGTGTGGTGGTTAGGCTGGCACAAGGCAGCAGACTGGCATGACTGAGCAGGCCTTTGCTTTCAGAGAGGGGAGGGGAAGGGAAGGGAGGCTTCCGAATGACGAGTGAGAAATGCAGATTGGTTGGGGGCATACAAGCCGAAGGCTTCAGCGCAGAAGAAATTCCGCAAATATTCCAAGGTGAACTTTTTATCTGCCCCACCTCGGTGCCGACATATGGTCACATGCCACACCCTGGAAGCTCTTATCCCTCCGAGCTGTGAGCAATATGCTGAAAGCAAACCAGGATAAACATTCAGCTAAATCAAACAGAGTGAATGTGAGACTAAAAAAACAAACAACAACAATAACTCTGAAGTGTCAGAGAAGAACATGTAAAAGCCATCTGTAAAACGTATTATAGCCAACAGGTATGAGCAGGACTAGTGCTGCAGCATCTTATTAAAATTCAAACTCACAATAAAAAAACCTGCAAGCATGGAGTGGCTATAAAAACAGTCTTGCACCAGTCTTCTACAGCCAATATTTGCTTCTTTTCATTGTCATAACATCTAATGCAAAAGATGAGTATTGCCTACAAAATACAGATCTTGTATAACTAAAATCCAGCAGTTGTGAATGTGGCAGTAAATTGTGCAGACAACCCATATTGTGTCCAGATGAGGTCTTGACTCTGTCCTTGACTAGGTGTCCACTGTTAATACAGCTAACCAATTCCACATTGCTAGAAGTTTCCCAAAAAACAGATCAAAGCTAAATTAAAATAAACCATATGCATGTGCAGATTTGTACATGTGCACCTTGTGAGCTGTGACGTTCACAGTGCTTCTTTTGCTCTGCTTCACAGCATGATTCATGCACACACCGTATCGTGGAAAAGCAAACTTGTCAAACACACTACAAAAATTCGGATCACTGACACAAGGGTGGTTTACACACAAAAATATGAATAGCAGCCTTCAGTAGGTTGGATTCAAAGAAAAATCTCACTTATAGATATGCTTACTTTCAGCCATGCCGATGTATATATGTATATGCACACACAGGTATAGCGAAAGCTGAAAAAAAAAAATACAAGAGACATTCCTCCCTCCGCTCACCTTTTCTGGCTGCACAGTGACTCCAAACTCCAGTGAGTGCGGCGTGTGGCTGTCTCTCTCTCTGCCTGTCTCCCTTTCCCTGACTCACTTCTCAACCTGTAGTAATCGTGTGGCACTAGTTGTACTCTGTGGCGGTGTGCGATAAACTAAGAGAGGAAAAGGAGGAGAGATGGGAGGGATAGCAGGACAAATGAGTCCTGCCCAGACTGATGATAGAGGTTTCCAAAAGACGCCCTCAGGAGAGACAAGATTAAGAACACTTCGCTCCACTTGAAATTTAACTTTCACATCAATGTGCTGTTTTACTATTTAACACTGTTTTTTTCTTTGAGTTTTTCTAAAATCAGTTTTGCTCTCTTGATGTACAGCCAACCTATAACCACGATCTTTTAAAGTCTTGCCTGCCTTCTTTCTACTTTTACAACTTACAACTATTTTTTCCACCCTCACTGCCACAGTCTTTTTACTTTTATTGAAATTCGGTCTTTAATTCTGTCTGTCTTTCACATACATATGCTTTCAGTGTACGCATTTCAATCCATAAACCCTTAAGCTACTTTTCTTGCGCACTGCTGTGCAGCTGTAGGATAAAGTATAGACACACCTGCTGCTGCTGGAATAAGTGTGTATGTGAGTGTGGGCGGTACCCACCTATCAGGCTTTTTTTTTTTTTTATTCAACAATTTCCTGCGGGATCAATAAAGTTCTGTCTTTATCTTAATATTTAGGAGCTGTTAAACTGAGATGATATTTAAAGTGTTAAAGAATGATTCTGAGAAATGCACTCAACAGTTAATGGATGAATGCCAGTTGATTACGCATGACAATATGCAAAACAGTCACCCTCACTGCAACCATCTCAAATCCACCTTGCACCTCACATTTTAGGAGCCTCAACACTTTCTTTCCAGAATGTGAGGAATGCAGTGCATTTGTTGGGAGGACAGTGAGTACACTTAAGGACGAACTTATTAGGAGATTCCTGGGTCATGAACCCGTTGAATGGAAAGTACAACAAAAAGACCCGACTATATTTCAAGGAATCAAAGTTCAAAGTTCTTTATTGTCAATTGCATCGCATGTGGTACATGAGGAGGAGCGAGATTGTGTACACAGGGTCCCAGTTACCTCCAACAATAGAAAAAATTTAGTGTAAAAAGAAACAGTAAATAAGGATCTAAGATACATTAAGCAAACGCCCAAAGGTACGCTAAAATATTTAAGATATACGCTAGTCACTTATCGTGCAAAACAATACACCCAACAGCAGCAGCGCGATTATATGGTTCTCATAGGTTTTCAATCATTTAAGTCAAACAATAATTTAAAAAAGGAACCTGAGAGACCATCAAGAGTTTGTTTCAGTTTTGAGAGAATATGTGAATTACTGCATACAAATGGCCTTTCTGAGGGGACATAAACGAGAGATTCCCAGCACAATTATTTGGTCATTTTGTAACTTGATCAAGAGATAAACCAGAACACTGCTGACACATTAACAATGTGACATATAACAGGTTTCATAACATATTGCACCCAAGAGGAACTTTGCACTAACCAGGTTAAAATTCAGACACTTAGATGATTCAAACAAAAATTCATAAAGTTGTAATATCTGATAAGGAGATCACAATAATGATTATCAGTTGCAGCCTCAGCATGTTTATGAATGTTCACATGTAATCTCTCTGTCCTGACTTAGATAACTGTCACGGTATCCCCTGTTTTATTCTCCCCCGTATTCCCAGGGAGTACCACTTGAATCAAAGTGAACTGTACGAGAGCAGCATGTGATTCAGTGCTCGAATTATGAGAAAAATCCTGTTTACAGACATGGGGGCCTTGACCTATGAGTCACTGTGTAGTCTTTGCGATTTTCGCACAGTTTCCCCATTTTGCTGGATGGCTATCCTTCTCTCCCCCTATTCCCGCTTGTCTTGTTTTAAGCAATCACATTTTCTTCTATTCATTCAATAAGATTTTGAAGAAGTTGCTTGCTTCTGTCATGGATTCTAACGCATTAACAACTAACAGCTGTTCGGCTGATGTGCACTTAGTTGTTCGATACTCTTGGTGGATTTCTGTGACTGAATAAAAAGTCAAAAACAGTGTGTTGGAGGACAATGTCAACAATTTTAACATTCAACTTGAAAGTACATTTTTTGCCACAATGCCTTTGAAAGTTATATATTTAATTACTTTTAATATATCCATTAAAACAGTCTGCTCAACTTTGTTCAAGTTTTCCCAAACTGAATCTCACCAAAGAAACTCTGTGGGTGTCCTTTGTTATCTGACATTAGATTCTGTGGGGGAGGAGGGTTAAGTAGTGGGGCGACTGCGGTAGTTTCATCTCAAAGACTTTTGATTTGGTTGGGTTCTTGACATTCTTGAGCATGTTTCTTAAGTGAATCTGACCTGTTTTTTCTGTACAGTGGGGCACACCATTATGTGGGGGATCCCTAAACTATGAGGAAGGGGCTGGGTTTGTGATAGTATTTTGATGCGTAGTGTCAAAATAAAATGCTCATCAATACATGATAGTTTTATCTAACTTACCGTAACACTTAGCTTAGCTATGTTGTTTAAATGTAATTAGATTCTTAGACATCATCCCAGTATTACACACAGTGTTTCATAGTTTCTATTAAATTCTAATTCAGTACGAACAAAACTTCTTTTATCACTTGAAGTTTTGGTAAAGTATACAGAAAAAAGCGTCATAAAAATACTCCTCATTTGTTGACGTGGTTGGGGTAATTCCCTGATAAGGCTAGAAAAGGTTATGATTAGCTCTGCATTATTTGTTTTTAAGGAGATAAACATAGATGCACTGACCCCCGAGTTGGTCACTGGTCACTGTATGTAAGCCCAATAACAGAAAATGGTTAAATTACAACCAATGCTCTGTTACTTCCTGTTTGTTTGCAGCCAATGAAACAATCAATTCAAGTTTGATTTTAAAGAGAGTAAAAGAAAATCATCAACTCATGTGGACATCTATATAATAATACTGTAATAATAATAATTATTATTATTGTTATTATTTATAATATAATATCTAATATATGTTATACACGTATATTATACATGAATATATTACATGATGTGTATATATATATATATATATATATATATATATATATATATATATATATACACAATTATTATTTAGGCTTTTCCCTCTTCAGGGGTCACCACAATGAGTCATCCTCCTCCATCTCACTCTGTCCTCTGCATCCTCTGTCCTCACTCCAACTACCTCCACGTCCTCTCTAACTGCATCCATATATCTTCTCTTTGTCTTTTTCCTGGCAGCTGCATTTCTAACGTCCTTCTACCAATATACCCACTGTCTCTCCTATGGACATGTCCAAACCATCTCAGTCAGGCCTCTCTAACTTTATCTCCCAGTTGTTCAATCTGTGTTGTACCTCCGAGGATTCAATTCAAGTCAATTAATTTCAGTTCAATTTATTTATATAGTGTCAAGTCACAACAGAAGTTGCCTCTCGTCCACCGGTTCCCTGTTCTCACCGCAGATCACAATGAAAAAAAAATCACTGTAATGCCACTTGATTGTTGATATGTGCTGCTGACTATCCATGTTGCTGATCTTATGCTGCTGATTTTTTCCACGCTGCTGTGTTCATTCATACTCATCTGCTCACACAGACTCATGTTGTTGCTGTTGTTCGGCATATTGTTTTGGTACTAGTAGTGCTTAGTGTATTCTTAGTTTAGCATATTTCTTAGTTCAGATCTTAGATCTTATTACTGTTTTTCTTTACATTTTATGCATTTGTTGCATGTAACTGGGACCCTGTGTAAATTTTGTTCCACCACATGTACCACATGTGGTGCGAATGACAAACTAAGAAACTTTGACTTTGACAATGTCATCTGCAAACATCATAGTCCACAAACTCTATCCACACAATCCACTGGTCCATCACCAGAGCAAACAAGAAGGGGCTCAGAGCTGATCCTTGATGCAATCCCATCTCCACCTTGAAGCTCTGTCACTCCAACAGCACAACTTACCAATGTCCTACTGTCCTCATACATGTCTTGTGCCAGTCTAACGTACTTCTCCGCCACTCCAGATTTCCTCATGCAATACCACAACTCCTTTCTCAGCACCCTGTCATATGCTTTTTCTAAATCCATAAGACACAATGAAGTTCTTTCTGACCCTCTCTTTACTTCTTCACAAGCATCCTTAAATAAATAATAATAATTATTATTAATCCAGTTCAATTCAGTTTATTTATATAGCACCAAGTCACAACAGAAGTCATCTCAGGGCACTGAACAAAAACATTCATGTATACTAAGCATTAAGTATGTTAATAACAGTAATTAATATTAATTATCTATTATTATCAATTATCTATTATCAATTATTATTATTATTATTATTATCTATCCATCCAGTATCTTCTGATGGCCCAAAGTTGGGTTGCGGGGGCAGCAGCTTGAGCAGGGAGGCCCCAGACATCTCTTTCCACAGCCACGTCTTCCAGGAGGATTCCAAGGCGTTCCCAGGCCAATCGAGAGACAGTCTCTCCAGCATGTCCTGGGTCTTCCCTGGGGTCTCATCCCAGTTGGACATGCCCGAAGAACCCCCCTAGGGATGTGCCCAGGGAGCATCCTTACTAGATGCCTGAACCACCTCAATTGGCTCCTCTCGATGTGAAGGAGCAGCGGTTCTACTCTGAGTCTCTCCCGGATTACTGAACTTCTCACCCTATCTCTAAGGGAGAGTCCAGCTACTCTATGGAGGAAACTCATTTCATCTGCCTGTATCTGCAATCTCATTCTTTTGGTCACTACCCAGAGTTCTTGGCCAAAGGTGAGAGAAGGTTTGTAAACCGATCAGTAAACAGAGAGCTTTGTCCTACAGCTCAGCTCCCTCTTTACTACAATGAACCAGCACAGAGTCCGCAAAATTGCAGATGCTGCACCAATCCGTCTGTCAAACTCACCCTCCATTCTTCTCTCATTCATGAACAAAAGCCCAGAGATACTTGAACTCCCCTACTTGAGGTAGAACTTCACCCTCGACCTGAAGCGAGAAATTCACCTTTTTCTGACTGAGGACCATGGCCTCAGATTTGGAGGTGCTGATTCTCATCCCAGCCACTTCACACTCGGATGTGAACCACTCCAGTGAGAACTGAAGATCGCAGCACCATGACGCCAATAAGCCCACATTATCTGCAAAGATGGAATCCTGATCCCACCGAGCAGGACTCCCTCCACTCCCTGGTTGCACCGAGAAATTCTTTCCATGAAAGTTATTAACAGAACTGGTGACAACAGGCAGACCTGGTGGAGCCAACTCCCGCCCTGAAGGGGTTTGACTTACTGCTAGCAACGTGAACCAAACTCTCACACAGCTTGCATAGAGACCAAACAGGCCATAGCAATGGGCCCCCAATCCCATACTCACGGAGCACCCCCCCCCCCCCCCCACACACACACACACAATGTACTCCGAGTAACATGGTTGAATGCCTTCTTCAAAAAACACCACAAAACACATGTAAACTGGGCAAGATGGGCAAGCTCCCATGAACCTTTGAGGACCGTAGTGAGGGTGGAGAGCTGTTTCAGCGTTCCACGGCCATGATGGACCCTGCATTGTTCTTCCTGGATATGAGGTTCAACCAATGATCAGACTCGCTTCTCCAATATACCTGAATAGATCTTACCAAGGAGACTAAAGAGAGTGATACCACTATAATTAAAGCACACCCTCTGTTCTCCTTTTTTGAAGTGGGGAACGACCACTCCAGTCTGTCAATCCAGTGGCCATGCCTCCAATGTACATGCAATGTTGCAAATGTTTGCCATCCAACACAGCCCCATAATTTCCAGAGCCTTAAGGACATCAGGATGGATCTCATCAACCCCAGAGCCCTGCTGCCATGGAGCTTTTTAACTACCTTGTGACCTCAGCTATGGTTATGGACGGACCAACCTTTAAGACCCCATACTCAGATTCCTCCATGGAATAAGTGCCAGTGGGATTGAGAAGGTATGAGAAGTATTCCCTTCACCTTCCGACGACATCACTAGTTGAGGTCAACAGCACCCTACCTTCACTGAACAATGTTAGTAAACCACTGCTTTTCCCTCCTCAGCCACCTGATGGTTTGCCAGGATCTCCTTAGAGCCAATCAAGAGTCTCTATCCAAGGCCTCAACAAAGTTCTCCCACATCTGAGCTTTTGCCTCAGCAACAGCCAAAGTTGTGGCCTGCTTGGCCCTCCAGTACTCCTCAGCTGTCTCCCAAGTCCTGCAGCCAAAAATGTTTTTTTTTTTTTTGTATTTTTTGTATTGAACGCTTTTTGAGTTGATAGAACTCCTTCTTCAGCTTGACAGCCTCTCTAACCCGCGGTGTCCACCACCGAGTTCAAGGATGGCCACTGTGAGAAGCACCGATAATCTTGCAGCTCAAGGCAGCCACCTCAACAAGTGAGGTGTGAAACATGACCCACTTGGACTCTATGTCCCCATCCTCAGCTGGACTCTCCCTGAGGTGTGAGTTGAAGATCTTTTTGATGGGTTCTTCTGCCAGGCGTTCCAAGTTCCATGTGCCTATCATGATCATCATTATTAATTATTATTATTATTAATATTATTTATTATTTTGGCCACTACCTTCATCAGGGGTAAACTTGCACAAATATTTTGGCAATGGTTTTATGCCAGATGCCCTTCCTAAGGCAACCACAGAACACCAAACTACCGCTGCACATGTACCACAGCCCACATGTGCAGCATGAGCAGGGGGCTGTCATGTAAGGAGCCCGGGGGAGCAGATGGGGTGGAGGGTTACAGGCCTTGCTCAAGGGCCCAGAGTGGAGCAAATGAGGGTGGAAACAGGTGTGGGTGCTTAACCTTTCCGACCCACATTTTGATGTAATTGTCAAGGGATTTGAACCGGTGACCATCCAAGCACAGGCTCATCTTCTCTAACCACCGTGTCTCCCTGTTAATAGGAAAGAAAATTATAGAAATTTGTGTTGTATATTAAAATCATTCCAAGTCTGGACTTAAGTAGAGTATTTAAGACAAATATGCACTGTCAGAAGCAGAGTGGCATAATCTTTGTGTAATCTTTTGAAAATTGTACTATAAGACATTTTTAGTGTATCTTGGAGGAAGATTAAGCTGGCATTTGATGCCCTCAGCTCTGTGAAAACACTTTGCCAACATTTGTATTAGTGTATTTACTATATATTTATTGACATCTGATTCTCTCAAAGACTGTTTTGTTTAAAGTGGTTCTTTATTTTTGGGTTTGCAGTAGCAAGTTTTTATGTATTTGTTTGTTTGGAGCAAGCTAAGTTTTCTTCTATCTGAAGAGATGTGCATGTGTGTTTGCTTTGGTACAACAGCCATGAGGACCATATTCTCTCCAAAAAGTGCTTGGCTAAGTATTCCTTATATAATTGCTTTTTATTTTTCTTTTTTTTTCTTTTGCAAACACAACCAAAAGGAATCTACAAAGTTAAGGTTTCCATACTATGGTATATTTACAGTATGTTGAAAGGTTGTTGGGAAATTTTTGCACAATGACACCAAAAATTATTGTCTAACTCAGCTTTAAGTAAAGAGAGAGGTCTCTATTACAACCCTCAACTTGAGTTACTGAATGACTTCAGTGTGAATCATAATTTCTTTTCACTTCTTTAAGTCCCAGATGACTTAATGGATGAGGGGAGTATTGCTGGAAAGAGCGCTGTGATAAATGTTTTGAACAGAAACACTCACTGGAAATTGTGCATCGCAATTCCTGTTACAGCAAGGCTTACTGACATCTACAGGGGGCATGACAAGCAACATAAATTATAATGGTAGTGATTGGAAAAGAGTGGAACTTTCTGTAATGGACGTCAAATTAAAAAGATTCACAGTGGCAAACGGCATTTAGTCATCCCGGTGAGGCTTGCCTACAACCTTACTGTTGAATTAACAGCAGTCAGATGTTTGGATCCACATTTCTTTTTGAATAAGAAAGTGCGTTCAAACTTTTCAATGGAACTGTATGTCAAAGTGGAAGGTCTTGATGCTCAATTATATATTTTTTCTCAAATACGATATTTTGGTGTGGTCATTCACATTTAGTTTTAACACATCTTGGTCTCAAACTCAAATTTAAACACTATGACCTGATGCCACCTGCATGTGCAGAAGAAGACATGATGTCACACGCTGCACACTGTGTTTAAAGAAGTAAATATACACGTTAGCATGCGAGTATTGATTCTGAAGTTGTGCAATCAGAGAAGATTAAATTATTATCACACATGCTTGTTTTGACCAGTGTTTACATTTGATCTTGCCTTTTTGCCAGCTACACTTGCAAAATTGTATTTTTAAAACGGGAATGGAGTACTGAAAGTGAAACTAATTTAAGTAACAATCTCATCATGTTAGTATTGATACAGTTCGGCACTAACTGAAATTAAATGAACAAAGACAAAGCAACTACACTTTTGTTCTGTAACTGAAGATGGGTGGACTTCCAAGATCTAAGCTGCAAAGGGTTGGTATCATTATGATTAATACTTGGATTGATCTGTATTTAAACGCAGACAAAACCAAAGGGATGCTGTTTTCAAACAGGAAGTCGGTCCCAGCAGTTCTTCCTTCAATTTTGTCCTCGAATGTTGCTCCTATTGAGTTTGTCGATTCCTACAAATATTTGGGTATCTTGGTCGATTCGCATCTCTTTTAAGCTCTACGTGGAAAACTTGGTAAGGAAACTGAAAGTTAAATTGGGTTTCTTTTTCAGAAACAGATCCTGTTTAACTTTGAATGCTAAGAAATGCCTTGTAACTTCAACTTTCCTTCCCTCCATTGACAACAGTGACATCATTTACATACAGGTACATTAGCATTTCACCCATTCCTTTAAATCAAATATGCAGTTTCATTCTTACTTAACTCGCCAGAGTTCAGTGTTTCATCTTCCTAAATATCAGACCAGTAGAGGTCAGTTTTCTCTCCGTTACAAGGGAGCTAAAGTTTGGAATGATTTTTTGCATTTGGTAACAGGCAGGCCTTCTGTAAAAGAGTTAAATGTTATTTAAAACTTTACTTAACTAAAGAATTGTGATTGTCACTTTTTCATTGTTGCATAATATATTAAAATTTCCATTAATACTTTGTAGATGTGTTCATTTTTTTTCTGTGACTGTATTCATGATCAATTGATTGTATTCTTGGATTGTATTATATTTTATATATTATTTGGGTGGAGGCTTTAAATAAGGCCAGTGGGCTTTTGCCTCTTCCTGCACTGTTATTATTATTATTTTTTTTTATATATATATATTTGATCTGTATTTTAATTGTGCAAAATACAATAAACTAAAACTAAACAAAAACTAAATGAAAGCCCCTACAAGCACCCTGAAGATGTTGGACGCCGTCTAGCATGGTGCGCTAAGATTCATAACTGGCTGTAATTACCATACCCACCATTGCATCCTGTATTCACTGGTTAACTGGGTATCATTAACTTCACTTAGACTCTCCCACTGGTACATTTTCATCTTGAAATCACTTCTTGGTCTGTTGCCTTCATACATCTCCTCCTACATGTCACTGCGTGAGTGCAGCTACATTGTGTGCTCTCAGGACATTATTACCTGCAGTGTTCCCTCAGTGAGGACGGAACTTGGCAAAAGAGCCTTCTCCTACTCCGCTCCTGTTTCCTGGAATATCTTGCAAAAAGATCTGAATTTCTCAACCTTGACCTCTCTAAATGGCTTCAAACATCTGCTAAGTTCCTGGCAAAAACCAGTGCAGACAGGTTCCTGTTTTTAGTTTTCTACATTGCCTTGCAACCTAGCTGTTTTTTGTTTGTTTCATTTTTTTAATGCCGTTTTCTTTCACTTGCTCTTCTCAATTTGTATGCTTCCTTTTATGATTGTCTACTGTTGTCTTTGTTGTCCACTGTTGTCATCACTCTTTGTTAAAATCATTTCTCTCTCGTAAATGAGTCCCGGAGGCTCAGTGGGATTAACCTGTATAAATAAAGGTTAATGAATGTGTACCTTTACTTTAATGATGTTCAAATTGGATGAAATGTGGCATGATTGTTCAGACTGAGGTCACTTAAAAAACATAAGAAATGTATCAATTTTAGTACCACATGCAAAAAAAGATTTGGGTTGCTTTGGCCTGCAGTGTGAACATAGCCAGATATGATTTTTTTTTTAAGTGCAAATGGAAATGCACATATTTAAATCTTTTCTCGGTGCTAGTCCATCTTAGAACCTCAAATCCCCAAAACAACAGCTTACACTGTCTGTGACTCTCAGTTGTTTGAGCAGTTTCAGAGACTTTAATCAAATCCAAAAGACAGGTGCAGGATTAAATTCTGCAAGTTATATCTTGATTATGACCGCAATGTGCTCCAAAATTTGCATGAACCAGATAAACCTATCAGTTCGTGCAGGTATACTGCTGTCAGATCAAGACATCTTCAAAGATTTCACATGCTCAAAGTACAATATAACTTACAGGGTGATGAATTAAAAACAAGTCAAATCTCTTACAGAACCTATAGCGAGTATAGAAATGTAGCCCCCAGCTATAAGACATGCACTTGCATTACAAGGGTCATTTCAGCAGATAATGAGTGGAATCCAAGCCCAGCGGTGAAAAATTCTTCCCTTGGTGACTGAACTAAAAAACAGAGAGAAGGTGTGGATATGTTTTTGTTGAGATAAATGCAGGTAATATTACTGAAATCGACTACATTAGACTGGTATTAAAAAGTTAAAGCATCTGAAAAAACTTGGACTGTATAAAAATAGATGTGAAAGAAAATTAATTTGTCTGTATTGTTCCAGGATATTACTTTTGTTGTGAATACGTGCTATATAAAGGAACTACACTGAAACAGTCACAATATAAAAATAAAGGAGGGAAAAAAGTATTTGATTTAGAAATATTTCCATTTACAATTAGTCCTAGAAGTTGCAGAAGACAGAAGTTGATACAATAGAACGAAGCCCTGAAACATTCATAACTGCTTCATTATGTGGAGACTAAGGCCCTTTCATTAAAAGACAAACCTTTGGAGGCTTTTGAAAGGAAAAAAGTGAATATGAAGATCAGAAACAATTACTGAAGGCCCCCACTTCATTAAATGTGTCTATACTGGGAGAATTGTATTTTGTGGCTAACCACATTGATTACCGTAATTGCCGGTCTATAAGCTGCTACTTTTTTCACAGGCTTTGAACCCCGCAGCTTATACAATGCTGCGGCTAATTTATGGATTATTTTTTGACGATCTAATGAGCCTCCTGCCACCAAAAACATTTAGCTTCCCACCCACCCAGGCGCTCATATAGCTGCCCACGTCTCTTGGGAGGAGAGTCCTCGTGACTCAATGAAACATGTATAAATAAAGTTTTTTTTTTTTAAAAATTGACCAATGAAATTACCAAACAGGTCACAGTGGACCAAATGAAACGGGGAGGGGAGGACAATGAAATGGGGAGGGGAGAAGAGAACAGGAAGTGAGGATTCCCCTGCATGTGCAGAGCAACTCCTCCACGGAGCACAAGCTCGTAGCAATCAATGACTTCCTGGTGTATTTTTTTTAAACCAGTCATGTTAAAGGCATTGTTCAGGAAATAAAAACATTTGCTGAACATATTTGTGTAAGTTACCGGTACATATTTAATTAAAAGTAAAAAATATATATATTTCTGTGTAACATCTTTCTGTGTAACTATCTCATGTTAAAATATGAACACACGCAGCTAATATATGTACAATTTTTTAAATTTATTTTTTGTGTGCAGGGCTTATATTCATGTGCGCGCTATGGTCCAGAAATTATGGTAATAAATCACAAAATAATCATATAAATGAAATTACAAAATAAAATTAGAATAATATTTAAAGTCTTGCATAATCTGTAGTGCAAGTCTGTAGTGCAAAAAGGTTGGGGACACATGCTCTAGTTTTTGTCATACTTTCAGCTAATACCATTTTAGAAATTATATTTGTGCTCAAATACTTTTTGATAATTGCAAAACTGTTATTTTAAGTGTTTTTCATAGATTCAGAAAAGCAAACAAACAAAAAATACAGAAACAAATTAGGGTGTTGTTAAAGGCTGCAGTTAAAGTGCCTGAAAACTATTTTTAAATAGGTTGCCTGATTTGTTTCAGAAACACTGCTATTGTCAAGAGTTTTGAAACCTTTTACACCTGAATGATTTACAGGGCAGCGTAAAATGGGTTAAATGGTCACGTTCTGAACTGAAAACAAATGAAAAAGGATCCAAGGCCTAAAGAAAAGTTTTGAAAGACCTCCAGAAATCTTGAAGAGCTACAGATCTAAAGATTCTGGAGAAATCTGGCTCCATGGAAACAACATGTAAAATATGAAGATACTTTTGTAGAGACATATAAACAAGCATTCCCTTTTTCAAGCATTTCCCCTAAAGCTAACTTTGTTCTAGTTGATGGATATATATTTTATGCATGTAAGACTTTCAGTGACCCTTCACATACTTAACATATTTTTGAGACCACCTATAGGAAATACTGTGCATTAGTCGATGTCAACAGTAAAATAACATGAATGTAGCAGTATTTCCTGACATTTCTTGCAATGATGTGCATTACACATTTCTGACCCATGCTAGATTTCAGTGAAAATTTAATTCTACATGGATACAATGACAATGAAAATGTTTCTTCTTAAAACAATAATTTTGACTGTTTTGCACAAACTTTGATAGTAATTTTAAATAATTATGAAAAGACCTAAAATGAAAGTGATACATTGTACATTGCTCAATGCAGCTGAAGTGACACATCCAAAATTCTATTTACAAAGTACTTACACTGTAGAAAATCAGTCCATGCTAAAGAAAAGCTGAGTACAATTTATATTTAAAAAAATAAATAAATACCACTTGAACATTTAGAGCTAGTATTTTATTGTAATTTGAGTAACAACAATAAAAAACACATTGGAAGTGACATCTATACAATTCAAACAAACATTTTGAAACTACTGAGAAGTTCATAGAACTTGTAGTAACTCCATTTCTTCAGGTACCAACAGTATCACCCTTGGGTGGCTTGTATACTTTAGCCTCTTCCCAGCTGTGCTTGCAGGGAGGGTGTCGGACAGGATGGGGATGAGACAGGATACTATGAGGAGGACGTGCAACCTAAATATGGCTCTTGCAGCCTTGGCCACAGGGAGACAGAGAAGGGGACCACAGACCTCGGCAGCTTGCAATTATCCAAAACAAGACAGTCAAGCCAACCTCCTCTCACTGAAACTTGCTAAAAGAGCATTATAGAATAAAACCAACACACAGATTTTACTGTCTGTTACCTTTACATACGTAAAACACACTGACATTTTTTGTACATGCATGATAACTGGTTTCCTTCAAAGTGGTTGATCTCAACATAAACATCTCCCTCTTTATACCTTGCCAGACATTTTATAGACATCTATTAATACAACTACTGTAAATCTTCAAAATTACATCCTACTGTATGTCATCAGCAAATAAACCTCAAAAGCATTGTGCATGCCTTCCTAGCATGCACTTTCCACAGTGTTGCAAATGCCACTGATAAAAGGTCTTCCCTGCCTTTGGAGTGAAATACTGGGAGTAAAAGCTGGCAGAAACTGGCATTCCTTAGAACTGGGAGATGGTGGGGGCTCCTGAGCAGAACTTGCAGAGCACTTAGTGCATGCATTCAGTTTTACCTGAGCAGACCACGAGTATCTTAGTTTAAATTGCACCAAAAGTGACCTATTGTTTGCAAAGATGCAGTGACTTAGATCTGAAGCGTTCCATTCTCTATCAGACCTGGAGGACTTCCAGCGACAGAAGATCCATCCAAGCTGAACAAGCTTCAGGAGGCTCACCCCTTGAAGGAGGCCCAAAAGGGGAGAGAGATCAAAGGCTGGCCAGCCGGTGTGCACTTGTGTGTACGCCGGTGTGAACATGTTACAGATGAGCAAAGGCGCCTGAGAACCATCTGGGGTTGTATAATGATTCTGAGTTCAAGACACAATATTATGGACGTAACTGTAGAAATCAAAACAGGGTTTAAACAAATGTTATCATGCTCAAGACATTTGGGGGGTGGGAGGGAATTTGGGCATCAACTTAATTGTTCTTCAATTGCAGTTTGACATAAATGTAAGAGGGTATTTGATGCAGTAACAAATGCATCAATAATGTCAAATTATTTGGCTTCATAGCCAGTAAATCCTTTCATATTTTAGACCGTACATGTGTCGGACATTAGTCTTAATAAGTTCCTCATCTCTGGAACAAACATGGAGACAAATATGAAGTTATTTGTTCTTGAACTCTGAAACAGCAACAGATTTGATGTTTGATCACTTTGGTGACAGACTTTTCATTTCAAGGAAATCAGGTTCAAAAGGCTGAAAATCCCTTACCAAAAACATAAGTCAGTGGCGCATATCATCCAGGGTCTTGTACAGTAGTCACTGATTCATTTACTTGCCATCAATCATTTTCATTGCAAAAGCAAAAGGTAAACCTCCATCTGTAGCCTTTTCTAGATGGTTGTACCACTACAGTGCTCGTGGGGAAGGTGTGAATAGAGCAAGATGACATGTGAGAGCTTTGTCAAACATCTCTTGACCTTTTGCTGTTAAAATATTTTAACACAAATCTCAACTCTATGATTTGTGTTTAAGGTGTGTAAAGGTTAGGATAAATGGTGTTGCTGATGCCCTGTCATTGAGGAGATGAATGATGACAAGGAAGATTTCCCCCAACCCCCACCAAAAAAAAACCTAAATCTAAATAAATGTGGTTTGTTAAGGGATTGAATATCAATGGTGCCATATTTTGGAGCAGAAAGTACATTTTAAGCCAAAATATTGACAAAGGGGAGCAAGGTTTCCTTATTCTATTTCAGAATGTTATTAATAAACTACTTACAATAAAGAGAAGTTATTTAAGAGGACTCACACCAGGGCGGCTGTGGCTGAGTGGTTAGAACAGTCGTCCTCTAATGCAAGAGTTGGGGGTCGATTCCACCACCAGCCACATGCCGAAGTGTCTCTGGGCAAGACAAAGGACCCCTCACTGCCTCCGATGTGTGTCCCATCGGTGTTTAAATGTGATAAAGCACTGATTATTTTTTGTATAGAAATAGTAGAGTGCTGTATGAATGGGTAAATGAGGTACACAGATTGTACTGTAAAGTACTTTGAGTACCTTGATAAGTTAGAAAAGCGCTATATAAGTACAGTCCATTTACCATTTAGTTTATGGGCACAAGATCAAAACCAACATGCTACAATATATGCTGTAGCTATTCAGACAACTTACTACCTTTTGTTCTGCTCATTTTTTAAATTGTTTGAATATAATTGTTAACAGGTGCCTTTTGTTGGTGTATAAATTTTATAGTCACTTGACCAAATTCATTTTAATTTGCTCTTCTAATGAGGTGAGACAAACTGAACAGGAAAGTTTTCTTATAGTAATAAATATGTGTCACCCACAGCCATAATACACTCACATGTCCCCAGTTGTCACCGTGCCAGGTGTTTCACCTTCATTTGTTAGCTCCTGTCCATATACTCTCTCTGGTTTTGTTCCTCCCTCAGCTGAGCATTGTAGATTTTTTTAAATGCCATTCTGGTTCTCCTCAAGGTTTTGTTTAAGTTTGTTTTGCTGCCATGTCAGCCTTTTTGTTGTGTTAAGTTGGTTTAATTAGGCTCCTTGTGCCAGTCTGCATTCTGGGTCCAACTACAAACCTTGACACAAACACATAAATGGTAACTTTTTAATGAACAAAATAAATAAATAAACATTACTTTCACACAATTATATTGATTCTCAAACTTATGTTTTGAAGTAATGCAAGTAAATATATGGATTGGATCAACATAATCTTTTAGAACTGACACGACCATTTTACTACTTTTGGTTTTCAATTTTACTGGACTCATTTAAACTGCTTGTTAAATGAACCAATATATATTTGCCAAGTTTAATAGTATGTCTTGTTATTTAATTTGTTATCATTTATTCAACCTAACAATATAATATATGGACAGGAGCTAACAAATGAAGTGGAAACACCTAGCACAATGACAACTGGGGACATGTGAGAGTATTCTGGCTGTGGGTGACACATATTTATTACCATGACAACCAGACGAGTAATAAATTGTTCATAAAAAGACTTTGTTTCACTGACTCATACGCTGTAAACTCAAACAAATCTGACAATACCATTTAAAGTTACCAAGTAAAATTAGTTTGACCCACCCTCTTTAAATGAATCAAACTCTGCGCTAGTAAAAAAAAATTAAAATTAAAATAATCTTAAAAGATTTTGTTGTCTAGGCACAGATATATTAAACTATAACAACATAATTGCTTCAGCTTTAAAGAGAGCTATAAAACTGTTTGGGAACATTTTCCTCATTTTCTTGATGTTCATTTGTAACGTAGCATGGCGAGAGCAACAGATAAAAGGCAGGAGGCAGAAACTGACCAGTGCAGTTCTGTTGTCAAATGTTTTTCACATAGGGTGGTAACCAAACTATACACATAAATTCAAAGGCCCTATCTCAACAAAATACTTGGGCCAACTACATGTAAACAAAATGAAAAGAACCAAGGTTAACATAACATTAAGCACTAACAAAAAAAAAAAGAATTTATTATCTTTACAGATCCACGTGACTGAGACTTTAGGTGGATCAGCTTGAAAA
This sequence comes from Nematolebias whitei, assembly GCF_014905685.2. NCBI lineage: Eukaryota > Metazoa > Chordata > Actinopteri > Cyprinodontiformes > Rivulidae > Nematolebias > Nematolebias whitei. The sequence goes on along the minus strand of NC_056507.1, from coordinate 21,617,385 downwards.
CTTTTTAAACATAAGCAACATGACATTTATTCAAATATTTAAACAAAATGGCAGCAGGTCAGTGACATATGTCTAGGTAGTCATTATATTTCTCTTCAAATAGACTTTGAATCCGGAGCCACATTCAGCTCACTAGAACGCAGCTCTCATTGTTGTATTACTCACTGTGGTCATCTCGCAGTTCATAAAATCAAAGCTGCAGAAAGACTGTAATTTTCAAGACATATAATTTACCTGTTTAGGTTTATAGCTTTAGGTTAACCCTTGAAGTAAAATTATGTGTGACAACTTTCTGCTCGGAGCTAAGCAGGGTGAAATCTTTTCAAAAATTGTTGGTAGCTGTGACTCAGTATTGTAAAGGCAGAGGAAGACAAGGGTCATCTGCTGGGATGCTGCTGCCAGAGTTTTAATGAGAGTTGGCAGGAGAGATCATGTTTCTCCAGTTTTAGCTTCTCTCCATTGGCTCCCTGTCAAATTCAGAATAGAATTCAACATTTTGCAAAAATCTAACACAAAGCTCACAACAACCTAGCTCCATTATATATTACAGATCTTATTATTCCATATTTTCCTAACAGAGCACTATGCTCTCAGGCTGCAGGTTTACTTGTGGTTCCTAGAGTTTCCAAAAGTGGAATGGGAGGCAGATCTTTCAGTTACCAGGCTCATCTCTTGTGGAACCAACTTCCAGTTTCTGTCCATGAGGCTGACAAATTGTCTACTTTTAAGATTAGGCTTAAGTTTTTTCTTTTTGACAACTCCTATAATTAGCATTGGCTTGGGTTTTCTTGAGATATCCCTTAGTTATGCTGCTATAGGCTTAGATTGCTGGAGGAGAAATTGACACATTTTCTCACTCTGCTGCTGTCTTTACTTGCTCTACTCTACCTGTTTGTATTTGTAATTATTTCTATCCTTTACACGTGTTTTTGTCTTTCTTCCAATAGAAAGTGCTCCTGGATCTGGCATTCTATGTTTGTTTGCTGCTGTGCTACTGTGTTCTGCATATTGTTTTTGTACTATTAGTGTTTAGCGCGTTCTTAGTTTAGCAAATTTCTTTATTCATATCTTAGATCTTACTGCTGTTTTTCCTTTTACAATTTATACTTTTGTTGGATGTAACTGGGACCCTGTGTACACAATTTTGTTCCACTACATGTACAACATATGATGAGAATGACAATAAAGAAGCCTTGACCTTGTTTCTCCTTCCTGTCCTCTCAAACCCCAGCCAGTCGAAGCAGATGACCACTCGTACTGAGCCTGGTTCTGCTGGTGGTTTCTTCCAGTTAAAAGGGAGTTTTTCCTTTCCACTGTCTCCTTTGGGCTTACTCAGAATAAGAGACTGCGATGAAGAGAAGATTCAGTGCAATATGCTGGCTTCCTTAAATAGATACCTTTCACTAACTGGCTTTTATAATGTATGTGAATGTTTTTTTACAGTGCCCTGAGAAGACTTCTCTTGTGACTTGGTGTTAAATAAATAAACTGAATTAAACTGACTTGAATTGAATCTCCAGGCTCATTATGCCTATGGTCAACCTACAGCTGAGGTTTTTTTTTTTTTTTTTTTTTCATTTAGCCTTTATTTATCCAGGTTAGTCTCATTGAGCCACGAGAACTCATTTTCAAGAGAGACCTGTTTAGGGAGCACATGGTGGGGGTTAAGGGCCTTGCTCATGGGCCCAGAGTGGGGCGAATGAGGGTGGGGGCAAGTGTGGGTGTTTCACCTACCCCACCCACAATTTTTGATGTTGTCGGGGCCGGGGCGTGAACCGGCGATCTTCGGATCACAAGCCCACCTCTCTAACCTCTGCGCCACCACTCCCCCTAATTAAGTTTAATTATTGTGAGAACATGACAAAGCTAGATGAAAAGATTCCCTAAAGATTTATTTATTATTTACATACTTGTATTTAGTAAAGTTTTACCACTCTTTCAATATCCTTAATTTTGCATCTATTTTTTCATTATGATTATAAATGATTACATTCATTTTTGTACTGTATTGCAATTTAAAAAAAAAACAACAGCTGCAAACGTGAACCCAGTGTTGCAATTTTTAATTAAAAAAGCATCTTTAGGTATGACAATAAAATTTAAATAAATTGTCTTTGAGTGCAGAGAAGGAAAAATGTGTAACTGATTGATTAGTCATTGAATCTCAGAGTGTAGAGTAGGTCAAAGACGCACCCTCTTTACACTAAGAGACCACTTGTCTATCACTAACAAACATTAAACAAGGGTGTCAGCCTGCGTGTCTGGTCATGAAACTGGGTTCTCTGCCGCAGGTCTGCACAGCCCATGACCCCCTAACTCACTCTCATCTGTCAATCACTTAGCATACTTTCTAAGAGGTTCAGGAAGAACAGATTGTAAAACCTGCTCACACCAATTCTTCTGGAAGGTGTTAGAACTTACCAACAAGAAATGGTTCTGGTGATCAAATCATCTAATAGAGATAAAGCTGACAGCTTAGCACAGTTAATATGTTGTTACAAATGTAACAAAAGAGGAAGATTAAATGGTAAAGAGCAAACAAATGAATGGCATTACAACGACCCAGTGATAAGTGCAAGTAGAACGATGCAGATTATTTTCAGCTCATCTAAAACTGAACAGACTTCAGATGTAATCTGAAGAAAAAAAGTATGTAACAAGATTGTGCTTTTGTTAGAATATTGACAAAATGTTCTTATTGAATTAATAAAGGAAAAAAAAAAATGCATCGCAAAGCACAAGCCAGTATATCTCTTGTGCCAGTCCCAAGCCTGGGTAAATGGTGAGGGTTGTGTCAGGAAGGGCATTCAATGTAAAACACGTTTGCCAAAACCATATTGCGAGTTCATCAAAGCAAAACCATACCGAATCGGTCGAGGCCCGGGTTAACGACTGCCACCAGTGCTGTTGACAAACAGAGTACCAGCGGAAAATGTGCTACTGTTAGTCAAAGACCACAAGGAGGGAAATGTGTCAAGAGACAGAGGGAGAAGAGGAAAGTCAAGAATGTAGAATTGAAGGGTGCAACTCTAAACGTGGGGACAATGACAGGCAAAGGTAGAGAGCTGGCTGACATGATGCAGAGAAGGAGTGTAGATGTTGTATGTGTCCAAGAGACCAAGTGGAAGGGCAGCAAGACTTGTAGCATTGGAGCAGGGGCCAAACTGTTTTGCCATGGTGTGGATAGAAAGAGAAATGGAGTAGTGGTGGTCCTGAAAGACGAGTAGGCAAATAATGAAGTAGAGGTGAAAAGAGTGTCAGATAGGGTGATGTGCCTGAAGGTAGAAGTAGAAGGTCTGATGCTAAATATCGTCAGTGGTTATGCTCCACTGGTTGGATGTGATGGGGAGGAGAAAGATACATTTTGGAAAGATCTGGAGGAAGTGATAGAGAGTATTCTCAGGGAGGAAAGAGTGGTGATCAGAGCAGACCTGAATGGACATGTTGGTGAAGGAAACAGAGGGGATGTGGAAGCAATGGGCAGGTTTGGTGTTAAGGAAAGAAACCAGGAAGGACAGATGGTGGTGGATTTTGCCAAGAGAATGGAAATGGCTGTAGTCAACACCTATTTCCAAAAGAGGGAGGAATATAGAGTGACCTATAAGAGTGGAGGAAGGAGTACACAGGTCGACTACATTCTGTGTAGAAGACGAAACCTGAGGGAGATTGGAGACTGTAAGGTTATGGCAGGGGAGAGCATGGCCAGACAGCATTGGATGATTGTGTGTAGAATGACTCTTGTTATGAAGAAGAGACAGCTAGGAAGGTACTTTGTGTGTCATCTGGACAGAGAATGATGATAAGGAAACCTGGTGATGGAATAGTGAAGTGCAGGACGCCATTCAAAAAAAGAGGTTAGCAAAGAAGAAATATGACAGTGAGAGGACTGAAGAGAGGAGGCAGGAATATAAAGTGATGGGACATAGAGTAAAGAGGGAGGTAGCTAAGGCAAAGCAGAAGGTGTAAAATGAGTTGTATGGGAGGCTGGACACTAAAGAGGGCGAGAAGGACTTGTACTGATTGGCAAGACAGAGGGATCAGGCTGGAAAGGATGTGCAGCAGATTAGGCTTGTTAAATACAGGAATGGTAATGTTCTAACAAGGGAGGAGAGTGTGATGGGAAGGTGGAAGGAGTACTTTGAGGAGCTAATGAATGAAGAGAATGAAAGAGAAAGAAGAGTAGAGGTCATAGAAACTGTAGACCAGGACGTGGGAAAGATTAGTGAGGGTGAAGTCCGGAAAGCTCTGAAAATAGTGAAGAAGGGGAAGGCAGTAGGACCTGATGACATACCAGTGGAGGTTTGGAAATGTCTTGGAGAGATGGCAGTGAGGTTATTGACCCAAATATTCAATGACATATTTGAGAGTGAGAAAATGCTTGAGGAATGGAGAAGAAGTGTGCTGGTGCCCATTTTTTAAGAACAGGGGTGACGTACAGAGTTGTAGCAACTACAGGGGAAGTAAGTTGATGAGCCACACGATTAAGCTCTGGGAGAGAGTTGTGGAAGCAAGACTTCGATGAGAGGTTGAGGTATATGTGAACAGCAGTATGGTTTCATGCCAAGAAAAAGCACCACAGATGCCATCTTTGCTTTGAGAATAATGATGGAGAAGTACAGAGAGGGTCAGAAAGAACTTCACTGTGTCTTTGTGGATTTAGAAAAAAAGCATATGATAGGGTGCCGAGGGAGGAGGTATGGTATTGCATGAGGAAATCTGGAGTGTCAGAGAAGTATGTTAGACTGGTACAGGACATGTATGAGGACAACAGGACGGTGGTGAGATGTGTTGTAGGAGGTTTTGCTTGCATTCCCTATTCAATTCTAGTCTAGAAAAACTTGGAAAAACTCAACTCAAAAACTACAAACACTCACTATTCAGGTCTCTCATTGTACTACTTGTTAAACTTTACTTTAATAAGTAAAATAACAAATTTACAATATCTTAGATGTTTCAAAGAAGCTCATTAATTCTCTCGTATAACTCTATTAAACAACATAATCAAACACAATCTGAGAATTGTATGAAGTCTTCATTAACTCTGTCTTGTTTAGTTTCTTTCCTGTTTTTCCAGACAAATATGTTTCCTCGGCTCGAGCTATTCAAAGTAAAGTCGAACAGCCGCAGACAGCACTCTGTCTTACTCTTGTCATTCAGGAGTATTTTAAGGCTTATTTGTTCATCCTCTCTTAAGACCGATGATCTCATTTTCTGACTCTTAGTTATTCTTCTAAGTGAGCCCCGTTATCACTCAAAGGGCTCTCCTCATAACTATTTTCCACTGATGTATGTCTCGTGTTGAGGTCTGTGTTCTTGAGTTTGATCTCCTTCCTCTTTGAACTGACTGTTTTTTTCCTACGACTATAAGGCATTGATGGATTTCAACTCATGTGGACAAACCAAATACTTTGTGCCTAGCAATGGATGCTAAAATTGCTGTACTTATGATGTTCACTGTTTGTTTAGGTGCATGGCTCTTACATGAGCTGCAGAACTGTACCTTTTCAAATACACTGTACTTGATGATACAATAGTATGCATAGCCTACACATGTACAATATTTATGCGTTTACATCTGTAACAGTTTTCATCAACTGGAATAAATAAGCTATAAGCACAAGGTTTGGTTTAAGATAAAAAGACTGTTTGGTTTTTGAATTGGGGTTGTGTGTAGGAATTTTTGGCAATATGCGTAATCCTGACTTGAAGAATCAGCCTTTATCAACCTTAAATCAAACTATTTGAGAAAAGTGCAAACTATGTGTATGAGAACCATTTTAGAAGTGTCAGATTAAGTGACCTATTCAGACAAAAAAAATTACATCTGCCTGTTAAGTCCTAGCAAGAATTTAAAGATGTTCTTTTAAAAATTAAACCCAACTTAAACTCGGCACAAGATAAACTACAACAACAACATATCTGATCAATCTCATTGCAAATACAGGACCTGTGGCTATCCTGAGATGTTGGCAAGTGTTCTTTAGGTCTTAGGAGTTGCAGGATGGATCTTCTATAAATCAACCTGGTTCAAGTGAATATACAAGCCTGGATCAAGCTTGATTACCAAAAAGGTGATTTGCAAACATTTAGTCTTGTTTTTCAAACTGTTTTCTGCAAAACCAACAATTTAATCCTACAGTAAAGCCCTAACAGCCCTGGGAGGAATAATAAATGTGATGCATTTAGTGCCAGAGGAAAAGAATCTCACATTAAAAGCAGAGCAAAGCTTTAGAGAGAGCTTAAGAGCCAGGCTCTAAAGTGTCCATACTGCCTCTGACGTTCTTTAACCTCTTTTTGTGGCTCACAAACCTCATGTCTTTGGCCTCCAGTCACTCTCTATTTATGCAAGAAAATAAAGAAGAGAACGCTGCCCCTCCTAAATTTGTAAACTGCAATTAAGCTAAATTCCAAGTTTATTTCCAAATGCCGTTTCTGCTCCAGACCATGTGAGAGACTTGACTCTAAAATTATCACACTTTTGGTCTGCAGGCCAAGACCGAGCCAAAGCTTGGGACTGTCTTCTCACAGAATAACAAGATGCAATGGAAGACTCAAACTAATATGATAATACTTCAGGTGGACAAAAAAGTACAAATCTATCCTGTGCAAGAAATCAAATAATTACTTTGTATTTAAATTAAAGAAAAAAAAAGTAATTTCATGAAAGATACAATTTGTTGACCTCACTATAGTAAAATAAATTATTATTTTTGTTTAGTAATCATTCAGCCCCTTGAAAACCCCAAGGCCCTTTGCAGCGAGACAGCTTAACTAAAGGCATCAAGTCAATTTAACTGTTTGATCTTAGACTTTCTAACCAAAGGCCTTATGTCTAGAGGCAAACAAAAAGCAGCCTACGCACCATAGCAAAACTCTCCCTCCATCTCCCTTACTGTGTATGTCGCTCCATCATGTGTTTATACACTGGAAGAGTAAGTGACAGGGCTATAATCGGAAGTCTACAAGCGTGTCATTTAAAAGACTGTTGTCTTTTCCTGTGAACGTGGTTGTCAGCAGAGAAAAACAAGATTTACATCTCAAAGGGAAGGGCAAAGCATCAACCATGCATTATCCCCTATTGGCTGTGGTCAGGAATGGGCGTTAACTTGTGGGAGAGGTAGACAAAATATGCAAACAAAAACTTACCCTGGAGAGAAAGTTTTTGCGTCAAACACCAAAGAATGCCTTTTTTAAAATGCTAGCTAAATTAAAAATAAAATATAATAAAATAAAATATATATAGAATAAAATATCCACAGGACATGCAATTTCATACTATATCATGCAAACTCTTTGAAAATGGAAATCTTACTGAAGACTAGGTATAAGTTGAATAATTAATTGATGGGATCTAATTTTTAGTAGCAACTGATTATTGTGATGGCAACACCTAAATCTGAATTAATCTGAGAAAACTTTGGATCAGATGGGTCTGTAATTGTGGCACAGTGGCACAGTTGGTAGAGCTGTTACCTTTCAGCGAGAAGGTACGCTCTCAGGACATTATTACCTGCAGTGTTCCCTCAGTGAGGACTGAACTTGGCAAAATGGCCTTCTCCTACTCCGCTCCTGTTTACTGGAATATCTTACAAAAAGACCTGAAGCTCTCGACCTTGACTGCTCTAAGTGGCTTTAAAAATCAGTTGAACTCCTGGCAAGGACCAATGCAGACATGTTCCTGTTTTTAGTTTTCTACAATCGCCTTAGAATGTAGCTGTTTTTGTTGCTCTTTTTGCCATCTTATTTGTAAAAAAAAAAAAAAACAAAACCTGTATGCCTTTTTTTTTTATAACTGTCTATTTTTGTTGCTATTGTCCATTGCTGTCATCATTCTTTGTTGAAATCAGGTCTCTCTTGTGAATGAGTTCTCGAGGCTCAATGGGATTTACCTGTCTAAAGAAAGGTTGAATGAAAAGGTCGTGGGCTCAAATCCCAAAGAGTTTGCATGGTCTCTCAGTGCATGCGTGGGTTTTCTCCGGGTACTCCAATCTCCTCCCACAGACCAAAAACATGCATGTTAGGCTGATAGGTAACTCTAAATTGTCCCTAGGTGTGAGTGAGAGAGTGAATGGTTGTTTGTCTTGTTTGTCTCTATGTGTCTCTGTGATGGACTGGAGACCTGTCCAGGGTGTCCCCTGCCTCTCACACAGTGACTGCTGGATATGTGTAACAGTGACCCCCGTGACTTGAAAAGGAAGAAGCAGGTAAAGATAATGGATGGATGGATGGATGGATGGATGAATAAAGTATCCATCCATAATTCAAATTCATTGAATGGTGGTCCAAGGCCTTGTGCATCCTAACATGTGATATGGAGAATGCTAAATGGCATAAACACTATTTATGTGAAATAAATAGTGAAATGCTAATGAAATAGGCAAATGTTGAATTTAAAAAAAATCTAAGACATTGCATATAATCCCCCCCGGCGAGTCTTTACTGCTTTGTTTTACACTTAGTGTCAGTGTTTTAATATTTTTTTAACTTTGCACTGACTGGATTGGTATAGAACTGATAAGCAAGGTTTCACAATAAACTACCATTTGCATATCATAAAGATGTGTGGGAAAAATGAAAAGATTCAGCCTACCTCAAATATCTTCAGTATTTGACCAAATCTTAGTATTTAACAAACAAGTAATATCTCTGGAACTGTATTTGTCATTCAGTAAGATGATGCATATAACATGCAGCAAAGGGAGCAGTGACTGCATAGGACAAAACTGTATTTTCACATATTTCTAACTTTTATTTGGTGACCTATTCCACCTTCATTCAAATGTTGTTATCCATGAAAAAAAAAGTTGGATACAAATACTACATTTTGTTGTAGTGTTTCAGTGCGGTTTTCTTCTAAGAGGACAACAAAAGTCAAACGCTGCTAATCATAAATTTAAGTGAATAAAATCCAAAAATATTGTATATTTTTTCTAAACTCTTTTCATGTTGTACTGTCATGCTGTTTGCACAATCATGTTGAATACAGGGCAAAATGAATTAGATGTCCCAGCAGTACCATGCAGTACTTTTAGATTAATTCAGCCAGACACACTTAATCCTACACAGGTTCAAAGCTTTGCCGGTGAACATGTGGCATCAACCTGGACAAAGTTAAAGCAAATATATATTTTAAAAAAAGGACTCAAAGAACAAAGGCTACATGAAATAAGGGTTGTGAGTAACATGTTCTATTGTGTTGTGTCTGGGAAATTTGAAAAACTGCTTATTTTTCCCAGCAATGTGCGTAGGTATGTGTCTATTTATACAGAAAATATAATTATCGTGTCATTGGTTAGCAATAGTAAACCCAGAATCCCCCCCCCCCCCCCACCCCCAATGACTGGAGATCAGACAAACACCACGTTCACTCCATGACTCACAAACGTCACCCCCTGTGAAACTCACACAAGGGTTAATCATACTCCAACGCAAACTTTTAACCAAGACCAAACACAAAAAGAAAAGACAATCACACAGACTTGGAAAACGCCTTAGCCAGACATGGAAATATGCACCAACCAACCGCTAACTGACCCATTACAAGTAGAGTAATTACACAATACTCATCTTCTGTACAACAAAACATGAGTTAGCCCAATGAATTTCCCCATAGACACACAAGTACCTGCCCCCAAATGGGGAAAAAAAGCCTAAAAAGAACATAAACTAAGAGCACAGATGAAAACATATTTTAAGAACCTTAGTGTGTGAGTGCAGTTACCCATCCCATAAAAATCACCCGGTATACCACATAAAAAAAGAACAAATAAATACACAGAGACCGAAGTGTTTATTACAAACTGAAATGACACATAACATTTAAGCGCTTAACCTTTTTTAAAAAAGGAACATTTTACAAATTTAACAATAGCGTGAGGCATAAAACAACATGATTTATACTTTGAAGTAGACCCAAACACATTCCCAGTAATATTATCTTAACTCTCACACACAGTAAGACATAAGATATGGTTTTGAACATGTTCGAAAGGAGACCTTCTCAACATCTGCACCACATATTGTACCGCATGCCACAAGTTCCTCGTGAATTATAACCATCTTTGATTTTTAAAGCTAATGGATTTGGATTTGTGCTATATTGTTTTGCACATGTATACTGTTTGACACATGAGGTTGATAATACACCCCCTGAATGTGTGTGTGTGTGTGTGTGTGTGTGTGTGTGTGTGTGTGTGTGTGTTGAGAGGGGTTAACATCTGAGTACACACACAGCTGAGCACTTACAATTTATGCCCATTACTCTTGTGCCCTGAGACCACCCCAGCACTTTGGAGTGTGAAGGTAAACATATCTCAGTGAGTTGGGTAGGGGAAAGTCCTGCTGGGGTGTGACTGCATTATGAAGGCCAAATAGTGCTATACTGAATCTAAACAGTCAAAGTGAGAGCTGGGGGACTCTCAGAGGTTATGGCTCTGCACAGAAATGTGCAACGAGGGTTTAAAAAAAACAGACTGCAAAGCAGCTGCACACTTTTACAATCAGCTGATGTAATCCAAAGAAGATTTGAATGATCAGACTATTCAGAAGAGCCCTATTTATTTTCTTTGCAGCATTTTTGTAACTACTTTTATGAATCTACAAGGAAACAGTAATTTTCAATAAAATAAAAGCATTAAATATGACATTTTTATGTTATGTTGTTTCTTACTGCAATGGGGCTAAAACTTTACTCGGATTTTGCAGCAAACATTTATGACATAGGTGGAAAACCCCAGGTATAACACGAGTTAAAAGTTCAATCTACAGGTGCATTTCAAAAAATTATATTGTGAAAAAAAATTTTTTTGCCAATAATTTCAGGAAGTTAAACACATTATATAGATTTATTACACATGGAGTGAAATATTTCAAGGCTTTATTTCTTGTAATTTTGATGATTATGGCTTACAAATAAATAAATAAAAATCCAGTGTCTCAGAACATTAAAATATTGTGAAGAGGTTCAATCTAAATTCCTGGTGTCACACCCTAATCAGCTGATTAACTCCTGGACATGAGCTATAAATGTCTCATTCATCAAGTCGAGCCACTTCTGAACCAGAGACAAAGTCAGAAGTGGCATATCTGGGCTGAGGAGAACAAGAGCTGGACTGTTGCTCAGTGGTCCAATGTCTTCGTTTCAGATGAAAGTTCATTGTGCATATTAGGAAATGAAGGTCCCAGAGTCTGGAGGAAGAGTGAAGAGGTTCAGATTCCACGTTGCTTTAAGTCCAGAGTGAAGTTTCCACAGTCAGTGATGGTTTAGGTTCATATCCTCTGCTGGTGTTGGTCCACTGTGTTTTCTGACTTGGTCCACGCAGCATCCATCAGAACATTTTAGAGACTTCATGCTTCCTTCTGCTGATAAGCTTTATGGAGATGCTGATTTCATTTTCCAGCAGGACTTGGCTCCTGCCCACACTGACAAAAGTACAAAAAGCTGACTGTGCAATATATTCTGACACTGATTTTTTTTTGTTTGTAAGCCATAATCATCAAAATGACAAGAAATGAAGGCTTGAAATATTTCACACTGTGTGTAATAAATCTATTTAATATGAGTCTCACTTTCTGAAATGAGTGACCAAAAAAGTAGCAAAAAAACTTTTTCACAATAGTTAAACTTTTTGAGATGCACCTGTAATTCTCATACAGGTCTTTAGATTTGAAACTTAACAAATTAATTAAAAATCCTAAATACTTAGCCCAAACTGGTCCACCATCTTCCCCACTATATCATAGAGACATCATTAAAGATTACTTCTGACCTGAGCTGCAGAACAGATCTAAACACTGGGCTGAGGATGTCTGAACTGGAGCTAAACTTTGACATAAAAAAAACATAAAATAAAAACATAGAATAACTTGAGGGTTGAGTAAATCTAAAATTAAAATAATCTTTATCAGCTCCTCATGTTAGCTAGGGTCTGTGCAGATGTCCATGTGCAGCCAAGAATTTATGGCTGCAGTATGCAGACACACACCAAACTATAAACAGAACCGCATGTGTGTCCACATCTGTGGCGGTGTCTGAAGATGTCAGGGCCCGAGGAGTAAGGGTGCTAACAATATTGGCTTGCATTCTACTTGTGAACTCGTGACTTGCAAAATGCACATCAGTCAGATGCACTCAAATGAACATTATTTATTTTTCTCCTTTACAGACTTTTCCTACATCGTCAAATCAAGTATTAACATTTTGGTGTTGCTCAATTAACAAATGATAAAGTTAAAACACAAGACAACACAAAGTTCTAACTAAATCCATAAACTTTTACAGTTTTGCTTGTTTAAGCATATAAAACAAATCACATCAGTGAGTACATGACTACATTTTGGAGAACTTTCTTTGAACTCTGCAGAGCTCTTTGTTTGCTGTTCAACTTTTCTTCACGTCTTTATTCTAAACAAATCCTCCCCAGATTGTCATCACACAAACATGCGACTGATAATAATCTGTTCAATCAACTCTTGTTAAAATTAAAAAAAATAAATAAATAAAAAATTCTTAAATTATTGCTTAAAGGTTAGATCAAAGAGTAATTATTACCTGAAGAATTTTCTTGTATGATTAATAAAGTGAATCAGGGTTACAGAAAATGAAGACTCATCAAACAGAGAACTCCACCCTCACCACATTAATGCACTGCCTACCTACAGCTGAAACAATTGTTATTGTTATTTTTATTTCATCAGACTGAATCATTGTTCCAGCTTTGACTCATCTGTAATTAAAAATGATTAAATAAAAGATCGCTGATGTGTGCTGTATTATTAAAAACATGTTTCTGTCTTTGTTTGGTAATAAGGAGGCAACATCCAATAAAAGGTTCGACTTGACTGGAACAAAGTAACTATGGTACAAAACCGTGGGGGTGGAGGGTGGGATTAAAGTATTGACTGAACAAATAAAATTGTAAAATCAACAGATGAAAAACAAATTGTTTTGTCACTTCCTCCTTTTGTAAATAACCAGATGCCAGTGATTTACATTCACCCTGAAAGTTAACTTTTATTATCCACAGCAGAAAGCAAAGCTATTAGTAAAATAATTTTCAGTTAAATCCACCATCAAAAACAAATGTTCATTTGTTGTTGATATAAGCCATGTTAAACCACACAGAAATGGCACAAAAATATGTTTAAAGGGATCAAACTGCCACAATTTGTTTACATTTTGCCAACAATTCATTTAAACTAATCACAAAAGAAAGTTTTGACTCACAAAAAGTGGTTATCAGCCTTCAAATCTACCACAAGTGACTCAGTACTGTCTGGAGCATTACAAGTTTTAATGGCCTGCAGCTTTTCCATCAGCGTGTCATAACCATGAACCCTAAATTGCATTAGTTCCCCATCGGAACCAATAGAATCAAATCCATAAGCCATTTATGCCATTTTTGATTTGTTTCAGCACTTTCCCTCGCAGCACTGTCGGTTCAGACAGTTCAGTGTCCTTGTGTTATTCTCCTGAGTGGGGAAAAACAGATGGAGGTCTAAACAAATCCAGAAGGAAGTTGGCTTTCCTTATTTGTATGTTGCCTATTTCACTTTAGCAGACCATGACACTTCTCTTTGTTATATTGTCCATCCATCCATCCATTGTCTTACGCTTATCTGGGGTCAGGTCTATCCACCTATCTATCACTCGCTCCATTTTTCTCTCATTCATGAACAAGACCCCGAGAAACTTCCAACTCCTCCACTTGGGGCAGGACCTCCTCTCCGACCTGGAGAAGGCACTCTACCCTTTTCCGACTCAAGACCATGGCCTTGGATTTGGAAGAACCGATCCTCGTCCCAGCCGCTTCACACTTGGTTGTGAACTGCTCCAGCGAAAGCTGTAGATCACGACCTGACAACACCAATAGGACCACATCATCTGCAAAAAGCAGAGACATGAAAACGGATCCCCTCAACACCTTGGCTGCACCTAGAAATTCTGTCCAAAAAATTATGAACAGAATCAATGACAATGGCAACCTTGGCAGAGTCCAACTCTCACGGGAATGAGCCCGACTTACTGCCGGCAATGCGGACCAAGCTCTGACAACAGTCATTTTATATGGTACCAGTCATGTTATATTGTCATTGTCTGTAAAACATCTGGACATAAATGCTCATTCAAAATTAAATTGCTTGTACATCCAATCTTCAGACTGATCGTGAACAGTCAGTAAGCCAGAATATTTTAACTACTGGTTAATAGAGGAACTTAAGCTGCTTATCTTTTGCAATGTCTTGTTTCTCCTGGCAAGGCCTGTATTTTGGCATTCACAAAGACTGACATTTGCAACATATATGGAAATAAATCTGATCAAATTCTGTAATGACATTAGAGCTAAAGGAATATGTTTTTATTTATTTTTTTTACTGATACAACCTTGTTTTTTTTACTTATACTAGTCTGACAATGGCTGGTTCGTAAGTTATCACGAATAACCACTGTTTTCTTAAAGTGTATAAATATTATTCTCTCCATTCTATTCAGGCTTTGTTGCCATTACATTATGTTACCGTACCAGAGTATGCATAAAATACAAGGACAAAACCTACTATTTGGGCATTTCCTGCTTCATTTTATTTTCCTTCCCAGAAAAAGTGCTTTATTTTTTCCACAACACAATTCACTTGAACAGTTTTGCAGACCAATGTCAGCAGCCTTCCACTAGAGTAGCAGCCCCCTCAGCAGAATAACAGTTGTACCTGCAAAACAGCTTAGAACTTAAGTTAAAGGATAAAAAAATGTGTCTGTGGTCTTTCAGTGTTCCAGATACCTATGTGACAGGATCTGTGTGTAGCAAACCCAATCCACTGAGATCCCACTCCAAACCCACAGGGCCTAAAGGAGCTATTGCTAATGTGCCAGTACTAGACACTTCATGACTCCCCAGATGCATTTGTCTATGCCCTGACTGGAAAAACCTGTTTTGTTAGTAAAAGTTGGTGGTTACTTTATCTAAGGCTGTGGTCATAATGTTATGGTTGATCATTTTCGCAGGCAAGCTTCACAGCACATCTCCCTCCAAAAGTTCTGTCTGGATGGATTTTAAGGTCAGTTCAGATGTCACCCAGCAACAAAACACTGAAGTGTACCAACCTTGACTGCCTCTGGCTATACTGCTTCACCTCTCAATCACATTCAAGTCTCCGGGTCCCAGCTGTTATCCAGACACAAACATACAACCCACATGATCATAAACACTGAGTAAAATCCAGACTGTTCCACTGCTCCGGCCCAGCACAGAACAAAACAGCAAGCTGGTTGTGTGTGTTTGCCACAGGTCAGTCCCTTACTGTCATCATCCATGTCTCTGTGTGCTAACCATTCCCCAAGACACAGTGAGATATTCCTGCAGCTAAGATGGATGTGTGTGATTGCTTTGCACCTTAGCACAGCTGAGCTCTTCATAAGAGCCAGAGATTCAGGCAGGAATATTGTTTCCGTCAAAATAACAAAACAGACAAATCTCAGAGGGCAAATGAAAAGGTTATTTCCTGAAAGAAAAAATATGAAATATATGTTGTTTATGTTAAAAGTCCCCATAAGATGATGGCCTGTAAGGTTTTGAATCTCACTTTAGTATTAAAACAAACACACTTACACACACTCAACATTATAGTGCCAAAGACAATGTTTGTGCATATAAATATGTACTCCAGAAGTATAAACATGCCGGCCAGAACGTGCCGGCCACAACTTTTATGAGACTGACCAACAGCTGGGTTAAACAGTAATTACAAAACAGGATATCATGTCTCATCCTCGCCAAACCTTCAAGTCACAAAAGGCAGTTAGGACTGAGCAGTGATGGAAAAACATGTGAAAGAAAGATTACAGTAGTCCCTCGCTACTTCGCGGTTCAACTTTTGCAGACTCGCTCTTTTGCGGTTTTTCAAAGTACAGAAATGTAAAACTGTACATGACAAAAAAAAAGTGCTACCATTTTGTAGTTTTCTCTCAATAAGCCTATACTGTATCAGAGTCAGAGTCAGAGTCAGAGTTTCTTTATTGTCATTCGCACCTCATGTGGTACATGTGGTGGAGCGAAATTATTTACACGGGGTCCCAGTTACATCCAACAATAAAATGTATAAGAAAAACAGTAATAACATCTAAGATATGAACTAAGAAAAACATCAACTAAATATACACTAAGCACTCATAACATAAAACATTGAACATCAGCACAAACATGAACATGAGTCTGTGAGCAGATGTGCACGCATGAACACATCAACATTGAAACAGATCAGCAGCAACATGAAACAGATCAGCAGCAACATGATATGGTTTTTCACAGTGATTATTCTAGTTAGAGATTCATGAGTCTAACAGCCTCAGGGTAGAAGCTGTTCCTCAGTCTAGTGGTTCTACACTTAATGCTCCTTAACCTCCTTCCTGAGGGGAGTGGGGCAAAAAGTGTGTGTGCTGGGTGAGTGGGGTCCTTCATGATGCAGGTGGCCCTCTTCCTGCATCTGGAGGTGTAGATGTCTGTGATGGTATCGCCAGTAAAGGACTACATTACCCAGAAGCCAGTGCACTACCCAGAAGGCAAAGTTGCTTTCTGCCGAAATGGAGGGAAAGTTTTGATCCGATCTGAAAATGTTTGGCCCTTACAGTATTCATAGTGACTTCGGCACTCAGTGGATGCAGAGAGCTGATCAGAACCGGACCAGAACTGGACCAAGGCTGGGTAGATCTGCCGAACCAGAACTGAGCCAAACCAGAACCAAGCTGCAGAGCTGGTGAGTAAAACGGCATTACTACTCACTCAGTAAACATTATCAAGTTATTTTGATTAATAAACTTTTGCTTTAGTTGATTTAAAATTATTAGTTGACTGAACTGTTTTGGTACGTTGTTTCAACTAAGAAATCTGTCATTTCTACTTCACGATTTTTCACTTATTGCGGTGCTGGTGGTGGGGAATCTGGATAAACACGATAAATGAGGGACTGCTGTAAATCAAGCATGGTAGCAGACACAGACAAAAAGAGAAATCAGGAGAGAAAAATAAATCTCCTTGATGCACATTAGATATTTCTGCATGGAACAAACATGCATTTACCTGGTTTGAAGAACTCATTTTGTTTTCAATCAGCCTGTCATGCTTGATGTCTAGCTTGATGAGAAGTTTAAAACTTTGCTGAATTTTGCGTGAAGTTGTTGTGACAGGTTACAGAAAACAAAGGAGTCTGCAGAACTGAACGCACATCCTGCACCGAGACTGATTAGCAGTTTATCTGCTGTGAGGGCTAAGGTTCTTAAATTTAATAACTAAACGTTCTCGCTAGTTGAATTAAAAAAAATAAAAAATCTAATGTTTGACAACTATTTCTACGAACACGCTCATACTGGATTGGCTTCTATTTAAATATTCATACGAAGGCTGATAATCAAGATTGCTTTGAGTTGAGGTTAATTTACTGCACCTTCTCTGTCAAAATTATTTCCTTTATTTATTTCTATATTTTAATGTGTGATTTTTATCTTTGTTCTGTTTGGTCCCTTCCTCATCTGCTTTGCTGATTATCAGTTCAATGAAAACGCTGTTAGAGAGTCTAGACGATTATAAACCGAGGTGGGAGCACATGCATAAGCCTCAACCACATGCACACTAATGCATAATCTTTTGGCTGCTGCGCTCGGGGCACAACACGCTGTTGCACTGCTCCTTCATGGTGTGTCATTACAGCAGAGCTAATACCACTTTGCATATATACCCTCAGTGTATCTGTACGCATACGCACATGAAAACACACCTCAAACCACAAGTATGCATTTAGAGTTAAGCTCATTCTTCCTGATAAGGTGCAAACCAGAGCAAAGCTCAAACTTCATGACCTCAGTCTCTCATGCAAACAACTCATGTACTCCTACTTGTTTGTGAAAATATTGTTGAACAGTCTTTTTATCCCTAGAACTAACCTCAAACTAGATGTCTAATCCAATGCTCTGCTCTTTACTCTTACCTTTATACCATAAATATAATATTTACTCCTTCAAACAAATACCCTGTAGATGTTGACAACTGTTCTGACGGATCAGCGATGGGGTATGGAATTTATTAGGTGCTTCTTTTTGGCACCACAACAGTCCCTCATATATGGACCAAGAGAAAAGAAAAACATGTCTCGGGGTTTTAAGCAGAGAAGCAGTCAGTGCAGATTTTTTTACAGGGCTAAATTTATTACTCCAAGGGCTGAGAGGAGTGTTAAGCAGAGGCCACAACGAGGCTTTGGAAAGAAGGAGGAGAAGTGAAAATGAGCCATGGCTGCACACTGAAATATGGGGTTTCTTCTAAAGGATGATGGTATTATCAAATAGAAACACTCTAATGCACATAAAGACACATGCAAACATGTGGCTCATGTGGCACATGTAATCATGACTATGAGGAACAGTCCCGGCTTTATCCCCGTCTTTGGCAGCAGTCACTTCCTCAGGATACGGACCAGTTTTGTTTTAACTTCAAACACCACCTCTCCCCAGTTCCTCCCCTGTGGTGTTCCCTTCTTGGTCTCACTCTATGTCCCTTAGTGTCCCACTATTTGTTTTACTTCCTTTTTATTTCCTCTTTTCCTTCAAAGTTCAGAACACGGCTGACACAGGAAGACTGAATCAAAGACTGACAAGACGAGAAAAGTTCAGAAGGTTTTCATCCGCAATAGACAGTGAGGGACAGAGTTGTTGCTTACGCCCGCATAGTCAAACCAGCACCAGCCATAAGTTATATCCTTACCCCAATACTAACCACACACTCAACCCAAAATTACCATCTGCCAAGCATGACAATCTCACAAGCCCACCCACAACTCCAGCAAAGTCGCAGCCTCAAAGCAGGACAAAGACAGACAACTACTACCTCTGCTACAATCACCAACCACACTGTAATCAACCAAGTCTATGGCAATTATTGTGTGTGTATTCCTCCATGCGCTCTTATAAGGAAATGTCTGAAAGCGTACTAGGGTGCGCTCATTTAATAAACTAAGGAAGTTAAAAAACTGATAAGCAGGTGTGTTAGGCTGAGAGAGACAAGGCATGCTGCTTGTCAGCTTACCACTTATCTTTTCAACCACTGCCAAAGAATGGAGTCTTTACTACGAGGACAGATAGCATCGCTGCCTGTGGTTACACTATCAAGCACAGGAGGTGGGACAGAAGCCACATGATCTTATCTCATGCATTAACTCAGCCAAATTTGTAATAAAGCTGTGATGGGCACACATTGTAGGGAATAAGAAAATCTGAGCATTCTGCTCCAGCACAACTTTAGTAAATGAAAGCACAATTGCAAGCAGCCTATAGTGCTTTGCTACTGTGCACGATGCCACACTGTAATTAGGATGATTTAAGGGCTGTTAAATGCAATCAGTCTGTCTGAGCATGTGATCTGTCGCAGCAAGACAAGCCAGTTATCTCCATAGTGAATCCAGCTACAACGACTTAAAGTGCTTCTGTAATTGTTGTCATTAGTGATACAATGATGTCATCAATATGCATCTTCTCCAGACGTCAAAACCATTTCAGGAGCTGCGAAGAAATCAATTTTAAATGTTTATTTTGCTTCCGAGTTCATTTGATTCACTGAGCTCCACTGTTGTCTTTTAAGTGTTTGTCAATCTACAATGAACAAAAGCTGCAAAGCGAAGATGAAGTCACTCCTTTGTTCATTTACTATAAAATACCAGCTGAAGATAAAGCAGTGCCACTAGAAAAAAAGTGACCATAACAAGATGACATAAGCCCAGTTGGAAGCAGATGAGAGCGTAAATTATTATGTCATTTTATTTTTCAAATTTAAAAGACGCTAGAGAAGGAAAATGTAAGCCAGAGTGGTGATGTCTGCCAGGCTAATTCAGGCAATAAAAGAGAATGCAGAGCTTTATTCAGACTTGGTCTGCTCAACTTGCTATAATCTAAATACATTTTATTTTCTCAGTCTATTTTGGATACAAAATTTTAAACTTTTCATGTCCTTGACATTGTCGTCTTGCCTGATGTGTACTAATCAGCTTCTGGGTCGCCCACATTTTAAGCTCTGAAAGGAAAGTGGGGATCAGTCGTTTAAAAGAACACCTGTCTGCCCCTGATGATGTTCAGATTCAGAACCATTACCTGCAACAAGGTAATGATTTATATGCCACATGTGTTAGTGTCTTCTTCAAACTGGAGATATGCATGTCTTGGTTTATTGACAGATGGAGTGATGCAGAGTTCCTGCTGAAATAGATCGATTATTATTCAAAAACATAGTTGTGCACGAGTTGAGCATAACCAAGCATGATCCCTGATTGAAGCAGTAAAGAATCATAAAGTAACCTAAAACATGTGTTTTTGAAGTCCCAGAGAAAACAGAGGTGCAAAGACAACACAAAACCTCCAGACACAAAGGCCACATTTGAGCAACAGGTTTGGACCACAGTACCTTTCGCTGTAAGGAAGTTGTCAGTTCTAACAACTCCAGTGCTCATAAAAAAGCATATGTATGACTAAAGCATAAAAATAATGAAATATGTTTGACTTTCATATTTCAAAACACAGTTCAATCAAAAGTTCATGATGTGAGCTCAACTTTAAACTCAACAGCTCGCTGATTCAGGAGAAGTGGAACAGTTTTGCTTCCAAATGAGATACAAAACGTGTGTTTCGGCATGTAGGTCAAACATATTTTCCCCATGACATATTTGTTCATTAAATCAACTGTATTCCCTTTTATAGTTAACAACCCAAGACCATACTTAGTGATCTGAGAGTAGAGTTGCATTCGGGCCTAAAAAAAAAAAATCAGACGTGACCCGGCCCAAGCCCGTAGCCATTTTTTCCAAACCCAACACAAACCGACCAATTAACTGTAATTACAGGCCCGAACCCAAGAGAAAAAAAAAACAAAACTTTTTTTTTTTTTAATTAAAAAAACATTGTAAGCAAATCAGTTTGACATGGTAGTTTTAAAACATATTTCAAAAAAAGGAAAATATAAGATTTCTTGTTTATTAACAAGTCACCAACTGGATATTAACATACAAAACAAATAGCCTAAAATAAACTCTAAAGATAGGCTATTATACAAAAATATTTTTAGAGCAAAGGTATTTGGAAAAACATAGAAAAAGGCTATTTTAATTAAACGTGCTGCTCGCTTCGGCTTTTGTAGCTTAAGATGGTGCAACTTCCTTCATCGCTGATGACAGCAGGGTGTGGAGACGCACGCGGCTGGTGATCAGGTGATCCATCTGAAGCTTAACTGGACATTTTTTAAACCTCTTTCAACCAGCCGGTCAGCGAACGCGCGCGGCTAATGATCCTTTTGTCCATCTGAAGCTTAACTGGACATTTTTTAAACCTCTTTCAACAGGCCGGTCAGCGAACGCGCGCGGCTAATGATCCTGTTGTCCATCTGAAGCTTAAGACTTTTTTTTACCTCTTTCAACCGTCCGGTCGGACCTGCCTCCTCCTCAAGTAGATTAACAAATTTTATATTGTGCATTCTTATTTAGTTTTCTTTGTGCTGTATGATTTGTAAAACTGCATCAAAAGCCAGAGATTGACCCCGCCCGGCCATCAAGCACATTATTTTGGCCCGTCCCGGCTCAAATTTTGGGTCGGGATGGACCGGGCTCAGGTCAGAAATCACAGCTCTACCTGAGAGGCCTTCAAATCTCAGGCTCAGACCCTGTGGTTCTGGAGGGGTTGACCTGATGACAGTCTCAGTGGCTTGGCTTGTAAAACCAACGGGACTGTGTACCATACATGACATCAACGAGGCTTCAGTCTCACTGGAACTGCTACACTCAGAAGTAACAAGCGTGACCTATTCAATCATTAGATTTCACCACCTACCATTGGCACACTGGTGGGTTTGAACTGGTGGGAGGGCTTTGATGCGTTATGTCTTCTTGTTGCTTGTTATTTTCCTTCCGTTTTCATCCAACAAATCTGGATTTGCAAAAGAAACTCACGCAGAAATGCATAATTACATTTAAATAGTTGACGCCAATGAACTGGATGGCATTCCTAAACTTTTCTATGTTTGATTTAATTTTCATACCCATTCCAGGCCTGGAAAATACAAACGTAAAACTGTATGACTTTTTCTGGTAGCACATCCAGATCTGGTTGTATTATTCATTTAGTGAGGCAGAGAGTTCAGTCTGAGTGTCTTGGCTCTACCCCCAGTTTAACTGCGATGAAAAATGAGTAGAGACAGCAGGCTACCTGTTATCAATTCAAATATTTTTCTTCCACATACCCAGAGATTAACTTCAACAAATGACTGTCAATAAAGTCAACTAAAATAACTCCCAATTGGCTTCTCTTCAGGGATGACTTCATAACCAGTGGCTGAGTGGTCAAAACTGTGGTTCACTGATCGTCAGTAAACAGATCCACCTAAAATCAGACAGCCCAGAAAATATAGGCATCACTTCATTGTTTTATTGCAGGCATCGCATATTTTTAAAGAAAAAAATTAAGGTTAGCTGAAAACAGCTTTTAAAATTAACTTAAACAAATAAAAAATAAATTAAGTAGAAAGGTTTAAAAAACATAAATAATGGTTACGACATATTTCAAGCTCCTGCTTTTAGCAGCAGAACATTATGATTTTACAGTTGACTGCTGTACTTCCTATTAGCGCTAAATTATCTTTGAAAGTATATGAAAATATATTCTGGTTCTCATCCTGCTTCCCCAAAACCTCCTTAATGTGCTCAAAAATCTTGGTGTTACACCTTATCATCAGTGTCAGGCTGTGCCGTGGTTCATGATCATAATGTTCTTCTTGCGTTCGTGGGGTTTATTTTTTATAGCCAACCTTTACCAAGAAGGTTCACAGAATCAAATGCCAGATATTCACAAACAAGGAGTACGCTGTACGAGAGGAATCAGCTTTCAGACTGATTATAACACCAGCAACGGTGACCGCCATGAAGGCATGTTGTTGTTGAAATTAAATAAAGTTACTGGATCAAGATGGCACATTGTATCACCTCAAAACCCTAAAGGAATAAAACTATTCTGCTGTGTGAGGCTTTAAACGGAGAACAAGATGTTCAGTGACAGCACACATAAACCATTAAGAACACAAGTCCCTTTACTTATATGTTTAATAGAACAATCTGTGGGATGTTTACTTATTCCTGTTAATAAAAAATCATCAGGGGCCTTCCTGTTTTGTCTTCACCGTGATTTAAGTGCTGACAATCATTCAACTCTGAAATATTCTTCTGTTATCTTTACCTTTGCAATAAGGATTGAAAGCTGACCCCTGCACATGACCTTAAACATGTCTCTCTAAGGGCTTCAGTAAGAACATAAATATTAGAAATTACAAAGTTCGTTTAGTTATGTGAATTGGTTTGTGATTGTGGAAGACCAGCAGAAGGTGAGGACTACCAGCTCCCCGAAGTGACAAAAATCATGCAGCGTAATGCTGGAGGAACATGCAGAACGCACCTGAAGGGTCTTACCAAACTGTTCAGCGTCTAAATGCCCATTGTTTGTTAAGTGTTTTAAAATGAAATAGCTTGTTTGTTTTTAGGGTTTGAATAAGAAAAGGAGCGTTTTCAAATGGATCTGTTTGCATTCATCATGTATTTTCTATATAAACAAGAAATGCTTTCATTTGAAGAATCTCAATTACAAAAAAAGTCTTTATTTATATTGATATCTTCCAGGGAGCTAATCAGCACACTTGGAAAGAGGCACAACTTATTTCAGAAGTCAAAACTGCTTAGAAAGTTGGAAACAAATATCTAAAACAATCCTAAATGTTTATTAGTATTTGCAACATTTGATTTCACAAGCAGAGAGTCGGTGTTCCCACCATTTAAAACTGATACTATAATACGATTAAAATGAACACAATCAAATCTTACCTAACCGCATCAAAAACCCAACGGACGTGCAGTTCAACATTCACACACTGGTGCCATTGTTGAAAATGTTTCCAGAGATCATTAAAATGACCACAAACTGTAATAAGTAATGTCTATTTCAGTTTGTGCAGTAACTAAACACAACAGATGCCTGCAACTTCATTTTCAGATGGCTAACAGTACAAGCCAAGAAAAAGAAGCACTAAACGTGTCGTCCATGCAGCCTTGAACTGATTTGCATTTTGGAGGTGGAATCCAAAGGCAGCAGGGTGATTCAGTGTTTAGCTCCATTAGCTGCATCAACTGACAGCTAAAGGAGTCTCAAACCTGATCATTTTATGTAGTTTGCATTTTATTCTGGTGCCGTTTCAAGCAAAAAGTTTAGGAAAAGCATATTTAATGTTAATCAATTTGAACTGACAGCACATATGAGTGGTGGTGCTCGAATGGAGCTCCTATTGAGTTTGTTGATTCCTACAAATATTTGGGTATTTTGGTCAACTCCCATCTCTCTTTTAAGCTTCACATGGAAAACTTAATAAGGAAGCTGCAAGTAAAATTGGGTTTCTTTTTCAGAAATAGATTCTGTCTAACTCTGAACACTACGAAATGACTTGTGACCGCGACTTTCCTTCCCTCCATTGACTACGGTGACATTATTTACATGAACGCTCCTACAAGAACCCTGCAGATGTTGGATGCTGTCTATCATGGTGCGCTAAGATTCATAACTGTAACTACCGTACCCATCACTGCACCCTGTATTCACTGGTTAACTGGTCATCAACTTCACAAAGACTCTCCCACTGGTACATTTTCATCTTTAAATCACTTCTTGGTCTGCTGCCTTCATGTCTCTGCGTGAGTGCAGCTACAGCGTGCGCTCTCAGGACTTTATTACCTGCAGTGTTCCCTCAGTGCGGACTGAACTAGTCAAAAGGGCCTTCTCCTACTCTGCTTCTGTTTCCTGGAATATCTTACAAAATACCTGAAGCTCTTGACCTTGACCTCTCTAAGTGGCTTCAAATATCTGTTAAGTTCCTGGAAAAAACAACACAGACATGTTCCTGGTTTTAGTATTTTACATCGTTTTACAAGCTAGCTGTTTTTTGTTTTGTGTTTTTAATATAATTTTATTTTATTTGTTATTCTCAATTTGTATTCAAACTTTATGGTTGTCCACTGTTGTCTTTGTTGTCCACTGCTGTCTTTGTTGTCCACTGCTGTCTTTG
>NC_056507.1:21571747-21592257 GCF_014905685.2 Nematolebias whitei | reverse complement strand
TTGTCTTTGTTGTCCACTGCTGTCTTTGTTGTCCACTGCTGTCTTTGTTGTCCACTGTTGTCATCACTTTTTGTTAAAATCAGGTCTCTCTTGTAAATGAGTCCCCTGCTCAGTGGGATTAACCTGTATAAATAAAACTTGAATGAATGAGTAACTTACTATTTATACCTTATTTTATCTGCCCAAATATGATGGACATGCTGTTAGAAAAAAACAAAAACAATAAATAATCCAATTAAGCTTAAAAAATGTAATGAAATTTGAGGTTTTTTTTTTTTTTTCTGAAATAAGCATATTAAGGAGAAACTTTCAACATTGGTTATGCATAGAAAGGAATACTTAAAAATACAACTTACCTTTAGTTTTTAAAAACATTTTGTGCTTAAACTCAGTTCAAGCACAAAAATTAAACAGTTTTCATAATGTGGCGAGATGTTTAGTCATGATTAAATGGTCATTTGGTTCAAAAGCAGACATATTTTTATATTAACTTATTTAATTTGAATGATAAAAATATAAAAATGTATACAAGAAGACTTTTACATCTGTTAGGACGCTTGGTGTTAAATATTTTATAAGTATTTATCAAGTTTTAAGTATGTCACTTGTGCTGATTATACCATTAAATATCCTTATGCATGCATGTTTGTGTACAACTATAATGTTTATTATTTATGATTCAGAAAATTAAAACTTTTCATCTATTAAGTTAAAATAAAGCTTTGTTAGAATATATCTGGGCATCACAGAGGGCAATTGTAACCAACAGAACATATCATGTCTGAGACTTTCCAGGCCTTACAATAAAAAATTATTGGCAAGAGATGAAAATATATATTTTATTTTTAAATATGACTAAAAACTGTTGTGTGATAACATGATCACAGCCATAAACACGCCGCCCAAACAGCTAAAAATAGAAGCTCTGGACATTTTAATGCTGAAATATCACAAACAAACATGAAGTCTTTGTAGAAGTATGACTTATGACGTATCACGAGCTGAAAGGTCAGAATCTAAAAACACACGACAAACAACTGCCCACATCAATAAATACTTCAAACTCCAACCACAGAGAAGACAAATGAAGAGCAACAGAACTCACACACTGAAACACACACAGCAGGGTGAGAGGAGAGTCCAACCAAGTAGGAAATAAAAAAGATGGTACAACAAACTTAGACCACTTTGGGTTATTTAGGGAAAAGCCAAGTAAACACTGATTTTCTTTCAAGTGCACTCTTGGGTGAATGATAGAATTTTAAAGTTTTATTATCAATGTGCAGAAAAAAGAGCAACAGGTTATATCAGAGACCTGCTAAGAGTGGCTTAAGGATTAAACATTTTCTGACCCATCATCGCACTTAATGTTTCTTAAACTTCTGAAATTTTAATTTTGTCAGGTGATGTTTCTTTGCATCCTATGTGGCCTTTTTTATTTTGACTTTCATTGACCTATTATTATTTTGGTGCTGTTACCTTCCTATTATTATTATTATTATTATTATTATTATTATTATTATTACTATTATTACCTACTATTGAAGTATTACTTTGTCTGACATGTATTTTAGCCCCCACATTAAAAATGTTACTATAACAGCCTTCTTCCACCTGCGTAATATCACTAAAATTAGAAACATCTTACTTAAAAATGATGCAAAAAAACTGGTTCATGCATTTGTCACATTTAGACTGGACTATTGCAATGGTTTGTTATCTGGGTGTCCAAATACTTGTGTTTGATCCAAAATGCTGCTGCCAGAGTCTTAACTGGAGTTAGTAGGAGAGATCATATCTCTCCAGTTTTAGCTTCTCTCCGTTGGCTCCCTGTCAAATCCAGAATAGAATTCAAAATCTTACTTCTAACCTACAAAGCTCTCAACAACCTAGCTCCATCTTATATTCAATATCTTACTGGTCCATATTTTCCTAACAGAGCACTTCACTCTCAGACTGCCGGCTTACTCACAGTTCCTAGAGTTTCCAAAAGCAGAATGTGAGGAAGATCTTTCAGTTATCAGGCTCCTCTCTTGTGGAACCAACTTCCAGTTTCTGTCTGTAAGCCTGACACATTGTCCAGTTTTAAAACTGGGATTAAGACTTTCTTTTTTGATAAATCCTATAGGCTGTTATGCTGGCTTGTTGGCTTGTTATGCTGCTATAGGCTTAGACTACTAGAGGGCAAATTGACCCAATTTCTTAAAATGAATTGTTAAAATTGAATAGTTTTCATTTGATACTATTTCTATCTTAACATGTGATTCTTGACCTGCCATTGTGTATCTGTTCCTCCTTCCTGTTCCTCTCAAACCCAGCCGGTCGAAGCAGATGGCCACTTGTCCTGAGACTGGTTCTGCTAAAGGTTTCTTTCTCACGAGGGAGTTTTTACTTTCCACTGTCGCCTTCATGCTTGCTCAAGATGAGAGTCTGTGATGGAGTTAAATTTAAAGCAGTCTGCTCCTCAGATAAATAATGTTAAATTATTATTTTTTATATATGCATGTTTCTTTTCAGTGCCCTGAGATGACTTCTGTTGTGACATGGCGTTATAAAAATAAACTGAATTGAATTGTTAGTCCCCAGCTGCACGCTTAACCCATTTTTAATTTGCTTTTAATTATCAATGCCGTAAGTCTTTGCTGAGAAACAGCACTAACACAGCAAACTAGTTCAGATCAAAATAATAAAAATGCAAATAAACATCGTTCATAAACAGTAGATGGAAAATGTTTATTTTTACGCACAGTTTTACCTTTTCACAAGTTATGCATGTGTTTTGCTGATACTGTTTTGCTGATCCAATACTTATAAGGATAACCACACACTAACTGTTTTAATGTAATGAAGACCAATGGTGGGTGTGTGGGGGGGGGGGGGCATTATTCTGGTTAATAATAGTTATCAATGCTCTGAATATTAGGAAGCCTTATTTTGAAAGATGAAATAAATGTGCCTCAAAAGCCCTGAAGATGTGACATGTGAGAGTTCAGAGATAATCCCAGAGTATTAGTGTCTCACTTGCTGATCATTATTGGATGATGGGTCAGTTTAACTCTACTTGGAATGCTGTTTTTACTGAAGAAACGGTAAAATCCTTAAAACAATTAGCAATTTGTCCTCGTCACAGTCACCGACTTTAACAAGCCGGGGGGGGGGGGGGGGGGGGGGGGCTGCTTGGATCATTTTTGCTCACACACAGACATTTTATGTGGACTGGTCATTAAAAAGAAAACTGCTGTAATTATAGGAGAATAATCGTGTAAAGAAATAAAGGCAACGATGGAAGAAGATTCTTTATTTTGACATAGGTAATTAGATAGTTTGGACATTAACAGTCACGGAAAAGAAGATAAATGTTTTCACAAAGTTGTCAACACTGAAAAGCTTCAGAGAAAAGTAAAAACCGTTTCCAATCCAAGTGTTTATGATTTTTTTCTTCTTTAATTTGGACAAATTTGTTGTGAAGAAAGGACATCAGCAAAAATATTCACACGTGTAAATAACCCAGAAAAAATACTTGAACCAAAAACTTTTCGAAATGATGCGTTTATCACTAATAAAGTTGATTTTGCGTCAAACTTAGCAGATGATTCACTTCCACCTTTTGTGCGTCCACGTTTAATTTTTTTGTTGCATTGTGTTCCTGCTTTATGGTTACATTTGTTGACCTCCTATTAAACAGGGTTGTTGTTTTTTGTCTCTTTCTGAATTTGGTTTTCTGTTTGTTCCAAAATGTAGTTTATTTTGTATTTAGATCACATTTTTCTTTTCTGTTAAACGTCATTAACCACTCACCTAAATATTCCTCTCAGTTAGTTTTACTTGTGTTTGATCCCTTTATCATATTTACAGAGATGCATCATCATTTTCTTCTTAATAACATCATTTTACTATATGACTCAGATTAGATACATTTCATTTTAGATAGATTTCAGGCTACATGAAAAAAGAGCTCTCTATTAGAAGTTTCTTTTTTTTGTTTTACTATATCAGCAGTGTGACATGAACAACATTTTATACAGTCAAGACGTAAGATAGAAAATTTAATATTTGTCTATATTATTTTAATGTAGATAAAATCATGCTGCAGTTGTAACAAATAGTCTTGTATGGCATGTAGTCTTATGTGCTTGTGGAAAAACTAATTTGAGTGAATGTTTCATAGTTATTTATTTAAATATTAACACTAACTGATTTATTTATTCATTTAAAAACAGTGATCAAAAACAACCGCTTAACATTTTAGAGATTTTTAGGGGGCCGAGGTGGGGTAGAGGCAGGGCAGCCGACCTGGGACCAGAAAGTTGCGGTTCGACTCCCAGCCATTCCCACATGTCGTGGTGTCTCTGAGCAAGACATCTAATCCCTAATTGCTCCCCGGGCGCTTACGTAGCTGCCCACTGCTCCACCTGGGTGTATCTCAGGTGTGATGGGTTAAATGCAGAGAACCAATTTTGCCATTGTATGAGAACATACAATGATGACAATCTCAGACTTTCCTTCCCTTTTAAACGTTTGTCCTTGTGACAAACTACAGTTTATTTCTAATAAAACTGAAAATATTTTTGAAAAATAAAGTTGTATTTTTTCCTTTGCTGATTATTGCAATGTGATATTATAATTTTAAACATACCTAATAAGTCCATTCTTTAAAATCGACTTTGAAATTGATTCAACCTGAACAGACAGATACAATCATGGCACTCCCTCTTGCATACAGTAGATGCCCAAGCACCTATTATGTTATTTTTTCCTTCAAAAGCTGTTTGAAGCAGACCTTACTGTGGTGAAAGACTATGGTGGTCCTGGACTCTGCAAGTTGAAATCATTGGCTCCATTGCCATACATTCCAGAGACCAAAGTGCTTTGAGCGATAAATCAAAGATGGAGGCAGTGTCCAAGTTGTAATGCAAAGCAAGCGTAAGGAAAAGAAATAGTGGTACTTGTTGCCTTCAAAAGGAACTCGTTTGATCTACAGCTTGGAAACTGAAACAATAACTAAAGGTTTGATAAATTCATAAACTTGTGGGAAAAAGAATATACAGAGTTTTTGAGAATATACTGTAATTGGTGTCTTCTACTTCAAGCCAAAAGCAGGAAAGATTGGTCACCTCACCTGCACTAAGGAAAATCTTTCCTAAATGTCACGGTCAAGATGCTGGTCAAGACTCAGACAAGTCCATTTATAACAGCCTTATCTTTACTAGCTTAATTTATGCCAAGAGGTGGATAATAAACTATTTTGTTGAATTGTTATTAATTAACAAAGACAATTTGTTTATGACTTCCATTACTTTCACGTGCAATTGATTAATATTAGAAATGGCTACAATAAAAATCAAGCTTGTGCAAGATCAGACACAATAACACAAAATACGCCAAAATATTTCACGGTCAAAGGTTTTATGGTTGAGGTGCGGCAGGAACGGAAGTTTTACAGAGTGGTGTTAAAGTAGGGTAAACATGAGAATTGTCTCCCTTCTTTCAGTTTCTCCTCTCTGATGATACACAGAACAGGCCTTAGCATGGTGCAAATGAGCCATATATCTGTTACCTCCACTTACACACAACCCTGAGCTGATGAGCTGTGATGGGAGCATTGCATCACTGCTGAATGCGCTTGAAATCGGAAACAAAATAAAACGAAAATTACCACAGAAGATTAACTGTTCCAAAACACAGCCTGCAGATTAAAAGCACACATGTGGCCTCAGCCAGGAAAACAACAGCACTGCCGTCAAATCTTCTATGCCAGGACCAAGATCAGCAAACCACCAGAACACAATGAACTGGACCACAGAGTGGCTTCGTGGCCACTCAGATAGTAATGGGTTCCGAGCTTCACCACACGTTAAACAAGAGCGTGACCAGATTCCAGTCCAAGTCCCCAAGACCCAATCTTGCTGTTTTGGCTCTAAACATGATGTCAAGGCCATGCACCAGACAGGGCAAAAGTATTCTGAGTTTTTGGCACACATTTGAGGACCACAAAAGAGGGCGAGTAGGATTATAATAAGCCATTACAGTTGATTTTCTGGCCACTCTCAGGTTTTTTTCCTCTGGTCATTGTTTTAAAACTTATATTCAAACATAAGCAACGTTCGATGTGTAGAAAGGATGGGAGATGAAGATTTAATTCCTGTAATTTTCTGAAGTGTAAGTAGTGAATTAGCATTAATAATACATCTGTGCAACATTCATTAAAACAAAGGCTGAAGGCAGGAAGGTAAGGAAAAGGTTTTGCAGAGTAAGACTATAGCTGAAGAAAGGCACGATGCCAAGGGGATGTCCGGTTGGCAGTGACATGGGTGTAAGGATGGACCACAGCTCTGGAGACAGTCCAAGTTCTAATAGGAGGTTCTGGATGAACTCCAGGACTGCTGTGGAGCAGCACTTGGATCTGTGCATCCAGGCCTTACAGCTGATTGATTTGTGTAACTAAACCTGGCTCGACAGATTTGCCTCTTTGAAATGAAGCATATCAACAACTAAATATAATTTGAATATCCTGATGCATGCTCAATAATCCAGGTAGAAAAATCTAAAAAAGTTAAATCTGGTCCTCTGGACATTCAAAAAAACAAAACAAAGCAAATCAACAAAAAAATGTAGAAACGTTTCGTCTCTCATCCGTAAATTAAAATAATCCATAATTTGAATACTTCATCTCTTTTCTTTTCATCTGTTGTCTTTCACTGCTTTGGTTTTCATATTTCTCTTTGAACGTTTCAGCTTTAGTTCGTTTTGTTTCCTTCCATCATGGCCTGTTTTTTTCCCCCCACCTAATTTTCATCTAATATTTAAAGCTGCAGCAAATTATCCAATAAGATTAAGTATTGTTTTTTTAATCCAACAGTATTAAAGCCAGTGTATCACTAGCTCATGACTGCAGGAACTTTGAGCTGCAGACTGCTTTGGGGTTTGATGGGCGAGAAGAGGCGAGAAGTCACCGGGTGTGTTGTGTTGCTGTGGTGAGGGGCAGTGCTGAGCAGCACACCTGCCTGCCTGATTAAGCCACAAACAATGAAATGTCTGTTTCTACCTGCCCACCTGTCTACAAAGTGAAGCCCCTCCACTCTGTCCTGCAGCCCTGAATTCCTCTGTGTCCCTCCCAAGCCTGGACCCACCTCAGGATCCACTCCATGTTAATAATACCACATTCTTTGGCATGCAGAAACATCAATGCAGAAAAACTGTTTGCAAAGAAGACTACTAATATTTTCATGCTCTTTAACAATATTTGTTTCACTCAGATGCATGGCGAATTATCTGGGTCTGCATGACACCACAAAATCAAGCTTTATAAAAATGTCTAATGAGATGAACTAAAGCAGAACCCGTTTAGGGTTCTGCTTTTTATCAGATTTGTTTGTATTATTGCTGGTATTCCTTCAGCTTTTGCTCTGATGCGATGGTTTGATTCTCTGGATGTTGACTCCAGTTAGAGTTGCATTCGGTCCCAAAAAAATCCAACCCGGCCCCAGCTCGTAGCCATCATTTCCAAACCCCACCCGACCAGACAAATTAACAGTAATTACAGGTCCGAATGACGTCACACCCCACCCCCCAACACACACACGCCCACCGACATTTTTAATAAAGCTTTGACTGCTTACATAGTTATTAATGGTCGTGGACGTT
This sequence comes from Nematolebias whitei, assembly GCF_014905685.2. Lineage (NCBI taxonomy): Eukaryota > Metazoa > Chordata > Actinopteri > Cyprinodontiformes > Rivulidae > Nematolebias > Nematolebias whitei. Next base: position 21,584,613 of record NC_056507.1, on the reverse strand, counting down.
TGCGGACGAGGGGGCAGAAGATCAGAGATGAGGGGGTGTTTGTCTTTTCATAGCCATCAAAACGCATTCAATCCCTTCTTCTGCTTGCATTCTGCATTATTCAGACACGGACCTTGCTCTGGCATGTTGGATATTTTGGCATCTCACATGTTTGAGGTTGAATGAATGTTTGGGTCGTCGGCCGCATGCGTTCACTGAGTGCAGCTGAATTTTTTTTTTTATTACACCACCTTCTAAAGGAAAGAACAAAGATGTGTCATTTGTTTGAATGTCTTTCTTTATTTTAACTGAACTTTTTTTTACCTCTTTCAAGGCTGGTCAGTGTGCGGTCAAATGGCTGCATGCAGCAGGAGAATGTATGTCAAGCCATGTTGCCATATAAATGGATCGTGAGCTGCACGTGTCCGCTGACTCAATAAAAAGCCCGACACCGGCCCGGCCCTAATCTGGGTCAGGCCGGGCCGGGCCGGGCCGGGCCGGGCTCCGGGTTTGGGTTAGAAATGACAGCTCTAACTCCAGTGAATATTTGCTCACATTCAGTTTCTCTCTTTGAACCTATCTTTGCTGTTTGCCCTTTATTTTTACACCCTTTTCACCCAACCCATCACTTCCAAATCATATCATGGCACTCATGAATGGTAATGATATTTTGCTGAAAAAGTAAAACTCATGAGTGAGTTAACAGGCAACAGGAAGTAGCCACAGTAGGGAATCTCTTTTACTGAGCTGTCCATCTGCCAAAACTAACAGTCCTCATTTGCTGCTGTCATGCAAGCCTCTTATCTCCTGTTTTTCATAACCCATCTTTTAGCATTCTGCCCACAATAAGTCTGGATCCTAGTCTGAATTATATGAAGAATGCACACAGTATCACTGACACAAATGATGAATGATGTGAATGTGACACTAATAGTTTGAATCTTATACAGAGGAGTATCCCAGAAACTGGTGGCATTTTTGTGGTTTAGAGCATGTGTAAGTATATTTATAGATCTTTTTCCCTGAAAGATGAACGACTTATCTTCTTTAGATGATAAACTTTAATTCAAGGGTATACTGTACCAACAGTTGGCTTAATAACCACTTTTTAGAAGGAGAAAACAGTGAAACTATCGTTACTTAGTTAGATAATGACAGTAGACTGTCTAGTCAAGATATTGTGATGGGTTCCAGTAGACTTAATATAAACACTGGCATTCCAATCTTGCAAATTTGTCAGAAATAATTTGCCGCAATTTTCCAAAACAGATAAAAAAAGAACCTTTGTGGAGAAAGTGTCTAAGGCTGCATTGTTAAATACCCACTCTTAAAGCCCTCCCAGCTGTGCTCAGTCTGACTGCCAAGCATGTCCATTAAGAGAATGCCTCAAGGGTTCCAACTTGTTTTGTTTTATGTGAATTTAATACCCAATGTTCAGATTATATGGTCCAAAGTTTCAACTTCACCGCAAACTTAGCATCAAAACCTTGTGCAGCTGGAAACTCTGCTGTGACCCATACAAAGAGGAGGACAGATGAAAGTGGTGGTTTGTCTCTACCAACGATAACAAGTTTTCCCACCATCCTCATTGTTATTTCACACAAGGCTTTGTACAGAAATGTGGTTAGGTGTCAGCGACAGGCTTTAGTCGGAGCTCACAATATACTTTTGGGTCTAAGAGCAATAAAATATCCAATATTCCCTTCAAGAACTTATACACTAGCTACTGTTCGTATTATGAATTAATAACAGGTTTTCCAATGCAATAACTCAAAATGTGACCATTAAGTGGCACATTTTAATAAATCGTTCCGGCAGAGCCTTGCATCCTTTTTGTTTGTTTTTACACCTAAATCAGTTCCTAAACCAAACCACAGACAAATGTTTTTGACCAGTCAAACTATCCACCGTGTCCTTCAGCCTAAAGATTTCTTCTTCAACAGTCTCAGAATGGCACTTACAGAATAGTGGAAATTCAGAACATAATAAAGTCTTGGCCACTTCTGGGTCACCTAATATCACCTCATAAACAAAAAATAAGTAGACTGCCTTCTCCGGGTCAGGAAGGAGGTCCTGCCCAAAGTGGAGGAGTTTAAGTATCTCGGGGTCTTGTTAACGAATGAGGGAAACATGGAGTGAGAGATCGTTAAGCAGATAGATGCAGCGTCTGCAGTGAAGTGAGCGCTGTACCGGTCTGTTGTGGTGAACAGACAGTTGAGTCAAAAGGCAAAGCTCTTGATTTACTGGTCGATCTACGTTCCCACCCTCATCTATGTTCATTATGACCGAAAGAACGAGCTCATGGATACAAGCGGACGAAATGTGTCTGGGCTCTCCCTTAGAGATAAGGTGAGAAGCTCGGTCATCCGGGAGGGACTCAAAGTAGAGCCGCTGCTTCTCCACGTTGAGAGGAGCCAGTTGAGGTGGCTCGGCCATCTGGTTAGGATGCCTTCTGGATGCCTCCCTGGTGAGGTGTTCCAGACACGGCCCACTGGGAGGAGACCCAGAGGAAGACCCAGGACACGCTGGAGGGACTATGTTTCTCAGCTGGCCTGGGAACACCTCGGGATTCCCCCAGAGGAGCTGGACCAAGTGGCTGGGGAGAGGGAAGTTTGGGCCTTCCTACTTAGGCTGCTACCCCCGTGACATGATCCCGGATAAGCGGAAGAAAATGGATGATGGGGGAGTGGTGGCGCAGAGGTTAGAGAAGATGGTAATGTGATTGTAAAGTTGCAGGTTCAACTCCTGGTACCGTCAACATCAAAATGTGTGTGGAAAAGGTGAAACACCCATACCTGCCTCCACCCTCATTTGCCTCACTTGAGCAAGGCCCTTAACATTTGCTCCCAAAAAACAGGTCTCCCATGAAAAAGAGTTCTCGTGACTCAATAAGACTACCTGTATAAATAAAGGGTAAATGAAAAAAAAAAGATGGATGGATGAATGGATGGATGGATGAATGGGAAACAACAAAATAATAATTTTGATATTTTAATGCTCTGTTATTAGCAGCTTGTCAAAAAGTCACAATAAGGAATTTTGCACCAACATTTTAAAATCATAAAACAACATGCAGATCATTAACAGGATGATGCATCTCTCTTTTAAAAAACATAAATTTCAGATGAAGTACATTTGCTGTAAATACAGATTTTTTTACACTCCTATACACCCTACACTTTACATACATTTGAAGCACACCGTACAATATGGTCAGGTACAAGAATGACACAGATAAAATGATGGAAAAATAATCTATAACCCAAAGAAAACCTTTGAACGACACTCCGGAAACCTAGAGAGCGAGTGATGCAAGCCACTTTAAAAGACTAGAAGAAAGTCTGACGTGTGGATTAAACTTTTGCATGTTTGGTATAAAGTCTACTTATGTCTGAAATGTACAGGACCTCAAATCACATTCTCCCTTTGGCGTTAAAAGGTTCTGAACAAAACTACAACTAAACTTGGAGATAAAACATACACAGATGGGTCTTTTTTTAATGTTCTCTGTAGAATGCACATCATAGCAGATCTGTCCAGCAGAGAGCAGACTCACAACAAGCCACATCACAGGCCGTCACAGACCATCCACAAGCTACTTCCACTTTGTCTCAGTATTTGTGTAAACTTGTTTTCTTAAAGAGTTTGTGGTAAGTGATGGCACTCAGGCTTTCCAACAGATAAATAAGTAGGATTCCTAATAACTGCAGACAGAACAGTGTACAGCATGTATAAAGCCCATGGATACTGCAAAATATCTCTAGTGATCTTAAAGGCTGATTCAATCTCATTCGAAGCCCCGTTGTTACCTGTTAATAAAATCTATTCATCATGCCTTTCTTCTTTTTCATTCACACTGCAGGCTTGTGGGATAATGAGGTAGTTTGTGAACACACACACACACACAATTGCATGCACACACACTCTCAATAGTAAATGTATTATAACTCTCACCTTTCACACTAAAAATAAAAATGAAAAGATTTAGGGACTGTTTTTAGCCCATAACTCAGAAGTGGATTCATATAAAAAAGTTTATAAACTAACCTCTTTAAATGTCTCTCACACTCTCTCCCCTGCCCAGCTCATTAAGAAATCAATCACTCTGCGTGCTCTGGCAGTGGATCAGCTCTAGCTGGCTGAATGATGTGATCGTGGCTGCACGTGGCGATCAGCTTTATCTGCTGCTAATAAATCGTGAAATAACTTAAAGGATCTCTCAGTCAGAGTTACAACAGTGCTTAAATCTTTGTCTCAGCAAACTAACAGCCTGATAGTTAATCTGCTCGACCAGATCCTGGATGCTTTTGACCCTCAAGCTCTGAGTTTTTTCAGGATAATCAAAGCTGACTGGTGAGCTTGCGGTGCTCAGAATTGGTCACAGGGGGCTTCAGGGGTTTCGATTGTATGCAAAACTGTCACGGTTTACAGTAACTTGACTTCAATCAGATCACTGTAGACCACAAACAATACACTGTGCAATCTGTGGTCTGTAAAGAAAGCACAGCAACTGAATGCTGCTTTATATTCAAACTGTCCTTCCACAGTTAGATTTAAAGGTGCTCATTCACATATAGTTTTAAATTCAAATGCCTCCATTACCCTCCACTTCTGGAAAATGCATACCAGACAGAAAAACTGAAATAATAATTAAGCAGAACAAAATGACTTTAAATACTACTTTAAATCACAGGGCGATCATAAGGTGGAGGCACAACTTTGTAGTGAAGATTCAGCTACAACCATCATTCTGACAAGTTCCTGTTCTTCCAAGTGAAACACAACATAATCCACCTGTTTGAGCGATAACCCACCACATGTTTGCTGACACAGATTAAGTCCTTAAGATGTAAACCACCACCATCCTCTTAAAAACAAGTTGATGAATCAATAAAACCACATGAATCTTTGTACTGGACTGTAATGTTGAGAGATTACTGGGCATCTCTATGGGACTAGAACAACAATAGTGGACTACGGCCTACACTGTTCAGGATTTTGTTACTGTCAATTGATCCATCCATCCATCCATCCGAGATCAATTCTGCCTTGGGGTCTCGTCCTGCTCGTATGTGAACTGAAAAGCTTCAAAGTAATGTAGGAAGTTCAAGAGACATCAATTCTCAAACCATCTCTGCTGTCTCCTTTTCATGAGTAGCAGGGTGTCTATGCTCCAATGGATGATACGATTTTATCCTTCGGTATCTGGAACTTCATTCTTTTAGTTTTAAGCCAAATCTTGTGATGATAGCTATAGAACAAAATGGACCAGTAGGTTGAAAGCTTCTATTTTAGGCTCAGCTCTTTGTTTGTAACGACAAACATAAACGCAGACAAAGCTTTGACCCATCTGTTCATTTGATGTTATGGTAAATGACAGCTCCTTTGTATTCTGAATGTTTGACCACCTTTTCTGTGGTCCACATTTGATGGGCTCAAAGTCTTGTGAAAACTTGTTCATCTCATCATGTAAAGAAGTGGTGGCACATAGGAGTCTCATGGTGATGCTTTTGTTGTCTTTGATCTGTTGTAAAACTCCACACATGGATCTGACTCTAACCATAGTCTACTGTCCCCTTTAGCTTTGGCCTCCATCACTGTTTCACATCTGTGATTGTTTTCCATACTCTATACTTGGCTTCTTTGTACTTTGACTTGTTGTATGATTTGAATGAACAAGCGCAAGCGTACAAAATACATCATACTTGAGTGTTCAACTGCTTTTTGGTTTGGATAAAAGTTGACCTGTATAGTCATTGTAGACGGTCAAATGCTTAGCGTGCGCTTCCAGGTTCATAGTGAAATATCTCCGGGTGGCTGAATCTTTAAACACATATCCCTTATAGAGTCTAAAACAGTCGTGTGGTACATTCTTTCTTTTTACAAGTCTGAAGTTTTCATGTCTTACAAAAATATAAGAACAGAATAAAGAACGCTATAAAGCCATTTGCCATGAAAAGTAATCGCCATGCCCCTTGTGTTTCCCTCATTGTCTTTGTTTAATGTCTCACTCACTTTACTGTTTAGAAATGGCATTGGATTAAAAAGATCCCATTGGTATCTCAGTGAGATACATTTGGTTTACTTGTTTTGCAGAAATAAAACGGAAACAAGATTCCAGCGACATGTCATATGCTAGACTTTGTCTTTACTGAAGTTACAGGGGTCTCCTCAGTCACAGAAAGGTCTCCCTCATGAGTCCACGTGTAAAAATATCACAAAATTACCTAGTGACTGAGGTGACGAAGATTTATGTCATGTTGGTGGTAAAAAAATAACTAGAAACTAACAAAATTAAGAATGTTGCCAACATACACTCTCATTCTAACACATAAATAAGGTACTGATTTCTATCTTAAGACACCTCCACAGTTTGTTATAATCTTTGTCAAAAACATTTCACCTTTAGTAACTACTAAAAAAACTACTGCATTTAAAACCAATGTGACTGTGGAACAATGCAAAATAGTTTTCCAGCCTTGACATGTTTATTGTCTGTTAATATGTTAATCTAATGGCTTTAACCTCTAAACCTAAGAAGAAAGTGACAGAAAAATTGGAAATAAAGCTGTAAAATAGTGAAATGGTGGCTTAAATATAGGGCAACTAATAGAGTGTGTTAGGTGCATTTGTAAAAAGGAGGGAGCAGTTGAAATAAAAAAATTAAAACAAAAAAAAAGAGGAATATATGAAAGATATTTAAACAAAACATTTTGATTTCAGTTTCTTGAACTTTGAAAATGATTAGTCATTATGCTTATCATTATTAGTCATTAGTCATGACACTATTAACCATTATGAGCGACATAATTTAGATTAATTATATTTATGCAGAGAAGCAGAGAAACACCCACAAGATGTCCTTGACTCTGCTTTTGCTTTTTTTTTTCCCCCAGTCACAAAAAGCTGACAAAATGAAGACTTACTTTCACCACAACCACCAAATGTATTCATACATACTGTTGCAGTTACACCAGAACAATGCCAACACAATCCAAGCACAACATTTGTTCCAGTCAGAAAGCAAGTCACAGCCAGAAACATGTTTAAAAACTAAATAGCATAAAAGCAATGAAGTAAAAAAATAAAATAAAATAGAGGAAACGAAGGCAGTGAGAAATGAAAAACAATTTTCATCGATATCCTGTGTTTTTTGTGGCTCAATGTGTCATTTTCCAAGTGGTTTGGCTCCCACACAGTCCTGAGCTGTGAGTTCTGAATATTTGCTCTTACAGCAGATGATAAAACAGAATAGACGACATAAGGTGCTAATTGCCAGAAACTAGAGTGAAATTAATTAAAAGTGAATGAACAAATAACATAAGTTTACCAGAATTCACATCACTATTGATACAGTAGAGAGTGAGTGCTCAAAGGTGTCAGAGTAAGAAGATGACTATAAGGTTGTGGCACGAGAGAAAGTGGCCAGACATCATGGGATGGTTGTGTGTAAAATGACTGCTGTTGTGAAGAAGAGAAAAAGAGTAAAATCAGAGAAGAAGACCAAATTGTGGAAGCCTAGGAAAGAAAAATGTTGTGAAATTCAGAGAGGAGCTGTTAAAACTCTGGGTGGTAAGAAAAAGCTTCCAGATGACTGGACTACTACAGCAACAGTAATTAGAGAGACAGGTAGGAAAGTACTTGGTGTTTAATCTGGACAGAGAATGGATGATAAAGAAACCTAGTGGAATAGTGAAGTGCAGGAATCTGTTCAAAGAAAGAGGTTAGCCAAGAAGAAATATGACAGTGAGAGGACTGAAGAGAGGAGACATAAGGAGATGCAACATAGAGTAAAAAGGGAGGTAGCTAGGTAGGGAGGTACACGTCTCTCTTGTAAATGAGTCATCACAGCTCAATGAGACTAACCTGTATAAATAAAGGTTGAATGAATTTAATGAAAAAGCTAAGGCAGAGTTGCATTCGGGCCTAAAAAAGCCGACCTGGCCAGAACCCGTAACATTTTTTTCGAACCTGATCTGAAACGACCAATTAATTATGATTACAGGCCAGATGATCCAAATTGGGTCTTCGGCCACAAGCGTTTGCTGACGCAGTGGATGAGTTCAGTTAAGCTTCAGGTGTGTCGCTGACAGTGAGCCATCTGGACTTTAAAAAAATATATTTTTCAACCGGCCGATCAGTGCAATGTCAAATGGCCGTTCGCATCCATTGAAGCAATCAAAAGCTCGACACCAACCCAGCCTGCCCATCCAGGACATTAGTTTGACCTGAAATTTGGGCCAGGCCGGGCAGCAGGCCCAGGTTAGAAATGACAGCTCTAAGGCAAAGCAGAAGTTGTATGGGAGGCTTGACACTAAAGAGGCCAGGAACGACTTGTATCAATTGGCAAGACAGAAGGATCAGGCTGGAAAGGATGTACCACAGGTTTGGCTTGTTAAAGATAGGAATGGTAATGTTTCTGAATACAGCACCTCAGACTGAGGAAGTCTCTCGGATGAAAGACGAAACGTTTCTACATTTTTTTGCTTTATTTTGTTTTTGTTTTTTTGAATGTTCAGAGGACCAGATTGAACTTTTTTGGAATGGTAATGTTCTAACAAGTGAGGAGACCGGGATGGGAAGATGGAAGGAGAATTTTGAAGAACTAATGAATGAAGAGAATGAAAGAGAAAGAAGAGTAGAGGTCATAGAAACTGTGGACCAGGAAGTGGAAAAAATAGTGAGGGTGAAGTTCAGAAAGCTCTGAAAGGAAAGAAGAAAGGGAAGGCAGTAGGACCTGATGACATCGGTGGAGGTTTAGAAATGTCTAGGAGAGATGATAGTAAGTTTTTGACTCAAATATTCAATGGCATATTTGAAGGTGAGAAAATTCCTGAGGAATGGAGAAGTGTGCTCGTGTCCATTTTTAAGAACAAGGGTGATGTACAGAGTTGTAGTAACACAATGAAGATCTGGGAGAGAGATGTGGAAGTAAGACAGATGAGAGGTGACTGTGAGCAGCAGAATGGTTTCATGCTGATAAAGATCACCACAGATGCCATCTTTTCTTTGAGGATGCTGATGGAGAAGTACAGAGAGGGCCAGAAAGAAATCCATCGTGCAGTGAGGCTACAAGGCGCAGAGTTCACAAAGGTGCAGGACTTCAAGTACTTGGGGTCTACTGTTCAGGAAAATGGGGAGTGTGGTAAAGAGGTGAAAAGAGAGTCCAGGCAGGATGGCCTGGATAAAGAAAAGTTTCAGGAGTGACTTGTGACAAAAAGGTGTCAGCAAAGGTCAAAGGAAAAGTTTACAAGACAGTGGTGAGACCAGCTATGTTGTATGGTCTGGAGACAGTAGCACTGACAAAAAGACAGGAGACAGAATTGGAAGTAGCAGAAATGAAAATGTTGAGGTTCTCCTTTGAAGTGACAAGGATGGATAAGATTAGGAATGAGATCATCAGAGGTACAGCACAGGTTGAACTACTGGGAGATAAAGTTAGAGAGGCCAGACTGAGATAGTGGGTATATTGGTAGAAGGAGGTTAGAAATGCAGCTGTCAGGAATAAAACAAAAAGGAAGGCCAAAGAAGAGATATATGGATGCAGTTAGAGAGGACATGGAGGTAGTAGGAGTGAGGACAGAAGATGCAGAGGACAGAGTGAGATGGAGGAGGATGACTTGCTGTGGCAACCCCTGAAGAGGGAAAAGCCAAAAGAAGAAGAATGCTAAAAATAATAGTACACAGTGGTAAAGAAGTGTTATTATTGCCCCTAAACTAAATTGCACAAACACTGGAAGAACTGTATCAAAAATATTGCAGGCCTACTGATAAACAGAAGAACAATATTTGCAATTTTTTAGAAAACCTGTTTTTGTCATAGTGTTATCAGACTTTTGTACCCTAATGGTATCCCTCCTTAAAAAAAAACTTCAGAAGAGATAACTAAACATTTAAATGATTCATCCTTGAGTTAAACATCCAGAAAGCTCTGTAAAACCAGTGACTGTCGAGACACTGGAAAGTATAGAAATAAAACATGCAGAACCCCTTTTCATATTTTGCAGAAAAGGGTTGACCCAAAACTCCTGAAAGTCTTCCCTTTTGCCTCCTGTAGAAATCTAATCTGTAACAAAGACAGAATGACAGTTAAGGGAAGAAGGAAAAAGAGTCACAAAGCTGAGATATGCAAAGTATAGTAAACAATTTGTTCTAAATAATTGTGCTTTTGTGTCTTTGAAGCCAAATGGGACTGCCATCATTGTCAACTCATCATATTCCACAGTCATAGTGTTTTATAAAAAAAGTCAAACATACTGTACAAGACATACAACTAAGCAAGTAAAGAGCAAAATAGGCATAAATGAAGTGTTGGTATTTTTTAGTACCAATGTCAAAGCTTTGAGTTTTTATGATGATATATAAGACAAGCAGTGGTAATTTTGGTCTGCTTTGAACACTTATGGCACTTTTCCTGCTATTGACTTCCAGTTTTGTAGGCAACATTTCATAGACGTGTAGTCTCTCTAATGGCTTCAACTTTGTGTAGCATGTGTGGACAAATTTTATGTATATAGACAAGCAACCACATAGTGCATTTCAGGACATATGGCTACTGTTAAGACTTTGGCTGTGATCATCAAGAAGAGTGCTTAGTTTGGAAACAAGCAAAGGACTTAAAGAACAGTTCGTACTACTTTGGATAATCATCCAGATGCACTGCCAAACTAACAAAGACAATGAAGTTGGAGGACAAATAATAGTGAGAGTTAGGACCTGACATGAATAAACTAACTGTGTCTTCCTCTGCCTCAGCGATTTGTTAGGGCAGTCACTAATGTTCTGTTCCTGAGGTGTCGCATTGAGCAACAGTTAAAGCAAAAGCCTTTTTTTTTCCACCCTTCACAGAAAACGCCCAGGTAAACTGCAATGAAGCCATGGCTCTAGGTAACATGGAATGATGTGTGTGTTTGTCAGGGTTACTGTGAGTGCACACTTCAGAAATTATAGCAGCTATGAGCAAAACCTGACATAGCAAGTCATGGCAGGAAAGAATGAAAACTCAGATGAGCTAAACGGCTGGAAGTCGAAGCAAAACATGAACATAGTGAGGAAAAGTCCAACTGAACTGTAAAATGAGATGAAAACAGGAGCCTCTGCATGAGACTAAACACAGACTAAGTAAAGAGGCCTATACCGCTCTCCTTACTACTAGTGATGACTGTTATGCTGCGTAAGACATTTATCACCTACTGCTGGCAGCTTACGTAGCCAGGTCATGACCTTTTCCATCAATGGCTCTTCTTGCTGCAGCGCTCATTATTAGGTGTCCAAGCCAGCAGAAGCAAGATGCAAGGAAATGCAGGTGCATTTCCTTGCATTCAGTGGAGCATGGAACCCTATTGAAAATGTTCCATTTTCATTACTATTTTTTTTCCATAAATAAGTCTTGCTGCAGCCCAAAACTGCAAGTAATATTAAGATTATATTTACATGAGAGCAACTATGACAAGTAACTATACAGACTGGCCTGGAAATGCAATAGTGAATTCTTTCTACAAGAAGGGACAGAACAGACTACTTCTTGAGGAAGCTGAAGTCTTTCAGCGTTTGCAGCAAGATGCTGTATATCTTCTATAAGTCTGTTGTAGAGAGTGCCATCTCTTGTGCCATCATCTGTTGGGGTAGCAGTACCAGAGCAAGTGTCATAAAAAAAGATCAACAAGCTCATAAAGAAGGCTGGTTTAGTTCTGGGGACCCCTTTAGAAACTTTGGAGATTATTGTACAAAGAAGGATTCTTCATAAAATGAAGAACATTATAGACAACCCTCAGCATTCTCTTCATCAGACTGTCATACAACAACAGAGTGTCTTCAGTCAGAGGCTTCTTCAGATCTGCTGCAAGACAGACCACTACAAGAGATCCTTCCTGCCCACAACCATTAAGCATCTACTTTGTACAACAACTCTTTAATGAAACCAGGATGATGAGTTATAACATTTAATTTCGCTTTAGGATTAATAAAGTGATTCTGAATTGAATTTGAATTGAATGACTTGTGCATATGGCAGAGAAAGATATGCTGACATTTCAACCTATAGGGGGTGCTATAATTGAAGACTTTGCACTGTGTCCTCTATTTTCTAAACCATGTCACACTATTTAATGGTGTATCCCTATATTTCCTGGATTCAACTTAGTCACATTCAGCTTAAAAAAAATAAAATAAAATTCTGATCCCAAAATTTGTAAAACCTACTATCAACTGTTTGAAAACCCCCCCCCCCCCATCTAAAAATCTATATTCTATACAGATTTTGTTTCCAAGAAAAAGTAATTATTTTGTAACTGAAAAAATAATTGTCTTAAAACCTGAAAGATGGGCCTAGGCAAATTGTGTTGGCAAACTAGCTTAACACAAATTTAGTTATATCTTCTAAACTATAATCCATCCATCCATTATCTTTACCCACTTATTCCATTTTGGGTCACGGGGGTCGCTGGTGCCCATGTCCAGCAATCACTGTGCGAGGGGCGGGGTACACCATGGACGGGTCGCAGGTCCATCACAGGGCCACATAGAGACAAACGAGACAAACAACCATTCACTCTCTCACTCACACCTAGGGACAATTTAGAGTTACCAATCAGCCTAACATGCATGTTTTTGGTCTGTGGGAGGAAACCGGAGTACCCGGAGAAAACCCACGCATGCACGGAGAGAACATGCAAACTCCACCCAGAAAGGCCCCTGGACCGGGTTTTGAACCAAGGACCTGCTCGCTGAGAGGCAGCAGCTCTACCAGTTGCGCCACCGTGCTGCCCCCTAAACTATAATATTTATTAAAATTAATTTTAAACAATGATTAGGGGAATTCATTCTCACTTACAGGAATTAATGTTATAAACATTGGCATATTTGGGGGGGGGGGGGGGGGGGCTATT
>NC_056507.1:21547752-21571347 GCF_014905685.2 Nematolebias whitei | reverse complement strand
TCACACCTAGGGACAATTTAGAGTTACCAATCAGCCTAACATGCATGTTTTTGGTCTGTGGGAGGAAACCGGAGTACCCGGAGAAAACCCACGCATGCACGGAGAGAACATGCAAACTCCACCCAGAAAGGCCCCTGGACCGGGTTTTGAACCAAGGACCTGCTCGCTGAGAGGCAGCAGCTCTACCAGTTGCGCCACCGTGCTGCCCCCTAAACTATAATATTTATTAAAATTAATTTTAAACAATGATTAGGGGAATTCATTCTCACTTACAGGAATTAATGTTATAAACATTGGCATATTTGGGGGGGGGGGGGGGGTGCTATTAAATGAAAAATATATTTCTTGCATAAATGGCTGAATGGCTCTTAATAGGGGCAGCACGGTGGCGCAACTGGTAGATTTGCTGCCTCTCAGCAAGAAGGTTGCCGGTTCAAATCCTGGACTGGGGGCCTTTCTGGGTGGAGTTTGCATGTTCTCTCCGTGCATGCATGGGTTTTCTCCAGGTGCTCCGGTTTCCTCCCACAGACCAAAAACATGCATGTTAGACTGATTGGTAACTCTAAATTGTCCCTAGGTGTGAGTGAGAGAGTGAATGGTTGTTTGTCTCGTTTGTCTCTATATGTGTCCCTGTGATGGACTGGAGACCCGTCTAGGATGTACCCCGCCCCTCGCACAGTGATTGCTGGACAAGGGCACTGGCGACCCCCGTGACCCAAAATGGAAGGAGCGGGTAAAAGATAATGAATGGATGGATGGATGGATAATAGGAAAATAGTAATGAGCATACGTAGCTGAAATTAACAAATATGCAATGCTAATGTACACTGATCTACAATAACCTGCTTAATAAAAACATGAAGTAGATCTCCAAACTGCAGAGAAACCATTAAGAGGAAAAAGTAAGAAGAAAATGCAGTTTTAGAAAAATTGTTTGTGTAACCTGATAGTTTTGGAGGAATAGTCATCTGGATGGTCCGTTTACCTCTTTCCTCCCTGTTTTTTGTGCATGGCCCAGCAAATGTGCGCACGAGTGTTGTTTCTGAGTGTGACCCAATGCTTTCCACATGTGCATGAGAAAGTCAACCGAGTCGTTTTGTTTTGATGGGACCAGATAGATCACCCATATGCTCGGCACAGAAAGCGGCGCTGCAGCTTGGTGCCGACGCCATCCTTCACCACAAAACCCAATATCAACAAAGCCAGGCAGTAACCACCGAGGGCTGTTTTTCACATTAGATTTTATTTACACATATATGTTTTTCATCAAATACATATTATTTACAGAATACATGCAGGTTTTGTAAAAAAATAATTAGTAAGTTCTGAAGCTTGGAAAACTCCAACTAACGCCCCTTTTCTCAGTCTTGCTGAGTTGAACTATATTAATTATGTTTTGTTTCTTGCTGATTGTCTTTTAAAATATGAAGAATCTGTTTCGAAGACAGAAAAAGTGGACAGAGTCTTCAGTTTGTACAGTAATAAACTTATTTATGGCTCATTATGAACTATTAGAATTTAACTGTATTTTATAATCTAATTTTTTTAATTCAAAACAATATACTACTATTAGAGCCATAGGGCAAAACTAATTCAGTTACAAACATGTTTTTCAAGAGATGTGTCAGATTTAAGCCTTTTACACAAATTCTGAGCATGTTTGGAAAATTAAAAAGGCCTACATAGAAATGTTGCACATTTACTATTTTGCTAATGGGCACACACATTTACTTTGTCTTCTAGATTCTGATCAGTTTAGTCCATTTCATCAACATGTTTAGATACCAGCACCCATAAAAACACTTTGAAAGGATATGTGATTATATCTGCAAACAGACAAACAAAGCATAAAAATCCAAAGCTCAAAACCAAAAATAATAATAAAAAGGCAGGTAATGACTCAATTTTATGGGAAACTGTGGTTTGAAATCAAAAGATGGTTTTAATGGGCAAAAAAAAGTTGTCTGAAAAAAACATTATATTTTGCAGGTTTCAAAACAAAAATATCACAATCGTGATACATAATTCAAACTCAATGACAGTCAAATCACACTACGTCAAAATGTAGATATTAAGTGTATGTTAATTTGTTAAATCTTTTAACATAATTTAGTTGCATTTAAGGTTGTTGTTTTTTATTTTTTGTGGCTGCAACAAGGTGCTGGTTGATTTTATAATGATTTGTTCAAATATTCACCTATCACCTGAAACTGTACCTTTGAAATGTTTATTTTAGTGTGTCAAGGGAAAGTTGTCCTTTAGTTTATTTTAAAGTGCACACAGTTCGACAGTAAATGGAACATCTGCCTGCAGGGACAGGTCATCACTCTTAAAAGAACCGATTCGTCAGACGGTTCAGACTAAATAAAAAAACAGCAATCTTGTTGTTTTTCTGGTTTTAAAACGAGATTGTCCATCTTGTTGTACTTCTATCAATATGATTTTAAAATGCTGGAAGTCATTCTCCTTTTCTTTATACGCAACCTGTACAAACAAAAACTCTTAGTATTTTCTCTCTCATACACCTCATTTTAATGCTCCCTGTGCGGAACCAGTAGTGGAGTCTTAGCTGTGGATAAGGGATCGTGGTCTGTGATGTGGAAGCTAAAAGTCTACTGTTTCAGAAAAATAAACACAGCGGGATTGTCCCTGAGTAACGCACACTTGCCAGCAGACAGACTCATAATATTTCCCCCAATCTGATGACAGCGGGGGGAGTTTTCCTTAGTGATAACAGGAATGTTTTCACACCCTTTGGACACGTACAGCACAACCACAGAAGTAATTTCATACAAAGAACCTGCTCATAGCCTAAATAAAACAGACTCAAGACAATGATGGACAATCCACAAGCTTGGCTGCAGATTTCTCAAACTTTTAGAGAAGCTTGTCCTAAATTATTTTCAACTTTGTTTTGGATCAGCTCATAATCTCCTACCTCTCTCATTTAAATCCGTCTTCACACTTGATACTCTTAGAAAACCATTTGGGTCTCTGAGTAAACTCTTAAACACACACGTGTGCACAGTGTATTATAATGCCCTTATGAACTCCTGAACTTGTGAAGAGCAGTGGGGATGAAACAGCAGTAGCCATTGATAATCCTGGGAATGACACAAACCAGCCTCTTTCAGCTTCCTCCCTCTGACCAGCGCTTTGATATCACACAAAAAACTCACACACATGCATGTGTTACACAGGGAGCATTCAAGATCACAGATGCAAGATCCCTCTATGTAAGTGGAGTTGGCTACCATCCATAAAAATGTACCAGTAAATGTGCGCTTACAGACACACACTATATTCTCACAGTATGGATACTTTAGCCCACAGATGCTGTTTGAGAGTGAGCCAGCAGTGACAGTAAGTTTCCGATCAAACAGAGCACTGTGCTCACCTCAGGGGTTCAGGAAGATCTAAATATGCAATGAAGACCCCCAGGGTTCAGCTGGCTTCCTGTGCGTTCCACAAGCCGCTGTCCCAGCAAGTTTAAAGCAGGTGGGACGGAGGTATTAGCACACCTTACTGAATTTATTATACTTATACTGGTGGTGCAAAAGAACCATTAGCCTTTTATAAGACAAGTCAAAAGTATAAACACATGCATGCCTCCTCAAAGATCAGGATTCACAAAGATGCACACAATTACCACGCCAGCAGACTAACAAAGACGTAAGAGATCATACGTAAGGCCAGATAGCCAGTACAGCTAAAACCTTTGGGGGAGGCGGGGTTAAAATATCTCTAAATAGATTAATCTTTTTCAAATAAAATAGAAAATTTAAGTAAAACACCTTTTATCAATATCAACAAGTAGGAGGAAAGTGTTGTGTTGTCAAGTCAGTCATTTGAGCAGTTTGTCAGAGTGTCAGCAAGTTGTAAAGATGATGTGAGTTTGTCTGGGACAATGTGAGGAAAAGTTTCAATAACCAAAAGGCAGAATGATGCTTGGAACAAGTCTCTGCAATCCACAGAAGGCATAATGATCAGAAAATCACACAGATATGCTATTATACAAATATCACTGCATTTGAAAATCATATCTGTGCAAAGGTATTTGTAGATCACGGTGTCAGACAAGAGAAGATATGTGTTCTAGATTAATGTTTAGGGTGGCACAGTTTGTAAAGCTGCCACCTCTCAGCGAGCAGGTCGCCCCGGTTCAAATCACAGCCGGGGACCTTCCTGGGTGGAGTTTGCATGTTCTCTCTGTGCATGCGTGGGTTTTCCCTGGGTACAGCGGTTTCCTCCCACAGACCAAAAAACATGTATGTTAGACTGACAGGTAACTAAATTGTCCCTAGGTGTGAGTAAGAGAGTGAAGGTGTGTCTCGTTTCTCTCTCTGTGTCCCTGTGATGGACTGGAGACCTGTCCAGGGTGTCCCTCACCTCTTGCACAGTGATGGCTGGATATAAACTGGGATAAACCCCCCCAATTTTTGTATAATCAACGGACAAACCCTTTTTTGTAAGCAAAGTGAAAGTAAACAACTAAGAACCTTGCATTCCTGTTGTGGGTTCACAACACTATTCCTGCAAGTTCTACATTATACATATGATAGACAGGCAAAGCTGAAAATTCTTATCAAGAAAGTGAAATTTTATATAAAATGTTTAGCAAAACAGCATTAACCCTGTGCAGAGTTCCAATTATGCTGATCTTTTAAAGTGTTTTTCTTGTAGATCATTTATAACCTTACACTCTCAATGACAATAATGGGGTCACTTACAACCAGTCATCCACTATTTGAGCATTAACATTGATGCCATCTAAATGCACTAACACGGCTGAGTACAGACTTCACTGTAAAATAAAATGCATGGTCTGAGCTGAAGGAGAAGAGCTTGCCACATTTCATTAACCCAACACTGAGTTGAGCAGGTCTGATGAAGTCATACACTCTGAGCACCATTTTGCTTTAATTTGAAAGACTTTCACTACAGTACACAAGTCATCAATCACACTGCGGCTTAGGTTGCCTGGAGACAAGATGCGGAAACAGCCGCATACACTAACATCCTGAACCACATGCATGCACTCAAAGGCACAATTGCACGTTTAGGCACAACAGGAGCACTGTACGTTCAGCCATTCTCTATTCATGTCCTGCCCACAAAGTTTACCTTAATGCACATGTGCACACATCTGCAAGGTACATTCCACAATCAGGGAAACCAAATGGCTTCAAAAGAAAAGCAACAATAAAGCTTCACCATTCCACTTTTGTCTTAGGAGAGCTAAAAGTAGACAGTTTATTGAGAAAGAACAAAGGCGCCAGTGATGCCTGACAGTGTCTCATCACATTGTACCAGAGCATGAAATGGGATAAATTGGCTTGCAATGGCAAAGACTCAAGTGCCAAAAATGAAAGGGACAAAAACATATATCAAATTTAACTGAACTGAAATACACTTTTTTTTGATCCATGAAGATGAATTATGTTATTGTGAGAAAAAAAAATCTGGAAAAATATGACAAAATAAAGTCTATTCACAAACTACTTCAAGGTCTAAGTGAGGCAGAAAGAAATGCATTTGAGACTACAGTATATTGATTATTTTCAGTATGTATTTGGGGGTTGTGTCTGAAGCTGGTTGAGCACCATAACCTCAGATTTAGAAGAGTCGACTCAATCTCAGCTGCTTCACACTCAGCTGTAAACTGTGCCAGTGCTAAAGGTAGTGGCTTAAAGACATCAATCAAACCACATCAGCAAAAAAGCAGAGATGAGACCAAGATGTTCCCAAATCTCTCCACAACTGTACATTTTTTAGTCAGGTCATCTGGACGTTTCAGCACAAAAAAAAAAAAAAAGAAACTGTCCAGATGACCTGACTGAAAAATGTTGTATTGCATACCTGGATTATCAAGCATGGACTTTGTTGTCTCCACAACTGTGTTCATGGTCAAGGTCTAAAGATAAAGGGAATCAAAGAAAAGCCCTGGAGGAATTCATCCATGTTTAATTTGTACTGGAAATGTAGACACCAGTCTTGCTTTTGTTATACATCAACCAGATTGTTCTTCAAAGTGACCCTGGCACCATAATACCAGCCATCGAATGCCCCGGTGCAGTCATAGGCCTGCTTTAGTATCACAAAGCACATGGACTGGACAGTCACATTTCTATGACCTTCTTAGCAACTCTTAAAGATCTGAACAGAATAACCACACTGCATCTTAAAACTGAAGTTGTGTATTTGTGTTCAAAGTATGCAATTGAAATGTTTTGTCTGAAGCCTAGCACAAACTGAACTGATCACAATATGACATTTAATACAAGTGAACTCTGTAAATGGAAACACAATCAGCTCAAAGCAGGCAGTTCATTTTTTTTGTAATGTACAGAAATACCCATTTTACTGTTAGCCTGTGCTAATTGTCTTCATTTACTTTGCAGCCTCTGTCCAGGTACTCTGAGTATATTGATATAATTCTGATAGATCCAGAAAGAAGCGAGTTTGATATAAGTTTATGCAGCTATATCAGAAAGAAACACACATTACTGCAGTCACAAAATTCCTATTGTGTCCTTTTCAGAGCTCCAAGCTTGTCAGCCTTGTTTACCAGTATTTGCCTCAATCTTCATACTGACTGAGGAAAAATGGTTTAAATTTCCTGCTCCTTGCCATTTGTTTTTTCTCGTGCCCTACATCTGTGACATCTTCTCATCAACTTGCCTGAATTTGGGATTTTATTCCAGACATTACTTGAGCATTGAAAAAGCTTGGTTTACTGGTCTCAGTTGTAAACATCTGCCTTGTTTACATGGTTACACGTAATAACAGATGTTCAAAATCGGCAGAAGAACCAGCAGAAGAAACATTTTGCTGGAACTTTGGTTTAGTGCCTGAAACAAGTCGTCAATTTAAAAAGTAGGACAGTTTATGTTGCTGCTCCTTTGCTTTTGACACAATGAGGAGATTCCTGATTTGACTTTGGTCTTTTGCTTCAGTGATGTTATAATAAACATGTATTACAATATTTGGCTATTTTTTTTATTTTTTATGTTTAGCTCACATTTATGTTTAACATAACTCAATTCCCTGCTTCACTTTGTGATGTTTACTCCTTTGCCAGTTTTGTTACCAATCAACACAACTGTTTAATTGATTACCTTTTTCAGTAAATTCATTTCCTGTTTTCTTTGTTCAGTGCAAAATCCTTGCCCAAGTTAGGTCTTCATTATCTGTGTCAGATTTTTGCTTTAGTCCGGGTTTTTTTTTTTTTTACCTTAAGACAGAGAACACAAAAAAAATAAGGCAACCGTTTGCTGAATATATTTGGATCTTAGATTTTGTTAAAGCTAAAAATAACCAAAAGGTTTTCATATTTAGTCTTAGTTTTCTTCTATAGTTGACAATAAAAATAATTTCTTTTGTTCAAAATTGAGAAAAAAAAATAAAGTGCTATAGTGGATTTAAAAATATTGGTGCATGGAAACGACTTCTTTCTCTAAAGCAAGGATGTACAATGTGGTTATAAATGGAAACCAGTTGAGCCAGAGTATATAGGAATAAAAAAAACAAACATAAATGCAGGCTTTACCAATATTACGATACAGCAGAAAGCTGAAGCCTGTTGGGCCCTCTAAAGCCACCACATCACTCACTTTAGCAATCTGCCCATCTCAAGGAAATACCTCCTTCCAGCAATCCATTTCAATTCATCCACTGAAAATGTCTGTTTAATGAAGTGGCCATTCAGCTGCTAACTTGGCACAGTCTTCATCATAATCATCTTCTGTAGGAGTCTCAGAGGCACTCAAGTTCTTCATTTTTAACTTAAGTATAAACCCAGAACAAAGATAGATCCTATATGTCACTCAGTTCTCTGGTTAAAGAGAACAAATGCAGCAGCTGAAGAATCACACCCTCCTCTATCATTATGTGGACTCTCCACTATAATGCCATCTTTACTGCACAATCTCTCAGCGTGAACTGGAAGACCTCCCAGAAGCTTTAGGAGAAGTTTGAATTGAAGGTTTAACCACTAAATACACTCAAAATGTATGCTAGGTTCTGTTGTTTTATCAAAGTGTTGGCTGGATTTTTGATAAATCATCAAACTGAAGTCGAAATACTGTTCTTCCAACAAGCAAACTCTGGTAAACATTTCTGTATAATTTACAGTCACTAATGTCCCAACTATTATGTTTAAATATAATTGAACTGTGTCTAAAGTAAAGCATAGGTGTGGTTTGGGTTGGTTTTTTTCTGCTGTTTTGGTGCGAAATTTCACAAATCCACAATTTCACATTTTCAATTTTAAAACAAAATTCCAACAGAAATGCTTCTCTGTTTTTCATTTCCCACAAGAAAAGCAGTTTCTAACTTAATTTTAATCATCTGTGGCTTACATACATGTTGTTAGTATAAATATTTAACATTACAACAAGGAGAAGCATAGGAGTAGTTATTCTATAACCTTGGTTTGGGGGGAAAAATGCAGTTATTACAGTATTTAGAAGCACTTGGAAAGTGCTTTTATGGGAGTAATTGGGTGCTAATAATGCTCCTTGATTGTTGCTGTAGTAAACCTTACCATAAATGTCACATAGCAGATGATATATAACTGTACACATACCACATCGCCAGGTGGCAGGCCACTCTGTTCCTAGGAGACCTGAAAGGGTCATGTTTTTGTTACACAGTGAGAGTACGTATTTTTACTATGTGCAGCCATGAAAGGTGGGCAGTCATGTAATTGCCTGTGTCTGTGTGAGTTTGTCTTTTAATAAAATATTACGTAAACCACTGTGAACTTTAAGAAAACTAATTGTGATGGACTGAGTTGAAAAGCCAGAGGAGTCACAGGAAGTATTAGAAAAATAGGGGTTTTATTTTAACCCCAAAAGATAATGCTTTACAAAAAAAATGAATACTGAGCTCATAAAAGAGGTCAAAGGAACAAAACTGAACTCAGGCAAAAATGTGAACAAACTGGCTGCACAAACAAACATAAGTGACCTCCTGAAAAAAATGACACACAAGGATATATATACTGGCTGATCAGACCATTAAGACACAATAGGGGTAACTAAACAGAATACAATCAATAACTACAACAACCAACACAGTACAGCTAAGTTTGATAATAAACTAAACACAAAAAAGTGGAAATCAAATATATTAAACTTTAAATAGAAATATTCACTTAAATACAAAAGCTCTTTCCTTAAATAAGGAAAACACAAGTTACCCCTCTCCAGCAGGAACTGGTGGTACAGTCCAATCAGCTCCATGTATTTAAGTGTGCTAAGCCCTGGCCACCATCTTTTGTCTTGAAACTCCCAGGGATCACGGCAGGTAAGAACCGGTAAAAGAAACAAGAATTAATCACAAGCACAAAAAAATTAATGAGTTGAAATAAAATACATAGGTAAACTAAATGTGCGCGCTTACAGATAGAACAAATGCATCTAAACCAACCAATAAACATTTTATTGCAAACTAAAGTGTTGTGTTTGGATGAGAAATAAATGGTGCATGTAAGAGTTACAGACTTTAGAGTGTGGCCATGGGTTTGGCCATCACACTAATCATAAAGTAATTACTGGATGAACATCTAAAACAAAATTAGTTTGCTATAGAAAATTATTCTCAATCAGGCTGACAAGATGGCCGCGCTCAGAGCAGTTGCAGCTTCACAGGCTCCCGGTACCATCCCAGTTTTTAGAAGTTTTGATATTGACTCTGTGCCTGACTCTGCGCGATTTATGCGTGTGAACTATAGCCGAACTGAACTGATGAGAATAGGAGCGGATTTGCCACGAAATATAGCAGAAATCAGCAACAAACTCAAAGCTACGCTCGGCAGAATGCAGATCTTAAAGTCATCTACCTGGAAGCTGCAGCAGAGGCGTTCCAGCGGGCAGAAGAGGAAGCGCTGCTCCCGGCTTAAGAGGAGAGGATGCCGGGCGGGGGTTATGGTGAGGCTACGAGCTAACGCTAAAGCCGGTAAACTCCCCATGCCGTCTCTCTTTCTGTCGAATGTCCGCTCGTTGGACAACAAGATGGATTTACTTCGTCTGAGAGCGGGCGCCTCAGAAGAGATGAAGAAGTGTGCAGTGCTTTGCCTCACGGAAACGTGGATTACAAGTGAAACGCCGGACTCAGTCTTCCAGCTGGATGACAGACTTTTTTTTCGAGCGGACCGCTGCAGCGAGCTAACGGGGAAATCACGGGGGGGCGGAGTGTGCATTTACGTGAGTAAAAGTTGGTCCACGAACTGTACTGTTGTAAATAGCTCGTGCTCGAAGGCTTTGGAGCAAATAACAGTGAAATGTCGGCCACATTATCTACCCCGAGAGTTCACAGTGACTTTTATCACAGTTGTTTACATTCCTCCGGACGCTAATGCTAATGAATCACTGCAGGAGCTTCATGATATCATCAGCTCGCTGCAGAACAAACACCCCGAGGCTCTTTACGTGGTAGCCGGAGACTTTAACCACGTGAATCTAAAGGACTGTCTCCCAAGTTTTAATCAACATGTGACGATTCCGACACGTGGAGACCGCACGCTGGACCGTGTTTACACGAACGTAAAAAATGCATACAAAGCCGAACCCCGCCCCCACCTAGGACTGTCAGACCACATCTCAATCTTCCTGGCTCCTGCTTACATGCCCCCGCTGAGACGCTCCAGACCGGTTCAAAAGAAAGTTAAATGTTGGATCCAGGACAGTGGCCCCATACTGAGAGATTGTTTTGATCGAACAGACTGGCAGGTTTTCAGAGAAGCTGCTGAAAATGGAGGTTCGCTTGATCTTGACCAATACACATCCTCAGTACTGGGTTACATTAGTACATGTACTGACACAGTCTCCACTATCAGAAATGTTAAAAGCTACCCAAACAGAAAACCTTGGCTGAATGCAGAGGTGCGTACCCTGCTGGAAGCCAGGAACACTGCCTTCAGGTCTGGAAACTCAGAGGAGCTGAGTAGGACAAGAAAAGAGCTGGTTGCTGGTATTAAGAGGGCCAAGGCCACATATGCAAAGAGGATCGAGGGTCAATTCATCTCACAAGACCCTCGGAGCATGTGGAGGGGCATTAAGTGCATAACAGATTATAAAGGAAGGAGTGAACAATGTCCCAAAGACCCATCTCTGCCTGATGCCCTCAACAAGTTCTATGCACGCTTTGAAGACCCGAACAGACCACCCAGCACCAGACTCACCTCACCACCGGATGAAGAGCATCTCAGCGTGACCTCAGCAGAAGTAAGGAGTACCTTCAGGAGGATTAATCCGCACAAAGCAACTGGCCCAGACAACATCCCCGGAAAAGTGTTGAAGGAATGTGCTGATCAGCTCTGTGAGGTGCTGGCAGACATCTTTAACACCTCACTTACCCTGGAGACAGTTCCCACCTGCCTGAAGACTGCCACCATCATCCCAGTCCCAAAAAGCTCTACAGTGACTGGTCTGAATGACTATCGGCCAGTGGCCCTCACCCCGATAGTCGCTAAATGCTTCGAAAAACTGGTCATGACTCACATCAAAACAACCATCAACATCAACGAGGACCCTCATCAGTACGCATACCGTGAGAACCGATCAACAGAGGATGCAATCTCCTCTGTGGTCCACACTGCACTCAACCACCTGGAGCAGAAAAACTCTTACGTCCGTATGCTCTTTGTGGACTTCACATCCGCCTTCAACACCATGATCCCCCAAACCCTGATGGACAAACTATCCACACTAGGACTAAGCCCCTCCATCTGCAACTGGGTACTAGACTTTTTAACAAACAGACCACAGTTAGTGAGGATCCACAACCTCTCCTCCTCCACCATAACCCTCAGCACTGGCTCTCCTCAGGGATGTGTGTTGAGCCCCCTCCTGTTTACTCTGCTCACATATGATTGTGCAGCTACCCATCCAGGCTGTCACATTGTAAAGTTTGCAGATGATACAGCGGTGGTGGGATGCATCACAAACAATGATGAGTCCAGCTACAGGCAAGAGGTGGAACACCTGGAGAGCTGGTGCAGAGAGAATAACCTTCACATCAATGTGAAGAAGACAAAGGAGATGATTGTGGACTTCAGAAGGAACAAAAACACCTACACCCCCCTGAACATAAGAGGATCTGCGGTGGAAGTGGTCTCCAGCTACAAGTACTTGGGTGTACACATGAATGACAACCTCAGCTGGAGCAACAACACCACCAGCCTGATCAAGAAAGCTCATCAGAGACTCTACTTCCTCAGACGGCTGAGGCGAGCTGGTCTGGGAAGCTCAGTCCTCACCTCCTTCTACAGGTGTGCAGTGGAGAGCATCCTGTGCTCGAGCATCAATGTATGGCATGGAGGCTGCACAGCTGCAGAAAGAAAAGCTTTGCAGAGAGTGGTGAAGGCTGCACAGAAATCTGTTGGAATCAGTCTCCCCACCATCACAGACATCTACACCTCCAGATGCAGGAAGAGGGCCACCTGCATCATGAAGGACCCCACCCACCCAGCACACACACTTTTTGCCCCACTCCCCTCAGGAAGGAGGTTAAGGAGCATTAAGTGTAGAACCACTAGACTGAGGAACAGCTTCTACCCTGAGGCTGTTAGACTCATGAATCTCTAACTAGAATAATCACTGTGAAAAACCATATCATGTTGCTGCTGATCTGTTTCATGTTGCTGCTGATCTGTTTCAATGTTGATGTGTTCATGCGTGCACATCTGCTCACAGACTCATGTTCATGTTTGTGCTGATGTTCAATGTTTTATGTTATGAGTGCTTAGTGTATATTTAGTTGATGTTTTTCTTAGTTCATATCTTAGATGTTATTACTGTTTTTCTTATACATTTTATTGTTGGATGTAACTGGGACCCTGTGTACATAATTTCGCTCCACCACATGTACCACATGAGGTGCGAATGACAATAAAGAAACTCTGACTCTGACTCTCTGTTTTAAAACCGTGGGTGAGTTTGACCCAAGGGCAGCAAGAGGGTTAAAATGTTAGCATGCAAGGTGGCAGGTGATATGCATTGCTTCAACAAATTGTGCATGGTATTATAGCGGTTTCACCATTTAAGAAATATGTCATCTGATGAAAATAAGTAACGGTAGGAATATGAAAACACATACAGACCTTGTATCCTTAAAGTAGAAAGTTGCAGCCATGTTTTGACATTTTCATGGTTGTTTAGTATTCAGGCAGTGATGTGAGTGTGTTACTGTTTTCACAGGGTTTATATATAAAAGCAATGGTTTCTATGACACTGAAACAGCCAAACAGGCATAGGTGTGCCAGAAAGAAACAAAAGAGGTGGTAAAAGGTTGATTCAGTTTTAGTTTAATGGCCACTTAAAAATTTGTTCCGTCACAAAGCTGGATATACACTAAGATTTTACCGTTTCTAATTTCTGAATAATATATAAAAATACATGAGTGTAATGTTGTTTTTCTTATAAAACACAGACCCAGAGAGCTGAGAGGTCTGGAAAAATGAGTCAATCATAGTGTTTGGAGGTTGATAGCAGGCAGCTCATATTATAGATGAAGATGAGACGAGCTGCGGGAAAGTGCAGGGGTTTGGGGTTGGAAAAATAAGAACGGACTCAGATCACTCATGAGTATAACAAAAGAGCCTCTATGAGTTTATCCAAAAGACTACTGGATTCTGCGAACACTTGAAAACACAACTGTAGACCAATAAAAGCTACTGATGACTACTACAAGACTAGTTGTGGATTGACGCTGAAGCAGGAATGTGAGATGTGACAGTGATGCTGCGGAGGCAATAGGCCAAAGGTTGAAACCAGAGTCTTCATGCCACAGGGAATAAATCCAGTCTGGCAAGTGGGGTCTAAAATACACAGCACTCTCCCTTTAACTAACCATCATCAACATGGTAGCAATCAGCTGTGGGTTAAACGATGTTGATGGAAAAAAAAAAAAAAAAATACCGGCAGCCACTTGAATCACCCACCTCCCCACATCAGGCGCCCTGATGTTCTCATCCATACCTCTTCCTGAGTCAGAAAAGACCGAGAGACAAGCAAACTAACATGGATGTTCTGGGCAAAGTGACAGAAGCAAACATGCCAGTGGTTGAGGCAACTGGCAAGGCACAAGACACCACAGCTTCCCTCTGTTTCCCCTTCTGTCCCCAAGACAGAGATATGAACTTTTTCCTCTGCTACCACAGCACATATAAACATCATTATTCTTTGTGCTGATTAAGCCATAAGAGTCCACAGTGAGAACTTTAACCATTCTTAAGGTAATTTACGTTTTAATGGGTTTACAAGGTTGCCCCAGGCCTGAGGTACAGAGGTTTTTGCGTTAACAGTGTTGAAAATCCTCAGCCAAGTGAAAAAAAGTTTGACTTATGGGCTCACTAAATCAAACCTCCCCAGCATTTCGATCAAGGGTGTTGTTAAAAAACAATCCTGCGCCCACAAACAGACAGTCCCAACCCCAACACAGTCCAAGACACATCCTTGGCAGAAGAAGGTGTGTTAAATCATACCCTCCTCCCACACATGCACGCAGAAATAATGTAGATCCATTAGTAATTATTTTTACAGACAAGAATCTGCATATTGTGACACTTCTAAGGCTCAACTGGAACACTGTGCTTTTTGTAGCTTTACCAAAAGTCTCTGCACAGTTCCACTGCAAACCCTTTAGAAGAAATTAAAATAAACATCAGGAGCTATAGAACCTCTGTTTTTAGGCTTTTCTCCATGACTTTGTGGACAGCAGAGCTTTCTTGTTTGTCTCTTCCAAATACCCATGAGACAAAAACCCACAGATCAAGCTGGATGCTTTCAAAACCAGCATTTTATGGGTTTTACCACCTTGATGTCACTGTTTAAAAACACAAGTTTTGCTGGACTCTGAACTTTACTTTAAAGCATGAATCATGTTGATACTCTGAAAACGAGGATGGTTTATGTTTCGGGCTTTTACTGTCTGCACAACCAGTGAACCATTTATTGAGATTAAGTTAGTCAAACTGTGAGCCAGACTTTAAACTTTGGGTATTATAATCAGGGAATAAACCCCAGAAATATATGGTTGGTTTGTGATTCATAGTCTGCATTAAAAAACTATCAACACAAACAAGACACACGCACAGATCCAAACTCTATACAACAATTTCAGCAATAAACCTTGGACTGTAGGTAAAAATAAAGCAGAAATTTATGATTTGTTTATAGTCTGCCTGTCTGCAAAGTTTATGTTGACTGTGAAGTCTTCAATCTTTGTATGTCTCCCATCTTTTTTTTTTGTATTTACTTCAGCTCTGACTCATTCCCCATTACAAGTCTGGCGTCAGACAAAACATTAAGGCAAATTTTTTTAAATCAAATAAACCATTTGAGGCGAGCAAATGTTGCCTCTGAGTCTCCATGGCTCCAGCTCTGGTGGACTTTCACAGAAACACTATTGTGTCATTGTATAGATGTGAAGTGATCATGTACATAGAGCTTTCAGCGTAAAAACACTCAGGTTTAATCTTTATAAAAAATTAGAAAAAGTTGATTTTTTTTTTTTATTCAGCTGTGAATGTAAAACAAACTGCTGTTTTACATTCAATGAGAAAAATAAGTATTTGACCAGCCTGCGACTTTCCAAGTTCTCCCACTTAGAAATCATGGAGGGGCCGGTAATTTTCATCTTAGGTGCAAGTCCACTGTGAGAGACATAAAAAATCTGGAAATCACAATGTATTAAAAAAGAAACTGTCCAGATGACCTGACTGAAAAATGTTGGATTTTATACCTGGATTATTGAGCATTGACTTTGTTGATCACAATGTATGATTTTTTTTATTTATATAATTTATTTGTGTTACTGCTGCAAATAAGTATTTGAACACCTTTGAAAATCAATGTTAATATTTGGTACAGTAGTCTTTGTTTACAGTTACAGAGGTCAAAGGTTTCCTGTAGTGTTTCACCTGGTGTGCTCACACTGCAGCAGAGATTTTGACCCATTCCTCCACACAGATCTTCTCTAGATCAGCCAGGTTTCTGGGCTGTCGCTGAGAAACACAGAGTTTGAGCTCCCTCCAAAGATTTTCTATAGGGTTTAGGTCTGGAGACTGGCTAGACCACTCCAGAACCTTGATAGGTTTCTTGCGGAGCCACTCCTTGGTTCTCCTGGCTGTGAGCTTCGGGTCATTGTCATGTTGGAAGATCCATCCACGACTCCTCTTCAATGCTCTAACTGAGGGAAGGAGGT
Source organism: Nematolebias whitei (assembly GCF_014905685.2). Taxonomy (NCBI): domain Eukaryota; kingdom Metazoa; phylum Chordata; class Actinopteri; order Cyprinodontiformes; family Rivulidae; genus Nematolebias; species Nematolebias whitei. Next base: position 21,555,138 of record NC_056507.1, on the reverse strand, counting down.
TGTTTCCCAAAATCTCACAATACATGGCCCCGGTCATCCCCTCCTTAATACAGTGCAGTCGTCCTGTCCCATGTGCAGAAAAACACCCCAAAGCATGATGCTTCCACCCCCATGCTTCACAGTAGGGATGGTGTTTTTGGGATGGTACTCATCTTTCTTCGTCCTCCAAACACGGCGAGTGGAATTAAGACCAAAAAATTCTATTTTGTTCTCATCTGACCACAGAACTTTCTCCCATGACTCCTCTGGATCATCCAAATGGTCATGGGCAAACTTAAGACGGGCCTGGACGTGTGCTGGTTTAAGCAGGGGAACCTTCCGTGCCATGCATGATTTTAAACTATGACGTCACAGTAACCTTAGAAACAGTGATGCCAGCTCTCTTCGGGTCATTGACCAGCTCCTCCCATGTAGTTCTGGGCTGATTCCTCACCTTTCTTAGGATCATTGATACGCCACGAGGTGAGATCTTGCATGGAGCCCCAGTCCGAGGGAGATTGACAGTCATGTTTAGCTTCTTCCATTTTCTAATAATTGCTCCAACAGTTGATCTTTTTTCACCAAGCTGCTTGGCACTTGCCCCGTAGTCCTTTCCAGCCTTGTGGAGGTCTACAATTCTGTCTCTGGTGTCTTTGGACAGCTCTTTGGTCTTAGTCATGTTAGTAGTTGGAGTCTTACAGATTGTGTGGGGTGGACAGGTGTCTTTATGCAGCTAACCACCTCAAACAGGTGCTTCTAATTTAGAATAATAAGTGGAGTGGAGGTGGAGTTTTTAGAGGTGGACTAACAGGTCTTTGAGGGCCAGAATTATTGCTGATTGGCAGATGTTCAAATACTTATTTGCAGCAGTAACACATAAATAAATTATTTAAAAAATCATACATTGTGATTTCCAAAATTATTTTTTTTTAGATTATGTCTCTCACAGTGGACATGCACCTAAGATGAAAATTTCAGACCCCTCCATGATTTCTAAGTGGGAGAACTTGGAAAGTCGCAGGGTGGTCAAATACTTTTCCTCACTGTATTTATAACTAGAGAAATTGCATCTCCTGTGAAAATGCATTGTGAATGCTTATTGCAACATAACTTGCTGAGAGACAGATGAAATTAGCTAAAAACACGCTGAAATGTAGCTGAAATGAAAAAATAAGCATAAGAAAGCAGAAATAACATGTTTACCCAATTAGACTTAATTAGAAGTGGACATGAGCCCAAAAAAATGGAAATTATCTGAAAAAAGCTCAAAATTAGGAGGAAAAAAAGCTGAAAAGTAGCTAAAAAAGAAGAAAGAAGCTTAAATTACCAGAAGGAAATTGAGAGAGCACGAATTAGGCTGAAAAAGTTGAAAGGAGTACAAAAATGTGTAATTAGATGAAAAACAAATTGGCATAAAGCTGCTAAATATTAGCTGAAATAACTTAAACTGTCATAAATAAACTGAAATTAGCAGAAAGTAGTTAGAAGAAGCACAAAAATGTTGTAGTTAGCAGAAATAATCTGAAAGAATCACAAAACAGCTGAAAGAACAGCTGAAAGTAGCTGGAAAAAAAAGGTTAAATTTGCACAAGGAAGCTGAAAGAAGCTGAACCAGAACAAAATGTGAAAGGAGCAGTAAAAGGTTGTAAACAGATCTAAAGATGTGAAGGATGTAAAATGAGCTTAATTCATTTTCTATGAGAAAAAAGTGACAGAAAAGGTTAAATATTTCAAAAAGCTAAAGTTGCACTAATACTAAAAGTCATAGCACCCTTCTCCTGAATGAGCTGAACGTTTTGATATATGATTTGTTTAAATAGCACAAAAACTGCAGGACAAGAAATATGACAGAAGAAAAATGGATGACAATAGTGTGAATGCTTCATGAGCTGTCAAAATTATTTCCAAGCATGCACTTCATAGAAACTAGAGCAGGAATGGATTTATTCCTCCTAAAACCAGCCGTCAAGTCTTGACTGTATATTCTAAGCCAACCTCAGACCAGAATGTAGAGGATGAAGCTGGAATGGGACCAACCTTACCTGTAGGCTGGTTGCAATATAATTTTTAATTCCCACCTCCTCCGTGTAAACAAACAGCACATTGCATTTGTTAAAACAACGTAGAAACACACTTCAGATCATTTTTGTCAGGGGTTGGTTTACGTTTCTTACCTTGTCTCTGCCTGTTCAGACATTTTGTTTTTAATAAGTTTAGTTGTAATTATTTATTGCTTGCCCAAATGAAGATCATGTGAGTGTGTGCTGGAAGGTAGGCAGGACTTACACCCCCACATCGCTTGTGGTTCCAAAAAACACAACGTGGTAACTCCTGTAAAACGTTTCCTGCTGGCTTCAATTCTCAGCAACGAGAGAAGGCGGAACAGTTGTCCTATTAGTACAATGTGTCTACACTGTAAATAAAATAACATTGAAAATCCTGTTTTGGTACTGCCATGCAGTTGTATTTTGACCAAAGCATTATGGTTTTAGGATGGTGTTGGTTTGGGGAAAAAAAAAAGAAAAAAAGTGGCATACGTTTTCTTAAAGTTCTGCTCGACTGAAATAAACAACACAAATATGCATTTAGCTGAAGGCGCACTTCATTTAGCACAACCTTCAACATCCCAGCTTATTATACCAATTCTCATTCACCATCACTGACATTTTTCTTTTGTCTAAAGAAAGGTAACATTAATAAAAGCTATGATGTCAACCTTCTTGTGACAGAGATCATGTAGTTTAAATACATGCCTCCTTTCTGGTTCTGATACCATCTGTCCATAGTTTAACCTCACCCCTTCTGCTGCTGCTCTCTCCGACCATCTTGACCGCCAAAGCTAATTTACAATCTAGCAGATCAAACCAGAAACAACCTTTACATTACCATACTTTCTAATTGCTGACATTTTTCAATTTGACAGTTCTAGTGATGGGGGTGGGGGGTGGGGGGGTATGTGTGAAGACTGTCCTGGTTTAGCTTCCTGCTTTCAAGGCTCACTGGGCTGTCTATTATTTCCCTGATGGCCTTTTAAAAGAAGCTCATCCATCACTTCCTGACAGCATCTGTCTCTGTCTAACCTCTCTGGCCTGATATGAAATAATATTTTCAAAAAGTCAAGCCTGTCACTGTATCGGACAGCTCCTCCCACTGGGCGGCAGGAAGTCGGAGCTTTGAAGCGTGTCACTCAGGCAATTTAACTGTGTGCATGTGTGTGTGTGTCACACAGAGTCAAAAATCGACGCAGATGCATGACAATAAAAAACAGAACAAAAAAAAAAGACATCACAGATCTGTCTTTAAATGAGAATACGTTACAGAGACTTACTTTTTCATCAGTGCTTGGGTTACACAGCGCCCTCTCTGCGACTTCAATGATGAGGAGTGATGAAAGATCTGCAAAGAAGAGACCCAATAATGAGGAAATATAGCCGGGAAGTGCTCAGTGATGTGTGGTGCCTACTGTAGAGTCCACAAAGACCCCACTTTCAGTGTATCTAATACCCCGAGGGCCCATGTTGCAGCGTCTAAACTGCTTAATGGAAAAAAGATGGCTCTTCGCAGTATTCTGCATTCTCTCAATGTCTTAAGCTAATTATCTCTGTGTAGTATTATTCTTTGGCACAACATTGCACTATTATATTCAAATGATGCATGCAGGGCACATGTGCATTTGCGGTTGATTGCAAAGCTACGTTTTTTTTTTCTTTTTCATAACTTTAAAATTGTCCTGACAGTAGGAGCACATGTTCATGTTCTGGCCTGCGTTCTTTTAGACTTCACCTCATGCATCTCTAGATTAGTCTCTGGGTTTATGTCTGCAAGTGCACACACATCAAGATGGCCTGTTTTAAGACTTTTAATTTTTTTTCTTTCTAAGTTACGGTTTAAAACCAATGGGCAGGCTTCAGTTTGTGCCAAGCTGGCATGCTCCCTGGAATAATGAAAGACTATAGTTTGGTTTGGATTGATCATGGATTATTCTGTAACACAAACAAACTACTGTTCGGCCTCGTCTGCACACGGGAAGGGAATTAGGCTTAAATAAATGAGGATTGGCTTTTAATACGTTGAAATGTGGTGGGAATGTGGCCAAAAAACAAACGGAAAGTTATTAAAATAAAAGAGTATTTCTGATGTCGATATAAACATTAAATTATTTGATGGATTTGAATCCCTTCAGGACTGCTGTGGCTGTATTTTTCTTCTCCATGCTGTCACCTCATCAAGTAACTTTAGTTATTTGGTCAATATAGTAGAACCAAAAGCCTGTAAAATAGACTTGAGCTCAAATTGTGTGGTATTCATAAGATGCATCGCTGTGATGCAACACCCGTGTTTTTACAGCTTCCTGGTGCTCCCACAGAGACTGTGTGAAAACACAAATCAATCCAAGAAGGTACCACCCAGACAAAATAAATAAACCGTCCTGTGACGGAGCATTAATTGTGGAGGGAGGGAGTTACATGTTTGGTGGATACTGTAGGTGAGTTCAAAGGATTACCAGTACATTTATTTAAATGTACAAGAAGCACACATACGGTTTTAGCTACTTTAAGAAAATACATCATTAGAAGGTTCACTTTAAAAAATAATATATTCAAGCACTCCGTTTTTAGAATAATATAAAGTTACATTTCAATTTGTTATGGTAACTGCCAGTATCCGTCAGCAATTTACAAAATTATATTGTTTAATGATTATTGTGATATTGTTGTTTGTCAATGTAATGATGAAAAAAAGGAGTAAAAATAGCAGGAAGAATTAATGATTTCAGAACTATACATGTTTTATCTGTTTCAAAGTTTATCCATCCATCCATCATCTTTATCCGCTTCTTCCTTTTCGGGTCACGGGGGTCACTGGTGCCCATATCCAGCCATCACTGTGTGAGAGGCGGGGGACACCCTGGACAGGTCTCAAGTCCATCACAGGGACAAATGGAGACAAATGAGACAAACAACCATTCACTCTCTCACTCACATCTAGAGACAATTTAGAGTTACCAATCAGTCCAACATGCATGTTTTTGGTCTGTGGGAGGAAACTGCTGTACCCAGGGAAAACCCACACATGCACAAAGAGAACAGGCAAACTCCACCCAGGAAGGCCCCTGGTCGGGATTTGAACTGGCGACCTGCTCTCTGATAGGTGGCAGCTCTAGCAACTGTGCCACTGTACCACCTTTGTTTCAATGTTTACACCTGATAAAAGTATGTCCATAAGTTTTTTTTAACGCTTTATATGAAACAACAAAAAATGTTATATCATCTGGGCCAGTTTCTTTAAGTGAGAAAGGTTTTGTCCCCCATCCAGAGGACTTCCTCAGTCTACAGCCTGCCAACCAGATCTGTCCCATAGGTAGCCTTCACTGCTGTGTTTCAAGCCAACCTCCTGCTGGAATCTCAGAAGTAGGCTTTTAAAACTTGCAAAACACACCCATTCAAAACCATCAATCATCAATGTTTTATATGTGTTTTCTTGTCATCTGTTACATGTCATCTGTAGCATTTCAGAACTAAAGGTTAATGAAGTACCAGAAGTGAAATTACATGCTGGCTCCATATGCATTTCAGCTTTATTCAGAGATTACATTTATGCCCTTTAAAACATAAGTAATACTGGTACCACAAATACAATATATGGGATATTTTGTTCCTGATAGAAGATCCAAATTAGTTCTAGTGTTACAGCTTCTGTCTGGGGCGTTCAGTTACTCTAAATGATAGGTTGATGTAAAAGATGCTAAAACAGCTAGTAGATGGTGTCCATTTTCAATTTATATTTATGTACCAACTGGTTTTCAAGTAACTTAAAGTGCTTTTGTCAGCATGCAAAGTAAGAGAACGATAAAACATTCCATCACATTTTTTCTTGGGGTACATAATTTTTAACATCTGAATATACACCAATTAGAAAAAGAGCAAAATGTGGTATTTTCTGCCAACATCAGTGAAGGGGAAAAGACAGGTCCAACAAGATGCAGCACAGGTCTGCAGAGGTGGCTGTAAAATAACTGTAAAAGACTGTATAATGAGCTGCTAATGTTATAAAAACATATATTTGAAGTGAGACTGTGCGCCATCTGCAATGCAGCTGAGGTCAAGTGGTAAAAATGACCTTCTCTAAGTGATAATGGACAACTATGTGTGCTTAAGATCCAGAAGTAGATGAGAACGTTTTCATTTTAAATAAACTCACTTGAATGAAAGGACAATTATAGCACTTTAGAAATGCATTAATATGCTGTGTATTATTTTGGACCTTCTGTAAGGAATTAGAAAAATGTTTCCATTTACTGTACACCCAATAACTTTGTAAAGCTTTAATGCACAGAGAGAAACCTGTGAGAATATAAAAAGTAAGCCTCTGTACTACCCTTCACCTTTCATCGATCGTAAAGTAAATTTGCTGTAAATGTCAACGCCGCATTAATAACAAACTTGTCAAAGCTTGATTCTGTAAAGGCGTGAAAATTCAGGCAAACACAGTTCATTACACAAAGTATATTATATTTTACTGCAGTAGATCAAAGCGGCATCAATACATACAAGAACTTTCACTGTGTAAACTGATATCAAGAACATGAACAAGGAGGTCTCAAATAACTGCAGCAACATTTTGATGCCAATCGTTTCACTGAGGAAACGGCAACAATTAAATTAATGATGTAAACACTTTTTTTTTACATTAAATTTTGCTGCCTTGTGTTTATAGTGCGGGTTGTCTCTGAGTGAACATTTTAACATGTCATGGCAGAAAAAGCTCAGATGAAAATAATGATATTCATCGGCGCTGCATTCCAGTGAGGTGTGGTTCACTAAAATGGATTTAAAGCCGCTGAAAGGAGGCATCATTAATTCAGTTCAATTCAATTCAATTCAAAAATTTAATATTTTATATTTTATTTATTATATAAATTTAATAGGTTCAGCTACAAAATGTTGGACAACTCCTAATATCTAAAGGGACAATTTTCCAAGAAACATTTTAGAACTAATTTATATATATATATATATATATATATATATATATATATATATATATACAGTGAACCCCCGCTATAACGCGGTTCACCTTTCACGGTCTCGCTGCTTCACGGATTTGCATCGTGCATTGTGTTCTGCATTCTGATTGGCTAAACAGTCTCTCCAGTACAGTAGTTATTTGTAAAAAACGTTTATACAGTAATTTTATTTGTTAAACAAATTCTTGGGCCTGTAAAAATGTTTTGTTCTTTGGATTGAATGTATTATGGAGTATTTCATTGTATAATAATTGTAAAAAAAATAAAGGTTACTACTTCACGGATTTCGCCTATCACGGGTTCTTTTTGGAACGTAACCCCAGTGAAAAACGAGGGTTCACTGTATATATATATATATATATATATATATATATATATAT
>NC_056507.1:21515812-21547652 GCF_014905685.2 Nematolebias whitei | reverse complement strand
CACACACACACATATGCATATATAGACGGACGGACGGACAGACAGACAAAGCTAGCAGGTCAGTGAAGTCTTTTGTGCAGTACAGCTTGAATGTTTTGTTTGTGGTACATTGAGTTAAGGAATGGTCTTAATTATGGTATTTCAGTTTAAAGGGGGACATAAATGCTCAAATTAAAAGCCATCACAATCCTTTGAATCCATTTTAATCACTCAAAAATGTTGCAGACCTTATGAAAACTATTTGTTGATTGTTGTTTTATTCTTGTTATTATTGTCGTTTCTTTTGGTACTATCCCAATAGACACACAGGCTTTGCATGCCCACTTTGATGCCAAGCAGAAGGTCATCAGTCTTACAGGTGCAGAAACTTGTGACCTTAACTATCGCTTGTGGAAACAGAGAAATGCTGCTGATACATCAACATTATGATGAAGCAAACATCCTTAACAAGCTTTATTTTTTTATCTATTTATGACGACCGTTTCAATCTTTTATTACAACACTGAGACAATATAGAACTTAAGATATGGTTAGAATTTATGATTTATGTAAGAAATCTTGTCAAGACCCTACTTGGTCTTTCACAACCTTCCCTTTTCAGTTAAAAGATCATACACATATACGTTTATTTTCATACTTTAAATTTTACAATTTTACAATCTCCTGTTCAAGTAAAGAACGTGAATTGAATTAAAAGCTTTAAAGGAAGTGAGGTGGGACTGAATTAACGCAGAAGAATAATCCTTCGCCAATGCTTGGATTTATAACAAAAACAAGCACAAGCTAAAGCCCAGCTGATCAGCAGCCACAGGCCTAATGTAACATTATTGTAGCGAGCATTAGCAGAAACATGCCAGCATCCTGTGATAATCAGGAGGCAGCTTCATCTCAGGTGCGAGGACAGCAGGGTCATTATGTTCTGCAGGAAAAATAAGCCAACGTTAATGCAACATGGCACAGCCTGGGCAGAACTGGCGAGCGCTTGTCAAATAGGCCTCAGATTGAAAAGTGCACAACGCCAGGCACCTCAACAAGCACACAGAAAATCCGGATAAATACATAAATAAATAAAAGTGTTGCAGTTGGCAGGCCCATGTTGTTTGAGAATACCGCTGTATATTTGAGTTGCTACTTGAAGCTTGCAGCTCAGCTGGACTCTCAGTATCTATGTGGCTCTTTCATAGGACAGAGCATGGCTGAATGTGGGGTTTTGATGATCAGGAAGGGAATTAAAATGTACCACACGTTAGGTGTTGAATGTCTGGCCTGAAAAAATATAGATTCTGTATGTTCTCAACATCATTACACATCATTAATATAAATGATGGTGGTGCTGCAACAGTCTTCCATTCAGACATGTTTTTTCTTTTATGTGAACAAACAGCCGGCACATATATAAACCACAAAAAAATTTAAAACCCATTTACACGTGAAAGTGAACTCCCGGTGATGTTTTTCATAGGGTCTTTAATTCATCTTTCAGTTTCCTTTGATGCTATCTCAATGTTTAGAAAGACTAAATTACAATTATGCAGTTTAAATATTTATAAAATATGTTTAAGAAACATAACACTTGACATTTTGAGATAGAAAGTTAGCATTTATATAAATGTTCTTTATATTTTTCTGTTGCTTTCATTTAAGGATTTTGTGTACAGTAGTAGAAAACGATTCAAGAAAAAAGTTGTGACGGCAAAACTTGGTGCGTTATCCAGAGAGTGGGAAAAACAAAAGGTGGAGTGTTGCTTTTGGCTTTTTTTTTTAAGTTTTATTTGACAATGCTTTAAGAATGAAATTCCATTTAATGCAAGCACATTTCAAAAATCCTATAAATTGAATCTAAAATTTTGCAATAATCTATTGGCATGGTCGTTCTGTGCTACCCAGGCCTGCAACAATTTACTTTGGTGTGTGATCTCTGAGGCTCCCTAAAATAACGGCACGTGGTCTTTCAGACTACGAAAGACTGCACGCTGGGAACGTGCAGCCTGCCAGTTCCCCTCTCCTCTGTTGTTTTACTCTGTTCAGCCAAAGCTCTGGAAGGGAGAAAACGAGGGGCATAAAATTCTCCATCTAACAACAGCTGAGCTCTGAGACATGTTTTAAATTTGGACACTATTGGCTATTTTTATGGGCCTTCTGCAATATGTTTTATGTGACTCCCAAACATTGGAAAGAACCCCCCACCCCCCATCAATGCATCTCGTACATCACACAGAGGAGCAGCATGTCAAGACGCCCTAGGTCCTTTGCACTCTCTCCTGCTCAGAGTAAAAGTCATGTAGCTCAATAAAGCAGCATGAGGCAGTCAAGGGACAGAAAGAAATGTGTGGAGAGAAGAAGAGGAAAAAGTCTGAATAAAAGAAGGGAGAGTGGCACAGGCGGGGCTTAATTTGAGCTGGATCCTGCCAGAACAGGATCCGAGAAGTCTCTTATTTTGACAGAGTACGTTCCGGCACTGTTTGCTTGGATCTGGTAACTCCCAGGCTTACTAATAATAAAGTTATGAACAAATATGACTGCCTTGAACGAATAAAACTTATATTGGATATGTAAACTGAAAATAATTACATAAACACTCATTTTAAACACAACATCCACTTACGAGCTGCCCCTTCAAGTAAGCATTTCTGCTTCTACCCTTAAAACAGTCTCTGCCCCTTCCTCCACTCCGCTGTACTGTGATGCATCAGGTCACAAACTGTGTTAAATAAAAAGTTGTGTATTTTTAATGTAACATATTGTTCACGGTGTGTTCAGACACGTATCGGCCACAGACCAGAAATAAACACAAGTGCATCCAAACACTAGTTATGAAGGTCACTCTTAATAATCACTAATCCCGGCCACAGATGTGCTGTGAAAGAACCCATTATTATATCTGTCACAGTACCTGTTTCCTGTTAGAAAACATCTGGTAGTGAGCAGTAATTTAGCTGTTTCAGTATTGTTTCTTTGACATTTAACCAAATGTGACTCGAAAAACAGATGCAGTGAAAAATATGGTGTGAAAAGTAAGTAAAAATACAACTCCTCTCCTGTCTCATCTGTCTCTCTGGGTGAAAAAAGGCCCTCTCACAATAATCATGAACACATGTTAGGAGATCTTCACCATTTTCCAATGACTGGAATTTCAAATTAGTGGAAACAATAGGATGGAAGCAGCTCCCAACCTGTCTTTGACTTAATGATCAATTCCCAAGCCCTCTCCTCACTTTAAGACCGCTTATTCATTCCCTCAAAATCACCAGCCCAAATTAACATCTTGTGCGTACAAGGTTGTGGATGCTGGTGACCTGCAGCCAGCTTTGTGGCAAGGACATGCACAGACAGGCGAGTACAGCACTTGGCTGCTCTGCCACTAACGGTGTCCTGAAAACAAGTAGTGCGCAAGGGCATCAGTGTGAACAGCTTTAAAGACACACACGTGCGAATTATAATGACTTACTATCCAGAATAACTGTCATGGAGGTATTAAAGGCTGCCAAGGACATGAGAGAACCAACACCAAAACCAGAATAAATAAACCACACTGTAAGATTTTCCACCAGCACAGGAACTGAGAAAAACTGGAGGAAAAAAAAAGAAAACGGGGTGAGTGAAGAGAGACACTAGGGTTTAAAGGGGAGCAAAAGCCACAGCACGAGGCCTAGAGTGTGCCTTGCATGCAACTATTTCCCACCCACTGTGAGTCTCCAACATGCTGCCCTGCCGAGGCCTGGATGGAGAGAGCTGGAGCTGACACAAATAACACAACTAGAAAAAGATAAATAAAGAAAGGCAATGGTAGAGGTTCATGCTGCCGGGCTTCAATCCTTAATCAGCATTGCTGATTTAGTAGAGGAGCACAGTGAGGTAAAACAAAGACATCAAGAGAAAATGTCCATAAAATTTTATAAAAGAAAAATAAGGAAACCATAAAACACTAAAGGGTCAGAGGAAGGACTTGTACACCCAGAGAAAATAACAAAAGGTTTTCTGCAAACTCTTCAGCATCTATAACCGTTTCAAATTTAGGATGCAATAATTTATATATCAAATCAACAATATGTGAAGAAGAAAGGAGGCAATATATTCAGATTTATCACATGGCTGTAAAATGTCCTTATTATATTTTAGTATTTAGTGTATTTTAGTACCTCTCAGGACTCAATTATAGGTTTTCACAAGCACCTGTAAACTAATATGAACAAAAGTGGAGAATAAAAACAACTACATGGGATCATATTGAATATTTTACCTACAAAAATGAACATTTTCTGTTCAAATTGCAGCCTACCAAAACTACATAATAAAAAATATCTTGGTCATGCTACTGGTAATCAAGATTCAAGTTTGATGTATAGTTTTTCTATAATAAAGGTAATACTAAGAGAAATAGCAATGTGTTTTTTTTTTACTTCTAAACTATCATTTAGATCAGTGGTCCCCAACCCCCGGGCTGCGGACCGGTACTTGTCCGTGGGTCAATTGGTACTGGGCCACACAGAAAAAAAAAGGGTTCTTTTGAAAAATCACTGGATTCTCTCCACCACATCTGTCTACGACTCACTCTTGACACAGGTCAACAGACACAAGTGGTTAGTTTCAGTTTCTGTTAGGCACGCATGCACAGATCGGGGGTGGCAAACAGAGAAATCAGCAGCGTGGTCTGGAGCAGACAGGAGGCGTGTGGCCATATCTGTGCATTTTAAGGATTACACTGCATATTTTTCAACCTGCCTGACAAAGAGGGACTGTAAAACGAGAACTAAATAAAACTATAATTTTAAACAAAGTTTCCTAATATCACATCAGAACTGTTGCGTCGCATTTCCGCTTCTGCTCTTAAAAAAAATCTCCGCCCCTAAAACAACAAAGTCCATGCTCAATAATCCAGGTACACAATCCAAGGACCTGTAATTACTGTTAATTTGTCAGGTCAGGTGAGGTTTGGAAATTATGGTTATGGGCTGGGTTGGGTCGGATTTTTTGGATCCGAATGCAACTTTAATTTGAAGCGATGTTGGAGCGACCAGGACACTTTTCTGAATTGAGCAAGAGGGGGATTGAGAGCAACTATTTTCTAAGGTCTCAGGTTTCTCAGGTCCCTCTTGTAAATGAGTCCCCAAGGCTCAATGGGATTAACCTGTATATATAAAGGTTGAATAAGCCAGTGACAAAACGCTAAATATTAGGCAATTTTTTCTGTGTGTGGCCAAAAATTTAGAGCAACTCTTTTTGTCCCATGGTGGATGCTTGCAAGATGAATTCCCAAACAGTTATAAACTCCCAGATTAATCTGAGCTGCTCCACAAAACGAGCTTCTTTGCACACCACCATCTCTGACATGCTTGTCGGACCTCCTTTGACCAAGTCCAGTCCGATCCTTTATCTGAGTTTGTGGGTGGTTAAATGTCACAGAACTGTGAGACGTAGAGCAAGGTGCATGGACCAGGGAGGAGGAAGAGGAGGCGCAGCTGACCACAATGTGGGATATAGTAACTAAACAACTAGTAGATGAGAAATGATCCTGCACTTAATACATTTATAAATCACACATAAAGCATTTAAAAGTAAATTCTAAATATGAACTAGCGTCAGTGGTGATTTTAGCCTCTTTTTGGGGGTGCTCAAGCATCCCTACATTTTAACTCAGCACCCCTGAAAAATAAAGAAACCATTAATAGGATTTTGTAAGGAAGCAGTTCAAATACTGAACAAATATGGAATAAATTATGACAGTCTTAAAATGGGCCAGTAAAATTTATGATTTTTTTTTTTTTGCTGTAGTCGGATCCTCGACTCACCTGTCAATCAATCCAGTAGACGCGTCAGAACCTGACCAATCAGCGATCTCAATTTGTCCTGAAATGAACGCCCCTAACATGCAGAGCTGCAGCGGTGTTGCATTACGAACGCTTTGCAGTCAAAGAGATTTCAATAATGACTTCATATCTTTTGTTTCATGTTAATCTACTGAAATAAAACTTTGTAAAATACACCAGAATGCAGGAAATGGCATCTACTTTATTTAAAATTCTCTGGGGGAGGACCTCCAGACCGCACCCCAACCCCGGGTCAATGAAAATCTTGTCTGACATTAAACCAGTCTGTGGCGCAATAAAGGTTGGGGACCACTGCTTTAGAAGACAATAAATACACAAGTCTTCTCTGAGGTGAATGTCACTATCTCCAATATCATTACCAAACAGAAAGAATTGAAGAAAACTGTGGACGATAAAAAAAAGAAAACTACTATTTAACAAATTGCTACAGTAAAGAGAAGCAGGACCCATGAAAGACGTGGATTATAGATTGTGGACAGTAACGGAAGAGGCCTATGCTTGACCTCAGCTACGGAAATTATTCCACCACTTATCCAAGACGTTTTCCCCTGGAGCCCCAAACACTCAGCGGCTAGCCTTAACGACCTTAGGAAACTTTGTGTTGTTTTACTGTGGTGACCTCACTTCTGTTACTGTGCACTACAGCTCTGCTGGGAAGAAGGATTGCTACTTGTCACAACTCAAAACCATGACGTCAGAAGAACCAGGGTTTAAAGACCTTTACAGCCTCTGTACAGTAGTCAGTCTGGTTTATAAGACGGTAGGAGCCACCATGCTGGGAAACTACTTTAAAAGGCTACACAAAAGAATAAAATGTTTCATTAAAGCACATTTATTTAGAGGAACAAGGTTGTTAAAACATCCTAGAAACACCATCACCTTATCTCAGTTTGCACATTTTACAGCTCAGTTCCTTCCTTCAACATGTCTTAGTCCCTCTAAACACATGGCAAGAAGCGATGAAGTAACAAGCGTTTATCAAATTGAGACATTTTTGCTTCAAAGTCCCCAATGTGAACAAACGCCAGTTCAGGATGTGTTGCACAGCTGTAGCATAAACTTATTGATTTATTGCTGCAAACAGCTGTTTTTAATTATTTTTATTGAATGATCGTTAAATATGTTTATGATGATAAATAAATGTATTTCTTATTTGATTTTTTTTTTTTTTTCAGTTTGGTGTGTCCCTTTCAGGAGATGCCGAGCCCCAAAAAACTCCATGTGCAACGTGGAAAAAATAGATGTACTTAAAAATATTTTGTTGGCATTAACGTTTGCATCACAGGCAGGAGGACAGAGACAACGAGGCTGAAATTTGAGAAATGAGACGCATTTATCAGGTCAACACGAAGAGGGTATTATCTATTGTTCCAACAAAATAATGTACACGTATAAAAAAAACCCCATAATTTTCTACAACTAGCCTCTCAAAATGAAGGAGCACGGCTCGTTGGTCACTTAGTAGAACGTGATCATCCCAGGGCAAAGATATAAGTTACAGAACCACCATCCCTGCACTCTACAAGAGAGCTGAAAACAAACACTGAAGAACGCAGGTAAGCTCTAACGTGTGATACATGATGGACGTCCATTGCCACAGAATCTTGCTCAACACTTTGATTCAAATACCATTTTGGTAACTAAATGAAGAAAAGGAATCAAAGTGCTTTATACTGTAGAACAAATATTTTGTTGATTTTAGGTCTCTGAGATTCAATTCTCAGTGTTTTGATTGGTGTGCTGCATTAAGATGCATTTATAATTGTTCTTTCCTTCTTTTTTTTTATTGTCACAGCCCTCTACATCAGGGGTTCTCCAACTTTTGGGGTTCGCTGACCCCTTATAGGGAAGAAAAAGTTTCAGGCACCCCCTCATGTTTAGTAAATAATTTTTATTAAATTTGTCTCTTTGATTCAATGGAAATGTTTGTGTAACATAAATACTTAAGACCTGTTCTTTAATAGTGTTAATACAATTTTTATACTTTTAAACAAGGGGTATTTTTCATTCAAGACACACTGGGTTTACATTTTTAATTTCAACTTTCAAAAATTAAGTTTTGAGAAAATTAACAGAATCAAAAACCACTTTAGAACTTTACCTATTCACACAATGAACATAATACATGTATCGCCACTTCTTCAAATTATTACAGAAAACTCTTTGCATAAACCTGAACAGAATCATAACCAAGTAACAGGACTTCATTTGTAAATTGATCGATGCTGGAACGTAAAGAGCAGGGTGGGGGTCCTCCCCCAGAACATTTTGAATAAATTAGATGTGATTTCCTGCATTTTGGTGTATTTTAATGGGTTGTTAAACATCTACATGCTTGTGAAAAGTAAAATCCCAAGCACCGGCTCGCAGACCTCCAGGGAACCACTGCTCTACGTTATAATCTAATCTGATCGCGAGTGGTCTAAAGATTCCCACCCCTAGTAAACCATCACTATGACCTTAAACAGGAATTTTTAAGGACAAATAACGAAAGGATCAGTTAAATATCACTCACAGCTTTAGAGAGCGACTGCTTCTCGCCTCTATTTGTTGCATCTTAGAGTAGGACATTTTTAACGTTTGAGTGTAGGAAGTTTCTTTTTTTCCTCCATCATCATTTTGAATCAAATAGCAGATCACTGATGAGCTGCTTTGGGATTTGCCACAATTAATTCCTCATCTCATCTGCAGCTCTGGGCACTGTGAGATCCTACTGGCTGCAGCTCCATTAAACGCTCCCGGCTTTGTCTCGCAGATGTTTCAGTAGTTTGTGGTTGGCTCGTTACAAAGAATGACTGCAATTTGGTGTTCGGTTTCACTACTGTATCAGTGACATTTGTTCATGCTGGTTGAGTCAAGTAATTATTTAATCATCTGTCTAATTAAGATAAAAAGTGAGCTTAGAAACAAACATCCAGATGTCTTTTTTTTTTAAGTTTGCTAACTTAACATTGTATTCATCGTTTTTTGCTGTTGCACCAAGTTCATTGTATTTATTAAGCCAGTTACAAATGCATATGATGCCAGCATTTTAATAAAATGTTAATGGATGAGCACTTATTTAAATTGTAAACACTTAATAAAACATATGAACCAGTAAGAAATTCAAATCACTGGTCCAAACCGAACTTTACGCCTGTTAGCCTTGTATATTTTTTAGTTTATTTGCATTTAATGTTTATGGCTAGGGAGCATGAAAAGATAATTGTACTTGGTGTTGTTGTTTTATTTATTTAGTTGTGTTTGTTGTTGAACAAAAGGTGAGCCACAGAGTAGCTCAGAGTCTCATTAAATTAAACAATACAATTTAGAACGTGTGGCATGGAGGCTGCACAGCTGCAGAAAGAAAAGCTTTGCAGAGAGTGGTGAAGGCTGCACAGAAGTCTGTTGGAGTCAGCCTCCCCACCATCACAGACATCTACAACTCCAGATGCAGGAAGAGAGCTGCATCATGAAGGACCCCACTCACCCAGCACACACACTTTTTGCCCCACTCCCCTCAGGCAGGCAGGAAGTTGAGGAGCATTAAATGTAGAACCACTAGACTGAGGAACAGCTTCTACCCTGAAGCTGTTAGACTCATGAATTTCTAACCAGGATAATCACTGTGAAAAAAAAAAATCAGTGTAATGTCACTTGATTGTTATGTGCTGTTGACTATCCATGCTGCTGATCTTATGCTGCTGATTTATTTCATGCAGCTGTGTTCATTCATACTCACACAGACTCATGTTCGTGCTGCTGTTGTTCGGTGTATTGTTTTTGAACTACTACAACTTAGTGTGTTCTTAGTCATATCTTAGATCTTACTGTTTTCTTTATAATTTATACTTTTATTGAACGTAACTGGGACCCTGTGTACACAATTTCGTTCCACCACATGTACCACATGTGGTGCGTACGACAAATAAACTTTGACTTAGATAAGTTCAGAATGTTCTGACATGAATTATTTGAGCTGATTTTACTAAACAAAGAAAAAGCTAAAGGCAAACTGAAAGTTCATTCAAAGGCTGCTGCCTTCATAAGCATTGATAAGCAACATATTATCATAGATTATTCTGAATGCTTAAAGTTGGACTGCTTTTATTCAAGTAGAACACAAGTTTTCTCACAAAGAATCAACATAATCAAAAAAGTTTCAAATTTTTATTGGTAATATTTTTTCTGTCTTGTCCCTCAGCTGGAAATCATTGTTTAAAGTAATGAGGAATCTTTTTAAATCATGCACAAACACACAGCCAAATACGTAATGCTTCTTGGCAAGACTGAAGAATACTTCTAAAACAAGTCTTCGGGTCAATCACAGAGACGGAAATTTGGCAACACAGTTTATCCACTAGCAGTGTTTGAACTAAGAAAAATCATAGGATTATTATTATTATTATTATTATTTTACATCTGCATGTGAAATTAGCTGTTGGCTATGAGGTCTTAATTTAGGTGCGAGAGCCAGGAAGGAATCAAGTATTGACCGATGTCATTATGAACCAACAAATAAAGCTGCTGCATACTTTTATCAGTTTAGATATAGCTTTTCTGCTGCGTGCTTCACATAAATTAATATTTACAGCTTTAGTCTACTGTTGTCTGTTTTTTATTGAAAAAATAAAAGTACTGCAACATTGGAGCACAACAAACAGGCATTCATGACGATACATCTAAAGAAACAATATTAGTTCTGTAAATATTAGCAGCGTCACAACAAATTGAAAATAAAATTACCAGTTGATAGAGTGACCACCTTTTTTCATTACATCCAAGTGTTTTTGATGTTCAGCTCATCAGAATGTGCCGTAATACAGCACGCTGAGTTTTTACAGGCAAAATAGCATGATGGATAAACGCAATCCATTCCAGTAAAACCCAACAGACTCTCAGCGCTGAATCCAACAATACTATTAATACCATCAGTCTTTCTACAGTAAGAGTTAACAGAGAGTTGAAGAAAGACACTGAGCAGTATTGCTGCTGTGGTGAATGATGCACAGAAAACATTGACGTGTGGTGATAAAATCCAGACAAAAAGGGAAATATGCTGAAACCCTTGTCTCTGTTTTTTTGGGACAGTTGGGATACAAATGGGAAACAGAAATGCACATGACGAGAAGATTCTGCAAAAGGAACCAAGAAACCCGGCGGTAAATAGTTCAATGTTCCAACCAGCAGACAAAAGTTGACAGTTCTGCAAACGCTGCAGCGCTCATGACCAAATGTGTTCTTATCTTCACGTGGAATCCGATCCACAAGGTAACAACACACGTGTTTAAATGAAAACATATCTGCCAACATCTGCACAACATGCATATTTAGTTTTTGATCATAGTTGGCTCATTGTGTTTTACTGGATCGGTGTCCAGACCAACAGATTTCCTGCATCAAAAAGTGGCATACACTAGAAAAATCATTTAGATCGTTTAACATTCAGAGTATAAACATTTAGAAATGCCTGTTTTGTCACTGGACTCAGTTTGAGTGAAATGAAAAAAGGCACAGTGCAATGCGACATGTGTTGTGGTTCATCTTGATGTTTAATTTACATAATTTTAGGAGCTGGTAAACACCAGATGATTTTTATTAACATCCCAACACATGAACTTTCTCAACTAAAATATGATGTACTCTATTTTTTATTATTATGGTCGTGGCAACAAAGAAGCTGCCTCTGAGTGTGCTTTACGTATCAGAACTAATAAAAGTTCATTTCTGGACCGTGTGCAGCACTGTGGATCCTGCAAACACAAAGGGAGACTCCCTTCCACAACTACAAACCAGAAACGTTTGTTTGCCTACAGAATGTCAGCTGAGATGGAATAAAAGAGCAAAGTATATGGAGAAGATACTTTCAAAAATATATCTCTATAGCTGGAATTTTAATAGACATAACTGACGGACGAACGGACGGACGAACGGATAATCCCCGAAGTGGGAATTTAAGGAATCCAGTAGCATGCTCTAGTTAAACAGAAAAAAAACATGAAATATTGGTAATGAAATATAAATAAATTTAACAAGAAGCAACATACACAAATTTGGGAAAAGACAATTTGCACCTGCACAAGGTGGTAGGGAGTACTACATTCATGATTAACCTATATAAATATGCATCTATAATATATATATATATATATATATATATATTATATATATATAGTTGTGTGTGTGTTTACATGCATACATATCTAAGCATACATATACGTGTATATGCATATACATATGGACATGCAAACGAGTGCATGTAAATGAGCTATGTAATAAAATTAGCAGTGACAAACCAATCAAAGAATTTGTTTGTCTATGGCAAAAAGATCTGAAGTTGTAGACTTTGACCTTTCTAAGGGATTTTTAACATCTGCTACGTTCATGGCAAAACCCAATGCAAACATGTTCCTGTTTTTAGTATTTTAAATCACTTTATAATGTATAAATTATTATTATGTATAATTTAATTTCTTCTATTTACTTTTTCATTTTATATGCTTTTTATATGATTGTCTATTGTTGTCTGTACCTCATCTGTGTTCTTTGTTTAAAACAGGTCTCTTGTGTAAATGAGTCCTTGTGACTCAATGAGACTATCCTGTATAAATAAAGGTTGACTGAATGGCTCGAGCTCATAAGCAGAATCAGAATCCGCTTTATTGTCATTGCACCAAAGCACAACACAATTTAATTTCAATACAGCCCATCATAGTAAAACAAACAAATAGACATGGGGGGTACAGGGGTGCCTGAGGTCGTGGCCTCGTTGGAGGCACAGCCTTGTTCATTTAGATAGGAAAAGAGAAACACGGGGGAAGGGGAGATATAAAAAAAGTTCATATTTCACACTGTGCCCTTGATGGGACACGGTGTGAAAGTTGCAAAATAAAACTGCACAGAATCAGCAACATACTGATGACTAGGGCTGCAACTAACGATTATTTCAATAATCGATTCATCTGACGATTATTTTTTCGATTAATCGATGAATCGACAAAAAAAAAATAACAACGTTTTAATTTCCACCCCTTTATTCCAAAATTGAACATTTGACTGACATAGGAATTCACACAAAAAACAGGTTGCTATTTGACTATTCTGTTAGTACAATATTGAATAAAAAATAAAAGTTAGTCAAATAGCTTAAAAAACTAAATGTACACAAAAATATATACAAATGTGTCTTTATACCTGCACAATATGTAGTTGCTTTGTAAAATGTGTCCTTGAGGGAAGAGTGTAACCTGGATTAAAAGTGTGGATTATTGTAACCTGGATTAAAAGTGTGGATCATTGTAGTGAAGCCTTCGTCTTCAACCATCAACAGAGGCCTCGTGTCAGTGACGATCATGTTCAGGATGATTCAGTGAAGACAGCTGCTGCTGTGGTGTCCATGATGTCTGTCCATCATGAAGGATGTTGTTGTTTGTTGTTTTCTGGAATGAGAGTAAATATGTATTATAACATAATTTACAGCAACTCAAGAAATGCCTTGTTTCACTTACAGTGTTAGGTTCAGGCAAAAGTAGCTAAAAGAGCAATTAAACACACACACACATACTTAATTACACACATTTGAGTAGATGTAATAAATTACTTTAATTCCTGTTTAAATGCAATTCATCCTGCCATACCTGCAGTGTCTTCACTTTGCCAGCAAATTAAAAGTTGAAGCTTAATCATTAAATTATTATCTTTGTGTTAGATTTATTTATAAATCACATTTAAACACTGCTTGTTCCAATTAAATTAAATAAAAAGTAACACACACGTTCTCTATCACCGTCATTAATCAGATAACAAACAAACAAACAAACAGCTTCATCTACCAGACAGACTGACGTTACGTTTTCTCTCTTGAAACAGAACAATGTGTTAAATTGTAGAGACTCACCTGCAACACGAGTTGTATCAGCTGCAGCTCCTTCCTCCTCCTCGTGACTCCAACATGTTTACGTTTCATCTCCGTGGTTCTCTCGTGTCGTGTCGGTGATTTTCAAAGCTGCATGCTTCTCATTTTTTATCTTTGTGAAGTTCTCCCACTCTTTGGAGGACTTGGGTCGAACAGTTTTCGCTGCGTTGGTCATTTGTAAAATGTACTTGTTTTCCTTTGAAAACACCCCCTCGCTCTGTTCAACTCGCGCTGCAGTTGTTGTTTTTTTTCAAACTTTATTCAGTCAGTCAGCATTGACAATGAGCTGCCCGTGAACAAAACGAAACGGCTCCACAGCGCCGTGAAAGATGCATAATCGCGCAACACAACGAATCGATAATGAAATTCGTTGCCAACGCTTTTAATCATCGATTTTTATCGATTTTATCGATTCGTTGTTGCAGCCCTACTGATGACATCACGATACATATGCATGAGGAAGGCCGACAAAGGCAATGAGTTTGTTCGTGGGCACTGCCACATAGTCCTCATCCTCATAGTCCTGATAAGAGATGGTGCAGTGTCAATCAGCTGGCTCAGCTCTGATACAGGTCCACAGTTGTCCTCGGAAAGGGAATGGGTAGGGCAGGGGGTGGGGGGGCAGAGCTTCTTGTTCACATAACATCCAGGAGAGTTTGAGATAGTTGGCCAATTCAAAGCCAACACGGGGGAGCCAGATTCAGATAACAACAGTTATTTGTGTCAGGCCGACTCTGCTTGATTTTTGTCTGCCTTATAGTTTGTTCTCCTGGTATGTCTCAATGGTGACTCCAAACAGCCAAATTTTGTGGTCAATACCGCTGTGCCAAGCTTTTATCTTCTCCAAGGTCGATTCCTTCTCGCCAGTGAGTTTCAGGAGCCGCAAGTGGTCTGCAATTCTCAGAAATTGCGCCCAGCTTACGGCTCAGCTCACACAGCATCTGTCTGAATGCTCACCGCACAGCACATTTCTTCACACAAGCCAGGGCAGCCTTACAACGGCCAGAACAGCTGCCAACGTTTCCCATATTTCTTGATATGCCAGGTAACCACCAACTCCAAAAAGCAGAAATCCTGTTATCATAAATTCAATTATGTACACGTCTTCTACATCCTCAATGGGCAATACAGACAGGAACACGATCTTCCACTGCTCCCAGGAATCCATTGTGTATCCATTTGCAAGTGTCCCATCAGGGTAAGAGTGCGCTCCTCTTGCAGATCAGCAAACTGTGATTAAACCTTTTTTGGATAATGTAAAATGCTTTAAAAAACTTTTTTTCCCCTTTTAATAAAGAAGGTTCTATTACAATACACTGACCATTTTATCATTTTTTACTGAACACATGCAGTTTGGTGTAATAATTCAAATGTCAGTAAGAAATGTTACAAATTTACTGAAAAACCCTGAAAAATCCCTTGGAAAAGAAAGTAAGAACGTCATTTTTACTGTTAGATGTGTTTTTTTTCTCTCCTTTATTTCTTTTTAATGGTTTGTTTGATCAATGGCATGGATTTCTAAAGAAATTTCATAAACTCTAATTTTCAAAGATAGAGAAATAGATCAGGACGAACAAGAACTAAGAGAGAAAAAAAAACTGAAGGTGAGAATACAAAGTAGTCATGAAGTCCAACTTTAAGAAGTCATGGAAAGCTGGAGAAGAGAGCTCCATTTATACTGTAAGTGCTCACAGTCAGAGACATGAGGTCGTGAAGGCACGCGGCAGGTTGAGCATTCTGAGTGGGGTACAGTCTTAAGTCAGAAGGGTCAGTCCAGGGGGGTAAACAGGCCACATGAGTTTTCTCTGAATCTTTAATTCCTAGAAAACCATAACTAGGCCATTCATATTTCCTCTGCCCTCCAAATGTGTTGGCCCTCAGTCATTCAGCCAATGAAACGATCAGTTGAACTTGTTCAACATGACTGTAACATGCTACTGTCAGTCAGGCACCAGAAAACACAAGAAATAGATGGCACACGTCAGAGCTAAGCTGGTAATCTCAGCAACAGCAAACTGAAAAAAGATTTTTTTAAAAGGGGGATTAGAAGGACAGGAGAGTTAACAACAACTAAAACGAAGTCTTATATTATTTTCTTTAGTCCTACTTGGACTGATTTACTAGACTTGGTAGCTTTTTGTGGGATTAAGCACTTAAAACCAGGGAGAGCTGAGGCTGAGCAATGCCATGCAAACACTTTAACAAACAGCCTCCAGGAGAGCTGCTTTTACAGTAATACCCTGGGTCAAATAACAGTCGCAAAGCTTAGTTTTTTTAACGATCTTTAACTTGCACAAATAAAAACTAAAATTCAATTTTATATTTCATTGCATTTTGTAATACTGTATATCTTATGCAATTTGAAATAAATGTCTCCCATCCTGTTTTCTATACTTTTAAACATTAAGGTAAAGTCAAACTTTAATGTTCTTCAGGAGCAGTTTGCATTACAGACAGTAGTCGGGTCAGGGCCACTTTAAACAAATAATACTTTATACTACATACTACAGATTCAATAAAATGCATTCAAAACAGGATCCAGTATCACTTTCTGTCAAAAAGAAGTCAGGAAAATGTAAAGTATCGTGACATATTCTTGTAAGGTTGAAACAGTAGCAGACGGAATAAAAAACAGATTTCTACCTACTGGTGCTGCTTTTAGGAAACAATATCCCCGACTTGAAGGAAGCAGCTGGAAGTCAGCATGAAAAGGAAAATGAGGATTTAAAAAAAAAAAAAAAAAGTATTTTAAAAAGAACATTTTGGAATAAAAACTAGCAATAATAAAATCAAATTTAAAAGAATGGTTAGATTACAGAGCAACTTCAACAAAAACACAGATGCTAAATAACCATTTTACAGTTTAATAAGTCAATTTTTAAAACATAAGTTTATATCTACGATCTGACTTGACACTGTATATTAGAGAAACTTCCCTTTAAAAAAAACCTAACAACTTAATTTAAGACTATTCCTGTTGTGCAGAGCCCTTGTATAAATGGTGGGTACGGACAGCTAGATGATGTTCCACGAACACGTAGTGACATATGAAAATGAACGTTATGTAAAAGTATGTGTAAATATACTGAAACTTTGACCTGTCATCAAGTCCTTTAATGGTTCCACTCTTTCCTGCCAAAAATGATACATTTCTGTCTACTATCTTTCAACTGTCCCCATTTAGTCATGGAGTACCTCAAAGCATAATTTTCTTCACATTAAATACATTTTCCTTGGCATCCAGTTTGAAAAGCTATATGTTCTTTTGTCTTGCAAATCATTTACAACTTTATCTTCATCTACCAAGTAAAAAATATACTTCTGTTTATACACTTTTGAACTTTATTAAAGATGTGCAATCCTGAATGAAGACAATTCCCTTAAGATAAGCAAAATTCATAAAGAGAAGGGATCTTCTCAGATATTTAAAGTTTTTGAGATACATTAAACTGTTCATTTGGTCCAACTATACAGATGGACAATTCAGGTTCAAGTTGTGTTTATTTGTCATATGCAATGTTAACACAAGGTTAACAGTAAAATGAAATGCTTAGGATGAGAAGAACCGATTTGAGTTGCTAAAAAAAACAGATCAAGATCAAACAAAGAAGAAATACTAAAGAATCCAATAAGGGTACAAAAACAAAGTACCAAAAAGTGAAAAAGTAATTATAATTCATTCATTCAACCTTTATTTAGACAAATAAATCACATTGAGCTTAGAATACTCATTTACAAGTGAGATCTGTTTAGACAGACAAAAAGTAGTGAAACTGGACACATGTAGGAATTGGAGGCGAAAAAATTCCTCAGACTCTTTCTTCTTGGCTGAGAAGAAAAACTCTAATTATATATATATATATATATATATATATATATATATATATATATATATAGCACATAATTAACATACTACACAGGTTGTGTGACAGGTTATTGCACAGGTAGTAACACTGACATTGAATTATGATGGTAAGGTAGATACAGAGATATTGTATCATACATGATATTAGTGTGTGATAATTAGTGTGACATTTCCACTGACTTCCAGCTGGATAAACAAAACAAATTTGGGTGACATGGTTGCACAGTTAGTATAGCTGTTGTCTCTCAGTGAGAAGGTCGCTGGTTCAAATCCTGGCCTTTCTGGGTGGAGTTTGCATGTTCTCTCTGTGCATGCGTGGGTTTTCTCCAGGTACTCCAGTTTCCTCCCACAGACCAAAAACATGCATGTTAGGCTAATTGGTAACTCTAAATTGTCCCTAGGTGTGAGTGAGAGAGTGAATGGTTGTTTGTCTCGTTTGTCTCTATGTGTCCCTGTGATGGACTGAGACCTGTCCAGGGTGTCCCCCGCCTCTCGTACAGTGACGGCTGGATATGGGCACCAGTGACCCCTGCGACACGAAAATGAAGAAGTGGGTAAAGATAATGGATGGACAATGGATTTTGTTGTGTTATAATGGACAGTCCTCAGCAAAGTAATCTAAGCATGATACTTTTCTCATGTATGTTAATGAACTGAAAGTCTTGGCTGGCCGTCTCTTTGTTGCTTGCATGTTGTATAAAATGGAGCAGCCCGCCGTCTGGCATGGAAGAAACGATGTGATCACATCTCATCTGGTCTGGCTGCAGAACACTGGACTTCCAATCTATTTCAAGGTCCAGTTTGGACTTTTATTACTTGTTTTTAAGAGTCAGAACAGCATGGCGCCGCCTCACTTGTCCGAACTTTTACAGCCTCACACTTCAGCCAGAGCCCAAACGTCTATGAACCAATTACTCGAGGACAATCCTATATGCTGGCTCAAAAGCAAAGGCTGTTTCTCAGTTCGAGCTTTTACGCTTTGAAATTACCTACCATTTTATTTATTTATTTATTTTTATATCAGAGCCGCTCAGACCCTTCATTCTTATAAATCAATGTCATAAAACAATATCTTTTTAGCTGGTTTTACTCCCATTTGAGCAGGAAATTGTAGTTTATATTGTAGAGCACTGTTTTCTTTTAATATATTTTTTAGAGTTCGTACTGAACTTTGATCATATGAAGTTGTTGTAAAACAGGTGGGAAAAATGTTCGACTTGACTGAATAAAACCAGAACATTTGAACGAATGCACACTATAAGGACAAAATCTGGCATTCTTCAAAGTCCTCTGACTATAAATAATCTTTAATTCAAATTCTGCCTTAGTTTCTACATCAGTGTTGGGAATTGGGGTTGCTTTAAAATAAAAAAAAGCTTTCTTGACCTTTTTTTAAGGGCATAGAAGTCACTTTACAAGTCTGTTAGACATACATTTAATAAGTTGAATTATTTTCTCAAACCAAACCCTTACTTTCACTTAGTACGCTGCTTCTCCAAGCTAATATGACTTTATGAAAATGAATGGAAGCTTGTCAAAGATATTCCATATCACTTCATTTTCCACACTAATTGCGGCAGCTGAAGCATTCCAGACGAGTGCATGTCATTATGTCTGCCTAATCCCACATTAGTCTCCATTACGGAGACACGGCTTAATGATTCCCACTATCTCCACAAATTAGGCTACTGCTGTTTTTCTCCTTCACACACACAGCAAACAAACTCCTGCAGTCACACGCTTGTTTTCAGTTCTTGCTCTCTCTTTAAGAGTTTTTGTTTTCCCAAGACATTTATAGCATCGGGGACTTTGCCAGAAATGTATAGCACACAATTTACGACTTATAATAATAGCTGCATTTAAGACACATTTCAAATGATGATTTACAGGTTTACACTTCCTGCTTCAAGTCACTCTGTGCAGAAAAAGGGAATAAAATGTAAACATAAATCAGCTCTTTAGGTCATTCTGTAAGGCAATATCTCAGTTTAAGGAACTGAGACTGTGAACACACACAAAATACACTAAATATACTGCTACTGAGACCGAGGATGTATATGCTGTAGAAGAGATGGCTTGTCAGATATATTGTGGCTTTTACTGCTATTGGCTTGTGTTCTACTTAACGCTCTTTAATTTTACACACTTAATATATCACTCAGCAGACTTTAAGCTCACTGCTCTACTAATCCTCTGAACCAGAGAGCCTGTGGGTCACAGTGAAAGTCCTCCACGCCACTGGAGGACAGATCATCAGTCAGGGCTAAAAACGGGCTGGATTTTAACTTAAGGCAGAGTAAATAAAGCAACATCTTTTAAATGCTGCAGGTCTTAATATCATACAGTAGAAATGTGTGTGCAACAAGCGCATGCTGCTTTATATGGTATTTAGTGAGACCTGAAGCTAAAACTCAGGATAGCTTTGTGATACGTCTCATCTTGTTTTTGGGCAGTAAAATCCATTGGTTGCCGTTTTGTACCAATAGTCATTCTGACCAACAACAAAAAAAGACACTAATTTTAACCAGCAATTAAAACAAATCAACTTATATTTATCCAAGAGAGTTATGTTGCAGGGGGCAGCAGCAGGGAGGCCCAGACATCTCTTCCCACAGCCACTTTTTCCAGATCTTCTGGGAGGATTCCATGGCATTTCCAGGCCAGACGAGAAACATAGTCTCTCCACTGTGTCCCGGGGTCTCCTCTCAGTTGGACATGCTCAGCAAACCTTCCGTCCAGGTGGCATCCTTTCCAGATGGACGATCCACCTCAGCTGGATCCTCTCAATATGGAGGAGCAGCAGCTAAACTCTAAGTTTCTCCCAGACAACTGAACTTCTCACCCTATTTTCAAGAGAGAGTCTTTTCTAACACTTGTGTCCACGATCTCATTCTTTTGGTTGCTGTCCAGAGTTTGTGACCATAGGTGAGAGTAGGAGTGTAGACGGACCGGTAAACTGAGAGCTTCTTCGCTTTACAGCTCAGCTCCCTATTCACTATTAGGACCGGCACAGAGTCCGCAATACTGCGGAAGCTGCACCGATCCGCCAATCAACCAAACACTCCTTTTTTCCCCCTTTATGCATGAACAAAACCCTGAGATAACAACTCCTCCACTTGAGGCAGTAACAAAAATGTTTATAGAAAGTGATTTCCTGGAAGAAGCGATGTTGTGACGCACCGGGAGCTTACTGTTTAAATAAAAGCAAATATAAGGAGAGGTCAGTGAGGCTCAATATTTCAGATTTTCTTTAAACTGCATCAGAGTTAAAAAGTACTGTCACATTTGCGTATGTAGGCAAAGTAAAAAAAGTTGTCGGTTATGGCATCTCCTTAAATGCAGAAAACTTTCAAAAGATATTTGAAAAAACAATCACAGAATTGGCAGATGTCCGTTTTCACTGCAGTATGCTGTAAACACTTTAGAGTCGGCATGAACGGGGTACTTGGTGCAACGGTACTAATGCAGAACACTGGTCTATAAATATACACATACACGTTAACACCACATTAACACCACACGATAGCTTGTGCTGTGCAGCACATTAGGTCTCACCCCTGCTATACATAAACCAGATGAAAGCTCTGGATGCATGATGTAACCAGTTTATTATGTTTATTACATTTTAAACCACAGATCTAATTTATGTATTGAGACTAAGAAAGCAATACGATAGTGGTGAATGGCTGGAGGCTTGGTGGCACATTTAAAAAGACCGACTGATCCCAAAAGGAAACTTGAGTTATTCAGCTGAGCAAACTGAGGCTGGAGTTGTAGAGAAGATGAGCTCTGGGCTAACACATGGTTTCAAGCAGTTCAGGAGGCCAGGGATTAGGCAAACAGTCTCAAAACACTGAAAGAAATAAAAATCCCGCAATAGAAGAATACTTATTGAACATTTTAAAAATTGAGGTTTGTTTCAAACCACATCCTCGAGATGAATAAAATATTCTACTTTTTTCCTCATATTGGAAGCACGATGGATCAGTGGTTAGCACTGTTGCCTCACAGCAAGAAGGTCCTGAGTTCAATCCCTGGTTGGACCTGGGGTCTTCATGTGTGGAGTTTGCATGTTCTTCTCGTGCTTGTGTGGGTTTTCTGTGGTTTCCTCCCACAGAGCAAAAACATGCATGTTTCTGGTCTGTACGGTCTCGACTGTGGCCTCATCTGTTGGCTTGTGGACTTTTTTAACTGTTCTGTCTCAACAGGTGAGGATCAACGGTGTTCTC
Source organism: Nematolebias whitei (assembly GCF_014905685.2). Lineage (NCBI taxonomy): Eukaryota > Metazoa > Chordata > Actinopteri > Cyprinodontiformes > Rivulidae > Nematolebias > Nematolebias whitei. The sequence continues at coordinate 21,525,836 of NC_056507.1, read as the reverse complement.
TCCGAAGTCCTTCTGTCCTCTACTGGTTCCCTCAGGGCTGTGTTCTTTCACCCCTTTTATTCATTTTATATACTGATGATTGTCGCAGCCATCACCCACGGCGTCACATTTTAAAGTTTGCTGATTCATTCAACCTTTATTTGATGACTCTGTCATCCTGTCCCTTCTTAGCAGTGATGACCCAGCACCCGGGCCTGTGATTGGGGACTTCACTGAATGGTGCTAGTCTTCCTTTTAAAGCTAAATATTTCTAAGACAAAGAAGATGATCACGAATTCAGAAAAAAAAAACTCTTCAGGTGCCACTCCTGTGGTCATTAACGGTGAAGCTGTTGAGGGGGTGCATCAATATAAATATCTGGGAACTGTTCTCGATGACAAACTGACTTTTGACCCCCATGTGAACTCACTTTGTAAAAAGGCCCACCAGAGAATGTATTTTTATCAGAAGCTCTGTGGTTTTAATGTTGATTCTACTTTTATGAGAATGTTTTATTGTCTCTTAACTTTCACCTTCATCTGTTGGTTTGGATTGTTAACATGCAAAAGCAGCAACAAACTCTCAGGGATTGTCAGGATGTGCAGCAGAACTGCTGGCATAGCTCTACAGAACCTCACAGACCTTCACAAGGTGAGGTAATATAAACAAGGCCAGACAGATTCTGGCAGATCCTGATCATCCACTCCATGGTGAGTTCAGGTTGCTTCCATCTGGACGCAGGTATCTGCTGCCCAGATGTAGAACAAACAGACTGAAAAACTAATTTATCCCTGTAGTGATCAGGTTTCTCAATGAACACTGATGACTTCTGTATTTTTTTTAATATATTTGAATGTATTAATGTTTTGTGTAATATGGATGTTTTTTACCTACTGACTGTGAAACTAATTGCCCCTCGGGGATAATAAAGATACTTGAACTTGATGTTAGGCTGCCTTCAGGCCCAGGCCTCCCTTGCAAAAGAGATATGTGATCTCAGTGGGATTTGCCTGGTTAAATAAAGTTTATAAAATATTAGGGAGAGCAGGTGTCCCCGTTTGTGTGGGACTGCACAGCATTTATCTTCTTGTCCTCTATCCAGTTAACTGAGATGATTCACCACATTTTTACTAACTCTGTTCAATAAAGGGCAGCATTCATGCTGCTGTTGTTGTTCAGCGTATTGTTTTTGTACTACTAGTGTTTAGCGTATTCTTAGTTTAGTGTATTTTAGTTCATATCTTAGATCTTATTACTGTTTTTCCTTACAATTTATACTTTTGTTGGTAACTGAGACCCCATGTACACAATTTCATTCCACCACATGTACCACATATGATGCAAATGAGAATAAAGAAACCTTGACCTTGATAAAGGTGTCCTTGCATTAAATAGCATTGCAGTGACGTCACGTGCGCCGCAGTATGGCCGCACTGATGGGAGCTCCGCTTCAACTCGCTCTTTTTTTGTTCCTGTTTTTGTAATTTTTACTTTTTTTTGTGCCTACACTAGGGGTATGACCGCAATGCACTTTTGGAGTTTTCTGTGTCACTGCTGTGCCATCGTGGTTCAGTTACTTGCCCCCTTCCAGCTTCAGGCTCAGACTCCGGCCTGTCATGGCGGCTGTCTTTATGATCCTCCATATGCCTGCACAGACTAAACTCTTTGGAACAGTTTGGTTCCGCGGTGAAACCTTGGATAGTCTGTGTCTTCCGGACCCAGGTCTGGAGGGCAGTCATCATCTGTTGCAGCGGTCGTTATTATCATCATGCTGCTAATGGTACTGTGCTGCTAACAAGATCATGCCGCTAACAGAACCACACTGCTAATAGGACCGTGCTGCTGTAGATGTATTTCTTTTTCACTTTTTCACAGGGTCCCTCTGGCAATGAATAATATCCATAAGAAATATTTAATTCCGAGTGCAATAACCAGTCTTAACCAAACCAAATGATAACAATTATCTATGGTATACAAAGTGTTTTATTCTATGCGCAAATTGTTGATATTTTGATTGTATGAATGTGTTTAATTTTATGATTTGAAAGCCTAAGGAAAATTTCCACCTTTGTGGACAATTAAGTTTTATTTTATTTTATCTTATCTTATCTTATCTTATCTTATCTTATCTTATGGCGTCTTGTTTATGTATTTTTGTTGCATGCTTTGGTATTTCTTGATTTTTTTTTTTTTGATGAATCGAGATGTTTTTTCTTGTCCTGAGCATTTCTTTGCATTGTTGACCTTGTGTTGATCTGCATATGATAAATAAACTTAAACCTATTAGAAAGCAGGAAGGTTCTCGTAGGTCCTGTGTTTAATAAAGTTTAAAAAAACAGAGCATACGAGTCAAGTAAACCTACCACCATGTTTTTTGTTAAACTCAACAAACACTGGTGAAATATTATTAATATCACTGTAAAGAAGATATACAACTACAATCAACAAACTTCTACTGAAACTAAGAAAACTGAAAAACAAATCCATAAGAAGGAAGTTGTTGAATTTTACCAAACTGTATAGCGCATGTGCACGCAAGCATTTTTACCAAACTCAGAGGTTGGTTTATGTTAAAGAATAAAAGTGAAACAGTTTTGGGGTGGGGAAAGCTGTCTTTAAATCATATATATTTAAAGCCTTCACAGTGTTAAAAATCTAATGTATAATGTGCCTATATGATTTGTTTTTGTTTATTTCGAATAAACATGTTTTTTAAAGACCACATTTTAAAACTGGTAACATGATTTACTCTATCTAAATATGAACTTTGATCCACAATTGTTTGGCATGTATCTGCCTATTCTACTACAGATATTACAAAGCTTAATGTCAAAAAAGAATATGGCCCATGGAATATGATGTTTTCAGATGACGTGATCTGTGTTGAGAACAGAGAACAGGTGGAAGAGAACTTGGAGAGGTGGAGGTATGCACTTGATAGAATAGAATAGAATAGAATAGAATAGAATAGAATAGAATAGAATAGGACTTTATTGTCCCCTAGGGGAAATTTGTCATGGACTCAGGGGTGTATATAGCATAGTACCAGCTGCCCAAACAGACAGTAAATACACATACAATTTATATAAACATCTAAAAACAAAGACATACACAACAGTTTAAAAATCAACAGAGAACACCAAAGTTCATGCACGCCTTCCAGGCTTCAACATATTATCTATTTAAAATTTTGATTCAAATTTTTGATGGAGGTGGGCACAAAAGAATATTTAAAATGGTTCAATTTAGTTTGGGGGATTCTATACCTTCTACCGGAAGGCAAGAGCTCATACTTCACATACATGATGTGGGATGGATCAAACAATACTCTTCGTGCCTGCATAAGTACAGACTGCTCCTAGATGGACTGCAGGGAGAGTTTTTCAGTCCTACCCAACACCTTCATAGCAGTCTGTACCACGCACTGCTACTGAGATTTAGACTGAATGGAGAGATAGCCGAACCATGCCGTCATCCCATACCTGATAACACTCTCCATCACTGCCTGGTAAAATAAAAACATGATGTGCTGACTGATGCCAAACATCTTCAGTCTACAAAGAAAAAACAGAAGGTTCTGCTACCGGGAGCATACATGGTCAACATGGTCACTTCAGTTTAAGAGAGTATCCAGGTGAATACCCAGATACTTATAAGAAGTGACCTGATGTATCTCCTTCCTGTGGATGGACAGTGGGATATGATCCCCCACTGTCTGACCCCCAAAGAAGAGGAATGAAAGTCAGCCGTAGTAAGACAGAGTACATGTGTGAATGAGAGGGAGGTCTGTGGAGCAGTGAGGCTACAAGGAGCAGAGGTCACAAAGGTGCAGGACTTCAAGTACTTGGGGTCCACTGTTCAGGAAAATGGGGAGTGTGGTAAAGAGGTGAACAAGAGAGTCCAGGCAGAATGGACCGGATTGAGAAAAAAGTTTCTGGAGTGATTTGCAACAAAACGGTGTCAGCAAAGGTCAAAGGAAAAGTTTACAAGACAGTGGTGAGACCAGCTATGTTGTATGGTCTGGAGAAAGTAGCATGGACAAAAAGACATGAGAAAGAACTGGAAGAGGCAGAAATGAAGATGTTGAGATTCTCCTCAGGAATGATAAGGATGGATAATATTAGAAATGAGATCATCAGAGGTACAGCACAGGTTGTGAGATAACCGAGAGGCCAGACTGAGCTGTTTGGACATGTCCAGAGGAGGGACGGTATTGGTAGAAGGATGTTAGGAATGCAGCTGTCAGGAAAAAGAGGAAGGCAAAAGAGGCAGTTAGAGAGGACATGGAGGTAGTTGGAGTGAGGACAGAGGATGCAGAGGACAGAGTGAGATGAAGAAGGACGACTTGCTGTGGCGACCCATGAAGAGGGAAAAGCTGAAAGAACAAGAATGCCAAGAAAGAATATGTATACTGACAATTCAAGATGTGACAAGACTGTGACAAAACCATGCAAACCACTTTCTCAGAGGAATAAATGTTTTATAAATGTCAAAATACCCCATATTTTATCAATAAAAAAACTCACCCTGCCTGCAGAAGAGGAACTCTAAGACCCTTGGGTTAATCACATATCAGGAAAACATAACGCAGAACAGAAAAACTTGTTTTTTGAGTTGCCACAATCTTATTCTTACTCGTTTATTTGTCTGTTCTGGGAAGAAAAAAAACACACTGTCGGATTGATGTGTTGGGCTGGGCCGTCCCCCTGCTGCTGCAAAGCCCTGTGGATTTGCTAAAATACAAAGCATTACACCTTCCAGCTGAGATTTCATCCATGGCTGCACAGATGACACACTGAAATATGCTCACGCTGTGGAAGATCTGTGACACGGGCATTATATAACTCCATGTGGTTATGAAGGTTCTGTCAACACAACGGCTCCACTGAGCCCATGACGATTACCGCTGCGCTTCAGAGGATCTGCATGGTGGTTCAGAGACTGACAGGACCTTCAGTGACTGATCTGTGTGGCTCTGAGAATGTGGGAGTTTACCGCCGATCCTAGCACAACAATCCCCTGGCAAGTGGAATTATCTTAACCAAGAGGCAGGAAACTTTCCTCATTTAATGAGAAATAATCCCTCAAGGCTGAATGTGAAACTAAATAACTCGTAAGAAGTGGTGCTTTTTAAAGCGTAGGCAGAAATGATAAAAAGCAACCATCAGCAGGTCTGGAAAATCAGTTTTGAACTGTGATTAAGCGTTCAACAGGTCTTCTTTGCAGGTTTCATTCCCTCTGTGGTGGAAATGTAGGTTTTATTCAACCAAAAGCACATGCTGAAGGTCCAAATATTTCAAAGTGAACAAATTATTACAAATATAATTATATTTTCAAGGACCAGAGAACAATCTTTAGGCACACATTGTGGCAAGAAAAACCTACTTAAAGATAACTTCAGCCCGACTCGAGAAAAAGTCGACTGAGAATTATAAAAAGTTTTCAAAGTCTCCAAGGTTGCAAATAAGCCATAAATGTAGCGGCAAAAATCTCAGGCATCTACTTTTCAAAAGAGTCATAAGGGAGTCTTGACTTTCTCTTGGTTATATAAACAATGGAGCTCTAAAGTCCAAATGCTTTAAACAGCAGAGCTACTGCCTGGCCACTGAGGCCACTTCCTCCATCTCTTCAGAAATCCACACGGTGGATAAAGAAGACGAGGATAAAGGGATGACAACAAAAAAATACAAAACACTATTTCAAAAGAGTTCTATTAGATGCTCTTTACAAACGTTAATGTGCATGAGAGACTACAAGTCACACCAAATAAAAAGGTATTTTAAAAAAGAATCCATGACAGGAAACGTTCAATACAGCTTTGTGAAAAAAAATTTAATAAATAAAACTATTACAGGCAATGAAAGACAGACAGACGTCACGCTCCACTAACCATTCCCAGCAAGTTTAAAGACAACACCAGCTGCTGGTAAATTTGTTTGCATCTCTTAAGCTATTTATTGGTCTTGAACAAGACAGAAATTTAAAAATTGTGTTTTTTATCGAAGAATCAAAAGGAAATTATTTTTCCTTTGTATGAAGCAGAATTATTTTCTTAAAATATTAAAAGTGATGGTACATGTGGCCCTTTGTGTGTGGGAATGTCGTTCTTTTCAGTGTGCGTGCATGTATGTGTGCATGTGTGTTTACACAGCTGGAAGTAGAGAGCAGACTCACTTCACCTGGCGGTGTTTCCTGGGCTGTCTGCAGCAATCCCATTAAAAGGCAGGGTTTGGCACCCTCTCCAGCAAACAAGAGGACCTCTTTTACCAAAATATCCTCACATTAGAGCTCAGAAAGCTGGCCAAATCCCTACAAACCCTTCTGAATTTACTTAGAGGGCAAACGGTTCGCACTGTAAACTCCAGATAATTTCGCTGGCAGGATTCAGGTGGATCTGCTCGGTGGCATCCTGCCCAGTTTCCACTCTGCTCCAAGTTTCCACTCAGACATAGAACTGTCTCCACACCTTCTTCTCATCTCTCTTACTTTCAGTCCAACTCATCCTTCTCACAGCCCCCTGAGTCCAAACGCCAGTGACACTAATGTCAGGTTAAGTGCAGTGTCGGGTCTTTTTACTGTTATCCATCCTTTTCTTTTTTACGTCATCATGCATCGTGCTGGTCCTGTAAATGAGTGACTCACCGATGAGGGGATATCACATTGAGCTTAGAGGTGGAAAGTGATCAAACCAAACTCAACAACCTTACTTTTTGGTTTATCCATCTTGTTAAGTGCTCTTCAGAGTCATGGAGTTACAGGACAGAACAGTCAAACCTTAGTGTATTAATCTGCATCCCACCTCAGCAGCACCACACTTTATCTATCCTGCCTGCTTCCAGGAAAATGGAGTTCTTAACGCCCCCACTGTGAAATCAGGTGATGGAAGTTGACAAGCCTGCAGGGCTCACTTACTTCTTTAAAAAGAAGACTCCTTCATACTACAAAAGCTCTTAAGCAAGCATGAACATCTTTAGTAGCCCTATGCAAACAAGTGCAGGTCCTCACAAATACGTTCATATCTAAACTGACAAGTTTATCAGAGCACACGCAGAGCAAATTTGAGTATAGTCCAGACAAATCTCTGTCCTGCTTTGTGTACAGAGAAGTAAAAAAGCTTGACTTTAGACCAGATCACAGACTGTTTTCATATCATTTACGCTTCATCCAGACCAAAAAAAGTAAAAAAAATAAACAACTTGTTGGAGCTGCTAAATCCTGATGAAGATTTAAAGGTGTGACAGAAATCTACTACTCTGAACTGATAATATTATATAGAATAACGTGTTAATTTAAGATTTCTTTTGCCGGTTTTTAATAGGATATTTTAGGATACTGGATTAAACAGCAAAATGCTCACATTCAAATGTGTTGTTATTCTTTCAAATTTTCCCTTCTGCCGGGGTCAGCACAGTGAGCAAACTCACATGAAATATGTGGCTACCGTATTTTTTCACCGTATAAGTTACAACTTTTTGCATAATTTTGCAAGTCCTGCGACTTATACACTAAAGCAACTAATATACTTTTTCCCCATATTTATAAACCAATTTTTGTCTGAGAACTGACAATTTCATTCATTCTGACATGAAAAATATTAAACATTAACATTTGCAGCTGCTAGAGGGCACTCAAGTCTTATGGCAAGTCAAGTGTCTAATTAATAGAGAAAAGTGGCCATTAATGACACACTTGGCTTGCCATACAAACCACCTTTGTCTTGCTCTGGAACTCCTGAAGCAAACGTCAAATCTGCTGCATTTCGCCGCGCCGCCCAGGTAAAAAGCAGCAGATTTGACCATTAAAGTGCATTTATTAAAGAAAAGTTCAACTGAGACACACCTTTGCTATAATTTTGAGCAAACAAATGATTATTTTTAAGTGTTAATCTAGTTCAAGTCCTCCTGTGTTCGCTCCCATGGCCGCCACTTGGCAGCCAATCGATTTTTGGCACATCGGCCCACGTTTCCGGGTGGTCACCGGTGACGCATAACAAACACGACGCATCAGTGGTGATGCATAATAGATGTGACTTATATGGTTAAGCGACTTATTTATGTTTTTTTCATTTTATTGGACATTTTTGGACTGATGCGACGTGTACGGCAGAAAATACGGTCATTGTTTTATGCCAGACGCCCTTCTTGACACAACCTTGCAGCCTCGGGACTACAAGACCGCAGCATTGACCACTGAGCTACTGCAGCACCACTCCTAATTTAAAACGCCATCTTCGCAACACTTTCAAAACCATTTTTCTGCCTTTTTATGACTCATATTTTACTTCTAAGCAAACAGCTTCCCAGCATGCAAAAAGGCAGAGTATGTAACAAACAGTAACAAAGATTTAGAATGACTTTAGAGCATGCATAAATATGTTTTTAAATTGTCCTAATTATGTATAAGCTATGAAGATTTAGAGGACTAAGCAAGAAACATGAATCATAAAGTTGTGTGGTTCTTTGCTCCTGTGGGCCAAATTGCTCTGCAGCCAGCAGTCGTAGACGCACTAAACAAACAAATAAATCAGCAATATGAGCTATTAAGAGTGGCTGCGAACAAGCTTTGATCCCACGGGCTGAAACGCAGAAATGCCCGAAGCATTTATGTGATCAACATGAAGTAATATTTGTGTTCAAACCTTTTGTATTCTGAAAAATTATTGTTATTTCATTTAAAGCTTTGATACCTCACTTCTCTATTCAAACCTCCATCTAGATGGTAACAAGCTTAAACAGGCTCCAACCTCTTGGAGCTGTTTTGGAAGGGGATCAAATCCACATTAAGTCAGCTCGCTCCCAATGCATGACCCACATCAGATGCAAAACAAATTCTAATCTTAACAAACTAAATAAAATTAAAATGAATAGAAATAAACAAAAAATGCTCAAAACAAATACATCAGTATTGTGCGTTGTTGTTTCTTTAAGAAGTCCCTTCCTCTACTTATGGCTCTGATAAATGATTTTTTACACAATTTTGTATATAATGATTATCACTAATATTACTGTTATGTCTCTTTAGCATACTTAATTGGTATATGAAAAAGTAGGGGATAATTACAATGAAAAGCAAACATTTTGTACATGGTTTCTTCTCATATGGCATGTTCATCTTTCCATGACAAGAAATAAATAACAAAAACACATTGTTCGTTTTATAGAGCTTGTTTTTTTTTTTTTTTCTTCCTTTTGTTTTTTTGTTAGTTTTTTTATTATTATTATTATTTTGGTTCATTTTGAGGCCTGTTCTTGATTTCAACTATGCAAGAAATCAACAAAATGATCTGTTGTTATTTTTGCCTGATCACTTTTCCTTGAGCTCATTTCAAACATTCGTGAGGTTAAAGATGATTGAAGAAACTCAGAAGAACTCGGAAGACAGCATCTAGAATCTGACTAAAGTCATGTCTAATGGGGGTTTGCATTAGTAAATCTGCAGTTTTTAAGAATACATGTATTTCAACAAAAGCACATAAAATATTTTGACTACTACATGTGATTATAATGTTTTGGATAGGCTTTACTCTGTGCATCATATTAGAGTCACTCATTCAAAAAAGAAACTTGAAACAAACTCGTCATGTATGCTGGTAGCAATATTGACCTGATTAATTTATTTAACCCTGATTAATAAAACAAAAACATGCATGTTCATCTGATTGGTAACTCTAAAATGTTCCTAGGTGTGAGTGAGAGAGTGAATGTTTGTCTCGTTTGTCTCTATGTGTCCCTGTGATGGACTGGAGACCTGTCCAGGGTGTCCCCCACCTCTCACACAATGATGGCTGAACATGGGCACCAGTGACCCCTGCGACCCAAAAAGGAATAAGCGGGTAAAGATAATGGATGGATGGATGATTAATACAATTTTCTTTAAAGGATGTAGCAGCAAAATCAGGTAGTACAGAATCTTTTTTTAAGGCTGCTGCACCATTTTCAGTGCCAAAAATAAAGAACTAAAGCATCTTTTTTTGCATTTAAAACAGTTTCAAAAACTTTTACCATAGATTTTATTGGGATACACCTAGGTTATTTAAATTTTTTAG
>NC_056507.1:21442406-21515412 GCF_014905685.2 Nematolebias whitei | reverse complement strand
TCAGGTTGGTCCCGACGCTCTTATATCTTATCTTGATCCTAGTTTAGTGACTGTCATTAACCTGCATTTAAAAATAAACTACATTAGGTCATTTGATACGTAACAATCCTCTGGTGCAAATAGCATCCCAGTTCTCGTCTCCTCATACATTTGTAACAAATTATTGCATGTCACTCACTGTCTTCTCCAGAGTTTATCCCTTTTTCTGCCCAAGTAACTTCGGCTTTGTAACCACATGTTTCTGATCTATTTTTACTGGACCGACCAACAACAGAAAAACCCTGACTGATGTTTGCTAGGATTGTTTTTCTTTTTGTTTCCCCTCCCCTTAAATCTTTTTATATTTCCTCAACCGGTCATTGCAGACACACTTCTCATTCTTGATAAGTGTGCAGTGAGATGGCTGAATCAAAAAGTGTTATTTAAATGGCAGGCAATAAATCTTAGCAAAGAATACAGTAGTGGCATATCGAGTTGGCGATTCACACTACATACCATATTTTTCAGACTATAAGGCACACTTAAAATCCTTTAATATTCTCAAAAATTGACAGTGAGCCTTATAATCCGGTGTGCCTTATGTATTAATTCTGGTTGTGCTTACTGACAAAAATCTGTCAAAATGAACTTATTTTGCTTAATGCGCCTTATAATCCAGTGCACCTTACATATGAAAACAGACCAGTTCATTGATATTGCACCTTATAGTCCGAAAAATACGGTATTGAGTTTTTGATTTTTGTTGCTTGCCACCCAAAAAATAATAATAAAAAAAAGACAAACAACAATGTTTTGCCCATGTGTGCATTAACAACTGATTAATTTGGAGTCAAACTGATTTGAGATGACCACCACAACCAAATGACCTCGATAAACACAAGATAACTACATCTCAGTCAGTTTGACAGATACAGTAATCCCTCGTTACTTTGAGGTTTGTTTATCGCAGACTCGCTCCATTGCGGTTTTTCAAAATAGGATTGGACATGACACACAATTGGCTGATAGATGGATGAGCCACACGGTTGGCGTGGAATTTTTATTTAAAATAAATCGTTTTAAAAATATTTAGCACCTGCTGCACATTTGTGCAGCCCAGAGTTGCAGAAAAAGCTGCTCCTGCACCTTTGTGCAGTCCTTACTGCAGGATAAACTTCCTGCTGCAGCTGATCAGCTGTTCTGCGTGCAGAGCTGAGAAGTGGGCGTGGCCAAGAACGCTTGAAGATGGCAAAGAGCAGAGGAGGCAAGGAGCTGAAATCATGACATTCTGTGCTCTTTTTGAACTTTAGAGTTTATTAACATATATAAATACTAAAATAAACTACTACTTACTACTTGTACTACTATTCCTACTCTGTGGTTTTTCACTTATTCAGGGTACGGATCCCATGCGATAAACGAGGGACTACTGTATATATATATATATATATATATAAGTGTAAGGTTTGACCAAAATAGAAACAACCTGAGATGATTCGACTCTAAAACTCCAGCCTGAAAGGTGTCAGGCAATATGCAATGTTTCATGCAAATGCTAGGCCTTTAATATAAGACTACCCTGAATTCAACATTCATTCCAAATTCTTCTAGACATCACATCTCAGCATGGTTTATAGGAAATCTCTACAATACATGACTAACGTAGAAATGATAACTTACATGGCACGTGACTAAATTTAGGCGCTGTAAAATATGCCTGACGTACAAGGAAAATACATACATACATCTAAAACATACAGGCACACACTAGCTCAGACAGACCTTGCACAGACCTGTTTTGATAGGCAAGTGGCTGAGTGTTAAAGATGAGGCGGTGTGTGAAAGATTGGACCTGCTCAGAAGCTGCTGCACATGAAGCCTTGGAACGCACACATGGAACACGTAATTGAATGAAAAACAGTCTCTTGCTGGATCAAGACAGTTTTCTGGCGCAGGTATGGAAGCATGAGGGAAATGCAGGCTTTCGTTTTTTTGCAGCTTTTATTCTGTTTGCAGAACTTTTATTTGGTTAGCCCCTTTGAGCGCTCGAGCCGCTTCCTCCCTGAGCCAAACCACGTGCAGTGTCATGAACCTGTGTTTTTCAATACTTCACAAAACAGTATAAATCAGATCTAAATAAAGAGTGGAAAAGACCTGTTTCCAGGAGTGGGAGAAACAGGGAGATTGGCAGAAAGGTTGGCCTCGATGCTGCTGTTGCTACTCCAGTCTCACAAGTCATCTGCCAAGAGGAGTACTGTAATCCTGGTTTCACTAGTTTATCACAACTATGCAGCCAGAGCCATGGCCTTTCTCTGCCCATCTGCTCAAGACACACCGCGATGCTACAGATGCCATTTACTCTAACATAAACCAGAGGGCAGATCCAACAGCTGAATCAGCAGCGTACTGATAAGTATCCACCTAATAACAGTAAAAGCTGCATGCACACAAAAATAAATAAATGATGTGTACTCCAGACAGTCTGGCAAACTGTGATTTACAACTCAAGGCCACAGAGAAATAAATGATATGTGTCAACAAGCTCTTATTTTTATTTGTTGTTCACAAGTTTGCAGCCACAATCAACAGAACATTTCTTTAGTCGGACTCTCTGGGATTTTAACTTTTTTTTTTTATTATGTCTAAGAGGAAACAAAATCAAAATTTATTCAAATAAAGCAATTGCATAAAAAAGAAGAAAAAAAACTACCCTTTGAACTATGACTCCATTTAAACTTTTTGTATAAACACTGTTTAACTGGAAGGTCTGGAGTTTGAGCTCAAACTTTGTTTAGTTGTTTATGTAGCATGAATAATGTGGGAAGTTGAAAACACGCTGAAGACATAAACATGATGACAATAACAGAATTTATCAAATGGACACGAACCTGCACGCACAATGAAAATAAATCAAATGTGTTGCAACAGTGTAGAAATTCATACTAGAGCTCAAATATGCACTTATGAACCAACAAGTATGCTCAGTCAATTCTGTTTAGAAACAAAACTATAGTTTACTGTATGAACTCTGGACATTAACACCAAGTCAAACCTGACCAACGTCCAATAAAAATAAAATAAACATTGGAAATTATATACCTCCTTCCATGTTTTATGGAACATGTGATATCTCTTTCACATTTTTGGCATGACAACTCCCAATAAAGTGAATATAGCGTGTTTATAGCATTCTCTAGTAATTTACAGAGACTTGGTGTGAGGGAATCATGCAGAGTTGGTGCAGAGTTTGAGAAAAAACAGTGTCACTAGATATTTAGTAATTTGTTCCATTTGGGCCCAGCATAAATGAAGGCATTTTTTTATTGGAGGTGTAAGAAATGTTGATACAGAAAGTTTACTCTGAGCGTTCAAAAGGTTAATGCTTTTTTAACCACAAGCCTCGTACAGTAACTGCCTCTGAATCTGGTCCTTTTCAGAGCCATTTGCAATGTTTCTAAAGCAAGTCACTCAGTTTGCTGCCTGTCTTCTCTCATACGTCTACAACAATTGCCAGTTCAAGTTCAGTTAGGATCAGATGTTTCCATGGGTGTTTTCAGTGTTCTTCTGTAGCCAGGTGTTTGGAAGATGCTTCCAGCCAATTTCAACTTAAAATATTTTGGACTTTGTGTGCATATAACACACCATATTCCTCCACATGATGGCAAAAAAAGAGTAAATAGTGTATGCAGATGACATCACTGTGCATTTACAGATGGAAAATCATCCATCCATTATCTTTTGCTTGTTCCAAAGTCAGGTTGTGGGTGCAGGAGCTTCAACCGAGAAGCCCAGACATCTCTTTCCACAGCTATCTCTTCCAGCTCTTCTGGGAGGATTCCAAGTCATTCCCAGGCCAACCGAGAGACGTAGTTGCTCCAGCGTGTCCTGGGTCTTCCCTGGGGTCTCCTCCCAGCCAGACATGTCTGAAGCACCTCCCTAGGGAGGTGCCCAGGAAGCATCCTTACCAGTTGCCCAAACCACCTCAACTGTCTCCTCTCGATGTGGAGGAGCAGTGGTTCTACTCAGACTTTCTCCCGGATAACTGAACTTCTCATCCTATCTCTATGGGAGAGTCCAGCTACCCTGCGGAGGAAACTCCTTTCAACCGCCTGTATCCACAATCTCATTCTTTCTGTCACTATCCAGAGCTCGTGACCACAGGTGAGGGTAGGAACATAGACTGAGCGGTAAACAGAGAGCTTTACCTTACAGCTCAGCTCCCTCTTCACCACAACAGACCAGTACAGAGTCCGCAATACTGCAGACGCTGCACCAATCTGTCAATCTCATGCTCCATTCTTCCTTCACTCATCAACAAAACCCCGACATACTTGAACTCCTCCACTTGTGGCAGAACCTCACCCTCGACCTGAAGAGAGAAATCCACACTTTTCCAGTTGAGGACCATGGCCTCAGATTTGGAGGTGCTGCATCTCATCCCAGCCGCTTCACACTCGGCTGCGAACCGCTCCAGTGAGAGCTGGAGATCACGGCACGATGATGCCAACAGGACCACAGTATCTGCAAAGAGCAGAGATGGAATCCTGAGGACATCAACCGGAATCCCTCCGCCCCCTGGCTGCACCGAGAAATTCTGTCCATAAGTTATGAAGAGAATCGGTGACAAAACAAAAAACCAAGATATTAATTATCAGTTAATTTGTTTTTTTAAGCTTCAAAATTGTAAAAGAAAAGCAACAAATCAGCTTCATGGAAAAGAGTTACAGAAGGTAATGTGTTGCTATTAAAGAAAACTTTCAATGCTACAATATCGGTATTCGCTTTTACAAAACAAAAACGGCAAGAAAGCAAAGGTGTCAGTATTTTTTTTCCTGGTTTTATTGTCCTATAAACTGTCTTATAATAAACAAATGAAAGAGTTAATTAAGAACTATAAATTTGGCCAGTGAGTTTGTTTCATACCCACTTTAAATCCCCTTATATTTTTGTAAGCTCTGACATGAAACTATCCAAAACTTGGTGCAACTAAAATACACCTAATGCACTTTTAATCAAAGAAAATATGAGACTAAAGTAGTGGTGTTTGTGCTTATCAGCTTTAATATGAGAGGTCTGCTCCAACTTTACTGCTCAGACAAAAATACAGTCCCATGAAAGAGAAATATCGTCAATCTGTTTTATTACTCGAGACCACACAGAGTATGAGGACCACTAATATTTATTAGGATGGAACAGTGGGGGTGGACTGAATGGCTTCATGAGACAAAAACAAAGAGTTCTGGCTTAGTATCTTAAGCTGAAGTGGGTTTGTTGGTGTACGCTGTAACAGACACCATCATGAAGGTAGGTTTTAGTCATGGGTTATCAAAAAACAGGGGAAAGTGATTATTCAGTAGGAAATAGAAAGCAGACCTTACCTCAATGACCAAGTTCCTTAATTATTTTCACATTTTTATGGTAAACCAAAGATCTATTTTCCTCTGTTGCTGTTCAATTATTTAACATGCATACAACTACTTCGGAAAAAAGGGACTTTCAGCAACACAAACGTAATAAACAAAATGATAAAAACAACAAGTGTGTGAATTTAAACATATGAACCATGGTTAGCAGTTTTATACTGTTGAGTTTACGTTTTGTGCACGATAAATCAGTGACACGAGCACGTAAGAGGAGGGTTAATCTAAACAAAAGCCATGATGTCAGCAAACCCTGGAGGGATCCTGAGGTCAGGCCCAACATGTATCTGGATAAGCTTCTTAACTTTCATGGCTGAACCTACATGCCACATTGTTATTATTTCTAATTAGGTCAAAATTATTATTTTTTTTCCCCTCTTTATGATTTAGTTAGTTTTCTATTTAGAATTCAGTTACTCACAAGTCTGTTAGCTTTCAATGAATTATCACTATAAAGATTACAACCATTACTGTAAAATAATTATTGGTCAAATTATGACTGAAATGCTTAGCTTATAGTTTCTGGTTGATAAAAGAGAAACCCATTTTAAATGCAAGTCTACCTTAGAGAAGAAGGTATTCAGTCAAAGCTTTGCTGCAATAATATCACGCCATCGTTTATCCCAAGAGGTACCGGTAGTTAGGATTTATATGACAATCCTGACGGAAGGCTCTGAGAACACGACTATAATCAATCTATAGGCAATAGTCATGAGTGATTTTAGCCACAGATGCATAAACTATTTAACACATAAATTTAACATGTAAAGCAAATTTTCTTCCCCATAAAATGTTTCATGGCAGATATATTTGTGCTTCTTTCTTTTGAGGTAAAGACAGTTGAAATATATTTTCAAATTACTGTAATCTTGGGTAGAAGAACACAGCTTTAATCTGAGAAATCCAGCAGAGTAATGTAGAGTTTATGTGTAGAGTAAATTTGCAGCCCTTTAAATCAAGATCAGGCAGCGATCCAGCACGACGTCCCAGCTGAAATCGGTAGCCTCAACAGCATGAGGCCAAATCTCACTTATGCAGGAACAAAAACATTGCGCAACTCAGGACAGAAACACAAACACCGTCAACAGACACACCACAACCTGTCCTATCGTATATCCCTCCACTACCAAATCCAGAGAGTCCAGGAACCTAAAACCACAAGTCTACTGGGATTCACGGCAGGACGAGTGAAAATCCAGACGCGCAACACAACTGTTTACCCTCCTGGTACTGAAGTTTACACACCAGTACTGCTGGAGACAAACAGGTTTTCACTATAAAGTATTTGGCTTTAATCACTTGTACAAATAAATCACTAGGTTGTGAACTCTCAAAACGAGTCTAAAAACAGAGATCCAATTGATTTATAAAGAGAAATGTAGAATTATATCCTTGTTGGATCACGGTTGGCTTTAGAAAGAGAAATCATTCAACTCCACACTCACCCGACAACTCTCAAACCATCCCAGCCATTCCTGACAACTGAATATAACGACTTTACCTCCACAAGTCAGATCTCTTTGTTACACACTGAAACAGTCCATTTAGTTGCTTCTGGTTTCAATAATTAAATTTCTGAAAACATTTACTGTATATGCGATAACATGGTAAATCCAATGAGATTTAAATTCTGTTTGTCTATAGGAATATTCGATGGAAGAAAAAAAAAAGCTTTATTTTCTGTTTGGAGTTTAAGTGCAATACAATTTATTGAAGTGCACGTGCAATAAGTGGACAAATGCATGAACTGTATCTCTAAGGAGGCCAAAGCATTTTGATATACTGGTCATGTTGGATACAGAGCCATGTGAGGAGTGTGTCTTTTGTCTCAAACACTGCTTTTGAGTTATAGCCACTGCTTGAGGTTAAGGGATGTGGCTGAACTGAGGTTCAGAGCACAATATGAAGTCCACTGTCTGTGCCACTCAGCTTGGAGTTGTTGCTTTCTTTGTGGAAAAATAGCTGCCCTAGTTTAGAGGCCAGAAAACTGGCTTAAGACCAAAAGGTTGTCAAGGGAAAACATCAGAGCTTGGTTTATGATTGACCATTGATGTCCCACCCTACTTTTGAAGTGACCAGCTGCAGCATCTAAAACACCAAGTGCTCCCCAGGTGCTGCAGCTGTCAAATGTTCTGGGTGTGCTTAATCAATCATTGCTTAAAGAGTGCATGCTTGATTTACAGATGAGACCAAATTCCTGCATGTGTCGTAAAAATGCATGCTTAAGTAAATAAAGAACTGTTTTCCTTCTGCTTTTAAATTTAAAATTTAGCGTAACAAACCCCGTGTTTTCTGATACGGACATTTCATCATCAAGCCTGGTTTAGGTACATTTTTTGTCAAAATGTTCAGAAAAGTTGCTGCAACAGTTAACTTATATAATCTATAAGAAACTTTAAAGTCAACATAAAATAATGAAGCCTTTCAAGCTGATGCATTTATTTATTTGTAAAATCAGGTTTCACAAATAATAGTTTTGTTCAATTTCAACAGATAAGATATTTCCAAAACGTATCTATTCAAATTATGAGTTTTCACATGTATTCTTGCTTCATGCCATAAAAGTTCAGTGCTTGCTCATACCTCCAAATCTGAGGTCATGGTTCTCAGTAGAGCTGTCATTCTAACCCAGGCATGGGCAAACCCCGGCCCGCGGGCCGTATACGGCCTGTTGGGCTTTTTAATTGGCCCGCTGAAATTATAAAAAATTTGGACAATTTAAAAAAATATAATAAATAAATAAATATATTTATACATTTTTTTTATACTTTATTTTTCAGGGGTGCTGAGGTAAAATTAAGAGGTTAAAATCGGCACTGGTTCAAATTATTTTTAAAAAACTGGTGTTGTTTTACCTGTAGTTCCAGCATTTCCCCAGTACAGGCACACTACAGACACTGGCGTGTATTGCAGGCAAGTGGAGAAGAAGTAATTTCTTCTTCTACGCTTTTATTTTTACTTTGCCCTACGAACTCCTCTGTAAAAACGTGTTTATCAAAGAAACGATAAGTGTACAGTGAGTGTCGAGTGTTTAAAATGGGGTGGACAACAACATATTGTTTCACAGAGGTCCAATCAAAGGCAGTTTTTATGCCAAGAAACTGTTGCGGTTTTCAAAGAATACACTTTGCTAACTGCTAACTATGCTAGCAAGCCTTTCTCCAATGGCAATTTTTTTTAAAGAAACGTGGTAAAAACAGAGCAGTTCTATTGTGTCCGCTGTCATGAGAGAATGAAGCTTCTGTGGAGTAAACTTCAGTGTCACAACGGACAGATCACCAAATTTAACTGGAAAACAGGTGGGCTGCTGGCAAGAATCCAGGATAAAGTGAATGAGGAAAACCCAACCAGGATGTTATTTTTCATCCAACATGAATCGCTGTAAGTCATGCTTTGTGTGTGCATGTGTGAAACTGTTCATTGTGTGTGAATTGTCCAAAAAAAATGTGAAAGACAAAAGTGTGTGAATTATTGTGCAGGTACTCTGTTGCATAGAGGAGCTGCAGGAGGATGACGTCTGCTTCCATTCCCAACCTGCCACAGATGACCTGCCGTCATCAACTTTAGATCCTGTAGTTGTAAAAAGTTTTGTGAGGAGTCTGTAGAGGTGAGCTGTCACTTTATTTTGACTTTTCTCCTGTATTCCATTAGCATAGTGAGGTAAGAGATTTGTGGTTTGGTTCATTTTATTTTTCTTCAGGTAAGAGAAAATACAATGGTTTGTTTTGTTTGTTGTTTTGGTCTGAAGTTGGTAAGACTCCACAAAGTCAATAATTTCACTATTGTAGATAAAATCTCTGTTCTATCATATAATCCTGACTTAGTGGCTGCTTGAGTGGTGCAGAAGGCGGAATCGTCCATAATTAATAGAGTCCCGGCGGCTGTTATTGCGCTGGGGTGTAACATCACACAAACATTCCATCCATCTGTTCCTGGCCCGGCCCTTAGCTCCAATTTTAGAACTCAGTGTGGCCCGCGAGTCCGAAAGTCTGCCCACCCCTGTTCTAATCCAAACCCGGAGCCCGGGCCACCACGAATTAGGGCAAGGCCATAATAATGTGCTTAATGTGTAGGCTGGGCCAGTGTCTGACTTTTTATTGCGTCAGTTGACGCACGCAGCTGACAATCCAATTATATGGCAACATGGCTTGCCATACATTCACCTGCTGCACGCGGTCATTTGACCATGCGCTGACTGGCCTTGAAAGAGGTAAAAGAAAGTTCAGTTAAAGTAAAGAATGACATTCAAACAAATGAGATCTTTGTTCTTTCCTGTAGAAGGTGGTGGTGTAATTTTAAAAAGATTCAGCTGCACTCAGCGGACATGCACGGCCGATGACCCAAACAGGTGAGATTTCAAAATATCCGACATGTCAGAGCAGGGTTCATGTCTGAATAATGCAGAATGCAAGCAGAAGCAGGGATTTAATGCACTTTGACAGCCATGAAAGGACAAACACCCCCTCAGCTCTGATCTTCTGCCCTCTTAGCCACGCACGTCCACCTACCGTTAATAACTATATAAGCAGTCAAAACTTAATTAAAAATGTTGTGTGGGTGTGTGTGTGTGTGTGTGGGGGGGGGGGGGGGTTGGTTTTGGACCTGTAATTGCTGTTAATTTGTCAGGTCGGGTGGGGTTCAGAAATGATGGCTACGGGCTGGGGCCAGGTGGGATTTTTTGGGACTGAATGCAACTCCAGTTCTCAGTCAACAAATGGCGGATTGCCCTCTATGGTTTGGGATTAAGGTGCTGCGTCATGTGGATGAGTTAAAAAGTAGTTCAAGGTTTTGTTCACAAGTGACAGAAGAATGGGGTGTCAGATTGACAGGCAGATTGGAGTGGCTTCCACAGGATTCAATACTTTGTGGTGAGGAAGGCGATGCACTGCAAGGCAAAATATTTCTGTTTACTAGTCAGTCTAGGTTCCTAACCTTACCTATATTTTAAACTGTGGGATGTCTTCTTAGGGAGGTGCTCCAGGCATGTCCAACTGGGAGGAGATCCTGCAGAAGACCCAGGAAACATTGGAGAAACTCTGTCTCTTGGATGGCCTGGGAATGACTGGAAATCCTCCCGGAAACGCTGGAAAAAGTGGCTGTGAAAAGAGATGTTTGAGAAGACTGGCTGGCTGGATGGCTGGATGGATGGATGGATTCAGAGCAGATTTAAGGTCTTAATGAACAGAGCAAATTAAAAGTGTGCACTGCTGTACGCTTTTCCCATTTTTAAAACCATCATCAGTCAAGTCAGAATCTGACATACTTAGTCAGAAAGGACTAAGTTTCAGAAAGAACATAAAATGTTTTTCAGGTATTTTATCAATTTCATGTGCAGTGTGCCATTTGTAAACAGAGGATATAAAATATTTTATTAAAAACTCAAACATGTTCTACAGTAATGTCATGTAAATTGATTGAATTTTGGTCATTTTGTAATTTAAACCAAAAAGCTCACTATAATAACAATCCTGTTTAAGTCGGGTTCATGATCCATCAGAGGATACGGTCAGCTAATAATACAGCACAGTGAGTGTTAACCCTACAGAACTAAGGAACCGGCAGACAGTAGTGGGACTGTTGTCGAGGCAGTCTGACCATAGTTGACTCTAAGAAGATTAGTTAAAGGCCACATGTGTCAGAAATTAAATTACTGTCCAGTACATTAAATTCTCAAGAAACTAAAAAAAAGAATATTATTTTTCAGCCTTCGGAGGGAAATGATTCAGTTAGGAATTGGACTTATTGAAAGAAACTGGCAAAACAACATATTCCAGCCATGCTAATTGGCGTACTTTCACATAGGCTGGAATGCTACAATAACATCCACTTCTTTTCCCTGAGGGGGCCTTGAACCTGCAGGCGTTTATGGGTCAGGGGACCCAGACATGAATAAGAGCAAGGTAAGAGTGACTCCATTATAAATATATGAACAGAGAGAAAAGGGAGGTCTCCAAGACACACACGCCGTTATTTGGGCATGTTGGGGAATGCTGACGCTTCTCGTGATATAATTTTGACATAATGCAGGTTAGGAGGAGACTTTTGCAAAGGAAAAATTGGCATTTTTGGGTCACTGCCATCAGACAGCTGACACACCTCAAGCAAAGTGTGGTTCTATGAGGCAGAAGGGACTAGTGGAGAAGAGGGGTTGGTTTTGGGACAAAGTGGAGCCGTGTCTCTGCGGGATGATCACAGAGGCATGGGATTGATGGGGTGGTGATGAAAGACAGAGATGTCAGGAAACAGACATCCATTGAGAGTGGGACCTGTACAAGAGGCCTACTGGGTAACTTGGAGGCCCATCAACACTTCTACTCTCTCTCTAGTCTGGGCTGAAGAGAACATGGGGGGAGGGAAAAATACAGAAAAAAGTATGATGTGAGTGGGGTGTCTAGTTGGTTTTACACACATCTAAAATACAGTGCATTTATTATTTTACTGACCTGAACTGGCTGCACCAGCATCTAAAAAACCTACAGTATCTCTGCATGCAAGATGCTGTGAATAAAGTCCTCTAGTTCTATGAGTCTGTTTTTCCTGTGTTTCCAGTTTCCCCAGAGTTTCTTCATAGTCAGTTCCTGCCACTATCACCTGTTCCTCGTCGTCTTTCCCCAGGTGTTCATTATTGTGTCTCGTTAGTGTCCCTTTCAGTTCATATCCATTAATATAAATTTAAGAATGTGATTCATTCTCACAATAAGAAATTAATACTCTAAATAGTATACTTTCAAAATAAAGTTTTGTTTCTTTCATTAATATTCGATTTCAAATTTGCATGTGGCTGTCAAACCCTAAGGGATTATACATATCTCTTTGCAAGTGTTCTCATCAGATTGAGATGTTTTTCATTTCTCAGTTCCCAGACATATGGAAATATTATGAATTGAGTATTGTTTTGGGTGCGCGTGGTATATACATCAAGGGACAATCTAACCCGAGACAGACATTCCCCACTTCCCCATTTGGGAGCTTAGCCACGAGGAACTCTAGTCACATTCAAATAAAATCTTTCCTGTCCAAATTGACACCCTTCCATTGCCATGGTGTGGAACTGGTTTAGTTTACAGTAATTTGGAGTCTGGGTGGCACAGGAATGTAATGGGGGCAGAGGCATGTGGTGTGCTTAGGATGACTAACAGACTCAAATTATGGGGTGGATTTCCAGCACTTATCACTCTCAACATATACAGAAAAGGAACCTGCTTTCAGAAGGAATTCCTTAAAAATGGGTTTAATACAAATTATCAGCAATGCTACATTTCTCTACTGCTAATGATGAAATCCATCAGAGAGCTTGCTCTATAATAAAGGCATAACCATTTGTCACTTCAACATAATTATTGACTTAGGATAAATATTTCTTTCTAGACGTCAACACAACCTAACAATAAAAAATATATATTTCATTGGACTTCATTATATGGCGTTAATGAACAAAAGGAAGGGGAAAAAGAACAACTTTAAAGGTAGATTTGAAGAGACAGTTGAGATCTTTTGAAGTGTTGTTCTGTGAAAAGGTCATGTACAATTAAGACCTTACCTGATGCAGACAGCGCTTTAAATAATCTCAATGTGGAGAATTAAATTTGAAATCTGATTGCATTGATGAGCCAAAAGCAAGTATGAATGGGCCCCAGACCAAAATGGATTGCCATTACCTGAAAATGCTCCAATCGCAAAAGATTTATCGCAGTTCATGCAAACATGAACTTTTAAACCATGACATAGATGTATATTTTATACCCATCCATCCATCCATTATCTTTACCCGCTTCTTCCTTTTTGGATTGCGGTGGTCGCTGGTGCCCATGTCCAGTTATCACTGTGCGAGAGGCGGGGGACACCCTGGACAGGTTGCAAGTCCATCACAGGGACTGATGTATATTTTATATTACCTTTTTTTTTTAATTTTTAAACATATATTATCTACGATTATATGCAATCATGAATTGTAGCAGAAACTAGTGCCTTCAGTGCAGTCTGGGGCATTTCCAGCAGGAATATCATTATGTTTCTGCTGGCATAATTAAGTAATGTGAAACCGATTGTGTTCTAAAGGTTAAGGTGTTTGTATGAACCTCGATAAAATAAACAGTTGGTTTTTGGCTTTGCTCAGTTATCTATTTTCTCATTGACTTGGTCTAAAAACATTTCAGAAATGAGACCTTTCAAAGAGCTATCTACAAGAAGTAAGATATAAGTACCTTTCCAAAGAACCCCAACTCAAAAGATCTGAACTATCCCTTTAAGTGTTATTTGTGTCAAATCATCATTTATCTGAAGCTGCCCTAGAGCTCAGCAAACACAATCACAGCCAACCTTTTTCTCCTCATAAAAAAAGAATCAAACGTATCTAAGTAGAAACATCCGGCACAGTTTTCATCAAGTAAAGGCTGGCCCACAGCTGGGGTGAAATTTCACATGCTTGAAATCAGTAACATTGGTAGACCCAGCTTTTGGACTATTTCAAACAATGATAGATCTACATGTGGAGCGGTCCTCATTTTCATCAGGAGTGATTTAATAAAAAGTTCCTTATGTACACACAGAAGATGGACACATGGTGTTCATAAGTGATATAAAGCTCTTTTCACAAAAAAGGTAATGGAATCCTCGTAGCACTGAAAAATTTAAAACACACACCGACAGATGCCTTCACAGCCAGACAACCTCTGCCTAAAACTCAACATCCTCTCTGTTCCCTTTTCTCTTCAAACTCTTCTCCTTTGAAATGCTTATAATCTGAACTGTCGGTCTTTCTGATTTCCTGTCTTGAGTAAAATAAAGGCTTGAATTGAAGAGGTCTGAAACACAGCTTGTATCAAGGTCTAAACACATCTCAACTTTATAAGTAAAGACAGGACAAGTGGAGCTATCTGCAGAGCACCCCAACAAATTATGTCCATGCGTACCTTTATCTGCAGAGACAAAGTCAGGGCCTACTAGTGAAAATGTGCAGAAACTTTTGGTCTTTGAGTAAATATAGCACACAAATCAGAGTTAAATGTGCAATCTATATCCTGTACAAGACCCTTTCTCACAGGGAAATTACTCTATAATACAGCAACTCATTTAGTCCTTAATCGATTTGCTGCAATCTGAACCGACATCTTTTTTTTGGTTTTTCCCTCTTCAGGGGTCTCCACAGCAAGTCATCCTCCTCCATCTCACTCTGTCCTCTGCATCCTCGGTTGTCACTCCATCTACCTCCATGTCCTCTCTAACTGCATCCATACATCTCCTTTGTCTTTTTCCTGACAGCTGCATTTCTAACGTCCTTGTACCAATATACCCACTGTCCCTCCTCTGGACATGTCCAAACCATCTCAGTCTGGCCTCTCTAACTTTATCTCCCAGTTGTTCCACCTGTGCTGTACCTCTGATGATCTCATTCCTAATCTTATACATCCTTATCACTCCTAAGGAGAACCTCAACATCTTCATTTCTGCCACTTCCAATTCTTTCTTCTGTCTTTTTGTCCATGTCTCTGTCTCCAGACCATACAATATAGCTGCTCTCACCACTGTCTTGTAAACTTTTCCTTTGACCTTTGCTGACACTCTTTTGTCACAAATCACTCCTGAAGCTTTTCTCTTTCCACTCCATCCTACCTCTTTACCACATTCCCCATTTTCCTGGACAGTGAACCCCAAGTACTTTGTCCTGCACCTTTGTGACCTCTGCTCCTTGTAGCCTCACTGCTCCACTGGCCTCCCTCTTATTCACACATGTACAGTAGTCCCTCGCTACTTTGTGGCTCGACTTTTACGGACTCACTCTATCACCGTTCGTCGATTACAACTTATTGGACTTTTTTTTTATTTTTACACGATTGTGGACTGTACAGTAATATCACTGTACTTGAGGTTTTGAAAAAGCTAATGACAAAAAAATAATATTTCGGACAGGCGCCGTCATTTTTTTTTTTTTAAATAATTCTGCACTGTATCGCCAGTCCAAAAGAACTTCATTACGCACAAGGCACCAGTGCAATTCCCAGAATTCAGCAGTGCTTCCAGCCATGTGCTTTCTGCTATTTGCCTGCCCAGGGGAGCCTCTCGTGCGGGGAGACGTCGTTTGGAAGTCCCGTGTCTTCTCCGGAGCTCACCCGGACTTTTTTCCATCACATTTTTCTGGATTATTTGGACTATAGCTGGACCATTGTGTGGTTTTGTGCTGGTTCTTCAAAGGTCCGACTCTCTAAAAGCATTTGGTGCTCAACAGTTTATGAAACCTTAAAATATATATAAATATTAAAATAAAAATAGTGTCCCTACTTCGCAGATTTTCACTTATGCGGGGGAGGACCTAACCCCCGTGATAAACAAGTGACTATTGTACTCTGTTCTACTACGGCTGACTTTAATTTCTTGTCTTTAAAAGTGTATACTTCCACCTCTCCAAGTTCTCTTCTACCGTTCCCTATTCTCACCACAGATCATGTCATCTGCAAACATCATAGTCTACGGGGATTTCTGCCTGACCTCATCTGTTAGTTGGTCCATCAACAGAGCAAACATGAAGGGGCTCAGAGCTGATCCTTGATGCAATCCCATCTCCAGCCTTGAATAGCCTTGAAGCTATCATCACTCTTACGGCACAACTCACCACTGTCCTGCTGTCCTCATACATGTCCTGTACCAGTCTAACATACTTCTCTGCCACTCCAGATTTCCTCATGCAATATCACAACTCCTCCCTCTGCACCCTGTCATATATTTTTTTCTAAATCCACAAAAACGCAATGGAGTTCTTTCTGACCCTCTCTGTACTTCTCCATTAGCATCCTCAAAGCAAAGATGGCATCTGTGGTGCTTTTTCTTGGCATGAAACCACATTACTGTTCACAAATACTCACCTCTCGTCTAGATTCAAGGTTCTTTATTGTCATTCCCATCACATGTGGTAAATGAGGTGGAACAAAATTGTGTACCCAAGGTCCCAAATACACCCAAAAATAGCAAAAATATAAAGTATGAAAAGAAACAGTACATAAGGATCTAAGATAAACGCTAAATACTAATAACGTAAAATAATATAGTATATTAAACAGAAGCCTGGACATGAGTCTGTAGTGAACAGATGGGTATGATACAGCAGCTAAAAGGCAAGAGATTGGCAGCATGGATAATCAGCAGCACAAATAAGTCACATATGACCAATTAAGGTGACAATAAAATGATTTTCCTGGTTAGGGATTTATGAGTCTAACAGCTTCAGGGTAGAAGCTGTTCCTCAGTGTAGTGGTTCTGCACTTAATATTCTGCAACCTTCTGAATTAGGGAAGTGGGGCAAAAAGTGTGTGTGCTGGGTGAGTGGGGTCCGTCATGAATAAACCCAGTACCTGGTGAAAACCCACTCATGCACGGAGCGAACATGCAAACTTCACACAGAAAGCTCCCTGGTTGGGATTCAATCTGGCAACCTTCCTGCTGAGAGGCAACAGCTCTACTAACTGAGCCACTGTGCTGCCCAGAATTGGACCAATTTTATGTAACTTTTTATTATTATTATTGGCATGACTTTTAGGCCTGGATAGTGACAGTGTTATGTGTTGTCATCAATGCATGCTCCCATACAGTGATGACATTTGTTGTCTCCATTTGATCCATTAAAAATTAGATATACCCAAGTGGAGCAGCAGGCAGCTATGTCAGCACCCAGGGAGCAGTGGGGGAAACTGTCTTGCTCAAGGATACCACAACATATGGGCATGGCAGGGAATCAAACCTGTGGCTTTATGGTCCCAAGTCAGCTGTCCTACCTCCACACCACAGCCATCTCAACGTGTCTTCTGAGGAGAGGGGAGCTCTCATTCAGTTGTCAAAATACAGCTCTACCACTTCAAAACTGTTGGTGGGTTAGAGACCCTTGTGACAATTCAGTAACTATTTTATGAGTTTATTTTTAACATCTTAAAAATTAAAGCAACAGAATTGCAAGCTTTTGTGACTCGGAAGAGGAAACTAGGAACCCTCACAAATATTTTGCGACATTCTGGACTCCTTTGCAATAACCCATTCACAAACTCCCAACAGTTGCTGCTCAGTGAAATATTGGCTAGATATTCAGCCATAATTCACAGTGCTTTACTTGGTGAAATACAAACAGTCCTTCAGCACAAACACCTCAAACTTAGTGTCAAGCACATGGGAGGTGGCCTTGATTTCCTGCCACAGGACTTGGACATGTTACATTTATCGAGTCCAACATGAACCTTTTCACATACAGAAGTATTTTAGAGTCAAATGTGAGGCCATCTGTTTGACAGATGACACTTAGCTGAAACTGGATCATGCAAAAGAACAATGAGTCCAAGCAGTGCAGCTAATCTACAACAGAATGGCTGCAAAAGAAAAGAATCCAGGTGTTGCAATGGCCCAGGCAAAATCCAGACCACAACCTGATTGCAATGCATTGAAGAGTTATTACAAGGACTCTGCAAAAATAAATGGCTGCAAACTTTATTTAATCTGAAACTGTGTTGAACTAATTTCAGGACTTAAAAGAAATTTATCATTTTTAGTATGTCCAGAGACATAAAATCTTAACATTACAGACTTTGTTCTTCATAATTGCAGCAGAGAAGGTGATTTTGTTTTACATAAATAATCTTCGATTTAAAAAGACTTATCCTTGTAGTTGTGGGTTTTTTTTAATGCTCCATTATTAAACAACAGATAAAGAGAGCCTATCTAACATCCTCCAGATCCATTCTTTGCATGTCCTGTCGGGTTTCAGAAGCCAGCGATGGAAACAGATAAATGCTGACGTTGAAAACAACAAAATGGCAGTTTGCAGATCAGTTTTGATCAGATCTGATCAAATGTCTACAGAACCAAGTCAGAAACAGTTTGAAACAACCATATCTCTATTGCACTAGATAAATAGTTACATGTTGTTGCTTAATAAATTTGCTTTTGCCATGTAAGAAATTGTTACACTTTGCATAGTGTGAAAAAGCAGTAGATATGAGTAGGGCTTAAGAAACAGAAAAAAAAGGCAGAGACCAGATCAGCATTGTTCTGTCACCAAACCAAAGGTTTTTCAGGTGACTTTAAGCACTATTCTAAAGAAACAGTAGGAGTACCAAAAACAAAGTCTGCAATACAAAATATCATTTATCTCCTAGTGTGGAGCAATAATTATGTCAACAACACAAACCACTGGGTTCCAGCCATTTAATGAGAGAGCCAGATGAGTGCCAGTGCTCATAAAAAAGTCCTCTTATCTTTATTCCAAATTTTATTGTCAAATATAGCTGCTCTGCCCATGACCGCCAAGAACTTCATCGTTACAATAAATCTACAGAAACAAGATGCTGCTTTATGACCACTGGTCTTCCTTCAAAGTTTGACCACCACAACAAAGAAAACCTGCGTGAGTGCAAGAATGGGACAGTTAATTCATATTTGAAAGACGGAAACAAAAAAAGTCTCAATGAAGCTAAAAAAAAAAAAACCTAAATATAGTGTGCAGACTGCATGTGGAACAATCTGACTAGGCAGCAGAGGTCCACAACATCCAACATGGACCCTACAGCATGAAGCAGTTCAAGGCAGTCCTAATATATGCTAGTGGACAAAAATACAGAATGCTGAGTGGCTGCTGGGAAATGAAGCATTGATGGAAGCTGGCTGTTGTTTTTGTGATGACAGTATTGAAGCAAAAGACGGGTATGATCCAAACACATGTGGAAACTTGAATTTCATCTTCACTCTTCTTCGGCGTCCTTCTTACATATGCTTGCAGCTTAATGTACTGTAGGCTGCATAACCAGGTGGAGACACAGAGACATTCCAAGAGAGCGGCCCTAAATCAACTGTCAAGACATACATATGCACAGGGTGTTAAAAGTTCATGTGAGAGAAACTTCTCTTGTACGATATGTCACAATGCTCTGCAGAAATGACTGAAACATGTCTCTCATATGGTGAAATTTTTAAAAAGCCCTTCCGCAGGGGCCACATTCTTTGGCTCCTGCACCAACTGTAAGTCTGTTTCTCCCTTCTTGATGTGGTCCTTTTGAATGAGTTGTGATAGGACTTGTTGATTTCCAATAAATTTTGTATGATGATAAAGGCACAACACTTAATTGAAAAACACAATTGACCCCATCTTGGAGAAGACTTATAAAGTCATTCCATAATTCTATGTAAAACCTTGACAATGCTGGGAGTTAGAGCATTGAACAGAACTGCATTTTGGCAAACCAGTGGAGTTAATGATGAATGATGCATCATTTGGTGTCTTCAGCCATTATTGGAGTCCTTTGTGATGGTGGGTGGGGACAGAGTCTTGCCTCTACTGCTTCATCTAGGATCTGGCTTTGTTTATCAATTTGTGATCGAGTCCAGATGGGTTTCTTGTGACTCTCCACTGCTTTATGGGCTTGCTGAGTCTGGACCACTGATTCAAGCAATCAGAATGGGCAGACCCTATGGGCATTGGAGAGCACAGATAGTTCTTACTTGGGAGGCAAGAAAAAAAATCATTGATCCACCATGACAAGCTGGAGAGTGGTTAATTTACGGGGGGGGGGGGGGGGGGGGGGGGGGGGGGGGGGGGGGGGGGGGGGGGGGGGGGGGGGGGACCTTGAAGAACAACAAAAGTAGCACAAAGAACTGACCTTTGCTTCATGAGAACTGGGAAAAACTTGATGGTAAAGACCCAAATGATTAAGTTTTTTAAAATATTTTGCATCTAAAAATATCTAAGTCAAAAACAACTTCTCAAAAACTGTAAAGTAGCACCATAAGGCAACATAAAAAAAAAATTTAAAGCCAGGTTTCACACTATTCATGGGTAACCTCAGAAGGAAACCAGTCTTTCCCCTTCACTGCAGAAAAGACACAGGGCTTTAGAGAAAAATGAGCCATGGGCAAAATGTATAGTTTGTCTCCACACCCCTGTTTTCTTGATGGAAAAGCTCTCCTAAGCCCTGGAGGTAATAGCTTCCATATGCAAAGCTCCAATAATCCAAACAAAACTAGAATGACAACACTGAGAAGGATAGATGTTATAGAACAGTATGTCATATTCTTCAAAGAACAGCACTTCAGCTTATCTGAGAGATGCACATCTGTTGACTGCTGGGGATTTGTCAGTGAAAGCCCATCATCACTCTCTCAAAGACACCCAACTGCTCATACGTCACTGTCTCCACGGGAAACACGTTAAATATCCAACTAATTTACTGTAATTAGAAAAGATTTGTGGTTTTGTGTGCCTGGCTGCCCTTCAATCTCCATTCCTTTATTTTTTTTCTAACAATATTATACCAGTAAAATAAGAGTTCCAGTTCTTATGACAATCTATATTCCTGGTTGGTTTGGTGGTAGGATGCTATTTTCTTAGTCTCTCTTTCCTTTTATTTTATTTTATTTTTTACCTTTTTAACCTTGTATGGTCTTTTAGTAACACTCATTTAATAGTATGTATTTTTAAGCTACAATGAAGTGCTTTACAAGAGGAGACAAAGTTAGTTGGTACACCGAACATTAAGATACGAAAAATTGACAATATTTTCACAAAGGAAAAGGTTTAATGGTTGGTTAGGCAAATTTCAAATCCTGTTTGTTCCATAAAATCGTGCTTGAATAAATAATTCAAAAAATTTCTAAACAAAATAAACAACTGGACTTTATTTGTAACAGAAGACGTTTGGCTTCTCATCTGAGGAGCTTTCTCAATTCAAAGAACAGAGAGTGTGGGGTTCGAGTTATAAAGCTGAGCTAAGCTAGATACATATGCAGATTGCCCTATCACTCCTCACTATAGGGGTTCATTAGGGTCTTTGCAGTGGTGTATTCTACATTTTGTAGTGGGTATACTCTGCTTAGAAACCAAAGTGCACCGGTTAGTACAATGTAATCATCAATGTATTTTGATTTTTAAGCATATTGAACATTTGAAAATTTCTCTGATTCTTATATTTGAATAAATGTACAACAAACTTTGTACAACAGCTGGCTTTGTATTAAAAACATGTTATAGAATTTATAAAACAGTATCAAAGCAAAACAAGTTCAAGTATTAAGTAGTAAGTACAGAAGTATTAATTATACAAAAAAACAGGTTGAACCAACTCAATGTATCTATAAAATGTTCCAAATGTGTTGACAATGACATGTCACATATCAATGGGCACTTTTTAGTGGGTATACTGAAATTCCCAAGTTTTTCTCATGGGTATACTCTGTATTCCCTCGTATCACGGACTACACCCACTGGGTCTTTGTTAGTTTGACTCACAGAGAAGCCACTCTGGTGACATGGGTGAAATTCCTGATAGATGTGAAACTGACAAAAAGGTTTAGTTTTTCCTTTGTCACAAACTGTGACTTGTATAAAACAAAATCAAACATCAGCAGAACCCCAAAGTCACAACCACAAGGAGCATCAGAGCATTTCAAATAAAAGTAGGTAACATTTGATGTAATCAACGAGTTTAATTTAAGAGTTGATGCTAATGACATCAATAGGAGATAGTGAGAGAGAGCAAGAGAGAGAGTGAATAGAGCCATTCTGCAGGAGATACCAATGTTTAAATTGTGACATATGATGGAATTGAAGAGCATCCAAATCAAGTTAAAACACACCCTGACTTTGATATAATAAGTTCTCATTTTCCACCCAAGCTGGTATTTTGCCACAAGCTGTTGCTGTAGCAAATTCCAGCAAAACCAACTCATAATCTTAGAGATAATATTTGTACTCATGGTTCAAAACTTGAACAAATTGTGCACACACCTGCTCAAGTACTCGACCAGACAAAAACAGAGTTCACAAAGGACACACAATTTGTTTCTAAAGACGTTTGATGTTTACCAAAGTATTTGTTTTCTGTAAGTTGTAATCAGATTTTAGTAGCAAGAAGCAAGTGAGCACACTTACTAGAGGCAGTGAATACCAACCCTGCTGCAGGAACTTTTCACACACATCTGTAAGAGATTTAAGTGCCTTCTTCGCCGTGCACTACAGTTATAAATGGTAGAGCAGGTAAATAAAAGGTCATTCACAGTTCCTGCTCACATTTTTTGTTTGTCAAGAAAAATAACAGCATTTCAGACAGAAAGAATGTTTATTCATATAAAATCTCAAATATCAATGCCTTGAAATATGAAATTAATGATAATGAAGGGGGAAAAAACATCTGCATAATGGAAGTGACTATGTGCTCTATTTAATGTCTCTGACTGAGTTCTAGGTTTCCTCAGTGAAAGTAATGGCACCTCTCTGTCAGATGATTAAAAAAGTAGCCAAACATTTACAACACTGCCCTAAGAGCCATGCTGACAGAAATCTATAATTCAATGACTTAAGCCAGCTTTGTTAATGGGACTGCATCATACCGACGCTTGTCAGCCAGGTTCTTGACTGCTGTGCAGTTTGGTTCCTTCCCCTCAATTTCACTTAACAGCTGGAAAATTCTGTGACACCACCAAAAGCTAAACCATTGGGTTTAACTTGGGCCACTTCTAACACACGAAAAGCAGTCTGAATCTGTATCACAAGAAAACGCAGATGAGAATGATTAAACATTGCGTGTGTGTCGAGTAGAAGCAATATGTGCCAGACAGTTCTGTAGGCCATGCATCTTTAAGATGATGTGGATAGCGGAGGGTTTTTTTGCACAACTTCCAGCTAAACATTCAAGATGAATACAGAATAAATATATCTAAGCAAGTAAAATCACAGTAGTATCAATAAAAATGCTTTATTAACTGACCAGTCCATTTCAGGCTATGGTCTTTGTGTTAAATTATCAAACAGAAGCAGTATACAACAAAGAATAAAAACAAAGTTCTGTATAAATTTTCATTCAACCTTTATACAGGTTAGTCCCAATGAGCCTCGGGGACACATCTACAAGAGAGACCTGATTTTAACAACAAGTGATGACAACAGTGGACAACAAAAACAATAATAGACAAGCATAAAAGAAGGCATACAAATTGAGAACAAATGAAAGAAAAATGGTAATAAAAAAACGAAACAAAAACAGCTAGATTGTAAAGAGCTGTAGAAAACTAAAAACAGGAACATGTCTGCATTGGTTTTTGCCATGAATTTAGCAGAAGTTTGAAGCCACTTAGAGAGGTCAAGGTCGAGAGCTTCAGATCTTTTTGCAAGATATTCCAGGAAACAGGAGCGGAGTAGGAGAAGGTCCTTTTGCCAAGTTCAGTCCGCACTGAGGGGACACTGCAGGTAATAATGTCCTGAGAGCGCACGCTGTAGCTGCACTCACGCAGAGACATGTAGGAGGAGATGTATGAAGGCAGCAGACCAAGAGTTCTTACCAAATGGATTGACCAGTGACCAATGACCACTAACAGGGTGGGTTTGGGTTCACGGTTGGACAGCTTCAATAAGTTTCTCAGGTTCTGATGTAAAACACACTTCACATTTTTACTTTACTTTTTAAAGTCTTTACATATAAAATGCAAACTAATGTTTTGTTTCATGTTATTTTGTGTTCTAATTTCATCTTGTAATGATGAAAAAATAATGTCTTCATGAGCACAATCATAAGCAAACCATTTTTTAATCACCAAAATAAAATAAAAATTAAAGATTTTTGACACTTTATTTTTGCCAGCAAAGATCAGAAAGTAAAATTAAGAGTCCACTCACCAGAAAAACACTAAGGTCAGAGATTTAACTTCAGGTTTTTTGGGGTAATCTTATTTTTATTTTTTTACTCAAACACCCTGTTCCCATGCATCTGCTGCCTCCTTCACAAGTCATGCTATCAAAATGACGGACAGCCTTGGTAAAGGAAAGAACAAAATAAAAACCTTAAAGTGTAACAGCATTTCAATTTAACTGCAAACCGTTGACATTTATTTGCATCAGCATTTAAGCCAACTGGAGAGAAGCAAGCAATGCTGGTTTAAATGACATTTTCCATTCCTTCATTACTTTATACCATAAGTAGAGACATTTACTCCAAACCTGCTCGCTACACTGGACTGAAGCAGAGACCTGTGAAGCTGCCCGTCTTTAAAGGAATGGTGAGGATTTCCACTATTAGTGCTAAACTGTAACATAATAAAACTCATATTTAAAAAAGGCAACTTTTGTTTTTACAAGTAGGGTTGAATTACTGAGGTTTTCATAAAATGTCACTGATATACTTTGGTCAAACTAAATGACATTACCAAATCCATCTTAAATGGCCTTGTGTTTTCAAGGATTCAAGGATTCAAGGTTCTTTATTTGTCATACACACCACATGTGGTGCATGTGGTAGAACAAAATTGTGTACACAGGGTCCCCGTTACATCCAACAAAAGTATAAAATGTAAAAAAAAAAAAAACAGTAATAAGATCTAAGATATGAACTAAGAAAAAAGTTAACTAAAAATACACTAAGCACTAGTAGTACAAAAACAATACGCTGAACAGCAGCATGAACATGAGTGTGTGAGCAGGTGAGTATGAATGAACACAGCAGCATAAAAGAGATCAGCAGCTTCATGATGTGATTTTTCACACAGTGATTGGTTAGAGATTCATGAGTCTAACAGCCTCAGGGTAGAAGCTGTTCCTCAGTCTAGTGGTTCTACACTTAATGCACTTCAACCTCCTTCCTGAGGGGAGTGGAGCAAAAAGTGTGTGTGCTGGGTGAGTGGGGTCCTTCATGATGCAGGTGGCCCTCTTCCAGCATCTGGAGGTGTAGATGTCTGTGATGGTGAGGAGACTGACTCCGACAGTCTTCTGTGCAGCCTTCACCACTCTCTGCAGAGCTTTTCTTTCTGCAGCTGTGCAGCCTCCATGCCACACGTTGATGCTGGAACACAGGATGCTCTCCACTGCACACCTGTAGAAGGAGCTGAGGACTGAGCTTCCCAGACCAGCTCGTCTCAGCCGCCTGAGGAAGTAGAGTCTCTGATGAGCTTTCTTGATTAGGCTAGTACTGTTGTTGCGCCAGCTGAGGTTGTCATTCAGGTGCACACCCAAGTACTTGTAGCTGGAGACCATTTCCACCGCAGATCCTCCTATGTTCAGTGCGGGGGCAGGCATTGTGAGTTTCTTTGAAGTTAAGTGAAAGCTCCAACTCCACTCTCAACTAGTCTATAGAGCATGATGTTTTCACGGTGGTTGTTTAAACTACAAGTTATTGTAGTTCCTTGAAGTAAGCTGTAATATTACAGCTTACCAAATTTGCTTCATGCAAATACTATTTTATGCAGGACACTCTCTCTTTTGTGTTGGACATGAAGGTATGTTTGCATCAGATAGTTTCTATGTTCAGTTATGCTTTAAGCTAAAATTACCATTGCATAATTTTAATTTAAAGTTAGGAGGAAATATAATAATAACAATAATAATAATAATAATAACAATAATAATAATGTGTATGTGTTGTCATCATTGTTTGTTCCCTTAAAATGGCTAAATTGGTTCTTTGCATTTAACCCATCCACCCCCAGGTATTGAGCTGCCCGGGGAGCAATTGAGGATAGGGTGTGCTGCTCAGAGACGCCATGAGATGTGCAGTGACTGGGGATCAAACCTGGGACTTTCGGGTCCCAAGTCGGCTGCCCTGCCTCTACTCCATCTCGGCTCCCTATATATGGAGGTGTTGAATATTTTCATAAATAATTGAAATTGGGCATGTGACAGTTTAATTGCAAATCCGAAACACTCACTTAATGAGATCTTGTGTTTATTCTGACTTTTTGAGTTTTTAGTTAAAAAAAAAACACCCAAACATAAGTCAAACACAGAGAAAAACAAAAAACTATCTCCCAACTGAGCACTCTTTAATCTCCTCTCTTTCCATTTACCTAGCTCTGCTTTATGTTAAAAAGTTAATCTGGCATGAATATACTCCAAACATTTGCTGCAGTAAAGTCTAGAATTATTCCAAATTTTGACAGATGACAAACTGCACTCACTCACCCTTTCAGCCTAAGCAGCATTATGGCATGAACATTTTGGCCCTGGCAGATATTGATCCCCTGAGGCTACCTCTACTTCTTACATAGCGCACTGTCACAAACTCCCAGGAATATTTGTTCAAAATGCAGCAGGCCACTGGATTGCTGTGGCTGTGGAATGAGCGGATTTTCATCCAGGTGCACCCAGTCCCTCTTCTGTCTTCAAGGACAGCCACATCTTTGTCACTCTAATAGATAAAAATGGAATGATCGGATCTTCCTGAGCCACAAACCTGACTCCAAATTCCATTTGCAGTGGAATAGAGAAGGTATTGTTCATTTAATGCTGTAAAACAAACAAAGTAGGTAATCTATACTGCGTGGTTTGTTCCCAGATATATCTGCAGAATGTCAATGATCACCACTACAGGTTGTTCCCTTCAATTGTGACCAGAGCCAGCAGGTCACTTTTCCTGCTCCTGAGTTACATTTCTCCCAGTCCAGCTCTCCCTGTTGTCTTCTCCCTTACATCGCTCCCTTCACTTACTCTCTCAAATAACATCAACTCCAAATAGCTCAACACACTCTGGTCAAGGTCAAACAACACCCAGCATTTACTGATGGCCTTCACAGCAGCTGAAAAGGAGAGCGCTCACTGTGAGGCGAGCTCAGTTTAAACTCTGCTAGCAACGATGCAAAGAAGACAAGTTATCTGTGTTGATTCAGCTAAGGGGCAAATAAAAGATTGTCACGGCCAAATGAGCACGGCACGGCTTTAACCTCTGAAAATAAACAAATCTATAACTCCTCATTTTTGACCGGTAGAAAATACTCCACGTGCAAATATAAACATAACAAAAAGGCTTGTGTTCACGCCTAACTGAGATCACGTTATAAAAGCAGCTTATAATCGGGAAAAGCTGAGTGAATGAATGAAGAATGGCACAAGCCCAGGACCTCTGAAGTGCAAATTTAGTGGAGCTCGCATCTGAAAATGTAGTTCAGCAAGTTCAAACACAAATGAAGACGGATTAGCCTGACAGTGATAATGCAAACCCAGGCAAGTATAAAACGCTGCTATGTGTCTTTCATCGACCGTAATGACACTTCCTTCATGGATATGAAATCAACAAATGTAGTGACCTGGTAGTAAAAGTTTCAACGTTTGTTTTTAAAATGAGCACATGCCTCAAGTGGTCTGTAGAAAACTTGATGAAATTATGCTATGAGCTAAAGTTCAAGGCAGGTCACGTATTATGAGTGACACCTGAGGGGAAAGATAGAAACAAATACATAGAAAATATTTTTGCTCAAAACTGATGCAGGACCTTAATGGATAACATACAGCTGAGAGCAGCTGTCTGTTACCGTAGGCACTCTTGGTATGAGATTAAACAGAGAATTTTAAAATAGTGAAAGAGTCCATTTGAACTCACAGTCCAGTTTACTGCCAATACAAGCTGTAATCCTGCCAGTAAAAACCATCAAATTTCCCTTGAGGGTGAAAAAAAGTAAAATTGGAATGTGTGACAAGAGACAGCAAGGGGACAAAAGAAGGATTGTGGTTCAAGAAACAATGAGCCAAAATGGTTTTGGGGGGATCATTCATAGCACAGTAATGTAACTGGGGTGGTAGAGTAACTCCAGGGAGGACAAACAGGAGAAGAAGTGTCTAATTTTTTTTTTTTTGTTCAACCTTCATTTATATACTTTAGTCTCATTAAGTCACAAGGACTCATTTACAAGAGACCTGTTTTAGACAGACAGCATATAAATTAAGAAAACAATAAACTACAGTAAAAATGAAAACCAAAAAAGTCCATGCTCAATAATCCAGGTATACAATCCAACAATTTTCAGTCAGGTCATCTGGACGGTTTCTTTTTTTGCTGAAACATTTCACCTTCCATCTGAAAGGCTTCATCAGTCAAGGAAACACACAACACAATGAATGAACTGATGAAGCCTTCTGGATGAAAGGTGAAACGTTTCAGCAAAAAAAGAAACTGTCCAGATGACCTGACTGAAAATTATTGTACAGTAAAAAGGGAATTAAAATTAAAGTAGTGTTATAAAACAATAAAGCAAGTTGCCATATAAAACAATGTAAAATACTAAAAAAACAGAATATATTTGCTTTGATGTTTCTATTGACCTTATCAAATGTTTAAAATCCCATAAAGAAATTAAGGTGGCAGCTTCAGATCTTGTTGCAAGGTGTTCCAGGTTACAGGAGCAGAGTAAGAAAAGGCCTTTGTGCCAAGTTCAGTCCGCACTGAGGGAACGCTGCAGGTAATCATGGCCTGAAAGCGCACGTTGTAACTGCACTGATGGCGTGACATGTGGGAAGAGGTAAGATAGCAGCAGACCAAGGAGGGATTTATAGATGAAAATGAACCAGTGTGAAAGCCTACGTATAGATAATGATGACCAGATGACCAATGAGTACACAGTGCAGTGAAGGTACGGTAGATACAACCAGTTATGAATCTTAGCGCACCATGATAGACAGCATCCAACATCTGCAAGCAGCTGGCAGGGGCATTCATGTAAATAATGTCACCATAGTCAATGGTCGGTAGGAAGGTAGCAGTTACGAAGCGCTTTCTGGCATTCAGCTAAACGAGATCTATTTCTGAAAAAGAAACTCCATTTTAATTTCAGTTTCTTTATCAAGTTTTTGATATGTGGTTTAAAAGAGAGATGTGCATCAACCAAAACTCCCAAGTATTTGTAAGAATCAACAAGCTCAGTGGAACGCCATGCATAGATGATATATAGGAAGAACTGCTGGCACCAACTTTCTGTCTGAAAACTACATCCCTTTGGTTTTATTTGCATTTAGCACCACTTTGAGATGGAATAAGTCTGACTGAAAGATGTTGAATGCAGACTGTAGATGCTGGAAAACATTGGCAACTGTGTTAGCTCGACGATAAACAATTGTATCATCAGCATAGAGATGCAAGGATGTGTCAGGAATGTTTTGACCTACATTACTTATATAAATTGAAAAAAAAAAAATGAGTGGGTCCTAAAACTAAGCCTTGTGGCACACCATTAGTGACTGTTGGGTAGCTAGATGAAGTTCCGTTATGTCGAACACATTGCCTCAGACCTGAGAGATGATCTGAGAACCAACCAACAGTATGATCTGAGAAGCCAATACTGAAGAGGCAATAATACATATGAATATACTGAATGAGAGAGAATGTTAGAAAAAATGCAGGGTACCGCATGTCCAGAAAAGTGAAGTAAATCTTTGTTCTCAGACATTTGACATGAAGCTAGCTTTACCTACTGAAGATTGCTCAACTTTCAGAAATTAAAGGTCTAGCACTCCTTGAAGGAATGCATATTGTGCCACTTTTATACCAGAATGTAAACCAAGATCATCTTATGTTGAGAAAGGATATTGTTATAGTTGTTTTTGGTAAATTAATTTAACATTATTTTGTGAGATTTTGCATGATCTATTAGTGCTCTGAATATGTGTTAGAAATCATTCTCAGCTACTACCACATGAAAATTAATCTCAATACCTATAAAACTAACGGAGTTATAGTAATTTTTGTGTTTCCTAAGGTCAGTTGACTGGGATGGCCTTCTTGCATTGAGTTGATTCCAAAAGTTAATCAGTGATAAAGATACAGAGATTACCTTCTGACAATTTCACTCAAATGATTTTCCTAAAATGATAAACAACTTTTAGTGTTGTGCATAAAAAAATTACACCAAACTTAAGGCGTTTCTTTTTGTATCATCCATGTGAAAACAATGAGACAAGTACGGAATAAATTATTCCAGGTTCTTTTCACATCATGCACAAAAATATTCATTTCCAAAAACCAAATGCAACTCCTTTTATTAAAACTTGTATGAGTGCATGTTACTGTGGCCCCAACTAGTATGATTATTAAACACAACCTGATTAGAAACTTTACATTGCTCATAATTTGTAGCTATAAATATTACCCCAATTTTTTTTTAATTGCTCTCCCTAAAAAGCACTTCAACCTACAACTTTTCTACCTTTTTGGATCTATATATTTTTTTAACATGTCTATGGTATTACTAATGTAGAAACATTTTTAAAAAATGCATTAATATAAG
This sequence comes from Nematolebias whitei, assembly GCF_014905685.2. Classification (NCBI taxonomy): domain Eukaryota; kingdom Metazoa; phylum Chordata; class Actinopteri; order Cyprinodontiformes; family Rivulidae; genus Nematolebias; species Nematolebias whitei. Next base: position 21,485,011 of record NC_056507.1, on the reverse strand, counting down.
AATAATGTAAACATTTTACCTCTCCTGCCATCATCATGAATGTTATAATGATAAGAAGATTATGCTTTATCAACAAAATCAGAAAAGCTTAGGAATAAATAACAGATTCTAGACTCGTAATGTGAGCAACATGGCAGAAACTCATTTCCTTTTTGCTTTCATGCAGAATAGATGCACGAAGGAAGCATCAACCTTCTGTTAATTGATCTCCTTTCCACAGTGATTTATTTTCTAATCTATCTTAAGACATTCCTCTCATCTTTTTCATGAATACATAATCAGCTGCACAGTCTGCTTGCTAATGAATTAAAACTGAAACTACTGATGAGGAAGATAACCAGGTTCTTTCAGGTAATAGCCGATCCCCTTCCATCATAAATCCTCTCTATCACTGGGTTTAGAGCTGAAGTACAGTTCAGAGTAGTGGTACAAATTCAATGTATGCACATCTGTATTCGACATTATATGTTGGATTTTATGCTGAAGCCAAATCAAAATGTCAAATTCACAACCAGCAAAAACACATTCCGTTTGTCCCCATTCACCTGGAGAAGCTGATCCAAGAACTGACAGTGAAAACACCATAAGTGCCGAATGTCTACCCCCTTGTGGACAAAAGACACATTACTCCTTGCCCAAAATGCTAAAGAGCAGACAGGATTGGTTTCATGCAGCACAAAAAGAAAATACCAACAACTATGTGAAAAGGTAGAAAGTATATTTTATATGAATTACTACACTTCAAAGATGCAGTCTGGGTAGCACAGTGTGAAGGTATGCACCAAACCTTTTATGCCCTTAGTCTTGGTCTGAAGACAACTGTCAAGAAAATTTCCATTAACATCAGACAAACATGTGGTTTGGCTCTTTATGCCAAGCAGCAGTGAAAAGCTGCAGAAACTCCAAGCCCTGCAGGCACTGTGGGCAAAGAAGCAATGTGCAATTAACCTGCCACACCTCACCTGCAGAAGAAAACACACACACACACACACACACACACACACACACACACTGATATCTCTGTCACCTTGACACTCAAAATGTATCAATACATACATAAAGCATAATTTAAAAATCAACTAAAGAGGCTGAAATCTGAAATAAATAAATAAAAGTCTGAAAAGGAGATATGTTGCATTTGATTCTAATTGATTACTAATTAAGATAAAGTGTAGCAAAGGTGCCCCTGCTTCTTGTTTCCTGTTAACCGTTTTCTCTTATTTGACTCTGACTTCCTTCTCTCAGTCAGACTGAGGCTTGCAACAAAAGTTTCTGTAAAAAATAAAAATAAAAAAGTGGGATGTAGGAAAGGAGATTTTCCAGAAATTGATCCTGAGCGCTGATCTGCCTCTCCACACAGTCTGAAAAGGATTTGGTTTCATGAAGTCTGACTGCAGAAGGATACTGCCAGCTTCCATCTTGAGGCTGCAGACAATGAACAGTAGGTACGAAGCTGCTGGGAATCTCTGATCCTGAGGGGATTAGCTTATATAATTTTTTTTTTTTTTTTTGTTCTTGTAGAGTGTTGATTACAACTCATGATTTTCAAACATTGCCTAAAAGTCCACAACTGAACCCATCCATCAAATAGCTTTACTCGCTTCTTCCTTTTCGGGTGCAGGGGTCACTGGTGTCACTGGGTCCATATCCAGCTATCACTGTGTGGGAGGCAGGGGACACCCTGGACAGGTCTCCAGTCCATCACAGGGACACAGAGACAAACAACCATTCACTCTCTCACTCTCACCTAGGGACAATTTAGAGTTACCAATCATCCTAACATGCATGTTTTTGGTCTGGGGGAGGAAACCCACACATGCACGGAGAGAACATGCAAACTCCACACAGAAAGGCCCCGGCTGGGATTCGATCCAACGACCTTCTCACTGAGGCAAGAAGCTCTACCAACTGAGCCACCGTACCGCTCACAACTGAAACCACATTAGATGAATTAGATTTTAAAAATGTGATCTGATAAGGAAAAGTACACAATAGTGCACGTGAGCGTTGCAGAAGCATGTGAGCGTTTATTTTCTGTTTTATGTGAGCCATTTGTGCAGAATAAAGGAAAATAAATGTTTCCAGTTACTGCTGATCAGTCCTGCAGATCAGCTTGGAGGAATTTTCCTGCAGCTTCAGATCAATGACGTTGATGTGTTTTATCACAAAAACTGCTTGTTACAGCTTTTTATTTGTCCTTTTTTTCCCCTTTTGGGTCTTTCCAGGACTTTGAAATTACTTCTTCAGCTTGCTGTATGAGTCACTCACCGTTGAGATTTAGTTCCCAGACAGATGCCCTAACTTTTTCCCCTCTGTGCTCACAAGGGTAATTAAAGAACTCATCGTTCTGTCACTGATGAAAACCATCCTGCCCCAGACGCGAGAAAACAGCTCCAAACAATCATGCTGCATCCTCAAAATGATTCTTAAATGGGGAAAGTTGTTCTGCTGGAATGCAGCGTTTTCCTTTATCGAAACATAATGCTCCTTATCTAAACATTATATTGCTCTGTTTTGGTCTTCTCTGAACACTAAAAAAAAAAACTTTCTGGCTTGAAAGCTACAGATGGGCAGTGACGATGTTCGGAGTGCTGCCATGCACTCCATTACTGTTCAGGGATCTCCTCATGGTGGACTCAAGAACATTAAGGATAGTGTTCTCAGACTCTCAGTGGGCCTCCTGGAGAAATGTACAAAGCTTTTGATTTTTATTTGGATAAACCTCTGCTCTGGACACCCACTTACTTCCTCACTATCCAGAATGATTGAAAACACCCGGTTTTAATTTCAGCTTCACTATTAAACCCAAGTTATTTTAAGCTTTACATTCACTGGGATCCTGTTGTTTTCACTGCACCTTGCTGTTTTGCTTATGAGGTTTAAAAGGTGAATGAGGAGGTTGATAAACTTCTAAAACAGAAAACTGTTTCAGTGTGCTGCAACACTTCTGATTACGTGGTATCCAATTTGGTCAGTATGAACACAACGCAGCAGCATTGTGAGAAAGTATTCCTTGTGGAAAGACTCTCGAGGTCATACTGTTCCATTCCTCAGATGTGTGTTGGATCCTGTTTAGAATTACGAGGGCTCGAGCTTATCCCGGTAGTCCACAGGATAGAGTTGGGATTCCCAGTGGACGTGCCGTGAGCTCATCCCAATAAATACGTGTTCAAATGTAAGATTTTTTATTTCACTTAGTTGATTCGTTCTAAACTGAACAAAGTTTTAGGTCACATTTAGAGGAACTCATTTAAATAAAATACTTTTGAGGCAAGTTGTAAGCTGCAGATGTTTACCCAACAATGTTGAGTCAGGTCATCAGGACTTTGGCCAACAGTGTTTTTAAAGAGCTTTATAAATAAAGTTGTATTGTGTTATTGTATCTGGATGGTTTCAAGCAGCACACTCCCAAAATGGACCAACCAGTTTGCTGGTGATAAGATGGTTTCTGGGGCCCGCTCTCTCCCCAGTCAACTCCTCTCAGGCAGCCATAGCCAACGTGGTTCAAAACATCAAAGTTCATGCTCAATAAGCCACGTAAAAAAATAAATAAATACATTTTTAAAATCACTGAATTTCACCCTTTTGGCTATGGCTGCCTCAAAGGAGTCGATGGGGGAGAGGGCGAGCCCAGAAACCATCTTATCACCAGCAAACTGGTTCCACTATGTGAATGTGCTGCTTGTGGGACTGAGTCCGTTTGTGGTTCCTCAGATTGATGAAGTCCTTTGGATGAAGGACAAAATGTCTCAACAAAAAAAAGAAACCGTCCAGATGATCTGACTGAACATTGCTGGATTATTTACCTGGATTATCGAGCATGAAGTTTGATGCAGATGTTTACATTTTGTTGCAACAGCTGACTCAGTGGTTGGTGAAGACAAAATAGACAGCACATTGCAAAGAAGCATCTTGATTCAATCAGAAAAAAAAGACAGATTCTGTTCAGTGGCAATTAAAACCTTCTCTTTTAGTCTTTTAGAAAGGAAATGCAAGTGGTACCAATCATCCAACAGGCAGGAAAAAAGCTGCAACTCTTATTCGTCACTGTGTAAAATGAGTTTTGTGACTCATGCTGACATATTTTAAGCAAACGTATAAACAAATGCAAAACGGCCAGACTACGTTCGTGTGTAGGAACTACTAATTACTCCTATAATTAATACCAACCTGAGCCGAACATGAGAACATTACGACACAATGTCAAGCGGTTAATATTAGCAAACCACAGGGATGACATCAGATTGTGTCTCGATGCGTCTGTGTAACAAAGGCCGTATGAATACCTGTTATCCAGTGCCAGTGTTGCGAAGGGGTTTTCATGGTGCCCCAGGGGACGCACCCTCTCCCAAAATTCACAGCAACTCAAACAGCAAAACACATAAATAACAACAAGAATAGTTGCAGTCACTTTTCCCAGTTTGAAGCAAATTCATAAAGCAACCACACCAAGCACAGTGAGGAGTACACAGGATCTGGAAATCTAGGGGCAAATCAAAACCAGCACTCTTCTCTCCTGGGAAGGGCTTTGTTATCTGCCTTAAAGCCAATATAATTCATCAGCTGAATTATGGATGTTATTGTTGATTGTGGGAAATAACCTCTCATGACCTTAAAGTTTAGTAAAGACAAATGCTTGTATTATTACTCTATCTCCTTCTACTTCGCTTTTAGGAGCATTATTTGTCTTTATTATGACAGATTACGCACACAAAGCCCTTTTATTTACCCCACCAAACATACTTTTATGCAAGCTATAAAATTATGACAGATCATTCACTACACTTCCCACCAAAAAACACTAAACACACACAAGAAATGCCACTGGCTTTCAATCATTTTAACTGACCTGGTCTGACACATCCCACAAACCCAATTTTCTCTCATTGCCACTCTGCAAGTCTGAAAAGTCTAATGTTTATGTCGTCTAGACAGACTGGTGACTGCCAACCATGGGTATCTGAGGAGCATGCTGCACAGTGTTTAACCACAGATGAGCCCTCCACTGTCATTTAACAACAAAAATCACCCCTCGCAGATAAACAGCCTTGCAGTGGAAGGTCCCAATTTCAGGAGTAATCTGAAAGCACTGTTTTGTACCGAATGAGAGCTCAGTGAACGCGTTGGTGCAGCTCCTCACTGAGCAACCTCTGAAATAAGGCGAAGAAATCTATTTGCATTCAGCTATCTTGGCAAATAAGATTAACTCTGGTTGTGGGCAAAAGCCTTCCCCTTTCCAAAAACACAAGTATTATTTCCTCTCTTTAACTGGCCAGGCACTGACAGAGACGTGGTGTACTCTCCTCTCCTCAGTGTTTCCAGATAAAACCTCACTCAGACATCAATTTAAATGGCTTTCTGTGATGCCTGGAAAAAAAATTACACACACATGCATTACCATATTAATTACCACAGAGTATTTTTTATTTTTTTTTGCACGAGAGGAGTTAAAAACAAGAAAGTAAAAAAATTAATGAAAAAAAAAACATCTAACACAAAAATACTTTCTAACCAAAGGAATTTGTTTATACACAAGTCAAGATGCATAAAGGGAAGAGAAACAGCTTCAAGCAACAAGATTCTTACAAAACACGTCATTTTGCAGAAGAGGCTTGTAAAAAGAGTTAATTGTTACACATCTGTTGGATTAGCAGACGAGCACAACATTTGTGTTCCTCGGGAACGCCGGACTTATACTAAATACGGAGTTGCGACTGTGCATGCTGGACTCTGCAGGAGGAGATTAAAGCGCAGAGAGGGGGAATAACCTTTGATGCAGCTGTGACATGTCAGCTAAACAGTGGGGCTGTGTTGCTGTGATGTGGACTGATAATGTGCTGCATATCAGTGGAAGGAAGTGGACCAGTTATTGTTATGACCACAAAGGGTTTGGGTGGTCCCCATGTGGACGAGCACACAAAAACACAGCGATTTTGCAAAAAGAACTAGAAAGATGACAGGAGCACATAAATATACCATATCTGCAGAAAATGATTTAATACAAGCTTTTTGAACACCTGCCATTTTCTCTCTTATTAGATAACACACTGCAGCGTGCACTGACCTAGAAGGGCATGCAGTGCATTCACACACACTTTTATACACAAACGTATCTGTGGAATGCATTTTCCCTTGTAATTGATTCAAACCCTTTACAATAACACATTTAGACAGGCAAGCTTTTCCAGAGGCACCGTACTCTCCTAACAATAGAGCTATAAACACATGCAAGCACGTGCACATGGTGAGAGGAAAGGATGCAACATGCTAATATAGAGCTCACAGTACTGTAGAGTGTCATTGACTGAGAGCTGATGCTGGCAGAGATTCATCGTAGCTGGAAAACGGCAGCGACCCGTCCAAACAACGTGCTCAGCCTCGCCCGGGAGAAGCAGGACAACGCTAATCCCCTCGCAAAAAGACACAACGCTGGATGTGTTACAACTTTTTTTTTTTTTTAATCCAAGAAAAAACAAATCTGCTGCTTCGTTTTGCACGTCTCTTTACTCTTCGTGACTTTAGATCTACAACCAGGTTTATGGCCCGAAGCAAGATATAGTAAACATAGAAGCATTTTAGTGAAGCACTCAACACTGCTTAGATTTTAAGCTCAAATTACTCTATTTAAAATACAATCCATCACCACGAAGCAGAGTGAAACACAACTGTATCCTGTTACCAGGAATGAAACTCAAGACCTGACCACCAACAGGTCTCACACATGAAAACAGACAAAAAAAAACTTTGCTACTAGAAACATAAAAGACGAGCTCATGTTAGCGTTAAAGAAACATCTTTACAGTAGTACTGTCATACGTTAAAGTACACAACACAAAGGGAAGTTGAGGCAATCAGTGAGTGGATGTCAGCCTCCAGACAGGAACAGCTTCCAGCATTTGTACGGCTGTTCATAAATCACTTGGCACAGTGGGGTAATGATCCATCGAGAAAGAGCGAGGTGAGGCTCACCTCAGAGGTAGACCTCTTTTATAGACCCTTCCTGTCTGAAAGTGCTGAGAGAAACATGATTATTGCTGTATGTGCAGCTTTTGAATAGAAAAAAAAACTTTTAAAGAGGCAAATCGGCAGCGTAGATAATCATGATGCTTGTGTTGCTTCTTTAAAGACCTCCCACTCTTAACTTTACATTTTAAGATTAAAAGCAAATACTTCAGTTTCAAACAAGAAGCTCGGTTAAATTAGATTTTACCTTAAATGCAACTTTTTTTTTTTTTTTTAATCACATTTTTCATTCATTCAACCTTTATTTAGACAGGTTAATCCCATTGAGCCTCAGGGACTCATTAGATTGAACAGTTCAGATCTTTCATTCTTGTCAACATAATTGCGGGGGCGGCTGTGGCTGAGTGGTTAGAGCAGTCGTCCTCCAATGCAAGAGTTGGAGGTTCGATTCCACCACCAGTCACATGCCAAAGTGTCCCTGGGCAAGACACCAAACCCTTCATTGCCTCTGATGTGTGTCCCATCAGTGTATGAATGTGATAAAGCTCTGATTAGTCTCTTTAGAATGATTTGTTCAATTAGCTTTGTAGAGATCTAGTAGAGTGCTGTATGAATGGGTAGATGAGGTACAGATTGTAGTGTAAAGCACTTTGAGTGTCTTCATAAGATAGAAAGGTGCTATACAAGTACAGTCCATTTACAATTATTGTGCAGAAACTGTAAGGGACAGCCTGGAGAAACTAGATGTTGATTTTAAACCATACTTTTTTCTGTGGCTTTTTCTATGTCAGTTAAGTATTTGTTTGACAAATATTGTCTATATAGTAATGGTTTAGATATGTGGATTTTTTTTTAGGCCGTTTAGAACGAAAACTGAATTTTATTAGATGATTTACGAATGATAAACTCTCATTTGTTTCAACAAAGTCCATGTTTCATTTAACAACACTGTTGTGTTGCATTTGAAAAGTATATAGCATAACATAAATTATGACACAAGTATTTTTATACAAACCATTTGTATCAACACCATACATCATCATTATGTACACTCTACATGAGCAGAAGGAGTTTCCTACGGTGGATCTGAATTTTACTACTTTCTAATGTAAATAATACTCACGAGGGCCGAACTGGCGCTGTGTGGGGCTGCCTGCCGATGAAAACTGGCACGAGCTTCCCAAAGAATCTTTGCAACTCTTTTTGAACAACATAAACTGCTCCTGTTGCCAATTTCTGTTTCAGGAATGTAAACTTAAGACTGAATTCCTGAACCAAAATTACAAGCATTCAAGCATAACAAGATAAAGAACAGAGCCAAAGTCTCTGAGTGCACCCTTTCTACTGAGCGTGTTGCATGTGGTCATATGATGAACTTAAGCTGTGAAGAATTGACAACTAAAATGACCAAGTATATAGTTTCCAGACAACTCATAGCTTTAATGTGAATGTGCTGCCTTTTCAAGACACTGCTGATAAGACCATTTTATTGTTTGTTGTTTTGGATTAATTATTTAAACATAAATTCAGCTACATGCATTTTTTTATTGGAATAAATTACAATGACTGTAAAAAAAATCCAATAAATTCAGTTTTAATGTATACCGAGGACCTTCACAGAGCAGTGATCCTAATTGTAAAATGTTAACTGCAAAACAGCAAAGGTCAAATGAAAAGTTTACAAGACCGTGGTGACAAAAAGACAGGAGAAAGAAAAGGAAGTGGCAGAAATGAAGATGTTGTTCTCCTTAGGAGATGAGATCCTAAGGATGAGATCATCAGAGGTACAGCACAGGTGGAACAACTGGGAGATAAAGTTAGAGAGACCAGACTGAGATGGTTTGGACATGTCCAGAGGAGGGACAGTGGGTATATTGGTAGAAGGATGCTAGAAATGCCGCTGCCAGGAAAAAGACAACGAGGAGAGATATGGATGCAGTTAGAGAGGACAAGGAGGTAGTTGGAGTGAGGACAGAGGATGCAGAGGACAGAGATGGAGGAGGATGACTCAACGTGGCCTTTCTTTTAGCTGTTCCCTGAAGCGAACAGCCAAAAGAAGAAGAAGAAGAAAAAGGAGGAGTCTGAGCGACTCGGACTCTGCAATCAGTGGCACCCCTGGTTTTTATTTTATTTCTGTGCTTTTTTTCAGTTCTGCATCATGATTTTGTCATTTTAAATGAAAAAGCTGATCTGGAAGTTGTGTATTTTGCCATTTATTTTATATGACTGCCTGCAACAGAATAAACAACTTTATAAAATATGGAGTTGTCAACCTGTTCTTAAAAATATCTCAGTGTTGAAGAACGGTTCCCCATTCCTTTAATACTGAGACTTTAAATGGAAATAAACTCTAAGTTTTAACTTTTTTATTTAATTGCCTCAGCACAAATTAAACAGGAATTATTCTGTAGATGTGTCAAAGTTTATAACTAAAATTTACAAATACTTGCACATTGACAATTTTTCCGTTAAAATAAAATGACAGTTTGGTAACGTTTTGCTACCTTCCCATGCATGTGATGTTCACATAGTGTGCAGCACTGTGCCAGTGACAAATCAAGTAAGTTAAGACGATGCACACATGCTTTGTAAAAGAGCACTATGCATGCTTAAATAATTTCATACTTACTGTTTGACTTTCTGCTCCAGCTGTTCTCTGCTGCGTTGTCAAACCCTCCTGTCAGAAACAAAAACCAACACGTTTTTCTTAGAAACACACATCTTCCATAAGAAATAGTAGAAGAGCTGCAATAAGTTTGCAAAGACAGGTGTGCAGTTTGGTGAAACAACAAGTGTACACAAATCCCTGCTGATGACAGAAACTTGACAAACTGGAGAGGATTCTGTAAATCCTTTAATAAAATAACTGAAGAGCAAATACAAATAAAGGCAGAAACCCAAAATCTGCAAGTAAAGACAAACTCTTAACAGTAAACATGAGTGAGAGTGGCTCTGATTCACTTCAGTACTTTAATGCAAAATATTTCTGGCAATATCATAAAAAATAAAGTGATAATAATTAAATCAACAAAATGACAATAGAATAGCCACGCCCAACCACTGCAGCGATACAAAGTCAAACGCCAAACACTGAGGTCATGTCGTTTTTTTGAAAAAGAACAAAAAGAAAAGTTTCTCAGAGCTACATGCTCAGTAGAAGCTAATGAAATAAACATGACTGTCCTGTTCAACTTCAAAATAAAAGCCAAAAAACTAGGAATATTTTGGAAGTGCCTAAAGTCAAGAGCTGATGTTGAGGGAGTCTGTAATAACTTTGTGTTGAAATAATGATTTGAACTGTTGGCTCCGAGTCGGTTCCAACTCTTTAAATTGGGGGGAACATATACTCTTGGGAGTTCAAATGAATGTTGTCATTTATTAACAGATTTTACTGAAGATAACATTTTCGGTGAAGTAATTAAAGGCAGCAGGGCAAAAATGTCCACTTTTCAAGGCCTGTTAAAAACAGATCAGCATTTGGTAAAACTACAGCAGAAGCAGCAGAATGTTATAATTTACACACCTGCAGGGAAAGCACAAACACATCCGTTTGTGTGAGCATGCTAAGGCCTTTGAATCAGCGCAGGCTTTTAAAAAATCCTTCTCCTAGCCTCCAGCATTAAGTGATTTATTAGTGGAAATGCTGACAATGACTTTTTTTTTTTTTGTTTGTCAGGACAAGAAAGCAATTCTAGCTGAAGTCAGCCAAGATGAACAGTGATTTATATCTGATTAGGTTAAATAAAAAAATAAATTTTATAGAAAATGACATCATAAAAAAAAACAGAAAAAAAAAATGTTTTAAATAGATTTTTAAGGACATTTGAATCTGATGGGTATTACAGGGATATCATTCGATCCATCCATTTTCCATGCCCACTTTATCCTGTTAAACATTTGGGGGTGGGGGTGGAGGTGGTTCTACACCAGTGACGTGTGGTGAGGTCTGTGGCAGGTGAGACACTGACTCGTCTGGAATCGGATGCTCACATGTATGAACCCAAAATAGAAGCTTATATTTCAATTTAGCCTTTTTGTTCTTTTAAAAAGGCATCCAATTATGCTGTAATCAACTCCATACTCCTCTTGTTAAATAATTTTAAAAAGCATGTATTATCCGAGTTTGGAATAATGATGAGTTTAGAAAAATCCTTTAGTTTTGAGATTTTATCTTCCATTTTGTCTAAACAAATTTAAACAAGTGTACACCCCCGCCCCCCTGCATAACAGAAGAATGCACAGCAACGTTTCATTGTTCCTATGGGGCAGCACTGCCCCCTATCAGTGAAGAACGGTACTTTCTGCCTCACCCTGTGTATTTTAACCTCGCATCTAAGATCGATTAGAAAGAAGGAATATATGTCACACATTCATTCAATATATGAGACAGACTGTAGAACATCAGCATGTGCAGCACATGTGTAATCAAACATGTATATTGGTGATATAAAAACAGACAGCAATGGCCATGTGCCAACCACCTACTTCATATATTGTATATGACACAGCGCCCCCAGAGGTGAACCACAGTACTACACTGCCTCACCCCACATTGTTTGAACAGGCAATGCGTAAATTCTGCAATTTTGACTTGAATGTTGAAGTGGTCAAATGTATTTTCTCTTATCATTGCTAGTATTTTACTTGTCATGGTGACAGGTGCGGCACTGCCTCACCTGCCTCCCATGACTGCACGTCACTGTTCTATATTAGCAGTAAACAGACGAGAAACACTAAATTATAAGAAGAACATATATGATCCTATATATAAAATTAACTCAACTATATTTAGGTCTGTAAAATTTAATAGAAAGAGCCATGAGCTCTAATTTAATGTGATCAAATAAATATAAATTTTTGTATAGTTTATACTCACATTCTATTTATTTATTTGTATTTTAAGTTACGTTTTTAACTCTGTATACTAAGATGTTTATACGTCATTATGTTTTTCTTTGCAGCTACAAACATTATTTCATATTTTACATTTTCAAATACTGCTTATAAGAGCTTTAAAGACAGCAGAGTGCATTAATAGAGAACAGGTTAGACCATCAGCCAAGAACTGTACGTACACACATCACCTCCTGCTCAGAAATATCTGCTCATTTCTAGACATGTGAAGCAGCTATTAGGACAAAGGAGCCAGAACATCTAGTCATCATGATGTTCGTTTTTACAAGCAGAGTCAAGACGGTTTATTCTCCGAAGATGATTATCTTGAGGAGAAAGCTACAGTTGGTGGAATACTGCATGTGGAAGACATTATTGGTAATTGCAGTACAGTAGTTGAGACACTTATACAAGCTATGCAATATATACACAGGAAAAGCCACAGCGTGTATCTACGTTGAATAAAGCAGCGGTGGGAATGAACACTGCTAAACAAGAAGTTGGGCAAAACATTCTTCCCTGCGCCAAAAGCCTGGACTGATTAGGCTGAGCGTCACGTGAAATACATAAAACACATCACTAACCGATTAAGAAGAGGAAACAATAAAGTCGGGCAAAACGAACGGAGCTGTTTTGCACATTTTTAGCAGTTTACTGCCCCTTATGGAGCCATTGCTGAGCACCGTTTGACTGATGATGAACTGCACTGACAGCCAAGCGTGTGTGGTGGACACAAAGTGTCAGAGGAAAATGATTAAACCCTTCTCACACGAAGAGCGCTTTGTACACGCGTAATCATGTAAGATCTCTAGCTGATTGCCTCCAACAAGCAATCAGGCGCTGTTTGTCTTTCACCTCCATTGTGGTCTAGCCGCCTAAAGAAATCACAAAGGCAAACCTTTACGAAATAAATGATTTGCAGCCAGACCCTCTAGCCACGCTGATGAGAGTCTGAATTCATAAAGACAACTGTACGGCAACATTACAAGCACTTTTCTCTACAGTCTACCTCTGAAAGAGATTTATCTTGTTGCATGCACATGGTTTGAATCAAGGTGGACTGGTTTTGTTCAGTATGTAGAAAGTTGTGATTTTCAAAGCCCTCTATTTTCAGGGCTCATGTACTACTCAATTTAACTTTTCCCGGCCAAACAAAGGACTGGTTTCCAGAAAAAAATAATAATACAATGGAAGGCTGGCACAAACAAAGTCAGCACATAAGGATATAATTTATCCTTAACAAATCATTGTGCGCATCTTTCTCAAGTTACCATAAACTACAGAGACAAAAAAAAAATATGTTGCCCCATATTTCCCCCCTCCAGGGCTAAGAACCACATATTTGGACTTGTGGAGTCAGTTCGGGTGACAATGTTTGAACTTGTATCCGCTAACTGAATAATAGCTGTGCGCTGTTACCTGAAAATGGAGCTGTGTTCTCCACAGATTTTACAGGATCTAATCAAAATACATAATTTTCCCCAGGTTCACTGTGTAACCTAATAAAACAGCAATAGACTCAACACCAACGTTGCGCCAAAGGACGTTCTGCGTTATGTGGGAAACAAATGAGTTCAACAATAAAAGCACTGATATAGTAGATAGTTTCATTACCTCGTGCAGAATTATGTAAAAGATAGTGTCCTGAATCAACCGAGAGTCGGCTCAAAGCAATCAGTGATGATTTTGGAAGAAACCTTGGCTTCCTTTTAGGAGTGATTCTGCAAATCAACATCTGTGATTAAAATTTATCTTCATTTGAAGTCCTATGCTCCTAAACTTGGGATCTTCTTTTACTTCTGACATTTCTGGCTTCCCAACACCAACAGCTAGCCAAAGAGATGAGCGGAAGAAGTTGCCTAAATCTTTTTTTCTGGCCTTTGATTAAGCGTTTTATTTTTTTTCCAGTGGGAAACGGAGTAAGGCTGTTGTGTCTTCACAAACACCCTCAGCTGTTTTCCTCATTTTCCCCATGTTTTCCCCAGTACAGATAATTTCAGCAGATGTACTCTCCATCAAGGATAGAACTGACAACCAAAGCTGTTTGTATTAATATGAAACATATCCGGTTTTAGAGCTTCCATGAATGGTTTCTCTGAATTCACTTGAACACCATACGCCCCAGCATACGAGTAATCTACTCTGCTATAAGCTAAGCACAAATATATGCTTTGTTAAACAGGAAACACCTGGTGTAAATGCAGTAGATGTTTATACTGGGATTTGGTACTCTTCCCAAAGGCATCTAAGCACACATAATCCAAATTTCTTTCATCAATTCAAAACAAATCCATGAATGTGTCTCTTCAAATTGCCTTTTCCTGTGTCTATCCTGCATCATATCCTCACTTAACCATCCACAAAAAAATCCCACCAACCCACATCTTTAACAACAAGTTCATGTGTCCCTTCCACTTAATCTGCCGAGTCTACAGGGACTCTATGACTGTCCAAGCTCATTGTACAAGCCTCTGAGACACCCCCCACACACACACACACACAACCACAGATGCTCAGCCCTAAGTGAGCAGCTCAAGGCCTGACACATGGAAGCAATCATAGTGGACAGAGATAAAATGATATGTAGAACTACAACAGTGTATGAATCGGTAATGACTGGGATCCAGCATCTAATCAAAATACAGCTATGCAGCAAAAGATTTAATAAACTGTACGTGTATGTTGTCTCAGAGGTAAAGTCCTGGGATGGTTGAGATCAGATGTATTACAGTAATACATAGATGTACTTCTGCTGATTAGGAAAAAGTAGACAAAACTACTGTTCACTGATAAAGTTGTTGAGAAGAAAGGATTTGACTCTTAATTAAAAATATTAACCAATTAAAAGTGAATGCAACTGAAAACCTTAATACTATGATTCTAAATAGAATTATGATGTTTGTATCATCTAATCAATCTGTAATGCAACGCTCAGTTCACTAACGTCAACTTGCATACATGGCACTTTACAAGCAACCAAATATTTGACCATTGTCTAATTTAATTGTAAGGTATGCATATCAAGTACAGGATCATCCAAACGTCTTGAGGTGATCTTGAGATTGATTATATATGGTTCCTAGAGTTTCCAAAAGCAGAATGGGAGGAAGATCTTTCAGTTATCAGGCTCCTCTCTTGTGGAACCAACTTCCAGTTTCTGTCTGTAAGACTGACACATTGTGCAGTTTTGAGACTGGGCTTAAGACTTTCCTTTTTGATAAATCCTATAGTTAGGGTTGGCTTGTTATGCTGCTATAGGCTTAGACTACTGGAGAACAAATTGACCTCATTTCCTGAATTGGTAAAATTGACTAGTTTTCATTTTATACTATTTTTATCTTAACATGATTCTTGACCTGCCATTGTGTATCTGTTCCTCTCAAA
This sequence comes from Nematolebias whitei, assembly GCF_014905685.2. Taxonomy (NCBI): domain Eukaryota; kingdom Metazoa; phylum Chordata; class Actinopteri; order Cyprinodontiformes; family Rivulidae; genus Nematolebias; species Nematolebias whitei. Next base: position 21,469,771 of record NC_056507.1, on the reverse strand, counting down.
CCCAACCGGTCAAAGCAGATGGCCACTTGTCCCGAGTCTGGTTCTGCTAAATGTTTCTTCCTCATGAGGGAGTTTTTCCTTTCCACTGTCGCCTTCATGCTTGCTCAAGATAAGAGTTTTGCGATGGAGTTAAATTCAAAGCAGTCTGCTCCTCAGATAAATAATGTTAAATTATTATTTTTATATATGAATGTTTCTGTTCAGTGCCCTGAGACGACTTCTGTTGTGACTTGGTGTTGTATGAATAAACTGAATTAAATAATGAAGCCATTCCTTTCCTGTAAGATCTTTATATACTCCTCAGAAAATTATCCTTATGTTTCTTAAAAACCATTTCAAAGCTTTTCTTTGGATAATCTTCAGCCTTTTGTTCTATTATCTGTCAAGATGATTCCACACTGCTTCAATAACGTTGAGGTTTGGGCTCAATGGAGACAAATCCATGACTGATGGTGTTCCATTGTAGTACTGTATTATTTTTATTGTAATTTTTTTTTTTCTATCAAAGTACGCTTTTTGCTGCATTGGCAGTTTGTTGGGGTCACAGCCATGCTGAAAAACAAAGCTGTCACCAATTAGATGCTTTCCATATCAGATTGCCTGGTGGAATAAAATTAGATTGTGCTTTCATGTGTTCTTAATCCCATCAGTTTTGATCAAATCCCTAACAACTTTGGCTGACATGCAGTCCCAAAACTTGGCAGAACCCTTACAGTCTTTTTGACTGTTTTACCTCTACGACTGCTTTCATCCATCCTGAGGATGATTTGAACAAAAAAAAAAAAAAAAAAAGGTACTTGAATACATTACTCTGTAAGACCTTTTGCCACCGATTTTCAGTTCACGTCCTGTTTAATTTGGCATTGCTCAGACTTTTCTCCACTTCCTTAGGAATGACTTCTTGACAGCCACGACTTCCCTGAGATTTTTTCTGATGAGGCTTTGGCAAACTGTTGATGGATCAAATAAAGAGCCAGATAAATCTCTTAGGTCTCGTGTCAAGATTTTTTATTTATTTATTTTTTATGAAAGGAAATCACATTTTGTTACTGTTCATCTGTAAATTAAAAAAAATAGGCCTGCCACTTCTTTTGTTTGGCTTTTGTAAATAATTCACAAAGGTTTCTTGACAACTTTACAAGTTCTTTACATCCATCTGTCCCAAATCAGCTGGGCAACAGCTTAAAGAAAAGATCCGTGTAACTCCCTCCTCAGACTTCTTCCAGTTAATATGGAGGACAGTCTTATTAAATGCCCAAACCTCCTGAACTTGGTCCTGTCAATACAAATGTGTAGCAATTTGATAGCCTCTCACCCTATTCCTAAGGGTTTCCAGCCACTCTGCAAAGAAAGCTAATTTCAGCTGCTTGTTTTTACGATTTCATTCTTTGCCATAGGTTATGACCATAATTATGATCGGTGAGGGTTGGAACATAGCCATTGGTAATTAAAAGCTGTGCCTTGTGACGCTGCTCTTTCTTCACCACAATAGACCAGTACAGTGTCCACATCACTAGTACAGGGGTCTGCAACTGCGGCTCTGGGCCCACATGCGGCTCTTTAGTCCCTCGTCTGTGGCTCTTTTATGCTTTGACCAAAACGTACATGAAATTTAAATGTATTGGTTTTTATACCCACATCAGAAAACCAACAAAGTCCATGCTCAATAATCCAGGTATACAATCCAACAAGTTTCAGTCAGGTCATCTGGACAGTTTCTTTTTGTTTTCACATCAATTCACTTCAGAAAAGTTTTTTGGCAGTTTTTTTTTATTTTTATTATTATTAATTTGTTTGTTTATTTTTTTATTTTCTACAAACATTTGAATGATACTACAAATTTTTATTTTATTATTTCAAAGAAACGTAATTTATTTTTTCCTCACAGAAAAGGACTCGCAGGCCTGCAGTTTCGTGTTTTAATGTTTTTTGTTTGTTTGTTTGTTTTAATCAGTATAAACTGTTGTTTTTTTTCCCTACTTTGCATATGAGCTTTTTTGTCCTAATATCTAAAAATATATTTTTCTTCTTCTTTCAGCTGCTCCCTGCGTTAGGGGTCGCCACAGTGAACTAAGTGGCGCAAAGACTTGGCAATTATTTCTATGCCGGATGATGCACTTTATGACGCAACCACAGACCGCCGAGCTACCACAGCCCTCTGTGTGGAGCAGAGAGCTGCTATCCAGAGCACCCGGGGGAGCAGATGGTGGGGGTTAAGGGCCTTGCACAAGAACCCAGAGTGGGCCAAATGAGGGAGGAGGCAGGTGTGGGTGCTTCACCTATCCCACCTACATTTTTGATGTTGTCAGTACTGGGAGTTGAACCAGCCATCTTCCGATCACAGACCCACCTTCTCTAACCTCTACGCCACCACTCCAAAGTCAAGGACACAAATCAAGGTCAAAGTTAAAACGAGGTCTTTGCATGTCCCTCCCATGACTTCCGATCAACTCAAGATAATTTAATGAAACGTGATATACGTTTGCACCACCACTAGACAGTGTCACAAATTGTTTTCATCGTTCCAGCTCTGAGGTCAAGGTCACAGATAAAAGGTCAAAGTTTATATAAGGTTATCACCTTTTTTTTTACTTTATTTGAAGATTGTACACAACACTCTGCATCAAAAATTCATATATACATCACAATTTATAATAATTAATCTAAAAACAACAACAGAAACCCCTGATAAGCCATTAAAAACTACATACATTTAAAATAGAAAGTTTATTTTGAATGTTCCCTTCTTCAGGGGTCGCCACAGCGAGTATGAAAGATTTGGCAATTGTTTTATGCCGGACGCACTTCCTGACGCAACTTGGGCTCAAACCCACAACCTCAGAATTACAAGACCACAGCACTGACCACAAAGCTACCGCAGCTAACAGATATAAATACTCAAACAGTCCTATGGCAGATAAGGTCTTTACTTGTCCAGGCAATTCCCATAGATTGCTGCATGGCTTTATAGTGGTTTGTTGACGGGCATACAATATGTTGTATGCTGTACTCTTGTTTCATATGGATTTACCAAATATAATGAGACTAATGTGAAAACTTGCCAAGTTGATATTGTCATATGTAGAGTTATACCTGGATCATCATCATTCTTGTTTGTGTTACTTAACATACTTCTGACAGTGGAGAAGCTATAGGACTGGACAGGATTGAAAATGAGACAAAACTTTGAAAGACCTTAAAAAAAACCTATCTATTAAAACGTCAAAAAGCCAAAACACTTTAAAAACTTTACAAGAGACAGTATCGATGAAAGCAAAACATAAATAACTGAGAATGCCTCAAGACTACTTTGGCAAATAACACCATGCCTTTCATTTAACAGATGTCCTCTCATGTACAATGGCACAGACAAAGAATCTAAACCTACACTCTTTCAAACAAACACACATTTCAAGTAATCCAGTGTCACGTTTCTGTCATTTCATCTTCAGGTCGCACTGTGTACCTTACAAACGAGGAATGTTCTCGAGCAGAAGTACAAAGAGACTGAGTCAGCTCAGTTATGTTCACCTCTTCAGAACACATCTGCTATCATCTCTTTGACAGCAATTGATCCTCACAATGCATCATTAACAGTACCTTTATTTTTATTTTTGAAATTATGTCAGCGGTTACAAGCTGACAGAAGGATTTATGACTCCCAGGTTCCATATCAGTGCGTCTGTATCAAAACTTTTATGGAAGGTTGTTAATCACCAAGGTTTTTGCTCATACAGTGTTCAGCATGTTGTTAGCGAGCAGATAAGAATATGACAACATGAATGATTACAGACAGACCAGGCTCTACATGGTACCGTGTGAAATGGATTAATAAACACATAACGGATCTGAAACAGAGGGGCTAACATAAATAAATAAAACGATGGCTTATCCTAAATGTGTTAAAAGAGTTACCGGTAAGTATCTCCGACAGGATTAATCACCATGACTCAGAAAAACATCTTTGCCATGTCAGTCTGATAAGTTTAATTGTGAGCATTTTAAATAGGTTTTGCAATTTATTAACCTCCTACACGTGAGTGGAAAAAAATAAAAGATGTGTCAAGATAAGAAGGAAGAGGGAGTTCCACAAATTTGATTTAAAAAGGAAAAACAAAATGGTTTAGTTGCTTTTCGGCATGGTCAAAAACAAGATGATGCAAATCCTTATTGCAGTGGTTCCCAACACTGGTCCTTGAGGAACACCACCCTGCATGTTTAGTTGTTTTTCTGCTCCAACACACCTGATTTGAATGAAAGTATGATTAACAGGCCGAACTGTATTTTCTGGCATATAAGTCGTTCCGGAGTACAAGTCACATCAGTCAAAAAAAGCATCATGAAGAGGAAAAAAAAACATATAAGTTGCTTTGGCATGTAAGTCGCATTAATAATGCATCACCACTGACTCATCACATTTATTATGCTTTATTTAATGGTCAAAACAGCTTCATTTCGGCTGGGTGGCGTGACGCCATCCATCGCAGCCGGAGCCGCTAGCTCTCCACCTGCAGCTGAGTGAAGCGAGCGCGCACAGGAGGACTCGCTGTTCCAGTTCTTCAAAATTTAACAAGATTGACACTTAAAAACATTTATTTGTTTGCTCAGCATTATAGCAAAGGTGTGTCTTAGTTTAACTTTTCCTTAATAAATGCACTTTAATGGTCAAAACAGCTTCATTTCGCCTGGGCGGCACAGCACCATCCATCCATCCATTGTGGTCTGAGCCGCTAGCCAATGTTCCTCCGCCTGAGTGAAGCGAGCACGCACGGGAGGACTCATTGTTGCAGTTCTTCGAAATCTAAAGCGTCAGTCAAAAATTGTGTTATGAATATGGAAAAAAAAAGTATATAAGTCGCTTCAGCATATAAGTCGCAGGGCTGACAAATCTATGCAAAAAACTGTGACTTATACACTGGAAAATATGTTAATTAACCACTGAATCAGGTGCGTTGGAGCAGAGAAAAAACTAAAAAAAACGTGCAGGATGGTGTTCCTCAAGGACCAGGGTTGGGAACCACTGCATTAGTGTGATCTTTAAGAACCAGTGTACTAGGCACACTGTTAGGACCCGTTTCATTTTGGTGGACTACAGAAGTCTCAAAAATCTTTCAAATTTGTTTGGATGACTAGACAGGCAAGGCTTAGGTTTAGGTTTGGACAAATCATTTTAATGTCCCGTAAAGTGATGGAAACACTGTGGAACTGGAAACTGTGTGCGTGTGCACGTGTGTGTGTGTGTGTGTTGTAACCAAAAATCTTTACCAGTTGATTATGGGATCATAAAAAGTTGAACCAGATGGTGGAAAATTTGTCTGCGCACATACAAAAAAGGCACGCAGGAACACAGCAACAAACACCTAGTGATGAAATCCTGCAGCGATTTACCTCTAGCTTAGCATTGCCACGCTAATCTTTGACAATCATCTTCAAATATTCTGTTTCACAAATACACAATCTAATCAATGCATTCTCTCCAGATGCAGATATACAAAAGCGGTCCAGTCATCATGAACATCATTTTGGCTGGAATACATGAATTTGACTCGATCATTTTTGCCCTTGCAGCGAACTGGCTGACTCTGATCTTGTGTTGTGTTCTCACATGTGATTTCTCAATAGGCCTTCTGAGAGCCACTGCCAGACCCGCTCACTTCATCACGTTACTCATCAGTGACAACATGGCCTTTGGGTGTTTCCTGATCTTATCTATCACTCGCAAATTGCGTTCGAGCATCGCTATGCCAAGAGACAGCTGGGTCGAACAACATTCACCTAATATTCTGGTACTGTCGAGCCGAGTGGTGCATTGTTGCAGTAAAAAATGTTACCACTGATTGCAGACATAATCATCAGAGCTGGAAAGCAGTAAAACACAATGACTCATTTCCACTTTGCTCCTTCATTTCTGTCTCCTCTAATATCAAAATAATGCAAACAAAACCCTGAACAGATTTTTTTTTTTAAACAGCTCCACGGTTTTTTTGTTCCTTTGTTTCTGTTGTTAAACTTTTGATTTATAATAAACTGCAATAGATAAATGTTATTTTAGAATGTTTTAACCCTCAACATTTGATATCAATCAAAGTTACCTTACAAAACATTTATCCATAATATTAAGCCAGTTCAATGCAGTTTATGAAAAAATATAAACCATTTTAATAATTCACGCTCACTCTGTCTTGCATTTTAGTAAGACATAATTTTGCTAATGTATCTTTGATCAGTCACCTTAATTCCCCTCAGTGGATGTGTAAGTGGCTTGTTAACATGTATATGAAATGTTAATCAGTTGACAAACATTATCCGCAGAGATTTGGTGACGGCTGATGTGCTGTAACAGCAGTTTGCCTCTGCTAAACATCTGTCGACTTTAAAGTAAATCTGTGCAGTCACAGGGTTTATATGATGGTTGGTGGGCCTTCAATAGTGTTTAGCCAAACCTGAAAAAATGTGCATTAGTTGTCCCCTCTCCTCTTTCCAAATATTTTGTGTAATTCTTTCATGCCAATAAAAATCTATCTTCATTTTCTCTCCTGTTAGAAACCATTTGATGACTCATTTTTCTGAGTCTCACATGATGAGTCATTTCAATTATGCTCATTGCTACATATCTTGGCTTTCTGTAGCTGAACTTTCGTTGTAGCCTGTACTGAATCTCTCCACACCAAAACCTTTTTGTTTGATTGTTCACGTTCTAGTTTGAACTTTTTAAATATAATAATGGATCTCTAGTGACAAAACTTCTCCTCCTCCACCATAACCCTCAGCACTGGCTCCCCTCAAGGCTGTGTGTTGAGCCCTCTCCTGTTCACTCTGCTCACACATGCACCTACCCATCCAGGCTGTCATATTGTAAAATTTGCAGACGATACAGCGGAGGTTGAATGCATCACAAATAATGATGAGTCTGGCTAAATGCAGGAGGTGGAACACCTGAAGAGCTGGTGCAGGAAGAACAACTTTCACATCAATGTGAAGAAGATGAAGGAGATTATTGTGGATTTCATAAGGAGCAACCCACTTCCCCCCCCCAATGAACATAGGAAGATCTGCAGTGTAAGTGGTCTCCAGTTACAAGTACTTTGGTGTGCACTTGAATAACAACTTCAACTGGAGCAACAACACTAGTCTGATCAAGAAAGCTCATCAGAGACTCTACTTCCTCATGTGGCTGAGACGAGCTGGTCAGTGAAGCTCAGTCCTCACCTCCTTCTACAGGTGTGCAGTGGAGAGCATCCTGTGCTCCAGCATGAACGTGTGGCATGGAGGCTGCACAGCTGCAGAAAGAAAAGCTCTGCAGAGAGTGGTGAAGGCTGCACAGAAGATGTTGGAGTCAGCCTCCCCACCATCACAGACATCTACACCTCCAGATGCAGAAAGAGAGCCACCTGCATCATGAAGGACCCCACTCACCTAGCACACTCACTTTTTTGCTCCACTCCCCTCAGGCTGGAGGTTGCGGAGCATTAAATGTAGAACCACTAGACAGAGGAACAGCTTCTACTCTGAAGCTGATAGACTCATAAACCCCTAACCAGATAAATCACTGTAATGCCACTTTAATTGGTGATATGTCACTTTATCTGTGCTGCTGATTATCCATGATGCTGATTTCTTGCCTTGAAGCTGCTGTATTCATACCCATCTGCTCACAACAGACTCATGCTCAGGCTGCTGTTTAATCCACTGTATTATATTACATTATTATTGTTTAGCGTATATCTTAGATCCTTGTATACTGTTTCTTTCTTTATACTTTATATATTTGCTATTTTTGGGTGTAACTGGGACCTTGAGTACACAACTTCATTCCACCTCATGTACCACATGTGATGCAAATGACAATAAAGAACCTTGATATACATGTCAATGGTCACATCAAGAAACATACATCACTGATCAACCCAATGCTGGTATATATCATCACCAATCGTCATGACAGCAATACTGAATGATGACATTGGGTGTAACACAAGAACTTCTCAGTTTGGCACCATCATCATCTCAATATCGGAAGAAAACAAACCTAGTTTTCTTTAGAGAACGTTTTATCTTGAAAAAACAAAGCTGGTTATGTCAAGATAACAGAATAATCCATCGCTGTGGCAAGAAAAAAAAAAAAAAATCACATCAAATTTCACAACAGTGGGTATGGTCATTCCTGGCCTTCTTGGCCAGGCATGACTTTGTAACTTGACAGTAAAATAAGGGTTCTTTTCGATAACTACCCTGAAGAGTTCATCCTTAAAGTATAAAATTTAAAAATCTTTGTGTCCACACATTCTCTAGTCTTAAAACACAGATTTTTTAAATATCTTTTTCTAGAATTGGATGATCCAGCAAATGACTATATGCCAGTAGGAGAAAGTTGTTAAATTTATAAAGCTTCATTATCATTTAGAAAACGTAATGCAAGTCCCGTATGCACACAACACACAGAGGCCCATACTTACTCACACAAAGTGACACTGACCTTGACGGGTTGATGCTTGAATATACCCAGAAGTGGTGGGATGCAGTGTCAGACAATGCGTTCTACATCTGCAGAAACCCCTGAGTCCCTGTTTTCCTGGGCTGACCTTCTGTACGGCTGGACCACAGCAAAACATGCTCAGAGATATCTACCATTTATGGCTCCAGACAAAAGCCTTATACTGCATGCCTCATCTGGCATGATCATATTTGGAACCATAACAAAGATAAGATGAGGTAAATCAAACAGCGTCACTCTCGCTTTCTCTCTCAGAATACTTGCACTTCCTAATGAAAAGCATATTTCTGGAGTTTCCTTTCATCACGTGAGAGCTTGCTGGCGTTAACAAACAAAAAGTCGTTCTCCCATGGAATAAAGAGTTGGCCTCAGCCCAAGCTGGACGACCTCACTGCGTCCCTAATGTCTCTGCAAACAAAGCTCCATTCTGACTTGTTCAAACTCACAAAGTGTGAACTAAAACATACTGCTGGATGCACTCATTTCCTTCTCTGGCCTGTCAGTATGACTGAAAGAGAAATTATATTTAAACCCTGATCACTAAATGATATATTTTGGGATTTTTTCCGTGACTCGACATCAACAACATTTCCAGTACAGTGCCTGCAAATTCAGCACACCATCTGTTATCAAGCAAGAAAAACACAGAATGGTATGAAATTCTCTAATAATTGGTTTAATGAAATGTTCCAATTATGGCTTTAAAAGCGCAAACAGACCATAGAAGTCACAGCAAGAATGCCTCTGGTTCTGATTCTTAATATCAACCAGTAAGATTTAGGGCCTTTGAGGCATCCATCCATTCGTCCATTTTCTTTTTACCTATTTTTTGCTTTCTTGGTCGCAGGGAGCTGGTGTCTATCTCCAGCAGTCACTGTGCGAGAGGAGGGGTACACCATGGAAAAGACATAAGTCCATCACAGGGACACAAAGGGACAAATTGGAGTAACCAATTAATCTAACATGCATGTTTTTGGTATGTGAGAGGAAACCAGAGGAGCCAGATGACACACACATGCACAGGAAAAACATGTCACACAAAAGGCCTGGAGGCAAACCTGCAACATCACTAAGCACTGCTCCAACGTGGAGCAGCCTCTGAGGTATCTGAAACAATTTCTTGCAAAATACCAGTTCACATTATGTTAAAATTTCTTTAAAATGTTCCATTCGCCCATCCATTATCTTTAGAATAGAATAGAAACAACCTTTATTGTCCCATGGATGGGAAATTCAAGTGTAACAGCAGTAACAGTAGCAACAGATTCACATAAAAGTTCCTAAATGTTAAAAACAATATATAAAGAAGTAAGATAAACAATATTAATAATAATGTTCAGTATGTGTTGGAACATTAAGAATGGCAGACTATTGACAGTGCAGTATTATAGGCAGAGAGTGTGTTTTAGCAGAGGTCAGCATGTATTTAATCCTTATTGAGTTTGTTGGGAGCAGTGGTGGTTGTAGAGTCTAACAGCTGCTGGGAGGAAGGACCTGCGGGAACGCTCCTTTGTGCATGTAGGATGCAGTAATCTGTCACTGAACGAGCCAATTTTTCCTTTTCGGGATCGCAGGGGTCATGTACAGCCATCACTGTATGAGGATGCATTGGCGTCAGAAGCATTCATAATGTGAGGGGGACTCACTGGTGTGGGGGTCTGGGGGTCCACCCCCAGAAAATTTTTGAATAAAGTAGATGCTATTTCCTGAATTCTGGTGCATTTTAAACAGGTTTTTAAACATCTACATTTACCTCCATATTAAACACTTGATTCAGTAACTATTTTGGAGAGCTTGGCACAAGAAGAAGTAGCGTTTAGCTAGCGGCATGCAATACAGACTTGCTAGCTAAGATGCTACAGACGTAGCGCTCTGCTTTACATTACACAACCTAATAAACGCTTCGTACAAAATCAGTTCAGTGTTAACTGATCATAAGACAAAACTTATGCAACCAGAAGTTACAACATAGCTATATCTGGATACAGAACACACACAAAAAAAGTAAAACTAGATTTAACCTTAGGGGGGACACCCTGGACAGGTCTCCAGTCCATCACAGGGACAGACAGACAAACAACCGTTCACTCTCTCACTCACATCTCAAAATGTATTCATTAATTCACTTGAATTCACCGACTCGCAGATATAAAGTATACGCTCATCCAAAAGACAATGTTTTTCCTGCGTCTGTGTCTTACCTAAATATTTAATCAACCACAAACTGAATTTTAAATTAAACTACTCATTCATCTAGAAGTGAATAACTTTTGGAGTCAATCCAGTCTGAGGTGGCCACTACAGCTAATCCGTGCTAACCAACACAAACATGGCTGTGTCTCAGTCAATCTGACAGATGTTGAGCTAAACGTTGATGTGGTAGTAGCTGAGAGTCATTCACGCCTACTCTGAGCGTGACACAACATCCTTCAAGTCATGTTACTTTCAAAGTCTCAACAAAACTATCATTTCTCAACATAAGATCTCAGTCCAAAAACTTTATGCTAGGCTATATACTGTTTGAAGTAAGATGCTTTAACCTGTAGGCACGTGTTGTAGTCACGTGGGCCACATTAGCACCCACGTTAAAATAAACAGTCACAACACGACAAACATCTGCTAGGAGCTGGAACCAGGAGCTGAGCAGAGGGAAAGCATCTCTCCGCCATGAGTGAGGCTGTTACCTCCTCACAGCATCACGGGAGGAGGTTCAAACCCAGGACACACGCGCGCACACACACGGTTCGGTTGTATCCAACTTACCACAGACGATACAATAAAAATCTGAGACGAATTTAAAAGTCCGAGCAGTGAGCCTGAAGTTTGTTTTGGACTTTTGCAGCCGTTTTCTGGATGTTCGCTCCCCCTCCTCTGCCTGTAAAACATCTGGAGGAGGTCCTCCTCCCATCCAGGCAGCTTCACTGCTGTTGCACAAGGCGAGGGATTCCCTCCACTGTCGGAACGACTTATCATCCGTGCGTCTTTGAAGCGTCCCTCAAAAAAAAAACACACACTTCACAAGCAAAGTGCGCGCGCGCTCTAATTTAGAAGCACCTTCAGGTGTGTTGGGTCACCTGCGGTCAGCGCGTGCGCACTGATCCTGTGGTCACTGAGCATAAGGAGAACCAATGAGGAGGCAATGTGTAAATGTAGAGGGTTGCAGAGAAACTTCACAGCACTATGTTGAATGACAGAAACTATAGCTGAAGGCCTAACATTCCAAAATAAATGTATTTTTATACTTTTTTTTTTTTCATTCAACCTTAGACAGGTTAATACCATTGAGTCTCAGGGACTCATTTACAAAAAAGACCTGATTTCCAAAGAGCGATGACAACAGTGGATAACAATGACAATAATAGACAGTCATAAAATAGGCATAAGTATATACATTTGTTTCTCTCTTTTTTTTTTTTTTTTTCAAATCAAAACAACCAAAACAAAATAGCAACCAAAAGGACAATCAAGAGGAATAGTAGGAAAAAAAACTGCTAAGGCGATTTAGTAAACTAAAAACAGGAATATGTCTGCATTTATTTTTGCCAGGAACTTAACAGATGTTTAAAGTCACTTAGAGAGGTCGAGAGCTTCAGGTCTTTTTGCAAGATGTTCCAGGAAACAGGAGCGGAGTAGGAGAAGGCCCTTTCATTTCATTTCATGGCAAAGTTAAAATTATGATCCCTTTATGGTGCAAAGGGACCAAATTATGGTCCTTGAAGTATGTGTAGAGGTTCATGCGTAGCAGCTACTAACACATTGACGTCAACTATTATCTGTAAAAATGCCTGAGGTAGGGCCTGCAGCCATTTTTGTGTTGGCTATGGTCACTAAGCTGTGGTAGCCATCTTGTATTTCCTAAGTTAATGAAAGGTTTCACTCAAATACGTCCAGTGGTTCATGAAAAACAGGGTTGATGTTAAAGACAGTGTTTCATGCAAAGATGTTGTGTAATGTCCATTAATGGTCAATCAGGTCACATGGACAGTTTCTTTTATGTGGAAAGACGTTTTGCCTTCTATCCGGAGGACTTCATCAGTCTGAGGAGTCCCAAGTATACTCTTTTCCCCACTAAGCGGTACACTCCTTTAGTGTACCAAACAGTTTGCTGGTGATAAGATGGTTTCTGGGGGCTGTCCTGATTAGTGGGGAAAACAGTTTACTTGGGACTCCTCAGACTGATGAAGCCCTCTGGATAGAGGGCGAAAAGTCTTTCCACAAAAAAGAAACTGCCCAGATGTTCTGATTGACCATTATTGGATTTTGTACATGGATGACTGAGCATGAACTTTGATATTGTGTAATGGTTGTTGGGGATGATGCTCACCCTGCCAGATTTGAGCTCAATATCTATAAAATTTGTTGAGTTAGGGGCAGCACAGTGGCACAACTGGTAGAGCTGCTCCCTCTCAGCGAGCAGGTCCCTGGTTCAAATCCTGGTCTGGGGGTCTTTCTGGGTGGAGTTTGCATGTTCACTCTGTGCATGCGTGGGTTTTCTCTGGATACTCCAGTTTCCTCCCACAGACCAAAAACATGCATGTTAGTCTGATTGGTAACTCTAAATTGTCCCTAGTTGTGAGTGAGAGTGAATGGTTGTTTGTCTCGTTTGTCTCTATGCGGCCCTGTGATGGACTTGCGACCCATCCAGGATGTACCCCGCCCCCTGCACAGTGATAGCTGGACATGGGCACCGGCAACCCCCATGACCCAAAATGGAAGAAGCGGGTAAAAGATAATGGATGGATGGATGGATAGTTGAGTTAGCCATTTTTCTGTTAATGGTACAAATACACACACGGAGACATTGGTAAAACATTATTGTCTTTGGCAATGGGTGATAAAAACTTAAACCTTTAGCTCGGTGGAGGGTGACAGAGGGGGCTTTAGCAGTTATCAATCAATCAACCTTTATTTATACAGGTAAATCCCATTGAGCCTCAAGGACTCATTTACAAGAGAGACCTGATTTCAACAAAGAAAGATGACAACAATGGACAACAGCAACAACAATAAACAGTTATAAAAACTCATACTACAGTTTTTTTTTTTTGTTGTTGTTTTTTTTTTAACAAATAGGATGGCTAAAAGGAAAAAGGTAACAAAACAAAAAAAAAAAAAAAAAAAAAAACAGCTAGATTCCAAGACAAATGTATAAAACTAAAAACAGGAACATGTCTGCATTGGTCCCTGCCAGGAGTCCAACAGATTCTTAAAGCCACTTAGAGAGGTCAAGGTCGAGAGCTTCAAATCTTTTTGTAAGATATTCCAGGAAACAGGAGCGGAATAGGAGAAGGCCCTTTTGCCTAGTTCAGTCCTCACTGAGGGAACACTGCAGGTAATAATGTCCTGAGAGCGCACTCCGTAGCTGCACTCACGCAGAGACATGTAGGAGGAGATGTATGAAGGCAGCAGACCAAGAAGTGATTTAAAGATGAAAATGTACCAGTGAGAGAGTCTGCGTGAAGTTAATGATGTCCAGTTAACCAATGAATACAGGGTGCAGTGGTGGGTACGATAATCACAGCCAGTTATGAATCTTAGTGCACCATGATAGACAGCATCCAACATCTGCAGGGTTCTTGTAGGAGCATTCATGTAAATAATATCACCAAAATCAATTGAGGGAAGGAAAGTCACAGATACAAGGCGTTTTCTAGCATTCAGGGTTAGACAGGATCTGTTTCTGAAAAAGAAACCCAGTTTAACTTTCAGTTTCTTTACCAAGTTTTCCACATGGAGCTTAAAAGAAAGATGTGAGTCGACCAAGATACCCAAATATTTATAGTAATCAACAAACTCAATGGGGACACCATTTGAGGATAAAATCGGAGGAAGAACTGCTGGGACCAACTTCCTATTTGAAAAAAGCATCCCTTTGGTTTTTTCGGCATTTAGGACAAGTTTGAGGCGGAACAAATCTGTCTGGATGTAGTTAAATGCAGATTTCAGAAGCTGGAAAGCCTTAGCAACTGTTTTAGCTCGACAATAAACAACTGTGTCGTCAGCGTAGAAATGTATGGATGCATTAGGGATGTTTTTACCTACATTATGTATGTAGATTGTAAAGAGGGTGGGTCCTAAGACTGAGCCTTGTGGTACACCATTGTTGAATGTTAAATAACTGGAGGAAGTACCATTATGTTGAACACATTGCCTCCGGTCTGAAAGATAGTTAGAGAACCAACCAATGGTGTGATCTGAGAAACCGATTTCTGAGAGTTTATGACACAAGATGTTATTATCCACAGTGTCAAAAGCTTTAGACAGGTCTAAGAAAAGTGCAGCACAATAATCCTTAGCATCCAGTGCTTCAACAACGTCATTAAGAACCTTCAGTGAAGCAGTGATTGTGCTGTGTTGTTTCCTGAAACCAGATTGATGTGGAGGTAAGATGTTAAATGAGTCCAGGTAATTTTTGATTTGAGAGTTTATCAGTTTTTCTAGAACCTTGGCTAAAATGCAGAGTTTAGAGATTGGTCGATAGTTGTTCAGTGAGGTGGGGTCACCTCCCTTCAGCAAAGGAAGAACAAAGGCTGTTTTCCAAGTGTCTGGGATGGAGTTTTGTCTTATGGAGAGATTGAAGATGTGGGTCACAGGGACTGTGATGATATGAGCAGCCAGCCTTAAGAAATAAGGTGGAAGTTCATCTGGACCTGCAGATTTTTTAGGATCAAGATCTATTAACAGTTTATTGACCTCACTGACTGAGAATGGAGAAAAAGAGAAGGTGTGATTAACTGAGGATTGACTTGTAGGAGGGATTTGATTTGTAGAAGTTTGGTTATTAAGTGAAGTGGCTGATTTTCCACTAGTAACTGTGTCAAAAAAAGAACTAGAAGCAACAAAATGTTTGTTGAAACAGTTCAGGATCTCGTTATGGTTTCGGTTCAGGTGCCCTCTTTAAAGATAATTTGTAATTGACCACCTTAGCTATGAAACATGTATAGCCTGATATCTAAAATAGGTTTTCTTATACGAAACAGCAAACCACACCCCCTTTCTATTATATTATTTTTTCCCCCGGTTTCTGATCTTATTCCTTTTTGGGGGGGCGGGGAGACTCATATATGAGAACTCCAATGCTGAAGAAAACTAAAGCAAACACTCATCCATCTTTATGCAAATCATGCTTTCAGAGCTTAAATATGCCTCCTATTTGTCTTTTTTTGTTGATATTGCCAAAAAAAAAAAGGTCACTAATTTGGTCCCCATCACACATTTCTGACTGCATTCAGTTTTTATAATTTAGAAGTCTGGGTCAATTTCAAAAGCACATTTTCTTTTGAAAAAAATGTCCATATTTATGCAGTATACTTACTTTCATCTATGTACAATCAACAGTCTCAGCTCAGTTCTCACCAAGCAGTCCTGCCTCTTTCATCTATCCATTTGATGATCCTCACATTGATTATTTCAACTCTGTTGCTCCTGGTTTACCCCACCAGTCCATTCTTCTGGACCAGAACACTACCCACCAGCACGTCTTCTACTCCTAAACTCCTGCTGTAGCTTCTTGGCCATGACTTCACACATTTTAACATTCTTCTCCTCACTTTCTGAACTCTCCAATCTGTTCTTCCAAGAGCTTTGCTCCCTCTGGGATTCAAACCCTTCAGCTGTACTACACCTCAACTCTAGTACTTTCTCTTTCAATAGACATTTCCTGCCTTTCCTCGCGATTCATCCTGTCAGAAAAGAACAAGGGGACAGCAAACCTCTGAATGGTTTGATTGGTATAAAATTATCTATAGTATGACAACTGAAATAAGCAACTCTGACACTATTCAAGCAGTGATTGATGGTCCAAACTCTAAAACCATTTTTCAAATCCTCAGCTCAGCTGGACTTGTGGGAAAATTCAGTTCAATTCAATTCAAAAATACTTTAATCCCAAAGGGAAATTATGTGTTGTCATAGCTCATCATCCTGTTATCATTCAAGAGTTGTTAGTTGCCAATAGCTGTGGACGGGAAGGGTCTACTGCAGCAAATCTGAAGACTCTGGCCGCAGATACCGATTCATCAACCCAAATCCACCTTGCTGTCAGATCCAGCGAGTCTCTCGGTCCTCCTGGGCAGCAGGCCTGCTCGAATGCCAGGCAGAATTGCTCCCTGAGCAATGGTCACTCCTCCCAGCAGTCTACCGAGCTCCTCGTCACCACGGACAGACAGCCAAAAGTGCTGGGGAATGATCCCAGTCCTCTCACCATCACGAGCCAAGCCTCCCACCAGCTCCAGGATCTTGGCGGCCAGGCAGTCAAGCACAGCTGCCAGGTTGACGAAAATTCGTCCACAGCATCTCCTTTTCAATTAAATTGTGATATGGGGCTGTAGTTGAGGTATCTGAGCTTTATAAATTTAGTTTGACAGATATTTTTCTCATATTTTAAAAAGATTTGAACAGTAAGGAATAAGATCACATTTAAACGCAAGTTAAATATGTAGTACTTTAATAAGTTCAATTCTAATTTGAATGGAAATTTCCATCTTGAAATATTGAGATTCGTTTAGGTTTCATCAAACTATGAAGCTTCTAAAAAGGTTTTGCTGTAAGATGTATTTTTACATGTTGGGAGGATATCTTTCTTATAAATGGATCGTCATACCTAACCAGTCACTGAACAGTGCATATATGTTGCAATTTATTGTTAATGACTGTACCAACACTTCAGGGTTTGGATTGTTTGGATCAAGAGACACATGCAGCAGCAGTGATGTTGCCCAACTCTTCATCCAGAACTGATGCTGTTTATTCACACAACACACCTACCAAAAACTGAAACGCTTTTCATGTGCTAATGGAACGCAACCAAAAGAGTGGGGTGTTTTTAAAGTCCAAGATTTCATGCTTTACTCATGAGGCGTGTATACTGCAACACCACAGCACGGGTGGAATCCGCTGACCTGAAACACACACACAGATACTGGCGCTGAGATTAGTTAAAAATAACAGATACTGATTTATAGCTCCGAGAAAAAAAAGGGTTTGGATGCTTGTTTGTATTTTTTTTTTTTTTCTGCAAGTTTGCTCATTCATGTTTGAACATCATGGGGTTAACTCCTCAAACCTTGTTAAAAGTTTGAGCAGGCATGCAGGCGAAGTGCAAGAGATTGGTATGCGAGACGCCATGACAGCCTCTGGGATAGAAAGGGAAGGGTAACCTGCCCGGTCTCGGTTCGTCACTCTGCTCCATCTCTCCAAACACACTCTGCCTCCAGATTATCTCATCTTTCCATCTATCAGTCATTCCTGTTTTCAGCAGGTTATCTTACAGGGTCTGTTGCTATGGTAACTGCTCTTGCTTTTGGATGGAGCCCAGGATTGTAAAATAATAAAAAAATACAAGACGAACTGGGTCTTTTCCCTTCAAAGGCTAAGATTTAATAGAGGGCTCTCTGGCAAGGTTAAAATATTTGCGCTCCACGATGCCAAGTGATCGACCCAGTGGAGTATCCAGTGAAATCTTAGTCTGGCTTTGTGTACAGTTTTAAAAGGGAGTAAATGCACTTTAACAGGGCTTCCAAAGAGGAGAAAGAACAACACTAGTTCAATGGGAGTGGAGAAAAACATATGAGGCAGTAAGGGGAAAATACAGAACGAAGAGGCCATTTAAAAGGAGTCAAAGACAGCAATGACACAGACTCAAGAGAAACAAGATGCAGCAGCCAAGAACATGGAAGTTGTTTTTATCAAGTTCATTTTGTCGTCTGGTTCTTATCCTCAGTCCAAAATACACTATTACATCACACTGAGCATGGGAAACAAACCCAGACCAACATAAAGAGCCTCTTAGTGTCCTGCTTATCTCTCTTGAATAAAGCTGCAAACATTTTGATCATTTGTGAAGTAGCATTCTAACACTACACTTTACCAAAAAAAGCCATTCAATAGACAAAAAGTGGTGTTTAAAAATTGCCACTAGTCTATAAACAATAATAGGGACAGCATATTAATTACAATCAATAAAAAATTGTGAATTAATGGTTGCTGTAGGTTTTGCGGGAATCTTGACAATACAGTAGCCTATTTTTTATGGTTACTAAATTCATTGTGATACATATTTACTTCAAAACTAGAGAATAAATTAGCTCAACATGAAACCTCAGGGACCTCAAACCAAAACTATCATTTCTTAGTCACATCAATTGTCTTTTTTGGAGAGAATCAAAGGGAAGTCATGTCACAGACAACTTTGAAGCCAAATTAATGACCAAGGTTGGTGGAAATTAAGAGGCAATGCTGAAAGGAACAAAAATAAAAGCACTTTTTTTTAATAGAAACCACAAACATGTTTTATTCACAAAAATGGTGGTGTCATACAGATAAAACTGAGGGAAATAAACAACTTTAAGGATTCCCTGGCAGTCTACAAGCATCTTGTACTGTCTACCACTGGCACCATCTCTTCTCTTCATGGTTTTCTCCTAAATTAAAGCTCTGACATTTTCTTCATGTTACAATTACATAAATTAAACAAAAAAATAAAACAAGAGTGTGAGGAAATATGAAAACAAGTTGAACAAAGGATTCAAAGCTGGGACACAGTATGGATTGAATCATAATGACTGACGCACATTTTAACTTAATACAAACAAGATTACTTGTTCTTATCTAAATCCACTTTCCACTCATTGTGCACTGTGACGGAAATGATGAGGAAGAGAACAGGGCTGGTAATCTGAGGTTTTACAGACCCTTACTGGAGTGTCTGTGTTAGTCAATGAGCCTCAATCCAAATGTCATTTGTGCATCATTCTCCAAAGCTGATGTGAACAAGCATCTGAGCAGATTAAGTGGTAGCTAGATGATGTGCGCAACCAGAAACATTTATTCCATAAACTGGCTCGTCTTTCCAGTAATATAAGCACCACAGCTGATTCTGGAGCATCACTTTCTTCTGTAAGCACTGCGCCATTGTGAAACAGCATTTACTGGTTGACATTAAATTGAGCGGTTTGCAAAAGAAAGCAGAGAAGAACACCTCTTCCCTTTGTTTCATTCATGACCTAAAGTGATTTTCTAACTCGACGGCTTGCTCGTCAGACTGATTCCACTGAGACTCGTCAGGTCATCCTACATGGCAAGAGTTCAGATCTGTGTTGCATCCAGAGGCCTCTCAGGTAGCCACAGAGGAGACAATCTGGACAACCTCGCCATTGTCTCCATGGATGGCACCATGGATAGCTTCTTTCACCTCCATCTCGGCCTGCAGGGCTGGAGTCAGTTCAGCAGCCTATGAAACAAAAATAGGAAAGAGAAAACTTTATGGCTTGGAATACACAGAAATCTTACATGTGAAGCCTTCACTATTTAATGTTGCTGCCTGCTTGAACTCTATTAGACCTGAGTAACAATGACCTTTAGTTAAACGTAAAGTTCAACAGTATTCAAAACAGTTTCGAAAATATTAGCAGTGAAAATAAAACTCATCTAATCAAATCTCTGTTTTTAGTGCTCCCCCAAAAGCTTCTGAAAAACCAAGTCTATGTCAAGCAGCAAACTCCAGTTATTCAGAAATTCTACATTTGCTTTTGGCTCCAGTTTACATAGAAACCATTTTTGTTCTATCATCTCAAACCATCATCTCTATATGTATTTAAAAGCAATCAAAGGTGATTGGATGAGTTAGGTATAAACTTTCTTTCTAAAAGTATTGTGGGATAACAGAGACAGCATTGTTTGTACTGCCGTGAACTGCTGATGTTGTGGAATGGGTCAAAATTGTTGATGTTCTACCTAAAAAGGACAACAAATGTAACCTCGTGCTGAACGTCTTCACTCCCATGAATGGGGCCTCATACTGAATGAGGGCGACCTGAACATATTAGACACAAAAGTCATTTTTAATAAATGCTTTGTTTTGTTTTTTAACCAAAGAGGTTTTACTATCCTTCATAAATTGTAATTATTTATCCGAATACCAACTAGTATCAGAGAGACAATGTGATGTTTCTAAACATGAAACAAAACTAAATACAGTAGTCCCTCAATACTTCACGGTTCGACTTTCACAAACTCACTCTTTCATGGGTTTTTAACTTAAGATTGTACACAACACACAATTGGCTGATTGATGGACGTCAACCAACCAGAGCATTGTGCTGAGGGGCAGACTAGTCATCGGGAGCGCCGGGACATTCCCCGGTGGCCTGGCCCGCTCAGTGATCGCAGAGGGGCCCCCTCCTTTCTTTTTCTGAGGCTGTTTCAGAGCAGATAAACAACAGGTTGTGTGCCCGCCTGTTGTCTGTCTCTGTTCTGCTGTGACAGACAGCCTCAGAAAGAGAAAGGAGGGGCAGGGGTGGGGTCTGTCTTTTCACTGCTGCTCAGGAAGCTTCAGAGAGGCAGATACCTGAGTGAGTGGCATGGATTGTTTATTTAATCAAGCGCGACCCAAACCAAGCCTTTAGTCCAGCCCCTCGGCAATCACTGAGCAGGCCAGGCCACCGGGAAATGTCCCGGTGCTCCTGATGGCCAGTCCGCTCCAGTAACTGGCTTAGTAACCACAGCATCAGTCTGTCTGCTCTCTTTTGCTGTGCTCTTTTAGAGTGTTTAGAACACTGCAAGAGCGTGGGAAAGGTTTATAAAGCCTTTATATATATATAAATACTTAAATCAATACAACGTCCCTACTTTGCAGATTTTCACCTATCACGGGGGTGTCTGGAACATAACTCCTGCGATAAGTGAGGGACTACTTAACACTAATACATAACAGTATTGATGAGACAGGAATATAAACTGAAGGGGTGTTTTCTGTTTAAAATGGTAAGAAAACCTAACCTGTCTCTGTATATTATTATTATTATTATTAAATATACTCCTGTGGTATTATGATCATTTAGTCCTCTGTTTAGGATGGCCACTTCAATACAGTATCCTGTTTATGTGACAAAGCTAAAATAAATCTTTATCCTTAAAAAAGCTTAGACAAGTTTGGGAGGTTCCTATAAAGTAACTAAACACTAAAATTTGTATTTAGTTTATTAGAATGGATCTGTATAAGAATCCACACTGACAAATATCATTGCACTTGAAATGCTACATAAATCTAGAAATTATTGTCAGCAACACAAACAAGAAAGGTCGAGACAGAAATAATGAAAGACAAATATTTCACAAGAGGTCGCATTTTTCCAAGCAAGGGTTGAGTTGTTACTTGTGATTTTGTGCAAAACTGCATCAAAGATTCAACAAATTAATTAATAAATTATTAATTAAAATAAAATCACAACACAGTAAAACAAAGATGTTTTCATCAAATGGCAATGACACCACAAAAGGTTAAGAACATGTGTGGAAATCTGAATGCCTAAAGGTCACAGCTGGAAACCATGGTTGGATGCAAAGGACCTTTGAGCCGTCAGGCAGCATTCCATGAAAAACCTTTTTGAGCTCAAGAGCACTTTGACATCCACTGTCACCCAACACCGTTCACTGCTTTACAAAGAAAAAATAACTTGTATTAAGAAAAGAACAAGACAATAAATAATGGAACACAAACTCGGAGTTCTCAGGGAATGAGCTCATCTCAGATGGACATGAAGATGGTGGACAGATGTTCTGTGGTCTGATGAGTTCACATTTAAGCTTCCTTTTGGGAAACATGGGCAGGGTTGTCTATGTGCTGAAATTAAGAAACACTATTTAGATGATCACAAGCAAAACGTAGTGAGCATGGGTTATTAGTATATACAATTATGAAAAAAATGAAGTCATCATTTGTTACATGTAAGGCAAAATGAATGAGGACATGAAAAATAAACTTCTGCTCCTAAAATAAGGTAAACAGAACCTTAAATGAACAACTCATGGCATTCTAGATTGTGTAATTATTTAACTATAAAACTGAGATGCAGTCTATGACACTGTTGAGCAGCAGCGCCTGATTGGACAATAAATCCACTCGCATAACTTCAGAAATGATTATAATCAATTTCAAAGTGTAATTAAAAGCATGGCTGATAAAAAAACAGGTGTAAATAAGCCAATACCTGTTTATTTTATTTTATTTATTATTATTATTGTGCTGCAACAACGAAAAAAGTAGTTTCCTGTGAAGGAACAAAACCATGCAACAAAGTAAAGTCAGGTGAGTTGGATGGTTTCTTTTTTTTTGTTGTTGAGACGTTTCTCCCTTCATCCAAAGGACTTCATCAGTCCGAGGAGCCACAGCAAACTCAGTCCCATAAGCAGCAAACCCACATAGGGGACCAACCAGTTTGCTGGTGATAAGATGGTTTCTGGGGCCCGTCCTCTCCCCCGTCTACTCCTCTGAGTCAGCCATAGCCAAGGTGGTTCAAAACATCAAAGTTCATGCTCAATAATCCAGGTAAAAAAAATCCAACAAAGTTCAGTCAGGTAATTTGGACGGTGCCTTTATTTTTGTTGTTGTTGAGACGTTTCGTACTTCATCCGAAGGACTTCATCAGTCCGAGGAGCTACAACAAACTTTGTTGGATTTTCACAGTTGGATTATTGAGCAAGAACTTCTCTGACAATGGCTGCCTGAGTGAAGTCGACAGGGGAGAGGGCGGGTCCCAGAAAGCATCTTATCACCAGCAAATTGATTGGTCCACTATGTGGGTGTGCTGCTTGTGGGACTGAGTGTGTTTGTGACTCCTTGGACTGATGAAGTCCTTTGGATGGAGGACGAAACGTCACAACAACAAAAAAGAAACCATCCATATGACCTGACTGAACTTTGTCGGATTTTCTACCTGGATTATTGAGTATGAACTTTGATGTTTTGAACTACTTTGGCTATGGCTGCCACAGAGGAGTCGACAGGGGAGAGGGCGGGCCCCAGAAACCCTCTTATCACAATTAAACTGGCTGGTCCACTATGCGGCTTTGCTGCTTGTGGGACTCAGTTTGTTGTGACTCCTCGAACTGATGAAGTCCTTTGGATGTAGGACAAAACATCTCGAGAAAAAAAAAAAAAAACATCCAGATGACCTGACTGAACTTTTTGGATTTTCCACCTGAATTATTGAGCATGAACTTTGATGATCAAAACCATGGCCCAGTCTTTGCCTCATCCAGAAGTGGGAGATAATCAAAGAGAATGAACTAAAAACAGAAGGACCAGAGAAATGACTAGAAAGATCAGAGAAAAAAAAAAAAGTCTGAGAAAAAAAAAAAAAAAAAAAGAGATTAGACTGAAAAAAATGAGAGGAAGCAAAGTGACAGGTTGAGAGACACTTCAAAAGATTCAAGGCATTTTTGTTTTAATACCTTTTGACCATTTTAATGCTTGGTGTCAGAAAGAGCGAGTTAGTGAGTGGATATAAAATAAAGACCCTTAAGAGACGAGAGGTTCATGACTCAGTCCTGGATGTTGACCACAGAGTGTGACTCACTCCTTCCTTGAACGCACGCCAAAGGTTTCCTCAAAGACACCTGCAGCATTTAATCCTCTGTCCAGCCCAGCATGTTGTCACTACGCAACAGCTTTGACTTGAGCCCAGCTGCGCCAAGGCAGGACGCGAAACCTAACTTATGAGCCTGAAACACGCTGCGAGAAAAGGCTCTATAGGAGCCAAGCCATGTGCTGTTTATTTTAGTAGGTAACTTAACATGAAGGGACTGAAACGTTTGCATCCACAAGGACTGAAATTTTATATCCAAGTTGTTTGGTTTGGTTAAAAAGGAGTCATCTGCATTTATCTGTTTGGTCCAGTTCATCTGGAGTAACTGTCAATCACCATCTGCTATGATAATATTTCAGTGTATTGGTTTTCCACAAATTTGAAACCCATCTTTATATAACTGGATGAACTGTACTGTTGTTTTGTTCTTTTTCTTCCAGACCTTCATGTAAAAAAATAACTTACATTATAAGCGTATAAACCGAGTGCCAACATTTAGAACGTCACTAGCTTGCATCAACGGCCCTTGGAATGCAAAACAGTCCCTGTGTTAGCTCCTAGCTTATCGTTGTAGTAGAAACAATTAAATAAAAAGAAAGGAAAACGTGGAGACAAATAAATACATCAGACAGAGTAATTTTTCAGTAAGCCGTATAAATACTACCACATGTCTGGAAACTGATGAGAGTCTTTCTGTTGATTTAACATTACTCAAAAGGATGAACTAAAGAGCAGCACTAGCCTTTTTCTCAACTTTGACCATCAATAAAAAAAAACTAGGACATAAAAGCACAACTGTAATAACAACACTGTACCATGCAGGACAGGAGATTTACTTTTAAACATTTTACACAACATGCTTTTGTTGTTTGTTTTATTATTTATGAAAGAATATCAAATTAAGTGTATAACGTATTTTATAACACCTTTTATAATTTTGGATCTTATTCCTGTAAGATTATCTCATTTAATCAATAAATACTTTGATAACAAGTGTTATGTTTCTGTCAACAGGCCCATCCACATGGCCTTACTAAACCTCCAACTACACTGAACAGCACTAATGAATGATCAAACCATTGCTGCAGACATCTGAGGACTATAACAGGTTAAAAAAAGGCCTTTTAAAACCTAAATGTTCATTCAAACAAATCAACTGTGTAAACAAACAATTTGATTGCGCCAAACAGCATGGAGCACAGACCTTGGACGTGCAGTGATGGTCTTTGTGCACATTTATAAACACACAATTAGAAATCATTTGAGGGTTATCAGCTTGTGTGATCCACACCCAAAAAACACGATCAATTTCCCCCGTCTTCCCGTTTTCACAGGCTAGAAACCAATTACCTAGCCAACAGTGGACAACAAAAGGACAAGAAAACAGGATCATATGGAGTGGGTGTAAGAAGCCTTACAGGGAAATTCCAAAATCTGCAGCATGGCTGGTTAGCACATTTGTTGTCTACTTGTCTCAAAGGGAGATGAATATGATCAGTCACATGGCAAAGATCCTTATTGGACTGGGGTGGCATTTCAAATGGGCATAAATCATCTGAAGCATTTAGCTTTGTTTCTGTTATAACAAAACAACAAACACTTGTTTAAGAACTTAAAGGTACCCATTACAACATACTGTTAAAGGAAAGAAGCAGCAGGGAGGAAATTAAATGTTGCATTTGACATATTTATGAAAAACAAAAGAAGAAGAATGGGAGAGAGCTGTTGTTTTAAATCCCTTGCAGAGTTTAAATGACCACTTCAAAGCCCAGCCTGCCATGTGCCTGCACACCACCCTGATTCAACACGTAGCTGTTGCTCAACATGGGGTTTTAGGCATTTTACTAACTACTACTTTGTCCCGGTATTATTCCATAAAAGATGTTTAATTACTGCCTGTCAACGTGCCATAAAGACAGAAATTCAAAGGTTTTTTTTTTAAGACAAAAGCACTGCAGGAAACTTGTAGCAGTAACTATTTTAGCTGCATTAATAAAATTACAGTTAACTTTTTATCTCAACAGCAGAGTAACTGCATCAAAAATTACAAGATGCATATTGTTGCTTTGAGATTGAGCAAAACTTGAAAGCATAAGAAAAAAAAACTATAGACTACTCTTTTTATCTTATCTAATCACTTTTTAAAGTGAATGTTTACACAAAGAGAAAAAAAAGACAATTTTGTATCTGCATGTACAATATTTAGAAGGGCATATATTGTGCTTGTGTCATTGACACAAACCATGAAGCTGTAAAACACTTTCCTACAGAAGTGCAAAGATGAAAAACAGTAAATTGTTTCAGCGTTTATACAAAACGGATTCATACGATAGTTAAAATCAGTTTAGTCAAATCTCATTTGGATGTTCATGCCTTTTAGCTCAAGGTAATGTAATGTGTTGTTATTGTGTCTGTTTGAAAGAACAATGTACTTACAATCAGCTGCAATGATAATAACATTAGAAGTAAAATGTCTACACATAAACTCATCTGTTGCCATTGATCTGTTGTTTCATCTTTGGCACAGTTTAAGTCTCCCTGCTACAATCAGCATACACATACAATAGGGCCTAAACCAGGGCTATTCAACTGGTGGCCCACGGGCCAGAAGTGGCCCGTGGGTGACTTCTGTTCATTACATTTACGATTCAATGCAATAAAACACCCAAATTTAAAAGGTAAGAGATCATTGTAATACTTGGTTTATTTACATAATGACTTTAACTGCTGGATGTCCGGCCCCTGAACAGCTGGCTTTCAGAAACTGTGGCCACTGAGCAGTTTTGTTGAATACAGCAGTCCCTCACTACTTCGCCATTCAACTTCATGGACTCTTTCGCAGTTTGTGGACATAAAGTACATATAATTGTACAACAAAAAAATTTGTACAGAACACACAATATTTAACTTTAATATTACTCACGTGACTGGGACGGTACTGGATATAGTACTGTACAGTAAAAAGTTAACGAAAAATAAAATACTTCGGACAGGCGTCACCATTTTGTAGTTTTCTTTCAGTTAGCCTCCACTGTATTCACACTCATAACAACCACATTTCCCAGAAGGCAACAGGGCCTCACCCAGAAGCCCCGTTTCTTTCTGCTGAACTAGAGGGAAAGTTTTGATCGGATCAGAGTGGATGCAGAGAAGCTGCATGGAATCCACTGAAATGGACCAGAACCAGAGCAGAACCAGAATTCCAGGTCCATTTGAAGCTCACCGGCATGTTTTTCATGTCTTTCAACCGGCCGACAAGGACCTCCGAGCGGGGACACACTGGTAAATAAAATTTAGTAGCTACATATAAATATGTTGTTAAAATTAGTAGGTTTAAGAGTTTAGAACATTCATTGTGGGCTTCATTGCTGCAGGGTACGTCTGCAGAAGGTAAGTGAAATGTAGTAGCTACATACTGTATACAGTACTGTATATATGTTATTAAAATGACGTGGGTTTAAGAGTTTAGAACATTGCAAGAGTGTGGGAAGGGTTTCTAAAACCTT